>NW_027423712.1:3427500-4064495 GCF_013202065.1 Cotesia typhae | reverse complement strand
TTATTACTATTGTTATTATTATTATCATTATTGTTATTAATATAGTCATTAATAGCATAATCATCTTCATCAGTAATACTACTATAACCCCATTAATAAAATAATATATAAAATAATTCAGTAGAAGAAAATAATCTATCACAGTGTAAGTTAATAAGTAATAGTGTTCAAGGAACTAGGTTGTAAAAGATAGAAATTATGTGCTATAAGGATAAGTCTCTATATATGTATTAGTTGTAAGGAATAGTTAAGTTGTAACGTAGTGTAAGCCTATGTGTGTGGAAAAATGGAGGGAGATGTGAAGCTGAGGACTTCGAATCAACGCTTTTGTAACGACACTACTCCTCGAGAACTCAAGTAGTTGAGAACTATCTATTGTTAAACAACTGTCGAGCGATTTTACAAGAGTTTTTCTTTTTTTTTCTATTAAATAATCTAATAATAAATTAAAGTTCAAATATTGAGTAAACCAACTAAACAAACTCGTCTTATAATTTATTATTAAATTTAAATTCCTCTCCCGCACTGAGACCGAGTATTTCAATACTCCCGGGCGAGAAGCCGCCGTCGGTAAGATCCTTAATCAAAAATAATAATATGTTATAAACTAGATGGAGGCATAACAACAGTCAAAACAGGCGTCTTCTAAGGCTGAAAATTGAACTACAAAGGATTTGGAAACTTTTACAGTTAAAACGGGTCTGATATTTCGACTCGGGTAGATTTAAATAGATCCCGCGTGATCACAACTCACACCTCAGCCCAGAAGGAGGCAGTATAATCAATCTAGTGACCTTGCTGGACAAATGTAACCCTAGTGACATAACAAATATCTGAGCTGCGCGCGCCTCAAGTTCTTTTGACCTTTGGAAACTATTCGAATTTTATTTAATCAACCAATAAGGAATAAGCTTTCATCTTTCGATATTTCGATATTCGATTTATTTTAACTTATAACTAACTTCTCAACTATCATCTAATTATGTTGTTCGTTGTTATAGGATCTCTGTAGTGTGTTCATACATACATACTAGTGTAGTCAGTTTATGTTTTAATTGTTGAGCGTCTAAAGTGGCGCGGGCTATTTTTTTTATAATAAAATGGTCGCGCTCACTTGCTTTCAATGGCTAGTTTTCCATATATTAGTGGTGACAATATTTGCAGGATTACCAGAAGATGATTATGAATTGAAAGCAAATGATTTAACTACAAAAATGCGTGCTATAAGTAAAGATCTTGATCAACAACTTCAAAATATTATGGCTTCACAAGCTGTCAATTTCACTTCAGTAAATACGACGGGTCTGCCTTATAATGCAACAACAAAATTTAATCCAAAAGGCATGGGACAGCTATATAATGTCACGAATATTTTTATGAATATTGTTCAGTCAAAGCAGGCTTATCCAGCTGGTATGTTCATTATTTTATAAATATATAGATTGTTTGTACCATTATTGAAAAACAACTAACTCGAGATTTAAATTCCGTATTGAGTAACAAAATCATCACTAATTATTGAGTTTACAAAATATTTTTAGTATCATCAATATACTATGGTGTTAAGTATTTTTATATTTTTTGAGCGATTTAATTGTATGAATGTTAATTGAATTTTAGGTAAATTATAATCATCTGGTTTTTTCGGCATATTTTTTTTTTATTTTTATTTTTCTTTATCATTTTATCTGACGGAAATTGACTTCAATAATATTCTATTACTCTCAAATGTCTATTTAAATGTTGTATTTGATGAATGATTCATCTTTCAGTATGAAAGAAAGTTTTTAAGTTGCACCATCTACATTAAAAAAAAAAAAAAAAAGAAACGTTTTTGTATGAGGATGCTCGATGTTTTTGGATTTCTCATTTCTCTTTGTGATAAGTAAACTTTTCATTTTATCGGCAAAAAAACTCGAAATTTTTACTATTATTCGAAAAAAGATTATACAGTAAATAATGAGAATAGGTTTTTCCGTATTACTAAAGTGTAAACTCTTTTTTATTATACAGAGAAGGAAGTTTTAATTATATTTAATTGAAAAACCATTGAAATGTATTTGCGCATGCGTCAATATTCCCGCAAATAGTGGTAAAAATTTTAGCTGTCAGAAATTGTCCAAAGTGATAAAAAAGGATGCTTATCACTGTAAAAAATAGAATGTTCCAATTCGGTTATTTATCTGTAACTCGTATGAATAATTTTATACATAGTTTAGATTATCTTTTTGTTAAGCACGTAAGTACATACAAACAAAAGAAAAAAAAAAAAACAGATCTTTTGCAATTTACGATAATTAGCTTTTACAATTAAAAAATGTTTGCTATTTTTAAACTCAGTGCATTCAAAAATATACTTATTCGTAAGTTCTTGAGGGTTTCGAATTTAACAGTTTTATTATCTATGAATTTTCGAAAAATATGAATTTAGAAGAAATAAAATAATTTTTTCAAGCTATTAACTGAATATCATTTTTAAAAATTGCTCAAAAGAATTATTTTTTTCGAAATTTTTAAAATTACGCCCGAGTCAAAAAACAAATCCTAGTTTTAACCTCAGAAGCCTTAATTTTTTTGATGTTTCATTTGCTGCACAGAAAGTAACTCTATTTTGATACTCAAAATCCTCATTGAGGATTTTGAGGTCTTAATGTGAACCACCCGTTGATTTAGAATCCTCACTACAACTTCAAAAGTCTCATTCAGTGAAAAGTTGTATTTTAAACTTGAAAAGTTTTTGCTTCATCGAAAAAAATTTGAGTTGTATGTACAAATTAATATATAACATAAGAAATATGTCATCAATCATCACTTTATGTAAAAATAGTTATTAAAAAATTTTTAAAAATTTTTTAAAAGATCAGTGACTATTTTTTTTTCTGACAGTATAGGTTTTGTAGCATTTGTTTGCATATTATGTCTGTGAGGTACATATTAATGAGACGAAACACGGGATCTTGATTTTTAGGCGAGAATAGTACAATACGCTCACGCTTAAGGTATGCAATTGTTAATAAGTCTTATTACCAATAAGTTTATAGATAATAAATAATGTCGGTAAAAATCTAAATACATATTTGTTATTTTATTAAGTAACGAATAATCAATTCTCAGTGACCAATGGACCAAATTTTCCTTCAAGTTCGAAAAATTGAATTAGGTCCATTAACGTGCTGATATAACCGTATATACTTAATAATTAATTAAATGATTTTTTGAATAAACTTATATAGTTCATCAGGTAGTTTAATTAATTTTTTCAAATGCTGTAAAAGATTTGAAACGTTTAATAAAACCAAATCCGTTTAATGATTCATAAATGCAAATGCTTATTTACATTTAAAATTTTTCAATCTGTTTTTTTTTCTCAATTATAATTAAGTTTTTAATAACTAGCGTTAATTTAAAAATTTTGGAATTCAGTCACATATCAGTATTTTGAGAGTCCATCATGTCTTGAAGTGGAATAGATTTTTATAAGTTTCATGCTCTCAAAAGAAGATAAAAATAGAAATTATTAAATGACCTTATATAAAAGGGTTATAGGAGCAATCAGAACAAGAATCGATTTTTTTTTGCATTTCTTCAGAGTATATAATAATAATAATTCTGCATCGATTGGTAACAAATGAGATTGCTGCATCGTACAGTTTTGGAAATCTTTAATTTTAAAGTTAGAATTTTTTAAGAGGTTATTCATTGCACTAGAGGAGAAAAGAAATAGTATATTACACATCTAGGGCAGTATACTATTCTTGTATACTTGATTTTAACTTAAAAACTTTTCGTAAGATTTCCATAAAAAACTAAACTAACACTAAACAAAAACTATTAATTTGTTTGAAAAAAGGTTTAATTTATGGTGACAACATAAATTTTAAAATATTAAAAAATGAATACGATATTCGACAATAGTTAGGGGTAAAAGTGTATAAAGAATAGCAATGTAATTAATATTTCCTTCATCTATCTTCTTGTTACAAAAATTTGTTAACTTAATGGACATAATTTTGAGTTATATAATAAAACAAATAATTTGAAAGGACTCTTCGAAATCGAAAATTCATAGTTGGAAAACAGCATTATTTCTTTGCGGCGTATGGTAGGTTTTGAATCCGAATGAAAGCCTCAAAATCCTTATTGAAGAGTATAAGGATTAAATGAGAATTCTATTATGTTTAAAGCATGTATAGTTATCATCAAAATAATTACATGCGTAGTATAGAGTAGTCGGTTAGGTTTAGGCTTAGAGAGCGTAGGGTTCCGTATTCGAGTCCGAGCGTAGGACGATTTTAGATCAATTTAATTTCGATACATAGGGTAACAAGGATAGTAAAAATGTTAAGTATCCGAAGTGATAATCTGAACACTTGAATTGAAACGATTGTCACAAGAAAGAAAAATTTTAATTTCCTGCAAAAATTGAATTTTCATCAGATCTCGACGTTTTAAGGCCACCGGAAGCTTGCCTGATGACCCCTGCGATGTTGTCACTATGTCTGTATGCGCGCGCGCGTGTGTGTGTGTATGTATGTGACCCTCTTATAACTTTTAAACAGCTTGACTGATTACATCGCAGTTGGCGCCATTCAAAAGGAAATCTAAAAAAAAAAATAAGAAAAAAATTTTGTTGCAGGGATGGCCTGTAGGGTCAAACGTTTTCCTGATTTTTTTAACATAACTCCGACATTTTTTGTAATAACTTTTAAACGGCTCTATCGATCAACTTCAAAAACTAATCCGCCTTTAAGCTTGAAAAACCACGTCGATCGCCGCTAATCCGGTCAAAATCGGTTGATTCGTTCGGGAGATATCGTGAACGAAAGAAAACCGAAAAAAGTGTTTTTCTTACATAACTTTGACATTTCTTTCCGGATCGTTTTTAATGAAATGGAATAATCATTAGAGCTTAAAAAACTGCGTTGATCGTTGCCAAGAACGTGAAAATCGATTGATTGGTTCGAAAGATATCGTCCACGAAATATTTGGAAACAAGTGTTTTTGTAACAACTCAAATTGGAATTTATATTTCGACTCGGGACGCGTATGCAAATATATATATCTTTGTATATTTTTTTTTTTTCCATAAATAATACAATTAAAAGCGGATAATTCAATGGATCAACTAAAAATTTATCCTATTTTAGAGCTAGTGTTCAAAACACATCATTTAATATTGGCTGAGATTTTGTTTTCACTCTTTTCCTCAAGAAAAAGGCTTATTACTTTTAATTATCAATATTTTTCCCTTAAATTGATGAAATAGGTTGAAATTAATTGAAATTTATCATTTGAAAAATTTTCTTTTTTAAAAAAAATAAAATATTTTTCAATATGTATGACAATCAATTCTTTAAAATTAATCATTTTTAACTTGTTTTCATACATGTCACTTTGATGTATTCTGTAGTTGATAAGCTGATTTCATGATGAATTAACTTAGCTAATTTGTTTTATTTATTTTTTTTTGTTTTTAGATAGTTAAATTATTTTATCATACAAAGCGTGATTGAAGTTCATATAATGATTAAATTTTAGTTAAAAAAAACAATATAGGTGTGAACTACTCGAAGGTAATTTCATGAGCTATTGCATGATTTTTTCAAATTGTTCAAACATTACCTATCTCTTTTCATTAAAAGTTATACATCAATGAAGTCACCGAAAACGTGATTTTCACTATTTTGAAAATTTTAAATGGCCGCCATTTCTAAACTAATCGATCGATTTTGCTCATCTTCGAACTCGCTCAAGGTAATTACCCAAAGAATATGTGTACCAAGTTTTATCTGAATCCGTTGAGAATTGTAGACGCTATCGTGTTGACAAGTCGTGTTATATCTTATATATATTGTGACGTTATTTCAGCGACCGGGGTCTATTTAAAATGAACGTCACTAGCGCCAACGTATTTTTGTAATTTTAAGCTTATATTTCAAGGCCAAATATTGTAAAAAATAATTTTGAGGATTAAAGATTATAGTTTTTGTGAGTTTAGTGAGTGTTGATGCCGAGTAACTAGTGCTACAGTTGTAGAGTGAACTTAAAGAGTTGAGGATATAGTTGAGATTTTAGAGAGTAGAGTCAGTTTTTAGAGTCAAGTTTTGGGAAAATATTAAGGTCGAGTCATTTGAGGGTTTATTGAGTTATTTTGAGTTTTGAGTTATTGAGTTTTTGAGTTTTGAGGCTGCTAAGTACGAGGGTAAGCCAACGTTACCGTGGAGCGAGACTATAAGTCACCCGGTTTCGTTAGACGCTAGTCTATCTCTTTGAGACTTCCATGTGGAATACCTAGGCCTGGCTGAGATGCCAGCGCTCCGCTATAAAGGAACATGACAAATCATACGGGATCAGTCCAAGTTACGTTTACGTTTTACGTTTGGCAGGACTCGGGATAACAGTGACTGTTATCACCGTGAAAGCCGTATTTATTCTAAGTTTTAGTTAATGTTATTTTGAGTTTTGGTTTAAGTTACGTTTTTGGTTTCGGTCCCAGCTGAAGTCAGTTCCTGGAGAGCATTCACGCGAGGAATATCCGTACTCAGAGCTATAATTGTTTGATTAAGAATTAATATATTTTTGGGGATTAATTGAGTATTAAGTTTTAGTTTATGTTGAGCTAGCGTTCGAGTGAGTCACGGTTAAGACAGTTGAGTTTGGGACTTCATATAGAGTTCAGTCGAGTTGGAGAGTCGCCTCTGATCACTACAGGTGATTGGGGTATCGTTGCAGCTACAGATTAAGAGTTTAGTCGTTACATTTTAGTTTGAGCTACAGATATGAATACAGAGTTGATGAAGTTTGTTTAATATAATATAAAAAGTTACTCAGCATCGACATTGTTATATCAGGTATGAGAGTCTTTTATTTATTTTAATTTAAGCGTTAATAATAGAGTTTTAGTTCTTGAGATATTAGATAACCCTGGCTATAATAAATTTTGTATTGTAAATAATTTAGAGTTCCGTTGACATATTTATTTGAAATTGTTATTCGAGTCAGTAATATTTATTTATTTATTTATTTTATTTTATGAGAGTAAGGTTCTGTAACTTGGCTTTAGCGTTAATTATTGTTAGCTGTATCGTTCCAGTAATTTTATAGTAATTTAGAATCGCTTTTGTTAATTAAATTTACGGTTTATTGAATAAATTAGAGTTTTGTTTTAAGCATAAATTTTTGGTGTTGTGAATAAATTATTAAAATCATGGATCCTCTTTACTCGAATCACGCCCTCTCTCCACGAACCAGCCCACTGAGCGACCCCGAGGCATCCCGTTGTCTTTCCAGTCCTTGATCCTTTGGTCCCCATTTTTGTTAAGTTTTCGTTATTTCCGGTTAAGTTTACGTTTTGGTTCGTTTTGATAATTTCTGATAAATAAAGAATTATCTAGTTCGCGGGTGAGTTCGACTTTAGCTAATTGAGAATCCCTAGCAAGTAAAGATTATTCAGTTTTGTTTACGTTTGAGTTTAAGTTTGGCTAGTTTGATAATTCCTAGCGTGTAATGTCCTAGTTTGGTAATCCCAGTGATCAAAAATTACATGGCACCCTATTTTTATTGAGATCAGAAACTGAGAATCGGAAAGATAACGAAGTATAACCCAGATTTTTATTTTAGAATTAAGTTTAGTTAAGTTCCCCGTGCACCTTCCGCGAAAATTTGGTTATATACATATGTACAGATATATATGTGAACTTTTGAACCAATGCTAATTTTGAGCCTTACTCGACTACATAAGAGACAAAATGACAAAATTCCGTGTGAATTCCAATTCAAGGGCCAATGCAATAGATAGATTTCTACGAAATTTACCTAAAAAGTCTGTCTACTCCGTATTTTGTGGCGTAGACTTCCAAACTTCTCGCTATAGCGTGTTTAAAATTTTCTTTTTTTCACGTACTTTTTAAGAAAGAAAAAACAAATTTTCTCTTTTAAATATCATTAAAATCAATTTTTGTTCATGAAATTGAACGTTAAAGTTCATTTATGATGTATCTCAAGTCGAAATATATACAGTCACTAGCTGTTACCCGCCCGCTTCGCTAAGCGCTGTTGTAGAATTGCATTTTTAGATCTAGACTTGAAATTTAATCGGAGTATTGTTTTGATTTGCACAGATTCCAAATGAGCATTGAAAGTTTTAGTTAAAGTCAACGCAAGTCTCATAAGTCAAGTTAAAATCTGCCTAGCTTCAAGTGCGAACAATTTTTCTGTTATCTAAAATTTTCTCAGTGACATCAATTTTTTATAAAAAATAAATTTAACATTTTTTTTTACGAATTCTATTTAAATAAGTAGCCAAATTCATTTTTCACATATTTAGTGTTTGGAAAATCAATTCATTTTAATCTGTTACATTCCCGCGATCCCGCAAAGAGAACAATTTATAAGTTATGTAATCAGCAAAAATAACACGTATGTAAAATTGTAAGTCCATTGACTGAATTACTACATGTAATGTTAAGTTTTGAAAACCTTACAATGACTTTTTTCCCGCTGCTAATGAGACGTTTGTTGTAAGGAAATTTTTTGTAAATGTTATTGAAACTCAATAGACATGGCCTAAATTTCATCTTACAAAAAGTCCTAGTTTATAAACAACAACATTTTTAGTAGATTTCATAGAAATCTAACTATTTTATTTCACGGAAGCAATTATCATCACCAAACACACGATCAGCATATAAATATAAATTTTCAACACAGTTCATCAGACATAATTAGCTTCTTTCTTAAACTTTTTTTAAATGACGTTAAATCAATCAAATATTAAGGTTATGTAATAAAAACAAAAGAAAATCGTAAAAAAAATAAGAAAGGGTTTATAAAATCCAAAAAATTAGTAGCCTATAACCATCTACGAAAAATTCTGCGTCGAATGGTAGCAGTCCCATCCCGATAGCTTCAGTAGTTTTGCCGAAAACTTTACTTAACGGAACCCTATTTTGCTTATATATATATATATATATATATATATATATATATATATATATATATATATATATATATATATATATTTAACGATATTGTTGTGAAATTTTAGAGAAGATACATCAAACACAATTTACCATTTTAATTTTAATCATTAAAATCAGTATAATCATTTATCAATATCAACATTAATATTTATGTTATATTTATCTGTTTTATGATATATTGGAGTTCATCCTTCATGATCATTCCAATACATATTAGCTATTTCAGTTATTAATGATTTAGCTATTCTTTCTTAAAAAAAAAGTATGATTATGAATTCCTGCTGTCCCAACAATCAATCGATAAAAATCGATGTATTTGCCTAACATTGTATAGAATAATACTGTTGAATAATAATTGTATAGAATATTAATATTTAGTAACTTTCTACTCTTATTCTAATCATTCCAATCATTTTGATCTAGATGAAATTTGCCACACATATTCTTTGGATAATAACCTTGAATGAGTTCGAAGATGAGGGAAATCTGTCAAGTTTAGAAATGGTAGCTCTTTAAAATGATTAAAATAGTGAAAATCACATTTTCGGCGACGTCATTGATGTATAACTTTTGATTGAAAAAATATGGCTAATTTTTTATAAATTCATGTGAAAACTAATGAAATCACCTTTAATTTGACGTATACAACATTGAGATTTTGACCATTTTTAGTTATTTTATCAAAGTTAAGAGTTCTATGGAACCATTTTCAGGAAATGTGTAGTACAACTAACTTGTGAATGTTATTCTATCGAGAATTCTCAACAGATTCTAATGAAATTTAGTATACAGATTCCTTGGACAATTAACTTGCATGAGCCTTAAAATGAGCAAAATCCTTCAATTAGTTCGGAAATAGTAGCTTTTAAAAATGATCGAAATAGTAAAAATCAAGTTTTCAATTACTTCATTTATGTATAATTTTTGATAGAAAAAAAGTAACTAATTTTTGATAAATTCATGTAAAAGCTCACAAAATTACCTCTAATGAGACGCATATAACATAAAATTTTTCATATCATTAGTTACTTTCTCGAAGTTAAGAGTTCAATTGAACTCTTTTCAGGCAATGTGTAATACAATCTACTTATGTATGTTGAAATCAATTTTATTTAGTGTCAAACGAAAGTTATTGAAACCAGATGATAATTAATTCTATGAAATCTACCTTCCATTTCGGGTGTAGCCGAATGGCGTTCGTTTTTTTTTTTTTTTTTTTTTTTATGGATAGACAATTTAAAAATGTTCTAATTTTCGGAAAAGCAAGATTATAATATAAATATAAACTTTTTTGTTTTATATGAGCAGTTTGATGTGCCGATAATTAATGAGATTTTTATTGAAAATTGCTCGACTTTGACGTGTTGAAAGAAGACGAGGTGTACAAAAAAAATTTTGATTTCTGATGAATTTGATTCTGAAATAAATATGAATTTGATGAAAAAAATATGAGTAAAAAAATCTTGTTTCGAATACATTAAAAATTTTTTTTTACTCATTATTTAAATTATCTTTCATTAATAATTAGTTCCTAATTTATTATGAAGTTTAGCTCGAATTCATCCTGTAATTCATGATGAATTTTGAAATAATGGTTCGCATCTTGTCTACAGTTGCGTTAAAAATTTATCTGATGAAAGCTGTCAAATTTCGACTTTTCAGACTGTTGAGTTAGTGCGAATTGAAAAAGATATTTTACGATCATCGACTCTAATGATTTATTTTACTAATTAAGAATTGTAAGTTTTCTATACAATTCGTTCCAAGTACAGTATGAACTTCAACTGAAATTTACTATGAAATGCATATTTGTTTCAGAATCTGAAGTTCATTCTGAAATTCATCATGAATCAAAATTTTTTTGTACGGTTAACCATGCATGATTAAGAGTTCAAAAAAAAATTATTTAAAAATAAATAAAGAAAATTTTCCTTCCATCTATTTTATATTTACATTGATTTCAACTTTGAAAAGTTAAACTCTTAGGAAATCGTTTAATGACAACATGAAGTAAGATTTAAAATCCTTAAATATCGGAATAAATATCAATAAAATTTATAAATACCATAGAAAAAACTAACATTGCTAAAGATAAAAGCTTCTAACCAAACTGAAATTATGTTTTAATCAAAAACCTTTTTCTCTTCAAAAATAAAAAGTTTATGGAGAAAGTTACGACTTGTTTCAAATTTTCAAAATTTTAGAAATGATCAGGTTGAATCAAGCCCAAATTTTTATGATTATCATTTTCAAAACTTGCTCTAGATAGAAACGTTGATATTTAAATCATTAACTAATTTTTGTACAATATTGTTAAAAAGTAATAGATTTGCCTGCTAAGTATATTTTGTTTGCATATATGCGTCACTCATATTTTTTTCGTATCGAATATTCCAATATACTGTTTATTCAAAGTTGAACACGAATAAACAATAATGTCTTAATCAACAGATTCACCGTTTAGTTACTTAGATATTAAATTTCAAAAATCGCATTTTTTATCTTCTTATACACGGGCTCTTATGGCGTTAACGCAGGGATAGCCTTCAAGGTTAACCGTTTTCCTAATTTTTTTACTTTATTTTATTATATAAATAAAAATCATCAATGATTAAATTGTTCTAATTATTTTAAATTAAAATAAAGAATTTTGATGAATATTGGGGAGACTGAAAATAAAAAAAATTTTCAACATTATTTTGACTCATAAGTTACGCTCGAACCTCCTTAAGGACGTTCCAAGAAAAAACCATTTCCTTACAGTTTTTTAAAACTTTGAGTACTTATACTCATTAGTATCCGCTATACACAAGAATTTTTTTAAATAGTCCTTGCAGCACTAAATTTTGAAATATTAGCATTTAAAATATGTGTATTTTACATACAAACCCTAATGCTGACCGACGTTCAAGCGAACGTTTTATTAAATATCAATCGTACTTTTCTTAGGATTGTTTTAAAAAACTGAGAATCATTAATTGAAGAAATATCAAGTATTTTTTATCAACAATAACGAAAACGAGCGGTATTCATTTTCTTATAAAAAATGTTTGAAGTCAGTGACTTTCGATATTTTACGTGAGTGGAAGTAAGTGAGCGATAATCTACAAAAAGAGGCAGCTATAGTGCGTGAGAAAGAAACCAATAGCCATAACCTATTGGTGTCTTTTTCTTGTCTATGAACGTCCTTAAGATGTTATTGCTTACTACTGTTTAATTAAGATTTTCTAGCAGTTCAACTAAATTAAGCTTTATAATACATCAGATTTTGAATTCAAACTTTTATCATCGCTGTAAATTCAAGCCCTACCCAGCTTACATCAAACAATTTATCAAAGTTGATATTATATGGCTTTTATCGCAATATTTAATCATTTCTTAATTTTAATAGTAAATATTTAAGATGTAAAACAAACATATGGGATATTCCATGCCAAATCGACCACTTCTCAACCGGACTTATTTCGATCTAGCCAGAAGTTTTCGATAGCTTTTTTATTTTTAAATAGCCATAACTTTTTAAAAAATTGACCTTTTGATATCATTTTAAAAAATTTTTGTTTTTAAATGAATTTTTCGATAAAATAAACAAAAAAAATTTAACATGATCAACTCTATGAAATCATCGCTTTTTTTTTATGAAATAGTTATTTTTTCGAAGTTCGCCATTTTTTATTTTTTTTCTTAAGAATAACTTCAATTAATGTTACAATTATTCCCGCCAATCTCAAAGTAGGCTGATTTTTTTTCTATGATTTTTATTTAATTGAAAAAAAATTGTCTAATTTTCAAAAATAAATTTTTTTTTTTTTTTTTAACAACTTTATTTATATAATGAAATAAATGCAATTCAACAATTTTAAGGTATTATATTTTCAATTTATAGGCTTAAGCTACGATTATATTCATTAGGATTAATGATTAATACAGTTAACATTCAATAATTCTAAAACCAATGCACAAAATCATTTATTAATTTCCTCTTTGGAGTTTAAATATTTTACAAATTCTGTGTTTAATCGAGTTTGAAAATTTTTTTACCATATAAACAACCATTTTTATCCAGAACTATAAAGTGTAGTTGTTGAGTTTCTGCAATCGGTTTCGTTAACAGAAATCGATTATTTAAATCATTTACTGTTGTATTGTAATCTTCATTTGGAGAAAACTTGACTATGATATTTGGCAAGTTATCCGGTGTAGAAGCCCATTCGAAGTCCTTCAGGTGTCGTTAGTTGTTCATCAACCACAAGTTGGAGACTTGTTCTTGCTGCACGTCGTTTGATAATGCCACCAACTTCATCACACGGATCTTTGCCCTGGGAAGTCGCAAAAAAATATTATTCAGCAGGAATATCAAAATCATCTTCATGAATTTATAAATTTTTTAAAGTTCTTGAATTGTTGACGAGTCCCATCAGAAAAATAATAAATCTTGTTACAAGATTCAGAGAGACTTTTCACGCAATCAGTTATTATTTTGATGAAAACATGAACAGCAACGGCATCCTGATTATTGCAATCTGAAATAACTACTAAACTTTTGTGTTCAAGTTTGTAATTTACTTTATAATAAATCACGACCAGAAAAAGTGTTCCTGGTTATTATTCCAGTGAAAACCAGATGCCGCGTTTTCTACTACAAACGCATAATTCTCTGTAAAATCATAAATAATGACAAATTCATTTGGTTTTGATGTTTCTTTCAATGTTTTAGAAAATTTGGCTTGTTCTTTAGCAATGAATGAATGAGGTAGAAGAATTTTTATTTCACTACAAAAGATGACAACAAATTCTTCTGTTGGCTTCATAAAAGTTTCTAAACTACACGGAAAGCAATTCTTCGTAAAATTTACGATACAACTATTGTAAAGCTGGACTATACTTTCATTACTATTAATTGTCAAATATTTTAGAAGAAAATTTACTATTTATTCACAAAATTTTACAATTTACTATCGTTATTTTACTAAATTATTATTGTATTAAATTCGATTAGAAAAAATACAATATTACTATTGTAAAAAGTAAGAGATTAAAATTTCCAGGAGTACCTTTGTATCTTTCCAATAGAAGTATAACAAATTTTACAATTGTCAAATTGGAATGTTTTTCAATTAGTATGAGTGATGGCCATGCACAGCGTTAGATTCCAAGTTTATGTAAATGCTGAAGGACATCAATAGTAGTTTACCTCGGTAAGCATAGAGGGAGAGTCTCTGGGCTATCATTTAAGAGTTCTGGGTTCGATTTCCGGATAGGACGAAGACTCCGAATTCTTTTTTCGGTTACTGCAAAGGTACCCATTAGTCCAACCTCCTATCTCTTTCCCTCCCTAAAATATCTTTTAAAAAAGCCGACTGTCAATTCTTACAATAGTTGAATTGTAAAGTTTACTAACACATCTCGTATAATTTGCTCTGTAGTATTCGACTTTTTAAATCTCTTGCTAATCTTGTTCATTGGATAAAATTTGCAATAGTAGGTCGCAAAAGTTAATAAATGAGAATTATAGTCCACCGTTACTACTTTATTTAATAAAAATTACAACAGTAAAATAGTAAAAATTCTTTCAATTTTCTTTCTGTGTACTTCTCGGTTTTGACATCCAATACTTATACGTAATATTCTCGATTTCTCGGTTCTTAGAATATTTCAGTAAAATGTGACACAATTCATCTACACCTGGACAGTTTTTACATCCACCCAAATAACATTGAACCGATGGAGTCTCACATACTATTATTATTGCTATTGGCACTGGGAAATTTCCCATTTAGTCGTTGTACCGGATGGTGAAGTGATTGTTGTTGTGATATCGTTGCTGTTTTCAGGCTGTTTATAGGTGTCTCTATGTGCTCATTTTTAAACTTCAAATCTCGAGACTAAATTTGCTCAGATAGTTGGAGAGAATGTATGCAATTTTTTTTTAGGGGTTCGCTAAAAGTGGTGTGATGTCTGTTGGAGCTAGATTACAAAGTTTGTTGAAAATACTGTTTAGCGTTTTCCTTTGATCTTGGTATATCGGGCACTCAAAAAAGATGTGATTTAAATCCTGGTCTGGTGATCCGCAAGGATACGCTGATGACTCAATAAATTTTTTTCTGTGTTAACTGGAGTTTAAGTTGTAATGGTTTAGACGCATTCTTATAAATGTAGTGGTGATTTTCCTGGGCATGTCATATTTAGCGAACCAGCGTTTTTTTGTTTCTTTGAAGATGTAGTTTAAATAGTGGACTTCTTTCACCTTCCCAACTTTTTTAAGGAACTCGACTGTGCGGTTGATGGTCCTTTTTTTTATGATAGTCGCAAGATTTTAGGGGATTGGAGTGAAAGTTCGTTTTGCACTGGTGATCGCCTCCTTAGCTAGCTTATTCGCCTGTTCATTGCTCGGAATGCGAGAATGTCCAAGTATCCAGAATTTCCAGAAAATCCAGAATGTCGAGACGCATCCTTTTGGATGCGTCTGTGCACACCTGAGCGAAGTCCTGTAGTTTTTCATTGATTATTTTTTGATAATTTTTGCTGGTGGATTACCGAGCTTCGCTGGTGTTGATATCTCAATGTTTTATGGATCCCGGAAAACTGAGAAAGGGTACATTTGCTGCGGTTGTGTTTTAGGTTGGTAGATAATGTCCTGGTACAGTTTATTGTCTTTTAAAAGCTAATTGCTGGGAATGTTTCTAGAATAAATTGATTGGCTTTATTTTGGATTACACTGTCATCCAGTTTTGACTGGGTCTGAATGACTAGGTTATTGGAGACACTCATAGATCTTAGTATATAACGATCAGAGAAATCTTTAAGTCTAATTTTTAGATGAATCTCATTTCCCTGCCATCATTGAGTTAGTGGATATCGCGTTCATTATGTGGGACCCCGTACTCGATTTTTGTTCTGATCAGTACTCTATAGATATTTAGAAGGGTTGCTGGAGCCACTTCCCATTATGCTCCGCACATAGCTCTAATTAGGGGGTTAACTTTGTTGATTCTTGATATAAAGTTATTGTAATGTTCTTCGAATGTTAGTTTCTGGTCCAGTATCATACCAAAGAATTTAGCTGATGTCGATGGCCTGATATGTTCGTTCTTAATTGTAAAGACTATGTCCTGAGGGTTAGAGTCGATGAGTGTAAAAACTACTTTTTTTTTTTTTTTTTTTTTTTTGGAGAGAGATCTAAGTCCAGACTTTCGAGGTATGCATTATAGCTGTCTAGGGAGGCTTGTAAAGCGTCGGATACGAGTCTCACATATACTCATGCTCAAGCAATCACTGTAGTTTTTCATGGGCTTTTCTGTATTCAAACTACCCTGATAGCCAGCGCTTTCTCAGTAAGTAGTTGGCTTCTAGCAGTTACGGTTAACTTGACATCGAGTTAGCGGTAATTTTTTACATGACAACAGTTGTAAGCAAATTGACGGAAATCTCCGGCCGAAACTTGAATACAAGTTAACAATCAAACTTGTAGTTAAATTTCCTTTCAACTTTATTACAATTTGACAGAAATACTTGTACAGCAAGTCTTGACGTCTGTTTGCAGAGTAAGTTATAGGTAACTAATAGTTAATCGCTTGCTTTACCAACTCTTTCCGTCAAGTTAGCTTCAAATTGCGGACGTAGTTTGACAGTAACCCTGATAGCCACCTTACCCATAACTTAATGTCAATCTACGTCCGCAATTTTAAGCAAACTTGACGGAAAAAGTTGGCAAAGCGAGCGATTACCTATTAGTTATCTATAACTTACTCTGCAAATAGACGTCAAAACTTGCTGTACAAGTATTTCCTTCAAATTTGAGTAAAGTTGAAAGGAAATTTAACTACAAGTTTGATTGTTAACTTGTATTCAAGTTGCGGCCGTAGATTTCCGTCAATTTGCTTACAACTGTTGTTGAGAGAAGAATTACCGCCAACTTGATGTATAAATTAACCGTAACTGCTGGAAGTCAACACTTACTGAGAAAGCGCTGGCTGTCAGGGAAGTTACAGATAAGGTGGCTATCAGGGTATAGCATTTAGGAAACTGACTATCGGTAAGTATGCAATAAATTATAATACCCTAGTTTATCGATCTAATTGATACATTAAAATTTGAATTTTAGTTATTACAGTCGTAGCTTAAGCCTATAAGTTGAAAATATAATACCACAAAATCGTTGAATTGCATCTATTTTATCATATAAATAAAGTTAGTTAAAAAAAAAATTCATTTTCGAAAATTAGACAACTTTTTTGAATTAAATAAAAATCGGCCCACGCTGAGATCGGCGGGAATAATTGTAACATTAATTGAAGTTTTTTTTTTTTTAAAAAAAATAAAAAATTGTGAACTTTGAAAAAATAACTATTTTATTAAAAAAAAAAAAAAAAAAAAAAAAAAAGCGATAAATTTATAGAGTTGATCATGTTGAATTATTTTTGTTTATTTTTTCGAAAAATTCGTTTAAAAATAAAAATGAAAAAAAAGAAGATACTAAAAAGTCAATTTTTGACAAAGTTATAGCTATTTGAATATAGAAAAGCTTTTTTTTTTAATTCATAATTTTTTTTGGGTTGGATAAACAAATTTGAAAAAAATTCGCAAACACATTTTTCAAAGGGTAGAAAAGAATAAAAAACTTTTGGCCCGATTAAAAGGGGTCAGGTTCAAAAGTGGTCGGTTTGGCATGCAATATCCCATATTTTTTTGGCCGTTTTAACCGGATTTTTATTTAAATTGAAACAAATAGAGTCCATGTCGAGTGTTAAATGTATATATTGCAACTTAGACATTAAGTTTTTCAATTCATAAGTATGTAATGGAAAGGTTCACGATCGGTTACAGTCATCCTTAAACATATACTTTAGAGTGTTTCATGGTAGAGATAGCCAGGCGGCACACATCTGACTTGGGCGATCACCCAAGCTAAGTAGCGCTAAGCGAGGTTAGTACTTGGATGGGTTAAGATTAAGATTAATTTATTATTATGCCAAAGCCAATTTGGCCAGATGGCAATATTAAAAAATTAAGTACATAGATTTCTTTAACAGTTAATTATACAATGATTATTTGCTATACTTAAATAATAACAAAATTGATATAATAAGTAATTATGAATATTAATGATTTTACATATTAAGTAACAATGTTAAAAATAAGAGTTAAATTCTGATAATAGTATACAAATAAAACGATTTAACCAAATATAGTGAATAAGACAATGGAGATTAAATATCCAGATTAAATAAGTAATCGAACAGTTTATTCTTGAAGATTTCTAGGCTAGACGAGTTAACAATATCAATTGGAAGTTCATCCCAAAGACGTATGACCGTTACAACAAAAGAATATTCATAATAAGTTGTAGCAAAATTCGGCATTTTGAAACTACTGTTTTTCTTTGCTGCTAATCTTTCAGAATGCCTAACAGTAAGATCTTCATAGAATAAATCTCGCAAGTAACAAGGTTTTTCTATGTTTAAAAGTTTATAAAAATAGCAAGCAACATAATAAATACGGCGACTTTTAATAGATAGCCAACCAAGTTCACGTCTGTAAGGCGTGATGTGTTCGTCACGCTTCAAGTGAAAGATAAAGCGAATAGCTGAGTTTAACGCACGTTGAAGTTTACAATCATTTTCATGTGTTGAGTTTGTTAAAACAATAATGCAATAGTCAATTAGGGGTAAAAACGTTGCTGAGACTAGAAGTTTTTTCATATTAGCAGTGTAAATATTTTTACGTAATTTCAGACTATATAATGTAGAGTTTATTTTGCTTACTGTTTTTGCAACATGAAAATTCCAAGATAAATCACTCGATAAATGGAGTCCAAGACATTTTGCCGAGTCCGTATACGGATGGGTGACCACTACCCGGGAAAAAATGATCAGACATGAACAGGCATGAATCGACCTGATCAGACATGGTCAGGTCTGAAAGCCCATTGTTACTTTTAATTAATTATTTTGCTTTATTTCATGGATATAGTACTTGATAGAGGCATACGCAATTCTCTATAATGAATTAAAATAAAAAAAAAAAATGATTACATATAATAATTATACGGCTGTAACACCAGCAGTCACCCATCCAACTACTAATTACGCTCAATGCTGCTTAACTTTAATGATAGCCGTGTGCCTTGAAGTTCCCGCCTGCTGTGTTGCTATATCTTATGTGACAACAATTCTATGAAGTACATAACGTATCAAATAAGTTTATCATAATTATAAAATGAAAATTGATTTTATAATATATTTTGATAGTCCTAATTTATTTATTCAACCGAATCTCATTATCACATTTATTTAAATAATAAAATAAGTAATGATTTTAATATTAGGCAGGAGCAGAGCAGACCAAGACATTCCATAGGAAATGTAACAAATTTTCTATTCCAAAATTATTTAAACGTAATGATAAAAATAATTTTGCACATTTTGTCATGACCAAAAGAGTTTTTTTCGTCAAAGAAAAAATTTTCTACACATTTCTGATTATGCAGAGGCTATTATAGGCCTGATTAGACATGGACAAGCCTGATCAGACCTGAGTGTATTTAACGCTTCAGAGATTAAAGACATGAACAGGCCTGAGCGTATTTAACACTTCAAACATGAACAGGCATGGACAGGTCTAATCAGACATGGGCAGGCCTGCTCAGGCCCGAGCGTATTTAACACTTTAGACATGAACAGGCATGGACAAGCCTCATCAGGCATGAACAGACCTTACCATGCCTAATTTCAGGTCTGGTCATACATGAACAGGCCTGATCAGGTCTAATTTCAGGCCTCATCATACATGAATAGGCATGGTCAGGTCTGATAATTTTTTCCCGGGTATGAATGACCACCTTTTTCGAAGGCGAAATAACCGTCACTCAGTTTTTGGTCAATGTCCGTGATTTCATGACCGTCAGATATTTTTTTGTCACAAATTTAGTCAGTCACATCTAGCTAGATGATTCCTGACGGTTTTTAAAAAAAAAAAAATTTTTTGCCAACTTAGGAATTCAACTATTGAATTAGGCAGCTAAATGAAAATTTTATGAATAAAAAATAAGAATCATAGTTAATCGTACTAAATCAGCTTGTCAAAAAACTAAAGAAGTCAATTTCCAACTTTTGTCTCAAAAACTATTTGACATTGCAAGTCAACAGAAAAATCTACGCTTAACATATGAACCAGAAATATTTTAGGATAACGAGCAAAACAATCAACGCTAAGGTATTATAACATTTGATTCCGGAAAAAATCAAGTACGAATTTAAAATGTGTTAATATCAAAAAAGTTAATATTGATTCTTTCATGACAAAAAATTTGAAAGATTTTGTATCGAAAAAGTCGATAGTTCTATTTGAGCGATTTCAACTTCCCACTGAATTTTTAAAATGACATCCAGATCAATGGAAATCTGATAAAGATTATATACGTGCTTAACAATTTAAAAAAATGTACCCGTCGTAAATGGTACAGTACAACCTGGTTATAAGTTACATTGGATGGTCTATTCAATCTCACGGTAAGTATATCGATGTATGAAATATTTCATGTAAGTAAGAGAGAGAAAGAAATATAACTTTTAACCAGGTTGTACTGTATTGCTGAACAAGAAGTTCAATTAATAGAATCATATAATCAGTTTAACTTATAACAAAGATCATCAGAAACAATACTTATTACAAGTTGTAGCAATGTATAGAAAGCAATTTCCTAATGTTAATAACAACAAACATTAATGTTACCAACTCTGAAATAAAAGAAAAAAAAATCACTTTTAGTAATTCTAATGATTTATGCATAGGAATTTATATTTATTTATTAAACACAAAATAGTGTTTCTAAAATTAACAATTTAATAACTTTCCAGCGTTAATTGTAAATATGTCTAATGTAAGAATAAAATTTTCCAATTTAAAGAAAATTTGATATCAATTATTATCAACATTCATCTTATCAGCTTTAAAACTCACAAACTATTAGTCGATGAGTGTTTGCTCAAAGGAACTTTTTTGTAGCAAATTTAATTTGCCACAAAAGCTGTATTTTTGTTTTTTCTAAAAAAGTTTTTTTAATACCGAAAAATAGAGTAGAAACCGAAAAAAAATTTTCCCTGTGTTATTTATACAGATATTGAATTTTTCAATGAGTGAAGCTTCTAATTAACTTAGAATTTTTCTTTGGCGGCAAAATTTTTTTTCTCTGTAAATTATCAGATTTTCAGGTAGGGCCGAAAAAAAATATCGCCTAAAAATAAAACACCCTGATATACTTAGTGAATAACAATTGTGTGCCGCATGATAATATTTTTTATTAAATACATTTACCTGTAAGATTATTATAAAAATTTTAAATTTTTGATGTAATTGACATTTTTTAGATTTTTATTTTGAATAAAATTCAAAAGTATCTTTAATGATATGTTTTTATTTTCATAGGGTTAATTACAGTAAAGAATGGATGGCTGGAGTTTGCAGATCCCGTAAAACAGTGGAAAATATTAGTAACTCATTATGGTGGACTAGGCGGACTTGCTATTATTGGAATTATTTTCGCTGCTATCATTCCTTGCATTGGTTTGTTTTTCTGTTGCTGTCGATGTGCTGGTCATTGTGGGGCTAGAAGTCAACCATTTGACAAAAAATATGATCATTGTCGGAAAGTATTTCTCAACATTCTTCTTATTGGAGTGTCAACGATAATATTGTAAATATGACAATGATTAATGATGCTATGCATTATGTAATAATTAATTGTAATCACAAATAATAATAATAATAATACTTATCTGTTTAGATTTGGAGTTGTTTGTGCTTTTGTTACCAACGAATATATGCAAGAGGGTATTGAAAACTTACCGAGCAGAGCTAAAACTAATTTGAAAGATGTTGAGTTGTATCTAACTACAACTAAAAAACAAATCAGCACTTTGCTTACAACAAATTATAATGAACTTGAAATTACGCTCAACAATATTCTTCAAGCAAGTGGAAAAATTGTCACCGAGGAACTTGCAGCGTATTCTCATGCTGTATCATTGACCAATTTAAATGAAATTGTTTCTGGTTTAGATACTATTAGACAAGATCTTCGAATGATAGATAAACTCACCCGGGACTTAAGAACTAATGCGAGTCAATTAGATATTGGTACTATATCAATTTATCGTTTATTGTTTTATTTGATTATAAGTGATTTTATGTTGTAATTACATTATTTTCGTTATAGTTGTTCGAGGTGTTAAAAAAAATTTGCTAGAAACATTAACAGGATGTAAAAATCATGAGTGTCAGCAAGTGTTACATGATTATAAAATAAATCAGATGTCAATACAAGTTGATTTCGACAAGGTGGGTAACAGTAATTGAAGTAATTTAAATATTTTTTTTTTGACTTGCAGGTTATGTGTGAAATTTATCATACAATTTTGAGTTAAAAATGCTCAAAAACATATTTATAATTATCCCTTGAGAAAAACTTTTCTTGAAATTTTTAAATGATGATATCTTTTAAGCGTGTATTTTCTTCTAATTTTTATTCAATGTGCGGTATTTGATGCAAATTTTTGAATACAAATAGTAATATAATTCTGAAAATCAATAGACTGAGAAATTAAAAAATTACGTGACAAAAGGAGAAAAAGGCCATTCGGCAGCCAAAATAGAAATGAATTTTTCATCGTTCCTAGAAACTAGTGAAATCCTCGAAATGACTGCAACGGCAAAATTTCATCAAAATTATGAAAAATTTATATCTTAGAAACTCGTGGAAATATAGAAATTAAGGCTTATTTCATAAGCTTTTACATTAATTTTTTTACGGAAAATAAATAAGTCAATTGTGTTCAATAGTTATTTGGAAAAAAAACAGTGAAAGTACGAAATTTTTCATTTCTAAAAATTTAAAATTGCCTACCGTTCCGAAACTGATGGATCGATTTTGCTCATATTTGAACGTGACTTTGATTATCGTCTGTAGAATATACATGCCAAATTCCATTAAGATCCGTTAAGAATTGAAGGATTTAGGCTGAACACGTGACGAGTTATATTATATATAATTTATATATTCTAATAATTTTATTATCAAATATTTTTTTAGAAAACTATTGAATATTACATTATAAATACGTCAAACCTTGTCTTCTTTTTTTATTGTTAGTTTTAACTACCATTGTTCAAATATGGGTCATTAATTTAAAAAGTTACACTAACTTATTTTTTTCAAATTATAAGGTTACAAAGCTCAAATTATATTATTTTAAGTAAATAAATGTTACATATTATAGCATACTATGTTGTAAGTGATTGAAGTAGATGATATCAGACTATAAGGCAAATTTTGGAAATAATAATTTCTTCGTATCATTCAAATTCAAAATTTCAATGCCTTATTAGTCAGACCCAACAAGACTATTTTTTAATTAATAACTGGTGTTAAAATCATTGTTGTCTGGTGAGAATTTTTTTATCTGTTGTAAGTCTCAAAATGTATTAATTTGAAAGTTAAAAATGCCCTATCAGTTAAGACTGGTGAATTTGTTTTATTTCGTCTGGTTTTAATCACTAAAATTTCAAGTTTAAATAAATGACCTATGCATGAAACTTTACTTTTTAAATTTACAATTTACAATTTGAAGTATAATTACTTTTTGAATTAAAAGTCTATAATATATTTTTTTCATGCAGTACATGGACCAATACTTTCCGAAGGTGAAAAAATATTCATATTATAGATTATTTTATTTTTTTTTTTTATTTCAAGTTACTAAATACAGTTTTTTTTATTTAAATATAATATTAAATTGCAATATTTTTTTAATTTATAGTAATATGCAAATATTTTTCAGCTTCCTGACGTAACTTTAGCACTACGTAATATAACATCTTTGATGGAAGGAAATATCGTTTCGGAAGTCAGTCAAGGCAGAGAAACTTTTTTAAAAATTCAAAGAAACATTCAACATGCAGTAAATGAAACAATTCCAGTTGTTAGTGCAAGTATTGAAAATGCTGGGCGCTCATTGGCTAGTGCATCTAAAAACATAACTTCACTTATTGATAAAATTAATAAGGAGATTACTAAAGTTTATATTCCTCATTTAAAAATTGCTCAAGATAATATTGAAGAATACTCAATTTACAGGTTACTTTATAGTTTATGTGAGCCATAGCGAATTCGAATGCAAAAAACCGCTTCATGTTACAAGACATTCAATTTCTAAATTTTTTGATGTGTTAGCTTTATACATTATCAATACCCAGATGCGGAAACGAATTTCCAGTCGTGAGAGTTCAATAATTGTTAAATTGATAAAAATTCGCTATGGAGGGAGCATGCTTTCTTTTTAAAATCAAATATTGTGTAAAAATGCTAATAATTTTTTTGTTGCAGATATTATTTTGGTCTTGGTGTATCTAGTGTGTTATTAACGATATTTACACTGCTAACATTTGGATTATTATGTGGTATTTGTGGGAAGCGTCCTGATGGATTTGGCGACGATTGTTGTAACAAAGGAACTGGTGGACGTTTTTTAATGATAGCAGTATGGATAATATTCTTATTGACAAGTATCTTAATAGTTATCACTACAGTGCTTATGATAATTGGAGTAATGTCACATCGTGCAATTTGTGAACCTTTACAAAATCCTAAAGACAACTATATATTTGAATTGGTTGATGAGTTGGTACAAGTTAAGCAGTTACTTTATCCCAATAATTTAGAGGCTGATATTAATTTAAGCTGGATTGTAACACATTGTCATGCAAATGAAACTCTATACAACGTGTTGAAATTAAAATATTTAATGGAACTAGATTCACTTAAAAATTTTGTCGACCGTTATGCAATTAGTAGTACAATTGATCAATTACGCGAAATGATAAATCTTTCTCCAGGCATTGTAATACTCACCGAAAGTGCTACATCTAAATTAAATGACTTAGCTCAAAGTGGATTAAGTGACATTAAATTTTATCAGTATGCAGAACTTTTGAAAGATAATATTACAAATGTTAATTTAGAACATCTTGGAACTGAGTTACGACGAATAGCTGCTGTATTACCAAGTAGTCAAGCAAATATTACTGATAGTCTTCTTAAAAATGCTCATGATTTAGATCATTATCATAAAGATTTAATTTTACCGATGACATTATTAAGTGAACAACTTAGTACGAGTGCTCTTGAACTTCAAGAGCACATAAAATTCAATCATGGTTCTATGTCGGAAGCTATTCATAATTTAGTTAGTGAAGTAATGGTAGCACAACAGTTTTTGAACAAAGATGGTCCAAAATATGTACAAATTGTAAGTATAACTATTGTAAATTGACTAAAAAAAAAATTTTTTTTTGTATTCCAATTAATTTTCAAAACTTTTAGCTTGCTACTAAGTTTGGAGAAGCATTCCTACATCAAGTAAACGGCTTTTTAGAACATTTAATAAAAACTGCACGTGATACGATTGGTCGATGTGGTCCTGTTTCGAATGCGTACAATTCTACAATCGTTGATGGGTGCAATAGAATCCTTGATCCATTTGTAAGCTCTTGAATAAATTTTTCAATGTTAATATTGATGATAATATTATTTATAAAATTTTAATTTTTCATTACAGAATGGATTTTGGGTCAGCGTAGGTTGGTGTCTTATTTTATTCTTACCAACTGTAGTTTTATGTGTTAAATTGAGTGCGTTATATCAGAAATCAGATCC
The DNA here is from genome assembly GCF_013202065.1 of Cotesia typhae. Lineage (NCBI taxonomy): Eukaryota > Metazoa > Arthropoda > Insecta > Hymenoptera > Braconidae > Cotesia > Cotesia typhae. The sequence goes on along the minus strand of NW_027423712.1, from coordinate 4,038,803 downwards.
TTATCCTGGACCTCTTGTTGAATCGTAAGTGTTTCGTTATATTTTATATCGTAATTATAAAAAAAAAGAATATTAATATAAATCACTAATGAATGTGCTGAAGTTGGAAACTTGGGATACATGTATAAAGTTAATATTATATCTGTAATTTTCACTAATTTTTTCAAAATATCAAATTGATACCAATAATATAAGATTTATGATCGTTCTGTCACCCCACATGAAAATGTCAAAAACTAGAAAAAAAAAAAAATCGGAGAACGGTTGGTCTTGATGGCCATCCTTGAAACTTTTCGCTATTCTGGACCTGAAAGCGCTCTAAAATATATTCATCGATGTTCATATCTTTATTTATTCCCTCATATTTTGAATAAGTCGAAATAATGACCAAGGTCATAAAACGAAAATATTTTGAAAGCTTAAGCTTGTAATATTAAGGTTAGGAGATCTATGGTTGCAATTTTCTGTATTCATTTTTAAAAAATGTTATTTTCCGATAATTTGCCATTGGTTCGATGAAAAATGATGAAAGCAATATGACTTCAAAAGGAATGTCGTATTTTACCACATTACGAATCATTTTAATAAAATATTCGTTTAGACATTATTACATTATTCTAAAACTAAAAAATTATGTTTTTTCGATCGAAAAAGTCTTTTATTCCAATTTAGGAATGTATAAGAGATCACGTAATGCAGATAAATTCATAATTAATTATTTTAAGATTTGAGAGAGTTAAAAAAAGTTTCGAGAAAGATTTTATTAAATAAAGCTTAAAATTAACATAGTATAGAATAAATAAGATACAACTCAATAGTTATCGGTAACTAGGTATAAATATTGTGATTTAATATAAAACTAAAATAAATTTGAGCTAAAGTTCATACATTCAATAATAAGTCGGATTTGAGTATAATTATAGCTAACATATATTATTTTAAAAATTCTGGAAATATATTTTGTTGATTTACCATAGAAGGTCATAATTTCGATGAAAAGGTATTAATTGAATTAGTTGTCTTAACGATTACAAATTCGATAAATCTGAAATGTCTTCACAGAATTATGTCGTAAAACAAATATTATAATGCCAGCATAATAACAGTAGTCAAGCACTCTGTAAAAATTTCAATACCGCAATAAATTATACAATTTTTAATTTATCGAAAACAAAGGGTATCTGAATAAATATTTCTAAATATGATGATATTTAAGCAAAAGTATGATAGGTCAGTGGATAGAGAACTCATGTACCAATTCAAGGTCATAGTATTCGAGCCAAAAGTAATATAGACGAATTAACTCTGTTAGTTAAGAATAATTCTATGATTAAAAATTAATCATTGTATTTTGATGTCTGTTTTTTATTAATTTCTATTCGTAGGTAGTAAGTAAGGAGTAAGTACGAAAATTATTTGATTAAGAAATATGGCTTCTTTCTTGTTTTTTTTTCTTTTTTTTTTTCTTCCTAAGAATGTGACTTAAAAAGTTATATTACCTTGGTACGATGAAAAAAAAATTACATTTAGTAAAAATATCGGTGCAGTAATATAGAATCAATCAATTACTGAATCTATGATACTGAGTAATAATTTTAAAAGATTCCATAAGAAGAATTTGAAATTATGATTTTTATGTTAGATATTCAAAATTCTTACAATATAAAAATTGTGAATAGGTAATTCTTTTTCAAATTTAATGGACTAGCACAATCAAATTTCATGCATTTCGTGTTGATTTTTCTAACATTTTTAGCCATTTTCTTCCATGTAAAAACGTTTGCTTTAAAGCAATGCAATTAATTAAATTGCCACCAGTAATTATCACTACAAACAATACTGTAGATTGTAGTTTAATTGACGTAAAAACAAAAATAAAGGCCGAAGTTGAGATTTTATCGTGCAAAATGAAACGGAATTCATTAAAAATCTGTAGAGAAGATTAATCAAGACAACATTTAAAAGACAGAATAAGATAAAGTACCCAGTACTTGAACATATTTTAGAATAAAATATATTCAACTATTATTTTGGCAAATAAAAATGAATTAAATAAAAAAATAACGATGATAAGAAATTTTTCCGAGACATTCAAAATTCACTAAAAATACAGTCTTATGTACTTGAATTGTCTTTCTAGAAAAGTTGCAATAGTTGGTTACCATATTTGAATGAGTATATCTGTCAAAATGGTTTTTCCATTATTGGAAAAATTAGACGATAAAATTAAATTCTAAAAATAATTTTATGATCCGATAAAGAAACTATTGTCTATTATATGAAAGCATTTTTTTTTATTTTTTATTTTTTTTTTAATTAAAGAAACATCGAAATAATGTATTTCTAGCTGATTTCTCAGTAATATTATCATGAGAACAATATTAAAATTTAAATATTTTTTACATAATGTCTAATATTTTGCAATTATTCTATGCATATTAGAAACTTGTTCAAGTACCAGGTATTTTACCAGATAGTTTTAAACAAATATACGACATTTAGAAAAAAAAAAATTTTTTTCTTTGACTAAATAAGCTTACTACAAACGGGTACAGAAATTATATACTGATACATAATCTTTTTCTTCCAGGTACTGAATTAATATTATGAATGACGAATAAAAAATAAATAAATATGTACAAAATAGCTCGTCACGATCTATTTGGCATTTATAGCTATGCTACGAGTTAACAAGTATTTCTGATATTTATTCTTTAACATATTTATCACCATGAAATTTTATGTATGTGATATGGCACAACTCTTGTTTATGTGATGAATGTGTACTCGAATAATGAAGATATAGGAAGAAAAAAGACTCAAAATATTGAAAAAAACTTGAAAACGGAGCTAAGAAAAAACTGTACACCTTAAGTCGGAGTGCAATAATTATTTAACGATTATGTACATACTTTGTTATACGTTAAATGATTTTCATAAGTGATTTGTTGATTTAAATAAATATAATAATTTATCCTATAAAATTAATTTTCAAGACTGGTAATGATTTTTTGATAAATATGACGTGTAAATATAATATCATTCGTTTTCTATAAGACTTATTATTATTATGTAAGTTTTTGAAACATTTTAATTTTAATAATAATTTTAATGACTTAAAAGTAACACTGACCAAAGTCCTTTAAAAATTATCGTAAATCGGTCACAAGTAACCGTGTTTCCATTAAAACTACGTCTGATATTGTAAACGATGTAATTTTGTGTCCACACATGAGTAAAAAAAGTTTTTAAAGTAAACTTTCATGTTGCAATTAGTATGCATAGTTTATATATGAATTGGATGTTCGCTTTTCAAAAATGAATTGTATATATATGAAAAAAACTTTTTTAAAATAAATATTAGAGAAATTAACTTAGTGTCCAATGTTTGTGAATATAGAAACAAAACCTTCAGCACAAATTATATAAGAAAATTATGGTCATCAAAAGTATAAAAGCAGGTGATAATGTGAGCTTAACTCATTATTTTATAATACTATCAAATTTGATATTTTTTTGTATTATGAGATCAACAAGAAATTATCCTTTAATGTTGAATTTTCATATTGTCACGCTTGACTTGACATTTATTAATTACTAAAAAGTTTCCAAAATTTGGATGCTTTGAAATATTGATCTATCTAAATTAATTAATAGCAATTTTAGTAATAAGCCCATTTTTTAATTTTCATAATTTATTTTGAAATATAAGTAAAAAAAAATTAATTTGCCTTTGCAATTTTTCATCTAAATTAAAACGTTTGTTTGAAAATGAAAACATTATTTACTGTACATTGGTATTTATAAAACATGGGGCAACTTTATGAATCTATTTTTCATGTGTTATTAAGTAAGATTGTTTTTTTTTTTTTTTTTATAAAATAGTTTTTAAACTGTTATGGCATGACATTATCTATCCAAAAGTTATACGCTATTGATCTCGACTAAGAAAATTTTATGTAATTAGTTAGAATTGTGTAACGTTAGATATCATTTTATATATAAATTAAAACTATATCATCCTATAAAATTTTATGTATTATTTAATTTTTTTAACAATAGCTTTACAATTAAAAATTGACAAGTATTACATTTGATTTTTAAAAACTGGTAAAAAAAATAGGAAAAGTGGGTTTGAACATTTTTATTCGATGAAAAAATCGCTGATGTGTTCTGGATTAGAATGTAGCCCCTCTGGGTTACCAAGAATGATCTCTATCCACTGAAAATAGTCACGTATACAAATCAGAAGTATTTTTTTAATGAACGTAGATCAAAACCCTGACTAAATAAAAGGATTTAAACTATTCGATTTTTACCATTTCAAACCTTTTTAAATACTACCTCTTTTGAGCGTTGAGCAAATGAAAAATAATTATTAATCTTTTTGTTTTTTCAAGGAGTAATGAAATTAACAGAGTTTAGTCAGATGGCTATTTACCGTGTATTATATTCAAACTTCAAAAATTTGAAGTCTCATAAGATACATTCCGAAATGCGCCATGAACGCTATAGCAGGCATGCGACATGGAGTTCAGCAGTAGTTTTTTCCGGAGTGAAATTTAAAAATCAGAATTAAATTTTTTTTTTTAATTTTTCGTATTTTACAAGCATTAATATATTTATGCAGTTGATTCTACAGGTCATCTTTTGAGTTACCTGTTTTAGTTGAACTTGAAATAATCTAATTGTTCGATTTTTGAGCTTGAAAAGCTAAAAAATTGGAGAATTGTTTCAGACCAACATTTATTGAGATTTTCAACCAACAATATCTTTTAAATGCGTCGTTTATTTTTTATTTTACCTGCAGCATTCAACGCAGTTTTCCAAATATAAGTATTTGTAATTTTTTGAGTCAATTGGTTTAAAATTTTGAAAGTTTTCTCAAAAAAACTTGAAACTTTTTTTTTTATTTGATTTTTTTTTTCATTTTTATAATGATTTGATCGATTGATTTAAAAATCTAATCAAATCTAAGTCTATACAGATTTTCGAACGCCGTGTCGTTCATCTCGTTTAGTTGATTTGTACGAAAAACTTTCACACACACAGCGCGTTCTCGTGACCAGACATCCTGTCGGAAATAATTAGAACGGCGTTCTAGGACTTCAATACGTGAAAATATAATGAAAATTCGCATTTGCAAAATCGAAAATTTCAAGGCGGGAAATGAAAAAATACTTTGAACTTTAAAAAAATAAATAAATAAATAATCGCAATATGACACAACTGCATGTGATGTGCAAATAATTAAAGAGAATGTGATGGAGTATATGTTATTATTATTAACTTTTTTTTCCTAATTAGAATATAACTAATTAACATAAAAAGTCTAAAATACGACAAAATTAAGTCAATAAAATAGTACATTAAGAAAAAATTTTTTTTATTTACAATAATACATTGTTTCTAGATTGTTTTTTATCATAAGTGCTATTATTTCAGTATTCATGACAAAAATCATAAAAATCACAGTAGAGGTTCCAACGTGTATAGTGATAATTACGATAGTCCTACTATAGGAGTTTACCATGGACCGGAAAGAACTGTTAATGCGATTCAAAGAACTTCTTATCATAGTTCAAGATACTCTGACCAAACTTCTAAGTAAGTAAAATTGTATAAATTAAATTTTTTAGTATGTGTTATAATTATTTTTAGAATTGGTTCAGGAACTGCTTCGTTACAAAATCAATTTCTCGAAAAATTGAATGATCCACAAAAATATTTATTGCAGAATAACTGTAACTTACATTGGTGATGTGTGGATCGCTAAATTTTATCTTCATTGCGCAAAATAGTTGATTGTTGTTTTCTGGTTAATTATTGAAACCGCGAATTTAACGGTTATTATTATTTCTGTGTTTACATTGTACATAATTTTTTTATTACTATACCATTATTAATTACGGTAAATGCATTGCAAGACATCATTGATACATATGACGTTTGTTTTTGATTTTGAGAGACTGTTAATGCTAATTATTGTTGCAATATTGGATATTAAAGAAATACGATGTTTAAAAGATTACTGAAAAATGACTGAAATTGATAAATATATACTTGTATCGTTAGATTGACCACATTTTCGCGTATCTTCATAGAAATAAAATTTTCTACGTCAGTTTTCTCATACGTCACTAAAACTTCTTGTTGCTCCATAAGATATCGACATAATAGCCATCATTATGAGGATTGGCTTGTTTAAGTTTATGTATGATATTCAGATTCAAGAGTGTCGCTCAAACGTTTTAGAAATTTTTTGTCGGAATCATACATAACTTTCGGACTTTTTTTCGTATTTAAACATCAACATTAAATCATCAATTGTATTTGTTACAATTCATCTTGCCCTTCGAAGTATGATAGAAGCATAGAATTTAGGCGATAAATTCGAAGACAAATGCACGTATCTTCTTGTTCTCACTAATTTGTATTAATATTTTGTATTGAATGATGTTTGTACTTTTGTTTTTTATCAAATATTCTGCGAGCAACGCATTTGTTATCAAATAATTTACATGACACATTTACTATTTATTAACTCCACGTACATCTACATAAGTTAGAGTATAGACTCAGATATTCATTTTATTAACAGAAATTGGAATGCCTCCAATGATGGGCCACCCAAGTATCAAATAGCTCCAGGAGCCCCACCTTTACGACCGGAATATGAACGCCCACCTCCTTATTATTTTCCGGGAAACGGGTAAGTATTTTATTCTTATGTTATTTGAAGTACACTTTTTTTTTTTAATTTTAAATACGATTATATAAATTTATCTTTCAGGAGTCGAAATTAAGAACGAACTTCTGTGTTTGTACGAAAACCATGTTAAGCGAATTGGGATTACCAACAGAACAAAGTGATCAAAAAACTAAATTGAACAAAAATAAATTCATCGAGAATTCATTATATTTAACTATCAACTTCATGGTTCAATCATGTCATGACTTTTTACTCTTTTCAAAAAGCTATCTGGTGATACTGGATAATAATTATAAAAGTAAGAACTGAACAAAAATGTAATTTCTCAGATTATTTTATTTCTAAAGTTGTGCATTTACTAATTGAAATATGATACTAAATTTAAATAATAATATTCAATATTTTTACATTCAAATATTTATTCTTAGTTATTATGGTGCACAAATTATATTATAAGCAAAATAGGACTGTAATAAACTAACAAGCATTGCATTTTTTAAAGTTAAAATCAATGTTAAAATTTAATCGTTCAACAAATAAATGCCATAGTACGATTTAATTATTATCTTTAGATTACAACATTACATTGGCAAATTACTTTTTGCTCTAATATTAAGTCTGAATGAGATTAAGTAAGTAGTACAATGTAAATTAATATGAGTAAAAAAATAAAATAAAATTTCTTGTTTTCTTGATTTATAGATCAAGAGTTTGGTTTCACCACTAATAATATAAGTAAATTGATGTTCGATTAATGTATTTGTTTAAAATTTTATATTCTATGAATGTTACATAACCAAATATGAAGAAATAAATATCCTCTTGCGGTTTTATGATTTCTGTAAAAAGACGGTGGATTACAAATAAATGTGTGGTGAATTTATAGTGCATTTATTTTACTAGTAAAGACAAATGAATTGACGATTTTCATTCGCTCACATTGTGTCTTCACACTTTTTCACTGCCATGGTAAGAGTTATGTCCCTATTTTAAACCGAGCGCGGTATATATTGCCAAATGTTTATTAATTTGAAAAGTACATGAATAAATTTCTTTTGCTTAAGTATTTAAAATTGAAAATGCATAAAAAAAAAAAAAAAAAAAGAACGCCATTCGGCTACACCCGAAATGGAAGGTAGATTTCATAGAATTAATTATCATCTGGTTTCAATAACTTTCGTTTGACACTAAATAAAATTGATTTCAACATACGTAAGTAGATTGTATTACACATTGCCTGAAAAGAGTTCAATTGAACTCTTAACTTCGAGAAAGTAACTAATGATATGAAAAATTTTATGTTATATGCGTCACATTAGAGGTAATTTTGTGAGCTTTTACATGAATTTATCAAAAATTAGTTACTTTTTTTCTATCAAAAATTATACATAAATTAAGTAATTGAAAACTTGATTTTTACTATTTCGATCATTTTTAAAAGCTACTATTTCCGAATTAATTGAAGGATTTTGCTTATTTTAAGGTTCATGCAAGCTAATTGTCCAAGGAATCTGTATACTAAATTTCATTAGAATCTGTTGAGAATTCTCGATAGAATAACATTCACAAGTTAGTTGTACTACACATTTCCTGAAAATGGTTCCATAGAACTCTTAACTTTGATAAAATAACTAAAAATGGTCAAAATCTCAATGTTGTATACGTCAATTAAAGGTGATTTCATTAGTTTTCACATTAATTTATAAAAAATTAGCCATATTTTTTCAATCAAAAGTTATACATCAATGACGTCGCCGAAAATGTGATTTTCACTATTTTAATCATTTTAAAGAGCTACTATTTCTAAACTTGACAGATTTCCCTCATCTTCGAACTCATTCAAGGTTATTATCCAAAGAATATGTGTGGCAAATTTCATCTAGATCCGTCAAGAACTGTAGACATAATCGCGGCAACATCCTGCGTTATATTACATATATATGTATATAAATATCTATATACATACATATATAAATTTTTTAACTTTCGTTATTTGTGAGTTTTACTCTACTAGTTAAGAGATATTACGACAAAATTCCGACATGAGGACCAATGCAAAAGATTGATTTCTATGAAATCTACCTAAAAATAATTAAGAGTTATTTATTTTGAAAGTTTTAACAGTTCGCTCTGGTAAACAAGTTGTATTTTTAAGTAAATACTTATATTACTTATTATTTATTTTAGTTATAAAATATTTTTTAATGAATTTTAAAATTTATTTTCAAGCATTTTCAAGAACATTTCGTTCATTAAAGTAATAATATTGGACACATCTGTCGTCATTTCGCTGTAAAAACTTAACTTTTTCAGTGAATTTCGATAGTAAAAAAATTAAAAATTTTTGGTAATTAGTTGGAAGTAGGGTCTACAAAATTTTAATCTCTAAAGATGTTACTTACAATTTTTTTTCAACAATTATGTATAGATTTTTCTGGTTTAAAAAAAAGATTTTAAAAAATGTTTATTTTTCGATTAAAAAAAAATTTTGGGATTAATGAAAATAAAAATACATTTTTTCGAAGTTATTTTTTTTTTTTTTTATTAATTGTTAGTTTTTACACTTAGACTATAAAAAAAATAAATTAGAGGTCACTAAGCTTATGTGGACTTATTTTATTAGTGGTTTTCGATGGACATGACATTTGTATTACATATTAAAGCTCTACTAAACTAATTAAAAATGTATTTTTGACTATTTTATTGATTGGTATGATAAATGCGCCTTCAAATAAAATAATTTTAAAAAAATATTCCAACATGTCTATTTTTCGATTATTAATTGCAAAAAAATAGGATAGACCCCATTTCAAAACAGTTAGCAAATTTTTAATTTATAGTTTTTAGTAAAATGATCAGTAATAATGTATATGAATTAGTCGCGATACCGAACCAAAATGCTGTGTATGCATTTAAATTTGTAATAAATAATATGGAAATGAATTCATCAGCATTCATCTCTGAGGAAATACTTATTCGATAATACAAAAATAAATTAAGCGTCTCGGAATAGTTATATATTTAATTTAAACACACCGTAATTGAATCAAAGCTTTTCTTTTGTAAAAATAAAAATTATATTTTATTTGCAAATGAAAAAAAGTTACACTGACTTCTGATATTTAAACTATCAATAAATAAAAGTAAGATGATCATTAATATACACTGTCAATACAAGTAATAATGCAAGCAGCAAATTTCTCAAGATTCGTTAGTTTAATTTTAAAAATACATCTGATTTTGTAGCATCTACATTCATTAGTCTGTGATGATGGATTCTTACCGTAAGATGGACGTTGTGGCTTAATGTATATAGAATAAGCGAAAGATAAATTTAGAATAGACCGGGTAGCTCAAATGGTAGAGTAGCCGACATGTCTTCAGAAGGTTCTGGGTTTGAATCCTAGTCCGAGCTATCTGAATTTCTTCTCGCATATTCTATACACTCACATTAAGAAGATCCTCTCCTTAATTCTTTCTCAATCCTTTCCTACCAAGTATTCTGTTACGTGAATGTGGAACGCTTTACGTAATAATAACCGTAACTTCCTATTCTTTCCTGCTTCACAGCATTATTTAATTTGTAATAATTAAATAATGGCTTCGCCGCGGCCAACAATTACATGTGATCTGAAGCTTTTCTTATTTTACTTTCCAAGGGGCGTAATAAACTATTTTTGCTCTCGCTGGTATAGACAGCGAATGTGCAGCTTTATCAATGCACGAATCTTTAACTTTCTGCCTCAAAATAGATACGAAAGTTGGAAAAAAATTTGGTTCTCATGATTTTGGATAAAGTTTTTATTTTATCTTTTTAACTTCCCGCTAAGAAAATTGAAAATTTTCAAAATTCGGGAAGTTATTGGTTTTACCCCGTTTTTCGAAAATTGAGTTCGTATCAGATCTCGACGTTTTTAGGTCCTAAGAAGCTTCCCTGAATGTTTTCGAGATGATGTCCGTATGTCTTTATGTATGTGTGTGTAGGTATACGTGTCTGATGTGTGTAAGTATGTGAACCGCTAATAACTTTTGAACAGTTTGACTGATTTCATCGCGGTTGGCCCTATTCAAAAGAGATTGACCAAATTTAGATTTTAATTATAATTTGGACTGATTCGAACCGGTAGATTTTGAGAAATCTCAAAAAATCTACAAAAAAATTTTTTTCAAATGTGGTTTTTTCGGAATAACTTTCAAACGGTTTTGCTGATCGATTTAAAAAACTCATCAGCTTTTACCATCAAAAAATCACGTCGATTGCCGCCAGTCTGGTCAAAATCGGCTGATTCGTTCGTGACTTATCATCGAAAAAAGTGTTTTTTCGGAATTACTCCAAAATTCCTAGTCCGATAAATTTAAACTTACAGATTATTCTTAAGACTTTGAAAATAGCATCGAATGCAGCCAACTGCATGAAAATCGGTTCATTCATTCAAAAGTAATTGCGGTTTGAAAATTAAAAAAATCGTGTTTTATTAAGAACACCTCTGTCAATATTAAACCTCTATCAGACTTTTGAGCTCAAAGAGCTCAAAGGCATAGAAAAGCCATCTCTTTGAGCTCGGAGAGCTTAAATCAACTCATAAACTGTATTTTTAAGCTCGAAGAGCTCAAAAACGTAATAAGTGCAATTCTCTGATTAAAAAAAAGTATTGAGACAAAGAAAAAAGTATTTAAAAGTATTGGTTTTCTAGTCAATCCAATACTTTTCAATACTTTTTTCTTTGTCTCAATACTTTTTTTCATTCAGGATTTCGAGCACTTGTACAGAATTAGCTGGAAGTTGCAGGGATGGCCTTTAGGGTCAACCGTTTTCCTAATTTTTTTTATGTTTATAATACATTTTCTTTGAAAAGTACATAACAAAAAACGAACAATTTTAACAAAAAAAAAAGTTGAATATCACAATTTTTAAAAAAATTTATAAGTTTTTTGAAAATTAGTTAAAATTATGATAATCAATTTTTTTGTCTTTTTCAAAAAAAAAAAAAAAAAATTTATCAATTAAATCAAATAGAAATTTTGTTCAAAAAAATTAAAATGAAAATGATTGACCCCACTCGTAAAGATTTACCGAAATATAGTTTTCGTAAATTATTAACCCGTCAGCACTCACGTGAACTTTCCGGCCGCTGCGTTAGACGAAGTTGCCACATTACGGCTATGTCGAGCAGAAAAATAGTGTACACACCTTGGCCAGTAAAAAGTAAAGCTTCAGACCGCATGTTTGTCAACCTCGCCTTGGCCAACAATTACATGTGATCTGAGACTTTTCTTATTTTACTGGCCTAGATATTTAGTATACTATTTTGTTACACCTATAATCCCGTGATGAGAAGAATGCTCACAATTTCCGATACGCATGAGAAAAATATTTTTTTATGAATTATATATATAATGTTAAGGCATTTCAAAAGTTCATAATTTGAAAATAGATAAAATTACTCGAAGATAGAATAGTACATTACGATACAAGGGACTTAAGTAGCCGATTATTGAACCGTGGTAATAACTGTGCGATAACTTTACACGGTTCAATTATCGGGTAATTAAATTCCACGTAGCGTACACTATTTTATAGTACGAGTGACTTCTCTCTCTCTCTTGTGGTTTATTTGGACAGTCACGATTATGAGTTTTTATTTTGTTTTTTGGGGTGGTTATATGTGTTATTCACATCATAATAAAATATTAATGAAAATTGTATGTTAAAAGTATTTTGTATGTACAATGAGCAGTTCAGAGAGTGAATTTAGTGATAGTGGCGATATCGTTTCTAATGAAATTAGAGAGACTAAAAAAAATGTCACATTGGATTTATCACATGTCAAATCTAAAAGATTGTATGTAGCACGTTATAATTTGTTTAAGAAGTGGTGCAAAGGCAAGACAAATTCGTTTTGTGAGGATGTTTTATTGGCTTATTTTGCCCATCTTGAGAAAAGTTATGCACCATCTAGCTTATGGGCTACTTATTCGATGTTAAAATGCACGATTAATACAATAAATAAAATAGATATTGGCAAGTATAAACAGTTAACGATGTTTTTGAAGAAAAAGTCTACAGGATACAAATCTAAAAAATCTGAAATATTTTCTAAAAAAAATATTAATAAATTTTTAAATGAAGCGCCGAATGATGTTTACTTAGGCTATAAGGTACGTAAAATTGAGTATTTTTTGAGTCATCGATTCAGTAATTAATTTAAATTATTTATTGCAGACTGTCCTTATTTTTGGAATAGCCGCTGCGCTTAGATGAGCAGAGTTTATTAATTTAACAGTAGACAACAGTTAGAAATTTGGATCAATCTGTGCTTTTAGTTAAAATTAACGACACTAAAAATAATTTGCCTCGATCATTCACTATAACAGGTGAATTTTATAAGGTGTGTATCAAGTACATAGAATGCAGGCCAGAAATTAGTAAGACGAGCAGATTTTTCTTGAAATATTCCAATGGAAGATGCGTCAACCAACCAATTGGTGTTAATATGATTCCTAAAATTGCAAAAGATATAGCAGCTTATTTAAATTTGCCTAATTTTGAAGGATTTACTGGCCACGCCTTTCGTAGAACTTCCGCAACATTATTAGTTGATGCTGGTGGTGATTTAACTACGCTTCAAAGGCATGGTGGATGGAAATCCAGTGGGCTTGCTTTTGGTTATGTTGCTGACTCTTTGAATAACAAAAAAAAAATTTGTGAACATGCGTGAATTAGCAGTGGAATCGAACTAAATAATCAAGTTAAATACCCAATCTCTGCTTTCAAGATAACAATTAATCCAGCAAATGTAGTAGCACCAGTTCAAACTCCATCTATGTTATCTACCGGTTTAAGTTCGTCTTCTCCAGTTCCAGAAAAACGGGTTTCAAAATTAAAAACAAAAAATAATATTCTTTCTCAAAATTTGAGTTCTGAAATCTCAACATTACATCAGAGTGAAGAAGATTTTTTAGTTAATGAAGAAAATCAAGAAAGTTTTTCAATTCCGAAATTAAAACTGCAATCCAAAAATTTAATTTACCCGGACCAAATTCGCAACAAGACTCAATACACAGAAGTTTTATACGATCCAGACGTTGGTTTATTCGTATACGATCCACTAAGTATCCATTCAAATGTATCTTATGTTTTTGGCAATTGCAATGTTACCGTAAATAGTAATGGCAATTGTGTTTTTAATAATTGTACCGTAGAAAATGCAACTCAAGCTAAAAACATACAAAAAAACTAAATTATTTTATGTTAGTATTTTCTTATGTATTTCTTGGTTAATTACTTTAAAATTTTATTTATAATTTATTATAAATTATTTTAATAATGTTCATAACATAATCTAATGTTTTGTTTATAATTTAAGATATTCTAATAGATATTACTAATTAAAACTTTTATGTTTTTGTATTAATTATTGATGTAATTTTATCGTGTTTCAATAAATATTAGTTTCCAAATATTAAAAAAATTTTCAAATTTCCACAAATAAAATTACAAAGTTAATATACTACTCTAAAATTATCAAAACAAAAAAAAGTACTGAACTGATTTATTTAATGCTTATTTCAGTCGGTATGTATGTTTATATATGTTTGACAGTTTAAATTAACCATAAATATGATGATATATTATTAGTATTATAATATTTTCTGGTGCTCCTTTAAACGATTACATGAAATTTCTCTTTTTTCTGCTTATTTGTATGTTTAAAAAAATTATTTTGTAGTTTATTATCTTTATATAGGATTCCGTGAAGTAAGTAAGTGCGTGGTTTAAGCAAAGGATAGAGTGCAATAATCGGCTAATTTAGGTCCGCGCAAGCGTGGTTTAAAAGTAATTTTAAGTCACTGAGTACTATAAAAAATTTTATCTACTCTTTCCATTTGAAAAAAAAAACTTATCATTGTTTTTAAATCGAGCGTGAGTAAAATGCTCATAACGTGAGTGCTGACGGGTTAAGGTAAATAAAATTAAGATACATATCATTAAGCTTTAGAGGCTTCATGATAATTATTATGAATTAAATACGATTTGTATAGTTTTGAGCTGAAAACAGCGAAAATTTCAGAAACGACTCGTGAAGTTTATAATTCTTTAGATTTTTCTATTTTTTTTTTTATAATAATAGTTACAGTTGTAATTATCAAAAAATTAATGCATATTCAATCTCGTTATATATTGGGGAAAGAATATGACATTACAGAAGTGACTTTATAACTAAAACAATCATGTTAATAAAGGATAGATTTAAATAGTTAGCAAAAAATTTAACAAGGGACACGTGCAAAACACAAGGGTAGCAATTACAGTGTCGTAGCTCGTGTAATTGCGCCAGCAACATAAAAAAGTCATAATTTGGGACAAAAGACACGATTTTATTTATTAGTTTCATCATTAAATGTCGTTATTCCCAGTAATTTAAAGCTCAAAAGAAAAAAGTGACCTCAGAGTCACGTGGCAGCGCACATGAGTCTGAACTACCACCTACTGTGAAGCTTACTTCGATCGATTCAACTATTATATTCAGTTGTATTTATTACGATTCTAATAACTATGTTTGTGGAAAAAAAAGAAAACTTATTCCTCAATCCGCTATAAATTGAACTTTCAATTTAGGACCTTGTGAGGTCGTATATTTAGCGTATAACGTACACGGAACATAAAAAAGTTGATTCCTCAGAAAAATCTCATAGCTACATTTACAACCTATCATACAAACTCATTCTCCTACTGAATTTTGTAACTTAAATCCCGTCAGTCTAAGAAAATCGAGAAGTTATTGGTTTTACCCTCTTTTGCAAAAATCGAGTTTTCATCAGATCTCGACGTTTTAAGATCACAGGAAGCTTAAGGGGAAGGGGGAAGATGGTCGATCTTAACAAGCATCGAATGTTATAATTCTATGCTTGTATAGCTACCTTTTGAAGTATTTTTCTGGTTAATAGTCTCTATCAGAGAAAATAGGTAGAATTTACATAATTTTTCATGTAAAAATTCTTTGTAAAAATAATAAAATTTTACTTTTTAAAATAATAAAGGAGAGAGAGAGAGAGAGAGAGAGAGAGAGAGAGAGAGAGAGAGAGAGAGAGAGAGAAACACTCGCACTATAAAATAGTGTACGCTATGTGGAATTTAATTACCCGATAATTGAACCGTGTAAAGTTATCGCATTCGCTTCGCTCGTGCGCTAACTTCCCACGGTTCAATAATCGGCTACTTAAGTCCCTTGTATCGTAATGTACTATTTCGATTTTCTTTCGTTCACGATATCTCTCGAACGAATAACCGATTTTGACCGGATTGGCGAGGATCGGCGTAGTTTTTTAAGCTGAAGGGCGGATTAGTTTTTGAAGTCGATCGATAAAGCTGTTTAAAAGATATTCCAAAAAAACCACTTTCAAAAATGATTTTTTTTAGATTTTTCAAGATTCAAGAAATCTAAGTTTGAGGGAACTCTTTAGAATGCCGTTTAGTTCGTTCCAATCGGTTAAGTCGTTCAAAAGTTATAAGCGAGTCACACACACACACACACACACACACACACACACACACACACCATAGTGACAAGATCGCGGGGGTAGTGAGGGAAGCTTCCTGTGACCTTCAAACGTCGAGATCTGATGAAAACTCGATTTTTGCAAAACGGGGTGAAAACAATCTTCCCGATTTTTGAAAATCTGAGATTTTTAGTGGGAAGTTAAAAATGTATCGATTGAAGATAATATAGCTCTAAAGCCAAGAAAATCTCAATCAAGACAAGAAATTCTTAAATCAAAATAATCATTTGTCTTCCAAAATAAATTCTTAGATCAAGAAAATATCTCTTGAGTCAACATAAATTTTCTATCAGTGCTGCATTATTTAATTTGTAATAATTAAATAATGGCTTCGTCGCCGCCAAGAATTACATGTGATCTGAGGCTTTTCTTATTTTCCTTTCCAAGGGGTGTAATATATTATTTTTGCTCCCGCTGGTATAGACAGCGAATGTGCAGCTTTTCCACTCACGAATCATTAATTTTCTGTCTCGAAATAAGTGCAAAAGATGCGTACTTTCGACCAAGGTATTGTAACCGGAAGGTTTCAGTTTAAATTACAACGCCATACTCGGACTTGTAAACCAGTGCACTCGATGGTCGACAAGGCAAAATGTATACGTGAACAAGTTATCAGGTCGCGCTGTGTTGCTTCGGCAAAAACTGTTTTAGCGCGAGAGCTACAGTTTGGGACCAAGTGACGGTAGTAGGAGAGCACTTTGGAAATAGCACGAGCGGGCTCGCTCTCTTCCGTCGTCAGCAGCCAAACGAGTCGGTTGACTTGAAGACATCGCTGCCAATGCGCACAATACCTGGGAAGCGTCGGCGATGGTTGAGCGGGTGGACTGGCGTCCATCCCTATTGGAAACGGGAGACCCAGGCCAGGTCCTGTTGGAGTGGTCTTTGAGGCGTTCTCTGGTTGACCAGGAGGCCAGGAAGTCGGTGCCGTACTACCTTGTTGATACCGTCAACCCCAACTACAGGAATTATTTACCAGCGTCCATTCACCGTCGAGTTTGTCACCTCGCAGTCAGCAGGCATATCGTCGAGTACGTTCTTTTATAAGTGAGATTTATATTTACTAACTAAATGAATTATGATTATAGAATCAGTGAATTTTGATATCAAGTCTGAGGATTTCGAGTCATTATTTTATTGTGAATATTTTCATTAATTAGATCAATTATGAAGTGTACTCGTTGTTTGTGTCGGGTGAATAAACCAGTTATTTATTAAAACCTATCTCTTATTCCTGCAGTTCACCTCTCTCACTCTGAATACATTTCCGTGTGACCAGGAAAGCGATTTTCCCACGCCCTGATCGAGCTAACTTGGTAAGGAACCCAGCACCAAGAGACTGAGTTCTCAACATCTTTATTTATCCTTGGTGGCGCCGTTTTGGTGCCAAGTGTTAAGTGGAGTCGTCCCCAGGAGGTCACAGACTGCGTGAAAATCGGTTGATTGATTTAAAAGTTATTGCAGTTTGAAAATTCAAACAATAGTGTCCTATGAAACTTCTATTAGACTTTAGTGCTCGAAGAGCTTAAAAACATAGAAAAGCTATCTCTTTGAACTCGGAGAGCTCAGAACAACACATAAATTGTATTTATGAGCTCGAAGAGGTCAAAAACATCATAAGTGCAATGTTAATAAGCACCTAGGTATAGAGTTAGCGGGAAGAACTCCGTGTCTTTATTTATCCGAAACAATTTCTCGAAACAAAAATTTATCACATTCAAAAAATTCTCATTCAAAAATTTCTTGATCAAAAAAATTCTCAAAGAGCAAAAAATTATCCGTCAAAAATTTCTCAAATTTACGAATGTGAATTGACAGTTAATGTAGGTTTATAGAATATGCGAGAAAAAGTTATCACAGTAAAATTTCTATTAAAATTAATAGTCATTAAAATGGGGGGCCCCGATAATTTTAAAGTAATATAATATAATAATAAATGTTACTGTGTTGTGCCCTTTTATCAAGGTTGTTGTGTGTGTTTATTCGATATTAGACCAATACCTAAGCTTATTACCGTGGTATGCCTTTTTATCATGGTTGTTGTGTATGTTTATTCGATATTAGATTTTTGTATGAGAAATTTTTGTCATGATAAATTATTACGAATCAATAAAGACAAGGAGCCATATTGAAATAAATTTTTGTATAAGAAAATAATACCGAATAAATTTTGACAATGAGAAATAATGTCTTTAAGAAAATATTGAACAAGAAATTATTGCTGAAAATTTATTTCACGAGAAATTTTTGCGTGAGAAAAAAGAGACGGTCACCAGCGGGAAGTTGTAAGAATGGCCTTCAGGGTCAACCGTTTTCATAATTTGTTTTCTCTTGAATCAAGAGACTTTTTCCATCAGTGTATGATTAATATATAATTGTATGTAATTTTTTTTTTCAACCGGGTATATGATTTACAATCTTTTTGGACATGTTCTAAAACTTCAAGTAAATTAAAAACTTTTTTAATGTTATCAAATGTGACAACGTAGGATTGCTGTGAATACTTTGTAATTTTCAAAGTGAATTCGAATGTTTCCACATTTCATAATTTTCAGCCACCTTGAATACGTTTTGAATTATAAAAAAGAATTAAATCAATTAGGGAAATTTTGAACAACAAGAAATTATTTTAATCGGGATAACGACAATAGTACTACAAAATGACATTTTATTTATATTTAACCAGTATGAATAAGTCTGTCTTAATGTACTACTTTTGTAGCAATTTCGTATTCTATTGTACTTATTTCGCTGAATTGGGATTAAACAATGTAATTTATAATTTATTCTATTTATTATATCGATAACTAACTTAAGTAACTAGATTTCTTTAAAAAATTGTTACATTCTTACGATCTTGGAAATCCAGTTATAAATGAATACTTTGTCAAATTTGAACGGTTATATACAATTTCTTGTTTATCGTCATATTTATTGTACATAGAAAAATCAGTTGTATTTTGAGGGCAATGTGATTTACTCATCATTTTAACTAGCTGCTTACTTTTTGAAACATTTCTTGAAAGAGTTAATGACTTAGACATCTCATCAGATGGTATAGATGATATTTTTTCACTCTCTGATGTTGTTGGTGATGTTGACATTGTAGAAGTTGGAGACGGCGCTGTTAATTCTGGTGACAAATTTGTAGTAGGTGGTGTTTTATTTTTTTCTACTACTGCTTGTTGATTTTCATCTAAATCGTCAGTATTTTGATCATTCTTAGGAGTGTATCGATGAGGATCAACTATAACACTGGTATAAATTGGGCTTGATAAATCATCAATATTGTGGCTTGTGGTTACAGATTGTAAATTTTCATTGTTAATTATCGAAATTGTTCTATTCATAATTGAAGAATTAACACCAAAAGCACAGTTCTGAAAAGAACTACATCCTGCTTCACCATAATTTCTCAAAGATCCGTTGGTTAGTGACTGAGTTTGCTGATTATGAGAATTTTGATTAGTAGGTAGTTGTCGTTGATGAGGAGAGTTATGCTGTTCACGTTGATCATGATGGTGTTCATTATGAGTCGTGATACGTCCTTGATGACTAGTTACTGAATACGATGATGACGTAGCGTGATTTGTCGCTGAATTAGACACATGTGATTCCGACCTGTTGTAATTGGTAGATGAATTCGATACAGAGGAGTACAGTGATCTTATCTGTTGAATCTCTAATTTATTTTGTTGAGATTGTTGAATGTTATTAGAATGGAGTAATAAGTGTTGCTGCTGCGAAGATGGTGATGATAATGAATCAGGAGTTACTGTTAATAAATCAGAGAGAACATGTCATAATAATTTTCTTTTAGTGATTTTTCAATACACATTACTCTTACCAACATATTGATAGAAGAGATCTATAGGGCAGTAAGTGGATGAATCTTCATGTGCATTGATGTTTGGCGGAGTTACAACAGATAATATTGGTGGCGTATAAATTGATGGCTGATAAGGAGGAGGATTGATATGAGTTGTAGATATATAATCAGAAGAGATAGAATAAGTTGTGTCAACATAATCATCTTGAATTTCATTTGTTCGAGGTGAATATGAAGAACTTGGACTGCAATGGTCATTTACTTCACGAGAGATCGTATTACTTGAGGAGTGGGTAGTATTCACATGATTATCAGAAATAGTATTCATTTTTTGATCTGAGTTCAAAATTAAATTAGATGCTTCCTTCTCAGACAAAACGTAGTTAACTGATACAATACATTGTGGTCGAGAACTTCGTGAATTATTCACAATTGTTACATATGACTGCATCCAAATCCACCCACCATATTTTGTTAAGAACCGATAATACTTGGTCGTTACTTGCGTTTTCATAAGTACTGTGAACAAAATAGAGAAAATATCTTAAATTAAACATTTATCAATATACTATTGTGCTAGAATAATATTGTGAAAAAAATCACAAAAGTATAAATGAAATAAATCGATAAAGTTGCAAACTTTATAAGTTATGGTCTTTAGCAAACTCTGTAGAATATCACTATATTCATGAAAATATGTAAAAAAAGTACAGTAACCATAAACCTTCCAACTTCGCGTTGATATATTTTGTTATAATAACGTTGCTTCGATAGTTTTGACGGTTCAATTCAGCTCAACAATTTATAATGTAATAAATAAATAAACGGCGAAATTTTAAGTATTTTTTATGTTGCTGGTATTGTTTTTGATGATTGTATTTATTTAGACAATACCAGCAACACAAAAAATCATTAGCGGATTCGTGGTGACGGTCAAACGACGGTGAATTCACTGTGAATTTACTTTACCCATGAGTAAAGTCTATTGATGGTCGAACAACCGTCGTTAGACGGTGAAAAATAAGTCAAGTTGTGAAATATTTTAACGGTGATTGCATGGTTCATCAAGTGAACATTGTACAAGATTTTCTCCATTTTTTTCCATTCGATAACCATGATTTTCCGATCTTTTGATTGTCTTCAGATATAAATACAACGGTGAATGACTGTTAAAAATTCGGTAAATGAAAAGTATTTCGGTAGTGAATCCACGGTAGTCTGCGGGTGAATTTAAGGTTACATGGCGGTAAAGAACATAGGACCGTAAAGTAGAAATTTTATACCAGCGATCCATTGATAAATTGCTGGGTGAATATAATTTTGATTTGTAAATATAAAAAAATTTCATAAAATAATATACGAGGCAAATAAAATTTAAATAAATAGTTCATGAAAAATAATTTAAAAAAGGATTCAGTCTTTACAATTTTTGATATTATCCAAAAAAAAAAAAAACACTTTTTATAAATTTTTGTAAAATTTCAGGATTTTTTTTTTATGAAATTTCAAATTTAACATAGGCTCATGAAATTAAAGAAAAATTTATTTTTGGTTAATAAAATTTAATGCATTCATTTTGGGTGAAAAATTCATAGAATGATTTATTATTTAGAATTCGTGAAATAGAAATAATTACCAAAACAAAATTAAGTATCCGTAAAATGGATGGTGATTTAAAAACATCTTTAATTCACGTCTGGAATAGCATTACAGGAAAATCTCTTGACTTTCGTTCGGATGATCTGAGTTCGATCGCCGGTCTGGGCGATGTGATTTTACACTGATTTATTATTTTTTTTTTGATATCATATACGCGAACATTTTACGAGCTTAATACCGATTATTCTGGATGAATGCACCTATTTTGTTACATCGGATTCCCATAATAAACGGTGAATCGACAGCAATGAGCTAGTTTTATGCTAGTTCTATGCGGGTTAGGGTGGGTCAAAAAAATCGAATAATTTATTTTTGACTTTATACTCTGAAAAATAGGTTCGTAGACACCTAAAAAGAATTCTCTCCAAGTATAAGCTCTTAATTATAACGGGAAGGTCCTCCGCTTTGCGGGTTTCTATTTTTTTCGAATAATCAGATAAAAAAATTTATATCTCGCTTCCAACTGCTTGGAAAAATATTCCGTGGCATAGATTTTGTGAGAAATTGAATGCTTTACAAAAAAGGTCTCTTATGACTTTTTCAAAAACTCAACCGATTAAAAGATATTCATAGTTGAAGTTTGGCTATTTTAAGGAAAATATTCGTTTTTATTATGAATTTTATAAGTCGATGAAAAAAATTATTTCGGATTGCGGAACTCATGATTTTGTAGGAAATTTACTGCTCTACAAAAATGGTCTCTTATGATTTTTTGATTAAGTGAAGCCGTTACGAGATATTCATCGTCAAACATTAACGAATATCAATATTTCCAGTTTTTGATCAATAATTCGATAAATTTTAATTTAAACTATGAGTTTCAGGAAAATTTACATAAATTTGAGTTTCGATCGATAAAGAAATGTTATAAACAATTTTTTTAATATTGTTTTCAGTCTTGAGCTTGTTTGATTGCATTAAAACAAGAAATTAGAGCATTTTTTTCGACATATAGCCAATGATTAGTTTAATTTGAAGTGAATGACATATTTCTTTGTCAAATTTAATATGAAAAGTATTGAATCAAGTGAGAAACAACCAGTATTTAACTTTTTTATAGATAAATTTTTTATTGAATTATCAATTGCAATATAATTGTCTATATTTTTAACATAACAGTACGCTATTACTATAAATAATTTCTTTTATTACAATTTGGGAATGTTTTTTGATGTTCTTTGACAACTTGCAATAAGTACTGGAATTGTTCTTCATTTTTTGTCAAGCATTGATTATATTCACTGACTAATGCAACAGCTCGCAAAGCGGAGGACCTTCCCGTTATAATTAAGAGCTTATACTTGGAGAGAATTCTTTTTAGGTGTCTACGAACCTATTTTTCAGAGTATAAAATCAAAAATAAATTATTCGATTTTTTTGACCCACCCTAATGCGGGTGGATTGATGGTCAAATGTTGGTCGAATCATCGTGAGTTTACTCGCAGAAAAAAGGTATTTCTCGAATCTTCGGTCGGTGAAATCATGGTGAAATTCTGAGGAAGTCATAGTGGAAAGATAGTAAAATCATGATAAAATGACGGTGAAATCACAGTGATTTTGTGCCATTATGTCACTATTGTTTTATGGTCATCTCACAGTGATTTCATAGTGATCTCACCGTCGATTCACAGTGGTATCGCTGTAAGTTTACAGTTGTATAACTGTAAATTCACAGTGATTTCATTATTAATTCATACCCTCGAGGTTTCGAACTACTATGAAATCATGGTAAAATTCCAGCTGAATCTTAATAAAAAGGTAGTAAAACAATAGGAAAATGACAGTAAAATAACTGTAGTTTTATGGTTATATCACAATGATTTCACAGTGGTCTTACCATCAATTCATAACCTGTTCACAGTGGGGTCAGGTTATTTTGCTTCTACTATTATTATTTTTCCATAATTCATAGCTATATTTGTCATTATAGACAAATTTGGAAACTGGGGGAATATGGGATAAAGGGAGAGGGGGGACCTTACTCAGTAGGAATTTTTCAGTAATCGAAAGAATAATTCGGACAGCCCGGACCGGGATTCGAACCCGGATCGTTTGATTACGCTCCAAAGTCTCTACCAGTTAAGCTATCCGAGTCAGTGTCCGTAACTACTATTCAGTCACCTAATAAAAATATTAGGTTATTTAGCAAGAATTTTTGTATGGAATTTTAATCTTTGATACAAATAATTATTTTTTAAAGAAAAGTTGTTTCTTAAACAAATTTTTGGAATTTACACACAATTTTTTTATTTATATAATCGATAAGTCGCCGGATATCGATAATTATTCGATATAGCACTGGCGCGTATATAGCGCATATAGCGCGTCTCGATCTTTGGGCCTAAAAAGAGAATAGGAGGGGGTAGTTTTGGGTTATTATGGGTGAGCCGTGCAGTGAAAAGGGGAGAAGTAGTGTGACCGTCAAAGAGAGTGCCACGGGAAATCAAGAAGGACCGATCCCCGGAGTAGTAACGAGGCGAAGGAAGTCAACTACAACTAGGACTTCATCTTCAACGAGTGAGTTAGATCGTCGTTTTATTTGTCAAGGTATCAAAAATTACTCTGTGGGAAAGAAGTGGACCGCGGTTTACCTAAGACTCGGTTACTTCTCCTTTCCATTTACTAATTGGATCGTTTAATCAATTTACTTATTTAACTTTCCTCAATAATTAATATTTATAGTTCAGTAATTAATTAATTGCAATTTCGATTCGCTAGTTTTCGTTGAGAGTACCTCAAGGGGGTTTATACCCGAGGACTACTCAAGGACCTTGTGGTGTCAATTGCCGTAAAATTTATTAATTGAAATAATTCCGAACATCAGAAAAATCGGTTCATTTACAACTAATTTATTTATTAAATAAAAACCGAATAATAAATTCTTCGGGAAGAATCCATTGTCTTCTCACGGACTAGTGAAATATCAGTTGAATCGTACAAGTAGTTAACGTATACCCAAGGCCAAAAAGTCACCACGCGCTAGCATAAAAATTGGCGTCTGTTTTGAGCGCGCAAATATTTTATCTAATGTTAATTATTGAGAAATTGTTTTATTAAACCTGGCCAAAAATTTAAGATTTTAATTAATTGAGAATTTTATCTATTATTTAATAAATTTTAATTAACTAATCGGGAAATTTCACGAGGAAATTTTATATTGAATTTAAGTTCTGGAAAAATTTATCTTGTTAATTTTATCTCGTCATCGTGAAAAAATTCCTCAGCAATTATTTAGCAACGTGGCTTATTAAGTCCGAGATTCGTTATTAAAAGTGTTGAAAATTCTACAAGAAATTGATTATTTTAATGTTGAGAATTAAACTCGTGACTAATTTTTAATCAAAATTATAAGTCGGATTAAATTCGGATTTTAGTGATTAAATTTGTTAATTGAATATATTCGGTCAATTTAATTATTAGCTAATGACTGAATTTGTTGAGTCAATGTAGTAATTTGCAAAAGTAAATTTTTGTCAATTTCTTTTCAATATTCGAAAAAAATAAAATAAAGTAAATCAGTGTGTGTGTGAAGAAGTGTGGGATATGTGTGTGAAGATTAGTGTGGGTAATGTGTGTTAGAGAGTGTAAAACGAACTCTATTTGTTGATGGTTTGCCGAATAGAGTGATCCAATTCTTAGAGCGTGAGAGTCCGGTGGACAGCGCGATTTAAGTAGAAACCGCAGTATAGACGCTCCGTAAGAGGGTACTGTTGGGATTAAGAAAATTTTGTGTGTGAGTGTGAATGTGTGCACTTTGTTATTTTATTTTTATTATAAATAAATACCGGTTAATTTTGTTAAATAACAATTTATTTATTTCAGATCACCTTCCTCACTGTCTCTTCCTTTAAGATAAGCTCTCTGCTCTGGGCCGGTTCCAGGAACCGTGATTAAAAATCCTGGCGGCGCCCTTTTGTTAATAATTTTAGTTTTCAATTTTGTTTAGTTAATTATTTAATTAAGGAGCCAATCTGAGCGGTCAACCCCATTACAAAGTTAATAGAGTTAGCTATTTGAACAAATTAATTGTATAATTAATATAAATAAATGTATCATGTATGGTTCGAGTAATATAATAGTTAATTTCATTTACCATCATTTACTAATCTATATATACGATATAATCGTTCGTAAGGAGTAAACTCCAGTCGTGCGCCGGAGCTGACATACAATTTTTTTTTTAATCAACCGGTACAAAAATCTAAAAAAAATTCACAAAAAAAAAAAAATTTGCAAAAATTATACTTTTGAGATATCTTTAAATGTATACGAATTTTCTGGAAATTATTTTCAGTGATACGTTATCGACTGCTACAAGCGGCATTCCAATCAGTTGAGTCGTTGACAAATTATGTAAGGGTTTTAGACACAGTCATTCAAATGACAATCGGAAAATGGTCGGAATAGATTTTTGGGACCTCAAAACCTCGAGATCTGAAGAGCTCGATTTTCGAAAATCAAGGTTAAATCTTTTTATTAAGAAAATTCTCTCGATTTAAGAATTTATGTTCTTGAAAATTTTCAAGAATATATGTTCCTAGCTCAAGAATTCATTAAATCGATTGAAATTTTAACTTAATTAGTTATTCATTAATAATTTATAATAATAGAAAATTTAATTGTTAACAAATTTCTTAAACCAAGAAATTATTATTTGGATAAAAGTATTTTTTTTTTTTTTTTTCATTGCACTGCTTTTCAATGGAAAATGGTGGGAAATCAAAGTTGTTAAATAAGTATCACTACAGCAATGTAAAGTTACGGTTAAATGACTGTCAAATCACTATAAAACTACTGCAAAATCTTGGTAAAATAACTATAAATTTACTATGAAACCATCATAAACTTACGGCGTTACCACTATTAAATCGCCATAAAATCACAGTGAAATCACAGTAAAATCACTGCAAGACCACCATAAAATTACAGTGAAACAGCTACTAAACCAGGATGACAAGATGGCACAAAATCACTGTGAATTCACTATGAAATCAATACACAGTGAACTTATGGTGACAATGATCTCACGGTGATTTCACTTTGATTTCATAGTAATTCCGAATCTGCGAGGGGACCGTCAAATCACTTCATATAGACTATTGTTTGACTGATGTTTAACCGGAAATTGACCAACTTTTGAAGTTTCACGAGGAAGCTAATAAAATTTCATTATAAAGTCACATACAAAAAAAAACTTTGTTTTATTAAAAAAAAAAAAAAAAAATTACAAGCAGTTGTCGGCACATCTTGAAACTAGCGCGGATTTTCGTAAAAGTAATTTTTTCAAGTAAAAAAAAAAAGAAAATAAAAGGAGACTTCAAGAAAATAACGGTTATTTTGAAAGAACCAAAATATTTCATAGATCCGGGCTTATGAAATTTTTTTCGTATTTTTTTCTAGAAACTACATTAAAAAACAAAACTTTTCTATTTAGTGTGGTCCTAATAGGTCAATTTTTAAAAAAGTTCTAACGATTTAAAAAAAAAGAAACGATTTTTTTTAAAAATTCGTAACTTTTTTTGGGTTGGGTAAAAAAATCTGAAGTAATTTTTAAAATGTCTTTTAAGGGGTAGAAAAAAAAAATTTAGAATGAAATTGAAGGGGGTCGGATAAAAAATTTGTCGATTTGGCATGGAATGACCCATATATTTTTGGTAGTTATTGGTAAATTCATTTAAACAAGTTCACTATTTTAAATAATGAATAATGATTCAATGATCTAATACTTACATACTTGATGTGATTCGCGTAAATGCCAAATGTCGCAGCCATGAACATAATGGTAAAGTGTTTTTTCAATTAAGTCTTGAGGATCATATCCGGTAAGTTCCCTGACACTGAAAAAGAAGTAACTGTTACAAATACTTATAGATGACATGCTTAAATGGTCAAAAATTCTTAAGTAAAACTACTGTAAAAAGCGCTGATTTATATTTTTCGAATAACTTAATCAATTAATGAAATATGTAAGTAAACAAAGTCGATTATTTTGATTTTACTCTTAAAAATTATTTAAAATAAAATTATTTTTTACTCTTTTACAGCACTAACATTATTAACATTTTGCTTACGCAACAACATTCGACTTATAAAGCGGTGCTGTAGTGCAAGTGAGACACTAAAATTCACGTGAGTTCTGACGGGTTAAAAATTATCGTTAAATTCACTGCAATCGTGGGACATAATGCGGTCCTTTATTGATTATCATTTTTGAAATAAAAATTATAAAAAAATTCATTTATTTTGTGAGAGACTTCATAAAATCTACCGAAAACCCAATAAAATTTACAGTAGACTACGGTAAAATTTGTTGAAAAAAAGATAAAAATTATCTCACTTACCGACAAATGATTAGGTCGTGCCATTTGTCCCATGATTACCGTGAACTTAACGGTAATTTTTAAAGAAAATTTATTTCAGTGTACTGTTAAAATCTTTGCCCCAATGTAAGGAAGAAAAGGGATACTCGTCAATATCTGGATAACTTCTTTAAGGTAGTGATCAAGTCGGCTGAGATAAATGATGACATCAACAAAGACGTTATTTGTTGGATTCAAAGATACTATATGAACTTCAAACATTTTCAGTCCATCGTAGAAAAAAAGAACGTGCGATCGAAACACGAAAATTTAAAGATAAAAATTTTGAACATGACTTCACCAGAGTAGCAATTCTGAGCATAGAGAAAATAACACGTTATTAACTAAGTTAAGGTTAGACACAATTAAAACAAAAAGTAGAAAAACAAATTTAAAAACATGTTTTAAAGGTGATAGATGAGGTGACAGTTTGCAAAAAGCTGTGCATATTAGACCGTAAGTGAGTTGAGTTGTAATGAGTTAAAATAGGCATAGATGAGAATTCTGGTGTGAAAGCAGACGCTTGAAGAGACGCAAGCAAAGTTCAGAGTTGGCCATATATTATGAGAGAATCGGTTGCAGTTCGAATTTTGTATGACAATTTAAAAATGAGGAGGATTACAATCGAGTAAATTAAAATTTAGTCTAAAAGGATGTTTTTTTCAGTATTTCAAGATTTTCAATTTTTTGTTAATTCGAAGAATATTTCTTCAGGAACCATTTGGAAAGTCACAAAATTTTCCTTATATCGACGTACAACACGTCAAACGTACTTCAAAATTATATTAGCAATTCCTACACCCTAGAAATTATCTAGCATGTCAATATGTATGAAATATAGTGACAATCATAGAACCTTATGAGTGATCACGAACAAGGTTTTTATGTGTATACTGAGTAATCAATTTGGTACTATAAAATTTTTAGAGACCGACAATTAATACATACCTTACATCAAGAAATATAAGTTTGAGATCCAAAGATGCACGAAACATAAACATATTATGATACAATTTTATCTCCGTGATTGCACTAGGTGGGAGCGAATTTCCTACTGCTACAAGACCAATTATTTGACATTCTTCATAAGGAGGTCCACGAATGTGTACTTTTAGATACCCGGAACAATGAATAACCTTTAAAACAAAACACAATCAAATTATTAGAAAACATATATTGAAAATTTTATGCAAAAAAAATTACAAATTTATTAAAGCTATCATTATGGAACACAATAAAAAAGATCTGAAAACCGGTTGACCCCGCAGGCCATTCTTAGAACTTCCCGCTATATTTTCGAGCTTGATATATTGAACAATTATTCAATTGCTTGATTTTTGAGCTAATCATAACTTATTTATCTAATTTTTCTAAGCTCTCGT
This sequence comes from Cotesia typhae, assembly GCF_013202065.1. Lineage (NCBI taxonomy): Eukaryota > Metazoa > Arthropoda > Insecta > Hymenoptera > Braconidae > Cotesia > Cotesia typhae. The sequence goes on along the minus strand of NW_027423712.1, from coordinate 4,009,304 downwards.
ATTCATATTTTAATGAATTATTACATTATTTATAATTATTCTCTCTTCAAGCTCAAAAATCTAATAGAAGCTTGATAAAACACTATATTTTGAATTTTCAAATCGCGATAACTTTTGAATAAATAAACCGATTTTCACGCAACTGGCGGCTTTCGACGCAGTTTTTTAAGTTTCATGAAAAATCTTTGAATTGATCGAACTAGTTCTAAAAAAACACTTTTTTCGGTTTTGTTTTAAAATTAATCGGTTAAGGCGTTCAGAAGTAATTCCAAAAAAAAACAATATTAAAAAAAATTTTTTTTCGTAGTTTTTTTTAGATTCTTTAAAATTTACTGATCCGAATCGACCCAAATTGAGTTCAAAATCTAAGTTTGAAATCGGTCAAGCCGTCCGAAAGTTGACACACACACACACACACACACACACACTGAATGACCCGTTTGCAAACTATTTCTTTAATTTTCAAAATTTAATCACTTTTAAATGGCTTTAACTAATCTTTTTGTACGGATAATTATACTTTGTCTGAAATTTTTGTAAAGCTCAAAGACTCTTCTTTAAGAATATAAAATGATTTTTTGTAAAAAACTGCGTGAATCATGTGTAAATTCAATTTTAAACAAAAAAAAATTTTTCCCATGTTAATTAAATACAAACTAAAACGCAAATAGCGACCCTTTAGAGTTGAGCTATAGGGCTTAAGTTTGGTGAGGAACCAGTACTGGTAGCCGAGCGGTTAACGTGCTTGACTTCAAGCTATAGGTACTGGCCAGGCATGGGTTCGAGTCCCACCGTAGTCGAATAATTTTCGCTATGCTCCAGGTTAATTTTCGATTGTCTTCGACTGTGAGAACTCGGATCATTGCCGAACAAACATTGGCTGTACATGATATTCATAGAGGCCAACTGGTCTACACCAGCAAGAGAAAAAAAAATCGAAACATTTGAGAGGGTAAAGAGTTAGAAAAAAAAATTAGGAAAACGGTCGACCCTGCAACTTCCCGCTTTCGTAATTAAGGGCTCGAAATTGCACTTATTATGTTTCTGAGCTCTTCGAGCTCAAAAATTTAATTTTCGTGTAGTTTTGAGCTCTCCGAGCTCAAAAGTTTGATAGGAGTTTAATAAATCAATATTTTTGGAATTTTCAAATCGCAATAACTTTTGAATGGATCAACTGATTTTCACGCGGTTGGCCGTATTCGATGCAGTTTTATCATCCTCATAAGTTATTTTCAGGTTTTAATTGATCGAATCGAAAATTTCAGAGTAATCTCGAAAAAACGCTTTCTTCGGTTCTTTCGTTCACGATAACTCATGAACGAATCAACCGATTTTGACCAGACTCGCGGCGATCGACGCGGTTTTTTGATGTTAAGAGCTGATTAGTTTTAGGAATTGATCGGTGAAACTGTTTAAAAGTTATTCCAAAAAAACCACTTTTCAAAAAAATTTTTTGTGTAGTTTTTTTGCAATTTCTCAAAATCTACTGGTCCGAATCGGTTTAAATTTCCAGGAAATCTAAATTTGGTCAAGCCCTTTCGAATAGCACCAACCGCGATGAAATCGGTCAAGCGGTTCAAAAGTTATAAAGGGGTTACACACACACACACACCGTGTCGGGCTTGCTGGGTCCCGCATCGGGCGCCTCCCCAGGTGGCGGATAGGGGAATACTCGTCATACCTGCACGCCAGATACGTCGGGTACCGAGGAAATAAAATACTCGGGGTGGACCAAAACCTAGCAAAAAAAAAAAAGATGATATGAAATGTCGGAAAACATTCAAACATCGTCTACGGTGTAGAGGGGGGATACCTCAGTACCGGCGAGGGAAAGCGTACAAACGGGCCTGAACTCGTCGTTATCAAGCGACCGTTTGAACAGCAGAGTGGACCCCATGGCTCTGCCGTCTAGCAATGCTACAGGGAGTACTGAAACAGCTCAGATGGAAGTAGACGCACAGCAAACAGGTGTTCCTCCAAAAAGTGGAAGACCTGTTGCTCCCGTCAACACTAACACATATCGAGGGAGGATCAACTCTCTACCGACTGTCACCGGCCAACAATCGCTAATGGAACGGCTCGGTAGCAAGATCGACGAGTTGACTGAGTTCATAAAGGATAAGAGAAATCTCCATCATGAACTCAGAAAATTAGTAGCGTCCATTGCCACCGCATATAAGTTGGCCAACAAACCAACATCGATGTTGGCGACAACCACGCAAACATCTCCGGAGATGACCACAAAACCACAAGCGTTTTTGGTCACTCCTGAGAAACCACAGCAAGGAAAAGAGAACAAAAAGAAGAGGCCGCTGTCTACACCCAGCCCCTCCTCTGAAATTGACAAGTCAGCACAGAAAAAGACAGTCCGGGATAATGCTTGGATCAAAGTGACTCGGCAAAAGAAAAAGAAGGAAAGAGAAAAGGAGCCAGGGGCAAAACCTACTGAAGCCCAAAACCAGCTAAGTAATGGTGGCTCAAAGAGACCAAGAAGGAAAAAAACAAGAACGAAGGCTGTGCTTGTCCAACCAGCTGAAGGGCGAACGTACGCTGATCTCCTCAAAGAAATCAAGGCCAAGGTTAGTCCGACAGCCACTGGAGTAGACATAAGTCTATTAAAAGGACGAGGCACGGAGGTGTTCTCCTTGAAATGGGTCGAAAGACCGAGGATAGCAAGGCTTTCACCGATGCAGTTAAGTCAGCCACCGCAAACATCGGCACGGTCAAGACGCTAACATCAACAACAACGATCGAGATTCTTGATTTGGATGAAATCTCTACCGAGAGCGAAGTCCGTGAAACACTCAAACGTGAATTTACTAACAGCCTAGAGATCAAACGGGTAAATTTGACAAAACCCACACCACGAGGCAATCGAGCAGCCTTCTGCGAGATCGACGAAGCCAATGCGACTAAGGCCCTCAACAAGGCCCGTATAAAGATCGGCTGGGTTAACTGCCGTATACGCCAAGTTGCAAAAGTAACCCGCTGCTTTAAATGTCTCGGGTTCGGTCACCACACACAGCAATGTTCGGGACCAGACAGAAGCACGTGCTGCTACAAATGTGGCGGAAAAAATCACAAGACCGTAAACTGCACTGAGAGGCCAAGTTGCTTCCTCTGCATTCCGGACAAAGATGCCAAAGATGGTCTATGCCATATTCCTGGTACCGGAGTTTGCAAGGCATTCCGCATAGCACTTGCAGAAGCCACGAGAGGTCAAAAATGACACGCATACTACAGGGCAACCTGAATAGGTGCGCCTTAGCGCAAAACCTGCTGCGTCAACGTGTCTTCGAAGACAAGATTGACATCTGCCTTATCTCCGAACAATATCTGAATATTCAGGATAGAACATGGTTCGCTGATAAATCTGGCACGGCAGCAATCTGGATCGTAAACTCGAAAAAGGTCACCGTCAAAAACGGAAGCGAAGAGGGCTTCGTCTGGATCAAAACCCCCAAGACCTACTTTGTAAGCGTCTACCTTTCACCCAATGAAGGGATTAGTGTGTTTCGCTAGAAAATGGTAAACATAGAGGACGCTATCGGCAAGTTCGACGGAGAAGTCATCGTAGCTGGTGATTTCAACGCGAAATCGGTTGAATGGGGCGCTGAATGCTCGGACACCAGAGGAGACGAAGTAGCGGACTTCGCAGCAAGAACGGACCTCATAGTGCTGAACACCGGTACTACTACGACCTTCAGAAGACCAGGATACCGGGAATCTATCCTTGACATTACTTTGGCGACCTCAAGGATTGCGAATATGATTGAAGGCTGGACCGTATCCGAAGAATATAGTGGAAGTGATCATCAGTATGTGACATTTAGTGTTGGACTAGCATCCAATCCGCGCTCGCGGCATGACAATAAACTGCGGAAGTGGAATGCTAGGAAGCTTGATGAAGAAGCACTGCGAACATCCTTGAATCAGAGCTTGTCTACTGAACGGAGTAGCCTGATTCTAAGTCCCCGCAAGGAGACGGAAACAATAGTCTCAAAAGCGATGGAACTGATTGTTGCCTCGTGTGATGCCTCAATGCCACGGCTGAAAAAGCAAGACTCTCATAGGCCGGCATACTGGTGGTCACAAGAGATAGCAGAGCTTCGAAAAACATGCCACAAGCTACGTCGACGAGCAACGAGAGCTGCGAAGCATTCTCTCGACCAAAATAAATATTCGATGGAGTACAAGCAGGCCAAAAAGGCTTTGAATAAAGCTATTAAAGCGAGTAAAGCGATATTGTGGAAAGAGATCTGCAACGACCTCAACAATGACTTCTGGGGTAAGGCCTACCAAATCGTAACTAAACGAGTTGGAAAGGCTTTGCCAGAAGCGCCAAAATGTCCTGCCTTGATGAACAGCATCGTGGCGGAGCTGTTTCCCAGACACCCGCTCCGGGAGAAGAGACATTATGCGAAAAATGACAAAACAACACCCTTTATCACCAAGGAACTGCAACACGCGGCAAAGACTATCAAGACAGGAAAAGCACCTGGTCTTGACGGCATACTGGCATCTGTCATCAAGATTGCAGCCCTGGAGTACCCAGACATACTCTTAAGCGCTTACAATGCCTGTCTGACAACCGGCACGTTCCCTAAGATCTGGAAGCGGCAGAGATTGGTCCTTTTGGACAAGGGGAAGGGAGCCCCTATAACACCTTCGTCGTTCAGACCACTCTGCATGCTGGACATTGCCGGAAAGCTGCTCGAGAAGCTCATTCAAGGGAGGCTACGCAATGACATCGATCGTGCTGGAGGTTTTGCCTTTAACCAACATGGCTTCCAGAAAGGACGATCAACAATCGGTGCAATTCAGAAGGTAACGGAGATAGCAAGAGGAGCATGGTCTGGTAGTCTCAAAGCTCGCGAGGTCTGTCTTCTTCTAACATTTGACGTTAAAAACGCCTTTAACAGCGCGAATTGGGAGGATATTTTAGACGCTCTGGAGCACAAATTTGACGTGGAACCAGAAAATCTGAAAATGATCGACGATTACCTTGATGAGAGAAAGCTGATTGTGGAAACAACAGAGAGCTATCAAGAACATGACGTAACGGCTGGCGTGCTCCAAGGCTCAATTGTGGGGGCCAACCTATGGAACGCTGACTACGACGAGCTCCTGCGAATTCCGCTGCCGAAGCAGGTGGAACTCACGGGCTTCGCAGATGACGTCGCGGCTACGATTGTAGTAGACAGTGCCGAGGAGGCAGAACTGCTAGTTCGAGACACCACTGATGCTATCGAAGCCTGGCTTGAGAAACACCACCTAAAACTCGCCAAGCAAAAAACAGAGATGGTTGTCCTGACTCGACAAAAATGGTTTCCAAAACCATTCGCTGTGGACTTGGGAGGAACAAAACTCACGTCAACAAGGGCCCTGTGCTATCTAGGGATAATGATAGACGAGAAACTGTCTTTCTGTGAACACCTCGACAGTGCATGCAAGAAAGCCAGCAAGATTGTGTCTAGCCTAGCACGAATTATAACCAACACCATGGGACTAAGAACAAAGAAGAGAAGAGTTCTTTTAGAAGCAGTCCACTCGGTACTGCTTTGTGGAGCGGAGATATGGGCAGACATATTAAAGCAGAAGACCTACCGGCGAAAGATAGCAGCAGTACAGCGGCGAGGCGCTCTCAGGGTTGCCTGCGCCTACCGCACAGTTTCAGAAGCGGCTGTATTGGTCATTGCGGGAGCCGCGCCCATCGACCTATTAGCGTTCGAAAGAGCAAAACTCTACGACGCTAAAATCGACGGCGAAAACATGAAGGAGGCAAAAACGAAGATAAAAACGGAAACGCAGCAAGAGTGGCAGGACCGATGGACGTCGGGAGAGACAGGCAGATGGACAGCGCGACTGATCCCAAACATCAACGCCTGGCTCTCTCGGAAACACGGGGACACGGATTTTTTCCTGACCCAACTACTGACAGGACATGGGCAGTACAACGCCTATCTCTTCAAGATGGGTTTACACAACACACCAACATGCAAATACTGCCCGGTTAAAATCGACGACGCCGAACACACATTCTTCGAGTGTGCTCGGTGGAAGGACTACAGAAGAAGCACCGAAGAGATCATTGGCACCAGGCTCTCCCCCTCAAGCCTGGTGACCTATATGATCAAACAAGAGAAAAACTGGTCTGCTGTTGCAGCTTATGCATAGCACCTCCTGAAAGACAAAATCGCAGAAAGAGACCAGTAGCCAGGAGTAGGCGTCGTGAGACGCAGTACGGCTGGATTGAAGTAATGCTAACGCGGTTCCAATCCAGTCCTCCCCGTACCATCTAGAAGAGAGGGGAAGAGGAATGTTTTTTTAGTGGGTAAAAATCTCCACACTACCGACTATCGATATCTGCCGTAAGATGGGCGACAGAGTTAACGATAGCGGTGTCTTTTGAAGATCTTTTTTCGTACCTCTTATAAAAAAAAAAGAAAAACACACACACACATACACATACACACACACATACAGACATACGGACATCATCACGAAAACATTCAGGGAAACTTCCTAGGACCTCAAAACGTCAAGATCTGATGAGAACTCGATTTTCGAAAAACGGGGTAAAACCAATAACTTCCCGATTATTGAAAATTTTCAATTTTCTTAGCGGCAAGTTAAAAATTTAAAATTTATCTATATATATATATATATATATATATATATATATATATATATATATATATATATATATAATAGCCATATATAATAGCTAAATTTGTCATTAAAGACAAATTTTTGGGAACTGGGGGAAATAAAGGATAAAGGGGGAGGGGGAGGACCTTTACTCAGTAGGAATTTTCGGTAACTGAAAAAGTAATTCGGACAGCCCAGACCGGGAATCGAACCCGGATCGTTTGGTTACGTGCCAAAGGCTCTACCAGTTAAGCTATCCGAGACACTGTCCGTAATTACTATTCAGTCACCTAATAAAGCCTATCGAGTAATAAACACCACCGTCCTTCCCCTTTTGATTTTTATCTTTCCCTTTATTTTTATCTACTCAGTAGATAAAAATACACTTTTTTCTTAGGTGATTACCTTGCATGAGCTTGAAGATAAACAAAATTGTTAGATTTGCTTAGAAATGGTAGCTATTGGAAATGTTTGAAATCATGAGAACTGCGATTTTTGTAATTTCGTTTATAAAAAATTATTGACTGAGGAGTCGCTTATTTCTAAAGAAAAAAAAATCATGGTTGAGATGATGAAATTATCTTTAATTCAATTCTTGGAACTTTCACATAATAATAATTGTTAGCAATTTTATGAGTGGAAAACAATCATGTCGATGGTCTAATTAGCAATTTGTCTAACTCCATATTTTTTAGAGGGTGATTTTTTAACATTTTGATGTAGCCATAATCGAATTATTTGAATGATTTAAACCTGAATATTATATCTCTATAAGATAATAATGATATAAAATGGTTTTTTAAAGAAATAACAAATTTTGAACTAATTGTTTTTTTCATACAAATAGAATATTCTCTAAAATGGAGTCAGACAATTTACTAATTAGAATGTTGATGTGCATCATGATATTAGATAATCGTGTAAAATCATAATAATTTATTGCTATAAAAATTCCAAAAATGAAGGTGATGAAATTATATTTCTAATAATCACATTTTTTTGTTTTTTAATTTCATCAGAAATAAATTATGCATAAAAACATAATTTTTTTTATTTTAAAAGAAAGTTTTGTAGAAGCTACAAGTCATCCACAAATTGTTATGCTCATAGGTTTTTTTTTTCGGAGTAAGATTTCAAATTTTTGTTTGAACAAAGTCTTACTATGAAATCGGCACTTTATTGTTGCAGAAGATACAATGATAAATGAAAAGGATTCAAGTCATGATTGTCAAAAAAATGGTCCTAACATTGATGGAACTGTCGTGCCTGCAGATACCTCTACTCCACTCAATTTCCAAAAAAGGGACTCTTCGGCTGATCGATCTTCCAAGCTTAAGACAAAAAATCGAGATAAAAAGAAATCGATAAAAAGAAGGATGTAACCTCCTTATCAGATCCTAACATTGATGGCAATGTCACATCTGCAAGTACCTCCACTACACTCGTTGTGGCAAAAAGTAACTCTTCGGTTCGTCAATCCACCAAGCTTTCGTTACGTGATGCAAACAAAACAAAATTGCCGCTCAAGGATGGGAGCTCTTCCTCACGCAGCTCTTCTGGATCTGGTGAAGATTCAGATTCTTCTGCAGACAGTTCACCAACTTCACCTGGTGATGACACCGTATCAGATAAATAAGTCTAAGATGGTCAAGATAGTTATTTTGTACTTTTATACTTTTCTTTATTGCAGATTGTTTTTGAATAGTTACACGACAAAATTGTATTTGGCAGAAATTGAACTAAACTTCTATAAAAAAAATCAAAAACGAACCGTTTCTATAGTAATTCTATCTGTTTCTACATTATTTTTTTTCAAATGAACATGTATAAGTATATTTAATAAATATAAAGAAATATGTACTGAAAAAATTTTGATTTGATTGCGAAAATCATGATAAAATTCAGGTATCTGAATTGTAAATTCTTAAAGGATCGCCCCATTAAATTTATTAGGTTATAAGCTAAGCCCTTTCTGGAAATCCAAACATACTTCTTGTCACTGTTAATTAGTGTTGACAAATAGGTATCGTTAGAAAAAATTGTCATTTTATTGTGAAAATCCTGATAAAAGCCAGGCATCTGAATTGTAAATTCTAGAAGGATCGCCCCATTAAATTTATTAGGTTATAAGCTACGCCCGCTCTGGAAATCCAAACATACTTATTTTCACATTTAATAAGTGTTGACAAGTAGTTATCGATAGAAAAAATCGTCATTTGATTCTGGAAATCCTGATCAAGACCAGAAGTGAAAATCGCAAATTCGAGAAGGATCATCCTCTTGAAATTTTTAAGAAACACAACAGACTTTATTTGGATACTCCCATTTATTGACATAAAATAAACTTTGTTAATTGGAATAACTGGATATCCACGTAAGAAATAATCTTCCATATACACTCCAATAGAACTTATTCACCCCAATTGCATTTTCCATATTATAATCGGTATTGGTATGTAAAAGGAATTACTGCGACAAAAGCACAATAGACTTTTTATTTATTTATTTATCATTTTTACTTCTGGTAGTGATTCTATAGAGGTGGTACACACCTGTACATAGAACCAGAAGGAATACATATTTAAACATAATTACAACATAAAAAATATAAAATTAAATTATTTGAGTATAAAGTAAGAAGTACATAATTATATCAAATTTTAACAAATTAATAATTTAGTAATTTAAGTTTTTCAACTCTTTATATTCCTATACATTATTAAATTTTAACCAGACCCCAAGTTTTTTACGAAGTGTTGATATAGAGCATTTTAACATTTTCATTTCATTTGGAAGTAAATTGTAATATTTAATCGCTACATACAGAGCATTTTTTGTGCTGATAGCTTTATTAATTTTAGGTAAAGGTATAAGTTTAGCACGAGTATTTAGTGATCTTTCAGTATACAGAGATTTACAATGTTAATAATATTTAGTTAAAGCATATACAATAAAAGTTTCTCTAAAGTTTAGCGGCATAGCAAGGTGATTATTACTAAAGATTTTTTTGATTTTATTATCTAGCTCTTTTTGATTAATGAACAATTGATAATTAGAAGATTCCGATATAAATTTTTTTTTATTGGAATCTATTGGATATTTTCAACAGGGAAGACCTTCCAATGACTCCAAAGACTGCTAAACTCCAGGCTTTTCCCTCATTACTCAAGAAATCTAGGAATCCATCTGCTCTCAACCAAGAAAATACCATGTTGCCACCACCTACACCTATACAACAAACGTCATGGATCTCTATACCAAAAAACCAAACGGTTGCGGAAACTGAGGAGACAACAAAAAAACTCAAAAGAATCCACTCTCTTACAAAAGTGATCTCGTCAGACATTAGTGATATAGAAAGAATTAATGCTGCTGGTAATCAGAAAATCACCACAAAGAAACCTATTGAAAGTGAATCGAATCGGAAGTCTGAGAACTCCTATGCATCAAGTGAGTTGGAGGACAATGTAGTAAAGATTCACCGAAACCTCGAGTGGCAAAAACGAAAATCAAGACTGTCGTCAGAATTGATGACCAAGTCTAACAAGACTCGGAGAATAAATTCAAAGAAGAACAGAATTTCCCTATGACGATTACCCAGTTTAAAAACTTACTGAATTCTGTTGAAGGCAAACATAGTTACTGAAATAGTGGTTGAGCACGTGGCTGACTTAATTCTACCATTGGATATGGCTAAAATTATTTACCGTCTAATCACAGGGGACTTCAATAGTCATCATGAATGTTAGAGCTCAAGTTTCAACGATTACAGAGATAAAATAATAGCAAACTGGCTCGATTTCTGAGACGAAGAAATACTGTTAAATATTGGTAAAGAAACTCATTTCAATAGCCAATATGGTACAACCAGTAATATTGATTTTTCGATCACTCCAGCATCAATAAGTTATAGAATGAAGTGGAGTGTCTCAGACGATCTCTATGATAGCAATCATTTTTCAATTTTTATACATCTAGCCAATAATAGTAAATCCCAAGACCCAACAATAGGACAAAGAAAAAGATATTTAAAAAAGCTAACTGGTTTTAGTTGCGTCTTGAAGTTCTTTGACTGTAAAGTGCGTTTCTGCACCGTTATCAGCATAGCGCTTTTTCTCCCGCGGCAGATGTTTGGGGAACAGCTCCGCTACGATGCAGTTCATTAAGGCAAGAGACTTCGGCGCTTCTGGTAAGGCCTTTGCGAGTCGTTTAGTGACAATTTGGTAGGTTTTACCCCAGACGTCTTTGTCGAGATCGTTACAGATCTCTTTCCACAATATCGTTTTACTTGCTTTGATGGCACGGTTTAACATCTTTTTCTTCTGTTTGTACTCGTTTGAATATAAGTCCGGGTCTAAGGAGCGTTTCGCAGCTCTTGTTGTGCGGTGACGTAGCTCATGGCATCTTTTACAAAGTTCTGCTATGCCTCTAGATCAACCCGTACGGAAAAAGTATATATTCTGAAATATATTCCAGAATCTATCCGAGAATATATTCTGAATATATTCCGGATATAGCCCGTTTTGCCCAAGGAATATATTCCGGAATATATGGGCATGCGCTCACTTGTATTCCGTTTTACTCGACATTTTTCTCTAGTTTATAGTCTGGTCCGTCGTCAGATCTATAGTCTGATCCATCGTATATATACTGGATATATCTAGTATATATATTTTTGAAATATATTCCTTGGGTAAAACGGGCTATATCCGAAATATATTCTCGGATATACTCTGGAATATATTCCAGAATATATACTTTTTCCGTGCGAAGCTTCCTGGCGTTCCATTTCCACTTGTGAAGGTCACGTTGTGGAACTGAAATAGGTCCCAGTCCAACGCTGAATGTTACATATTAGTGATCTCTGCCACTGTACTCTTCGGATACAGTCCAGTTTTCGATTATGTTGGCAATCTTTGGAGTCACCAACGAAATGTCGAGGATGGATTACTGGTACACCGGTCTTCTTAAGGTCGTGATGCTCCCGGTGTTCAATACTATAAGGTCGAGTCTTGCTGCAACGTCAGCGACTTCGTTGCATCTGGTGTCAGAGAAAGCAGCGCTCCATTCAGCCGATTTGGCTTTAAAATCACCAGCTACAATGACTTTGCCGTCGAATTTAGTAATCGCATCTTTTATATTTACCAGTTTCTATCGGAACGCACTAATCCCTTCATTAGGTGAGAGATAAACGCTCATGAAGGAGGTTATGGGGCTTTGAATCCAGACAAAACCTGCTACATTTCTGCTGTTGTTGGCGGTAACGTTCTTTATGTTCACAAACTAAATTCCTGCTGTGCCAGTTTCGTCTGCAAACCATGTTCTGTCTGGGAAGTTGAGATGTTGTTCGCAGATGAAGCAGACGTCAATTTTATCTTTGAAGACACACTGGTGCAGTAGGTTTTGTGCCAAAGCGCAACTTTTTCTTTCATCAAAACCTTCTTCTGACAATAACAAGCACACCAAAAAAAGAATTAGTGAAATCGGTCCAGCAGAGAAGAATAAGAATTCACGTTATTTATTGACTGATTTATGGATTGATAATGATAGACATAATAAACTACCATTTGAAGAAAAAAAAAATTATTATTTAGTTTTCATTCGAATAATAAAAAGTTGCTAAACTTTTTCTTGGTTTTGTTGCGTAATTATCAAGTGTTCGCGCGAGAATACTTGATAACGCTGCACTCGACTTCACCAGAGGTTCTGCTACAAACGCGCCCTTTGGTACTCAGCATCTCAACTCGGTATTCAGTTGCGCGCCAACTACGACTAATATCGTCCACGTGCTACATTGCAACTTGTGCTCCATTCCAGGTAATCATTCTAATAGATTAATCATGCACGATCCGGGCATTCAATTCAAGTTACGTTGCCAACTATTAAAAATTATTCATCTTTGGCAACTCAGTCAGAAGGGATTAAAATAGTACTCATTAAAATTCCAATGACCAACATGACTCATCACTCAGCAATCTAAAAATCATCACTTAGTTTTAGTCATACCTGTCTGAGTCGATATCATCACCTAATCCTTAAAGGTATGCACATAATCTCTCAAATCTTTTGTTAAATATTACTGGTGACTGCAAAAGTTTCAGTATACCTTCAAACTCCGTACTCGACTCATCACTCGTTCAAAGTATTTGTCATGATTATAATTTGTGAACTTAGTATAATTTTGTATAGCTCGACATAATTTTAATCATGTGAAAAACTTAAATTAATTGATAGTAAGTCTGTTCTACGCTCGTCATTATGATCTACATAATGTGAAGTGAAATCTTCATAATGCTTCGCTACGGCTTGATAAATCATTAATTATTATAACTCTTTAAAACTATACATCAATAATACTCAAATTCTACGCTCTGCCGTTAAATTACTTCATGTGTAAAGCGCCACGTTAATAATGCTCAAGCTCTACACTACAATAATTCATTAAGCTCAATTATATCATCAACTTAATTGTAATGTGCTCTGTTAATACTCAATAACTCAGTGCTGTTAAATACTCGTGATCAACAATCAATGTTCAGTATTCAAAGCTCTGTCTCTGTGATAATATTTGACAATATATTGACAATACACTAACGAAGTGACTTAACATATTTTAACACCCTGTCCCAGTGAAAATAAATAATTTAATGTAATTAGTTTAAGCTAATATTTTACAGGTTCATTTAGCCCTTTCCTCCCCTAAAAACAAATAAATTATCGGAATAATGAACACCAATAATTCTGATAATTTTTGTAATATTTCCAATAATAGTAAACATGCAGGGATTCTCTCAGTACGATTCAGAATTTAAAAAATATAATGATTTCAATAATTAGGAATAAATTCATAAATGTTGAAGTCACTAACGAAAATATTGTTAGTTTCAATCACTATTAGAACTGTATAATATGCCTTAATGATTTATGTTATTGATCATCACTAATACATATGTTTTATTTTTATGTTAAAAAAATGCATGAAACTTCTTTATACTTAATATATGTAGATTGAAATTCAGCGGCAAAACTTGGGTAATCCAGATTACATATGAAAAATGACCCTAGCTATATAACTGTAGTAGTACAATTTTTCGAGAGCTGTGACTTATCCGTATTAGGTATATGAATGATCAGAGAACTAAAAAACGAAACCAGCTATATCACAATTGGACAATGTATTTAACATAGTAATGTATCAGATATGTAATATAAGACTAAGCTGAAAAAATTGAGCACCTTTGAACTTCGCGCTTTGAAAATTAATAATTTTCAAAAGTAGGAAGTTATTGATTTCGGTCTTAATATAGAAATGCGAGTTTTCATCAAATCTCCATGTCTTAAAACCTTAGTAAATAGTTCAGTCGACGAGAAAATAAAACAGTTTGTTCACAATTATATGATCTAGTTATTCACAAAATGCCAGCTTTCCGAAAAAAGTTAAAAAAAAGTTAAAAAAATTTCCAACCTCACATGGTCTAAAAAATTGATGTTATTTTCAGAAATTTTATTCCTTCGATTTATGCCTGTGAAATATGTCTAAGAAGATTGTGAAAAATTTGAAACCTACTTTCAATCACCCGGACAGGTCTATATGAATACACATCTAAGATACGATTTATTTCCAAAAATATTTGCCGGATCTATTTGAAATTTTCAGATAATATACTAAAGTATATAATATACATACCAGAAAGATAGAAAACTTTAACTAGGTCTATCCCACCCTCAAAGTATAATTATGTCAATTGCAAACTGCCGTGTAGAATTGCGGAAATAGAAATTATAATTTAAAAATAATTTTCAGAAAATAGTCTTACCTTCCAACCTGAAGTAACGAGTCCAGCGTTTCTTTTAGCTAACACGCATTTCATCCTAATGAAGAATGCTCGTTCTATTTCAATGTTTCCATGAGCATTTGGTAGTAGAAACGATCGATTTAATATAGAAGATGGTGAATTCAATACATCATGCATCTCATTATGATCAACTGGATGAATATACTCGTAAATACTGTTGCCGGTTAATTCAACTTGTGAAAGACCCAAATGTACACTTGCAGTCTCACTAATATACATTATTTTTCCATCAGGTGCTACTACGAATATGAATCCATCGAGAGTCTACAATCGTAAAAGCAAAATATTAAAATTCATTCATCATAAAAGTAAAAAAAAAAAATTTCAGTATAAAATGAAGTTTACAAGAACTTATCGAATTAGTTCATATACGGAAAATAGAATATTAGTGAAGGTTACCGTTGATATCTATATCGTCATATTTTTCACAAACATATTGCACGATTCATAATCCACAGTATCTCAGAGAGCACTTTATTACTGTAAAATTTTTTGCAGTTTCTTTTACGCAACTGTTTTTATTATTGGGTCATTCCATTTCGAATCGACAAATAGATGGAATCGACCCTTTTCGATTTGGACAAATTTTGGTCAGAAGTTTTCTTTTATCATATAACGAAGATCTGCCAAAGAAAAAAAAATACAAAATTTTTTTTTTTAAAGATATGCAAATTCGAAATTTCACAATTTTTCCAGTTTTTAAATGGCCTTTTGATTGTTTGAAAGGGTACATTTAGGGCTTCTGAAAAAAAATGTTTTGGAAAAAAATTTTAAAAAATGCCAAATTTGTCAAATTTTGAATTTTTGAAAATCGTTAAAAATGAAGTTCGCAGTTAAAATTTTGGCACAATTTGTTTTAAATAATACTTTGTACTGATGTTAGAAGATCCTGAAACTTTTAGAAGGATGTTTTTCTTTTTTTCAAAAATATGAATTTTTGAATTTCCAAAAAAAATGTTGTTTCGTTTTTTGCAACTTTTAAGTAAGGTAAAGTGATGCAGATACATAGTATTGTAATTTTGATCATTATAAAGTAAATGCATGAAGTGGAAATATTAAATAATAAATTAATTTCATCTTTTTTTTTTTTCTTTTCATTTTTGAACATTATCTTGAAGTCAGGCCAACACATGACATAATTTATAATTTTTTTAACGCATGACACATTTTGTCGATTTCTTTACTTCAATTACAGTTTTTAACGTCAAATAACTCAAACAATTATTAATTTTCGATAAAAACTAGAAATAATGAGATAAGAATAACAATTTTTTTTCGTTCTTTCGAATACTCGTTTACATAAAAATTTCTGCACATTAATGTTTCTCAATCTCAAATTTCAAATTATTTCCATGTTGATAGAACGATAAGTGGTGTTAATAACTTGAAATAAAGTAAAAAAAAAAACAAATAACGAATTATTTCATGCGTTAAGGATATGACTTAAAGATAATGTCCAAAAAATAAAAAAAAAATGAAATTAATTTATTATTTAATATTTCCACATTATGCTTATTTTTTAATGATCAAAATCACACTATTATGTAACTGCATAACTTTACCTTTTGTATAATTTTTTTTGGAAGTTAAAAAATTTATATTTTTGAAAAAAAGAAAAACATCCTTCTAAAAATTTCAGGATCTTTTAACATCAGTACAAGGTATTTAACAAAAAAAAATTTAGTCAAAATTTTAACTGCGAACTTTATTTTTAACGATTTTCAAAAATTCAAAATTTGACAAATTGGGCATTTTTTAAAATTTTTTTCCAAAATGTTTTTTTTTCAAGAGCTCTAAGTGTCCCCTTTCAAATAAACAGAAGACCATTCCTATATCTATAATAGCGTTCGAGATATTATAAAAACAAATTTGAAAAACTGGAAAAATTGCGAAATTTTGAGATTGCATATCTGTTGAAAAAAACATTTTTATTTTTTTTTCTATCGGCAGAACTTCATTATATGGTAAAAGAAAACTTCTGACCAAAATTCGTCCAAATCGGAAGGGGTCGATTCCAACTATTTGTCGATTTGACATGGAATGACCCTACACAGTAAAAAATTTTACGTCAATGCGTCAAAAAATTTTGTGTTAAATATTCAACACTTTTTTGTGTTAATTTAACACAATAAATGTCGAATTTACACATCAAAATGTGTATGCAATGACGCAAAATTTTTTACTGTGTATTTCATTCACAAAAATAATTTAATTTCTATTCTATTGTCGTGTTTTTAAGTCTCCCGCTTGGAAAATTTAAAATTTTTTAAAAATAGTTAAGATATTGGTTTTCTCCCGATTTCCCAAAATTAAGTCTTCCTCAGCCCTTATTATTTTAAGATTAAAGAAAGCTATTCTGAATATTTTTAGTAGGGTCCGCATGCGTGTGTGTCAAAATGTAACTTTTTTTTTTGTCACATTATATCTATAGAACTAATCGGCCGATTGAAACACGCGATGCAGCTGCCAGAAGAATTATTGAAGTCAATCAGTAAAGTTTTTTCAAAACGATTCGAAAATGTTTTTTATTTATTTTTTCTGTGAAGAAATTAAGATTTTTTAATCGATATATTTTTTGTCTATTGTATCCATTTTTTTGCTCGAAAATTTTCTTGGGTGAATAGCTCTTGAAGATAACAGTGCTAGACTGTGTCAAGGTTGACTGTATACTGACGTTAGCTTTTTTTCAAAATTTTATTTTTGAAATTTTTTCAAATCTATACATTTAAGTACTCTCAATTAATTCCCAAAGTTTAATATATAAGTAAAACTTAAATCTAGGCCTTTCAAATATCCCAAACTTGAATTCAATGGGACTATTCATTCAAAATTAGTTTAAGAGTATCCAACACATATGCGCACGCATTATATACTTCTCTATGACAAGAAAAATAAATCGCTTCTCGAGACTTCAAATTGTCGACACCTGGTGAAAACTTTTGCTTAGAAATCGGACTGAGAATTAGTATATTACACACCGAGGGAAGTAAAGTAAGAAATGTCTCAGATCACATGTAATTGTTGGCCGAGGCGAAGCCGAGGTCAACAAACATGTGATCTGAGGCTTTCTTATTTACTTCCCGAGGAGTGTATGCTATTTTTTTGCTCGACGAAGGCAGAAAGTGGCAACTTCATTTAGCGCAGCGGGCCGAAAGTTGACGCTTTCTGCCCGTCGAGCAAAAAAATTATTTTTCTAACTCTTGATAATATATATGATTACCTCAGTGGAAAGTGAAGAATTGATAAATAGAACGATCAATTTTCATTTTTTTTGTGTTCCTCATAAAGATTTGAAATAAATCATGTGAAGATTCTTAGTAAATTATTCTAGCGTATAAAAATTTTAGCTGATTTGACAGGGTCGGGGAATGAAATGGTTAAAATTGTATGGAATGCCCTATTCATATATGTATGCAAAAAAATTATGTTTCTCATAATTCAATTAAGTATATTACATTACCTGCAATAAGTAAGAACCTAATTCTTTAATTACTCCATCACGTGAGTCATTCATAGTAGTAGAAGCTCCCCATTCATTCCCTAAACCTGTAAAAAAAAAAAAAAAATTACTAACATGTTCTTGTACAATAATATATCATTTTGAGTACTTGTTAATACTTTAAGTTAGAATAAATTCAAGGTGGTCACCAGTGATATAGTTTTGGTTTCTACGAATTTTCATAGCAAACCGAATTGTTCTGAGTATTTGTCAAAGAGGCGTTAAATTAAGTCTGCAATAAAAGAGAAAGCAGGAGACGAATTGACGATGCGTATAAGTAAAGAGTTGAAAGAATAAAAATAAAGAAAAATTAGCCGTAAAAAAGAATAGAAGACTTCTTAAGGTGAGAAAGAAAAAATGTGAAGGATAGAAAAAGAAAAAGAAAATAAAAACAAATGAGTGAGTAACATAACAACGTCCAATTTTCTCGTGCGAGAATACAGACGCGTCGTTGATGTATTCTAGAGGGATGCGACCACTTGAAATTCAATTGAGCAAAGGCTCAAGAAGAACGACAACTACGAGGGAATTGAAAGACCAGCTATTGTAATATAACAACAACCCTCATGCTTTGCTTACAAAGCGTGGGGGCTAACAATACATCAAGTGCGCAATCACAACCATCTCATCCGATACTATTTGCCCTTTACCAAAGTGTCATGTATCTGATTGTCGTTAAAAAAATTAAAAAAAAACCTTAAAAACGTCAATCAATAGGTTCTTTGTGACTATTTTGATAGATTAAACAAATCTAATAAAAATATGACAATTATTTTTATTATAAAACTCAACTAACCATTTGGAAACACTGCTCTCATCTTCAAGTAACTTGTTGTTAATCGAATTACACTTGCTTTATCCAACTGTGAAGTCGTCGCTGCTGGAAGTGGTAATAATTTAGCAAGTTCTTGAAATTCTGTATTCTCTTTTTCTCGGCGCGACCTTGCCGCATTTTTACTTTTTTCTTTCATTATGCAGAAATAACTTTATCCTTTTTGGAACAGATCAAGTTTTTTTCGTTATTGTTCTTGGTAGTGTTTTGAATATTCTATTATTCTGGCGTTGATCATATGTATTCTGGTGGTTTTGTCTTGATGTATTGAATTAATTGGTTTTCATAAATATACTTAAAAATTGAAAAATTAACGATGAAGAAATCATCTGAAAAATATGAAGATAAAGATAAAAAATAAAAAGTTGAATGAATTGTTCCTTATCAAATCGATTACGTTTGAACTTAATAGTCTATAGTCAACAAGTGCTTTTTAGGTCAAAATTTTTTCGCATATTTCGATAATTATGATTGAGGTGTCATTCGATTCGGAATGGCATGTAGATAGTTTTTAAGAAAATCCTAAAGCCGCTCGCAAAAATTACAATCATAAACAATGAAGTGAAAAAAGGGGTTTGGCATTTCGCCAATATCTCAAAAACTATTCAAGATAATTCAAACTTAAAAAAAGATTTAAAAATAGGAGAAAATTTCTCTAAAAAAATCATTACTCCCAGAACTGTAGGACCTATATTTATAATTTTCCCAAAGAATTGAATATACGCCCGAAAACAGGTACTTCAGCTTGCACAAGACACGTCTCTTTCGGACCTTTAATGAATAAATATTATTTAAACTTATTAAATATAAAAATTAAAAATTGAAAAAATTCAGATCAATGAATAATACACATACAAAGTTGCAGTTAATGGGAACAATCCCAACCATCGGCCGATATCTGGCAGCCAACGATTGGCCAGTTATAGGGATATGTCAACGAGCCATACTTGGTTAAACGCTGGTCGCCGTCTATTGCGGACATTAATGTTTTGCAATTAATATCCATTTATCGCCCAAAGTCTGGCTGTTCTTGGCCAATTTGTTATTTTATAATAACACAAATTTGGGTTTTCGGAGATGCATTACGCGAAGTATAATATTTAAAAAAGGAAAAAAGATATTGTAATGTTTATTTAAGATTATTATTGATCCAAATAGAAGTTATATATAAACTTATATAAATAAATAAAAAAAATATATAAACTTTTATACAAGATTATCGTAGATCTAAACAAAAATAATGAGTAAATAAAACAAGACAATAAAAATTTTAAATATGATTTCGAAGTTTGACTTGAGAAAAGGATGGCATAATTTTTGTGACAAACATAACTATTGGAAGGATCAACTATCCCTTTTTAGAAAAAGAGATTTAAAAAAATTAAAATTATTGGAAAAAATTGAAAAAGATTTGATTTTTACTACTACATAGATATACACTTTACATTGAGGTAATCTTTTTGAATCTCTTTTTCTAATAAGGGGTAAGCCTAAATAGGTTTGGTGCAAATTAAATTTAGAATAAAAAAAAATAATCGTCTTCAGACATTTAAAAACTTTATACACAAATCGACAAAATTGAGTACTAATAAATTTCATAGTCTGTACATGCAGTAATAAAATATATTTCAATCATTCAAATAGCTAAGTTGAATTTTTCAGTGATATTCCAGCTTGCAGCGTAGCCGGTAATGATCGAGACTTTCACGCAGACGAACCAGATTCGATTCCCACTTCGACTTAACCTTTAAAATTTGTTCAGAATATTCGACTAGGATCGAGGCTCCTGTGCTACATCTTCTACTACTTGACTTCATAACGCCAATACGATTATAGGAATAAATAATTCTACGACATATCGGCTAAATTTTTTTTTTTTTTTTTTTTTTTTTTTTTTTCATTTTAACATACTCAGCCGATGATCAGCCATTAACGGCCCGATAACTTTTTTTACAATTGGCCGATAATCAGCTGCCGTTAATGGGCCGTTGTTATCATTTGGACATTCAGCCGTCCGTGGGCAATTGAAAGTCGCCAATGATCGGCCGTCAATCAGTATCCTCCGCCCGTCGATGGGCCATCCGAGGGCCGGTTTTCGAACTTTGTATGGGGACCCCGTGGCCCAAAATTTTTATCGCAATTTTTCATTAAGTTATCCACCAGTTAATTAATAATTTTTTGTAGCACGAACATAAACATTGATTGCAAGTGCGATAATTGTTAAACTATTAATCTGATAATTTTTTCCTTTCATGGAGCTATTTTTTAAAGGTCTTAGAATAGATTCCCGCTGGAAGAATTGTTAATTTTCGTCTTCTTATTAACAATTTTTTGATATTAACATATATAATTTTTGATGATAATTGTGATTTAAAAAAAAAATCTGGAAAACGGTTGACTAAAGGCGATCCCTGCAACTTCCCGCTAATTCCATATCTAAGCGCTTAAAATTGCACTTAAGACGTTTTTGAGCTCTTCGAGATCAAAAGTCTGATGAAAGTTTAATAAAACACTATTTTTTGAAATTTCAAACTGTCATAACTGTTATGCTCAAAAAAATAATTTATGTGTTATTATGAGCTCTCCGAGCTCAAAGAGTTAGATATTCTAAGCTTCTAAGCTCTTCGAGCTCAAAAGTCTGGTAGCAGTTACATAAAGAGTATTTTTTGAATTTTCGAACCGCAATAACTTTTGAATGAATGGACTGATTTTCAGGGGGTTGGCAGCATTCCACGCAGTTTTTCAAAGTTTATAATATACTTTTAAACTTCTACTGATCAAACCAAAAATTTGAAAAATTCATTTTTTCCGAAGTTTTTCAACAACGGTAACTCACGAACCAATTAACCGATTCTTACGTTCTTGGCGACAACCCATACAAAGTTCGAAAACCGGCCCTCGGATGGCCCATCGACGGGCGAAGGATACTGATTAACGGCCGATCATTGGCGACTTTTAATGGCCCACGGACGGCTGAATGTCCAAATGATAACAACGGCCCATTAACGGCAGTTGATTATCGGCCGATTGTAAGAAAAGTTATCGGGCCGTTAATGGCTGATCATCGGCTGAGTATGTTAAAATAAAAAAAAAAAAAAAAGCTAAAAATTTAGCCGATATGCCGTAGAATTTTTTATTCCTATAATCGTATTGGCATTATGAAGTCAAGTAGTAGAAGATGTAGCACAGGAGCGTCGATCCTAGTCGGAAATTCTGAAAAAATTTTCAAGGTTAAGTCGAAGTGGGAATCGAACCTGGTTCGTCTGCGTGAAAGTCTCGATCATTACCGGCTGCGCTGCATGCTGGAATCCAACTGAAAAATTCTACTTAGCTATTTGAATGATTGAAATATATTTTATTACTGCATATACAGATTATGAAATTTATTAGTACTCAATTTTGTCGATTTTTGTATAAAGTTTTTAAATGTCTAAAGACGATTATTTTTTTTTTATTCTAAATTTAATTTTGCACCAAACCTATTTAGGCTAATCCCTTATTAGAAAAAGAGATTCAAAAAGATTACCTCAATGTAAAGTGTATATCTATGTAGTAGTAAAAATCAAATCTTTTTCAATTTTTTCAAACAATTTTAATCTTTTTAAATCTCTGTTTCTAATAAGGGATAGTTGATCCTTCCAATAGTTATATGTTTGTTTCAAAAATTATGCCATCCTTTTCTCAAGTCAAACTTCGAAATCACATTTAAAATTTTTATTGTCTTGTTTTATTTACTCATTATTTTTGTTTAGATCTACGATAATCTTGTATAAAAGTTTATATATTTTTTTTATTTATTTATATAAGTTTATATATAACTTCTATTTGGATCAATAATAATCTTAAATAAACATTACAATATCTTTTTTAATTTTTTAAATATTATACTTCGCGTAATGCATCTCCGAAAACCCAAATTTGTGTTATTATAAAATAACAAATTGGCCAAGAACAGCCAGACTTTGGGCGATAAATGGATATTAATTGCAAAACATTAATGTCCGCAATAGACGGCGACCAGCGTTTAACCAAGTATGGCTCGTTGACATATCCCTATAACTGGCCAATCGTTGGCTGCCACATATCGGCCGATGGTTGGGATTATTTCCATTAACGGCAACTTTGTATGGGCAAAGGGTTCCTCTGTGATTTATGTAGAGATTAATTCAAATTTATTCTCTATTTATTATTTATTTTTTACTTATTTGTTAATAAATCTTATCTTACAATTTGTTAACAAACATCTACGTACTGTTCAAGATGATTTTATTTAACAATTTTAATTTCCTTAGTTAAAAATAAGTTGAAACTATTTATTTATGTTAAAATATTCTACTTGTTACTATTTAATATGAACTGTCCGTAATTACCCCGCCACTGTACGGGATTACCCCACAGATTTGAGAGGATCATGAAAATGACACTTTTCTTTTTTTGACAAAAAAATTGCTTGATTTTCAAATTTAATTGAATATTATGATTAAAATTAATAAATTAAACCTTTAGGGGAGAAGGGGGTCAATTGAGCCAAAAAAAGTTTAGCAATTTTTTTATAATTAAATTAAAACTAAATATTAACTTTTTTCTCTTAGAAAGGTAGTTTGTTAAGTCTACTATTATTATCAATTCATAAATTAGACAATAAATAATAAGAATTTTTTAAAATTATTAATTTACGCAAATGCGTCAAATGGCTCAATTGACCCCCGCTCGGGGGCAATTGAGCCGCTGCTTGGGGTCAATTGAACCATCAATATTTTAAGTATGAAATCGAACTTTCAATAAATAATATATTAATTATTAATTCTGCAGCTACTACAATAATTATGCAGCTACTACAATTCACACTTTATATAATACTCAAAAAGTGTAAATTTTATTAAATAATTTCTTACCAGCCGAAAAAAAATTTTGCATAACTAAAAATACAAAAGTCTCAATTTTTTAAAATTTATTGATTGTAATGATTTCAAATTTTGATCATGTATGAATTAGGCACATTAGAATTTAATTCTAAGAGGATAGAGCATTTTTTCGATTTTTTAAGTCGAGTGGCTCAATTGCCCCGTGGCTCAATTGACCCCCTTCTCCCCTATCTTTGTTAATAATCAATAAATTAACAGAATTTTTGTTTAGTATTTTTAATATTTACTTTTTTCCTTTCGTATCCGTAATTACCTCACTCTCCCCTAACTTTTTAACTAATGGAAATACAAGGAAAAAATTTGAGACTTACTCATTCTTTATTAATTGAACAAGACATTAAGCCAAAATTTGAAGCTCTCACTCAATTATTTCTTTAATTTAAACCATTTGTTTACAAAAGTTATCCTAAAAAACCAATTTTTTTCTTCTTTTATATCTAAATATCTTATAATCTAATATAACTATAACCACACAATTTATGTAACTTTTTATCTAACGTATATTTATCAACAATTTTAGCTTATAAATTTTAAATTTGCTCGGGTTCGCCACATGTTTCTCCAAAATAATGTGATACAGCATATTAGAGCCAAAAAAATAAACATTTAAACGATATTAAACTGTTTGCCCACACTCTCATTCGTTGTGATACGGTGAGTTCGATTTTTGGTAGAGGAAAAAAGAAATTATTGGACGTAATTATCAAAAAGGCCATTCGACAGCCGAAATGGAAGTAGATATCATAATAAATAGAAAAAAAATTACTAGGATTGTATGCAAAAAAAACTGTGTTTTATTTACATAATTGTTAATTTTTTATCATTAAAATTTTTTACACTATTCTTAATTCAAATTTATTAAAATTTATTATCTATTTTTTAGTTTGATTTTCTATAAAAAGCGTTTTTTTTTTTAGTTTTTTAAAACTATTATTTGTTTTGTAAAATTAAAATTCTCTTTGGTAGGCAAAAATTTGTTAATATAAGATAAATTGGTTAAAGATAATGATTAGAAATTAAAATTAACATAAATTCATGCCTTATCGACTATAGAAGAAATTTATGTAAATTAACAAAAATCTTATATTGAAAATTGAATAATGAAATAATCTTATCAAATTAGTTTATTATCTAAACTGCGTCGAATGCCAGCAACCGCATACAAATTGGTGTATTCATTCTAAAGTTATTGCGGTTCGAAAATTCAAAAAATTGTTTAATTAAAAACTTGTATCCGACTTTGAGCTCGAAGAGCTTAAAATCATAGAAAAGCTATGTCTTTGAGCTTGGAGAGCTCAAAAATGTAATAAGTGCAGTGTTGAGCGCTTAATGACGGAATGAGCGGGAAGTTTCAAAATTTTTTTGCTACCTCAATTGTTATTAAGAGTATATTACTTCAATCAACAATTTTTCTTCTCTGAGCGATTAGTTCACCCGTCTAGGTTCTTTCGTAGATTTATTAGTAAGAAAATTTTATTTTTTTAATGATATTTCATTTCTGGACAATGAATTGTTTTTTCACTTCTCTAGGAGATACCCTATTTTGCCCCAAAATAATTAAAAAAAAATCGAACAGATAAAAAAAATCTTAAATCAAGTACAATACTCTTGACTTAAAAACTTTCATTGGGAGATGACCAAAATCTTGATTGAATAATATCATGTTTATATTTAAATCAGTTCTATTTTCAAATAAAGCATTCTACACTAATTTTGGAACTACAAAAATTACATTGGCAGTTTCATTCCAGTCTTCAAATGTTTGCCTTGGGATTTTATTTGCTCTAAAGCTAAATTGCTTCTTTCAAGAATATCAGAGTTCTTGGTTTCAGACAATTAGACCGCAGCGCCTTTAGAGTGCCACCAAAAGCCAGTACTATTAATATAGCAATAAATACATCATCCTCATAAAAAGCGTGCAACGGCTGAGAGACTTGTATTGTTGTACTCGGCCTAATCCAGCCTGAGCAGCAAGGCTTGAGCCCTGTAGTCGATATTTTTTTTTTGTTATATTTAATTTATCAAAAAATGTATATTATTCAGCCAAGAATATCAATGTTCTTGAAATAAACATACTTTTCTTCAGCTGTGAATACCATTTCTTAATTTAAGAAAATCTTGTAGTTTTGGACGAAAAAATTTTTATCATATTTAAAAAATAAATTGCTTTTCAATGAAATAGTTATTTGCTTTATTCAAATTCTGTAATCATTTCTTGAACTAAAAATAATAAATTTATTAATTCAAGAACAAAATTTTGAAAACTATAATGTTCTTTTGGTTCAAATATTTCATTAACTACAAAATGTGCATATCAATTAATTTATCTGTAGAAAAATACTCTGTTTAAACAATTCTGTATGATAGCCATTATTTTAGTTCAATATTTCTGGGTCAAGAAAGGAAAATTTAAATTGTCTTAGATAAAGATCAAAATTTTGTGAAATTTTTTATTTTTGAATGAAGAAATTTTTTTCTAACCCTTCACATGTCATATGGCTTAGCTATATCCTATGTTAGTCGTGTCGTAGCATTCTGCCGTCGTATAATTTATTTAGGTATGTCTGTTGCACGCTCCACGGATATTTTTACAGGCGTAGATATAATGCTTCAGGATGAGGAACTCTTCACTATAATCACATCATTATAATATCGGTGGAGCATGTCAATAATAGCATTGATTTTATTTTTACAGTGTTGCAGACACACATTACAAGTTCATAGAATGCCAGCTACATAGATAGAGAGAAAAATATTGTCAGAATGATTATATTCTCAAACATTGTTTTGTTAAAACAATTCAGTTATTTGACAAAGAGGTTCATTTGTCAACATGAAACTATTGCTGATGTGAGTATCTGCGGAGTGAAATTATCTTAGCTGTCGATGGATCGTCATCAGCTAAAAGGTCGCAGAGCTTCTCATGTAGAAAAGAACCACGGGCCCAAGCTTGCCCCAGACTTGGCCCAACTCTGTACAACTCTGGCCCAAGCTTGTATACCAGACTTGGCCCAATCTTGGCGGAAGTCTGGAATGATAACATGGGGCCAAGCTTGTATGCCCGAGTTAACCCAAAGTTGGCCCAGCCTTGGTTACCATGACTGTGCCAAACTTACCCAAATCTGCAAAATTAATTTTAAAAAGTAGAAAATCTTAATTAAATGAGCGATTCTCTGTTTCAATGTAGTACTAACGCAAGTTTGTGACGTGTAATTACTTATTAAAGCTTACCCGATTTAATGTAGAGAAATAAAGTATTTGACGGAACCGAGATTCGAACCCTAGTCGCGCGCTTGCAAGCCGACGCCTAACCCATTACGCCATTAAAACGACCGGTCGATCTAAAGCTTATCATTCTTATAAGCCAAATCTATTTAGAGGTAGATTTTTACGGTTAGTTATTTATATTGATTATTTTTTTTTTTATGGTGATGATATTTTTAAATATTTATTCCAATCAAATAAAATTAATTAATAATTTACAAATATTTTCCTTAGTTATTGAGGCTTGGCCCAAAGCTGGCGTGTCATGGATCGACCAAGGTTGGGTTACCCAGTCCCGGGTCAAGGCTGGCGTGCCATAGAACGGTCAAGGCTGGGTTACCCAGGCTTGGCCCAAGGCGGAGCTACCCAGGTTTGGCCCAAGGCTGGTTTACCGAAGAAACGGCCAAGGCTACTTTACCCAGTCTTGGGCCAAGACTGGGACACCAAGGTTGGTACCCCAGTATTGGCGCAAGCTTGGCCCCGGCGTTCAACTCTGGCGATTCCTATGTGGGATTACCCGATCGTGTCTTTTACAGAAACATTTTCATTTTTGGCGGGTACACTGAATAAAAAATATTGTTTCTTCGAAAATACAAAATATTATTGAGCGAGTATTCTTACAGTAAAAATACGTACCCAGAAAAAAAAATTAATTTGAATGAAGAGAAAAATTTTTAAACCAAGAAAATAATTTTGAAGAGTTTCATTGTCTTGGATCAAGACGAAAAATTCTCGAATGAAGTAAAATTTATTTAATCCAATAAAAATTTCTTAGTTTAAGAATTTTTCTACTTAAATCAAGAAAATAAAATTTTT
The DNA here is from genome assembly GCF_013202065.1 of Cotesia typhae. Taxonomy (NCBI): domain Eukaryota; kingdom Metazoa; phylum Arthropoda; class Insecta; order Hymenoptera; family Braconidae; genus Cotesia; species Cotesia typhae. The sequence goes on along the minus strand of NW_027423712.1, from coordinate 3,981,461 downwards.
CAAAATTATTTACTTGATTCAAGTAAATTTTTTTTTCTGTATATTCTTACGGTAAGGAAACTGGTATAACATAGCAAAAGTAATAGTATTAGCGCCCTCACTTTTCACATTTTTATTTTGTGTTGGTAATTATTGTGTAAAGAGCAGCTGTTTGTTTACAAATTGTTACAGGTTAAAAAAAAATCACTGATTAAGAAATCTTACTTGAAATGAATTAATCCTTGTAAAAGTGTATACTTATGTATCAGTCAACTCAAATAATTTTGAAGTAAAGATTTCTTTAATTAGGAACTGCAAGAAAAATTACGATGTTACCATGATACTATCGAAAAGGTCAGTAAAGCAAAGTTTAAAAAAATAGCACAAAGAAAAAGTATAAAATTGTTTTTTTATGAAGTATCAATGATCTCCCTCCTTGATGCACAGAGAAGGTGGAGCTTGGATGTGCGGGCGTGGTTTATTTTCTAACTAGACGTCATCGATTGACAGAGGGGAAAAAGGAATTGAACTAAGGAGATCTAGCAAAAAGATTTTCTTAAGAACATATATACCTGTTAGTTAACGTGTAAATACAGAATAGAAATAACAGATAAAGTAAAAAAAAAAAAATTCTACTCCAGAAACTAATCGTATCTGCATCTTCCCGTATTAAGAAAAATTCTTAATTTTGACTTAAAATTTAAGTCAAAATCCTAACGTTTCAACTTATTTATTTTTTTTCTATCGATGTAAAATTTTCATGACATTTGACTTTTTTTGGCTTAGTTAGGGTTAATTTAAGACAAAAAAAATCAAAATTAAATAAAAATAAAATTAATTTGAACATACTTTTGTGAAGTATAAATAAAAGTTACAAAAATTGAAAGTAAAATAAGAAACATTACATAGAATAATTTCCGATATGACTATGTATATTACGTTCAAAAAAATATAACTATTTAATAAAAAATTCAGATACAGAAATTTTATGAAATTTTGATAGAGCAAGGTCTGTCGAGTCAAACAGTAAATTTTTTGTATAATATTAATAATTTCTATATAAAACTTGGTTATCACATTTCCAAATCAATACACAAAAAAAAATTTACTTGAATCAAGTAAATAATTTTGAAGAATTTAATCTTCTTGATTTGATTAGAAAAATTCTTAAACCAAGAAATTTTTATTGGTTTAAATAAATTTTACTTGATTCAAGAATTTTCGTCTTGGTCCAAGACAATGAAACTCTTCAAAATTATTTTCTTTATTCAAGAATTTTTCTCTTGATTCAAATTAATTTTTTTCTCTGTGTAGTATTAGAAATAACTATTTAAATGATATTTTCAATTATAATTCATGCTTTAAGTTTGTTGATTATTTTTTAAATGTTAGCATACGTACGCCTGGTTTAACCGTACTTATTGTCCGATACAGTTTTGTATGGTCAAAACAATCTTGATTTTCAGCGGTATATTAGACTTCAAAGAGTTGGGACGTTTTTATGGTTAAAATGGAACTCGAATTTAATAAATACGTCATATCGCTAGTCATTCCAGTGGATTTCACTGATTTAAATAGAGTAGTTATTAGTACCAATAATTACAGTAATTTCTACTATTTGTCTTAGTAATTCTTATCACCAATGATTGCAGTAAGTTTCACTTGTTTAAATAGTAGTTTTCACTATCAATAATTATACAATGAAATTTACTAATTCTTTGAGAATTTTTTACCACTAATTCAAACAGGGGAGTTCATTGTGTAAATTAGTGATAAGAATTTACTGAATGAAATAGTGAAAATTCACTGATTCCAAGTGATATATACTTATAACTGTGCAAAACAGTGCATAGGCATTGTGAACCAGTGAAAATCCACTATTTAATTTTTAGAGAGTAGTAATTGGAATTTTTGTGAGAATCTTGTGTAAATTTGCTGATGAAAATTTTAAAAATTGTGATAAAAATATGAACAATCACTTATTCGATGCGAAATGAAATTCTGAAAATAATGTTATTTTTATGATAAAAATTTCAATTTGTTATTAATAAAAAACATAAACAAAACAAAAAATCTCAGTTTTTTGTAAATAACTCAATAGCTACAGGTGATATAGTAGTTATAATAAAATTAAGATGAAAAATATGCGTTGCAAACTATTCGTAACATGATTGGTCATATATATCATAAACATGAAAATATATACAAACTCTATATTCAGGCGCGCGTTTGCGCGCGCAAATTAAATCCTATTAATTTTTATTTAATGTTGAAAACATGGTTCCGCGCGACTTTTGTCACACAGCCACGCCGATGCTAAAATACGAAAGCAATTGCGTATATTGTATACTACATTGACAGGTAAAATTTTTGAAAATAACTATGAAGTCGAAAATAATAACTTGAATCTCTTTGTTTCATATATATTCCTTAAAATCGGTAGATGTGCATTATTACAGCTTTGTCACCAAAACTACTGGTATAAGTATTATAGAATATAATGAATAAATTTAACTTATAAAAGGCAAAGAAAAACATTCAAAAGGGTCTGAAGACAAGGACAGAATAACGGAAGGATAATATAAAATCATGTAAACGTAAGTGACCGATATGAAAGTTGAGCTGTAGATTTGTACAGTAACGCACGTAGGCTCATAAATCAAATCAGGTCTTAAAAATAACAATAGTTGCAAAACGTGGATATGCATTTTAGTAAACGATTATATGAACATAGATATAATTCAGATGAATGAGGGTGTGAATGTGTGCGCGCAAGGATAGATATATATATACATGTATTAGAGTATCTCAAAAAAATCGAATTTTTTTCCTTTTTTTCAATAAACGTTGAGGATTGTCAGAGTATCTTGATAAAAAGATCCTCTGAAAATATGAGCTCTTAATATTAATATTTAAAGATGGCGTTTTGTAATTTTCTATTTCCCATTAAAATGACATAGTAAAATGTTATTTTAAAATTCGGAATTTTGTAAGGTGATAACGAGCTACCTGTGGAAAATTAAAACCCGACCTTATGGGAAATTAAATGCTCTACAAGAAAGTTCTAATTAATCTTTTGCGAAAGTTAGGCTATTTCACAGATATAGAGCCTCATCAAACTTCAAACTATTACAAATTACGCTGTTAATATTAATGTGCAGAAATTTTTGAGTCAATAAGTATTCGAAAGAACGAAAAAAGTGGATATTCTCATCACATTATTTCTGATTTTTATTGAAAATTAATGACTGTTTGAGTTATTTGGTGTTGAAAACTGTAGTTGAAGTGAAGAAATGGACAAAATATATCGTGCGTTATAAAAATAAGAAACTATATTACGTATTAAGCCTGACTTTAAGATTATGTCCAAGAAATTAAAAAAAGTTGAAATTAATTTATTATTCAATAATTCCAACTCGTGCATTTAATTTTTTAGTGCTCAATATTACAATACTATGTATTTGCACCACTTTATCTGATTTACAGTTGATAAAAAACAAAAAAAAAATTTTTTTTAACTTCCCGCTAAGAAAATCGAAGATTTTCAAAAATCGGGAAGTTATTGGTTTCACCTCGTTTTGCCAAAATCGAGTTTTCATCAGATCTCGACGTTTTAAGGTCTCAGGAAGCTTCCCTGACTACTCCTGCGATGCTGTGTGTGTGTGTGTGTGTGTGTGTGTGGTGTGTGTGTGTGTGTGTGTGTGTGTGTGTGTGTGTGTGTGTGTGTGTGTGTGTGTGTGTGTGTGTGTGTGTGTGTGTGTGTGTGTGTGTGTGTGTGTGTGTGTGTGTGTGTGTGTGTGTGTGTGTGTGTGTGTGTGTGTGTGTGTGTGTGTGTGTGTGTGTGTGTGTGTGCGTGTGTGTAAATCTCTCATAACTTTTGAACGGCTTGACCGATTCTATCGCGGTTGACGCCAATCGAAAGGACTTATCTGAACTTAGATTTTGAATATGGTTTAGACCGATTCGGACCAGTAGATTTTCAGAAATCTCAAAAAGACTTCAAAAAAAATTTTTTTCAAATCTGGTTTTTTTTTAATAACTTTTAAACGGCTCAACTGATCAATTCCAAAAACTAATCAGCTTTTAATATCGAAAAACCACGTCGATTGCCATGAAGCCGGTCAAAATCGGTTGATTCGTTCGTGAGTTATCGTTGACGAAAAAAATCGACAAAAAGTGTTTTTTTCGGATTACACCGAAATTTCCGATCTAATCAATTTGTGTTTAAAAGTATATCATAGAATTTAAAAAACTGCGTCGAATGCCGTTAACCGCGTGAAAATCGATTCATTCATTCAAAAGTTATTGCGGTTTGAAAATTAAAAAAATAGTGATTTATTAAACTCCTTTCAAACTTTTGAGCTCGGAGAGCTCAAAACTACACGAAAATTAGATTTTTGAGTTCGAAGAGCTAAAAAACATATTAAATGCAATTTCGAGCGCTTAATTACGAAAGTAGCGGGAAGTTGCAGGGATAGCCTTCAGGGTCAACCGTTTTCCTAATTTTTTTATTCAAAAATTTATATTAAAAAAAAATAAACCTAGTTCTAAAAATTTCAGGCTCTTTTAAAATCAGTACAAGATATTATTTAAAAAAAATTGTGCCAAAATTTTAATATCGATCGTCATTTTTGACGATGTTCAAAAATTCAAAATTTGACAAATTTGGCAGTTTTATAAATTTGACTCTAAAATATTTGTTTTTTTTAATAGCCCCAAGTGTCCCCTTTCAAACAAACAAAAGGTAATTCTTGTGTCTATAATAGTGTTTGAAATATTATGAAAAAAAAGTTAAAAAACTAGAAAAATCGCAAAATTTTGAATTTGCATATTTTTAAAAAAAATTTTTTTTCTTTTTTTTTCCTTTTTGCAGAATTTCATTGCATGATAAAAGAAAATTTGCTCAAATCGAAAGGGGTCGATTCCAACTATTGGTCGATTTGACATGGAATGACTCATTAGTGAATATTTTTTGCTGAAAATGAATAAAAATGAGCATTTTTCGAATTATTAAAGATTTTGGATATGCATTCTATTGAATGTATGCATGTTCTTGTCCTCAAGTTAATAATAATAGATTATTAATACATACAAATTGATTTTTTTGTGCTTAAGAAAAAAACAAGGCGTAATTTTTAATAGTTTGAAGTTTATCCGATTTTTTTTTGAGATACTCTAATATATTAGAGTATCTCTCTAGTATATATATATATATATATATATATATATGCATAAAAATACAATTTTTTATAACAGAATATGTCTTAAGCAGAGAGTATTTTTAATTCAGATTCCATTATTAATATATCTGTATTTATCTTACAAAAATTAAGAGAGAAAGAAAAAATTCAAATTTTTCGGCGTTTTTTTAAAGGTTGTAGCGTGAATGAAAAAAAAGCAAAATATAGCTCCAAGTGACTAGTTTTTGGATCTAAGTTTAAAATTTTTTTTCGAGTAATCTCAAGAAAACCACCGAGAAAAAAATTTTCGGAAGTTTTTTGGTTTTTCTTTTTAGTCTATGGACTTGGAAATGTTTTAACATTTCGTCATTTCCGCGATTGGTTTTCCATTAAATTTAAGTCAAAAAAAGGCAAAAATAAGTCAAGCTGAGGTAAAATCGTCGACAAATTGACGACTTCAAACGTAATTGAGTTAAACCAAGTCAAAATTAAGATTTTTTTCGACCCGGGAGATTATAGAAATCTAAAAATGTCATCATATCATGCTTTATTGGTATACCTATTATAATAGGATCAAGTTTCTAAAGTGACACACACGAGTTTTTTAACTTGTATTAGTATAAAATATTTTTATAGACTATTTAAAAAAATAATTTTTATTCTTTCATTTATTAATTTTTGGTCATTGGAATTTTCAGAATCTATGAAATTATCAATAATATTTATGACTAAATTTGAAAAGTTGTGCTAATATGAAAACTATTCCGATACCAGTTGAGCTGATCTAAAACTCACTGACAATCAAGACTCATTACTTAACGCATGTTCTATCAAGAATAATATTATCTCATTTCAAGATAATTACAGAAAAGAAAAGCTATTTTTACTGATGTATACTATGAGTGTTTAAAATATTTTTCAATTAGCATAATTGATGTGAGTATTTCAAATTACCCTGATTAATGTCTCTAGTTTAATTTAATTTTGCTTAGATTTTAGTCTTTTTTGTAACTGAAAGGGTACTCTATCTTGTTTAATATGGTTAAATCTTGACTGAAATTTGCGTATATATGAATGGGGTATTTCATGCCAAATCGACCACTTTTGAACCCGACCTCTTTTAATCTGGCCAAAAGCTTCAGAAATTCATATTTTTGAAAAAAAAAAAATAAATAAAATAAAAATATCCTTCTAAAAATTTCAGGATCTTTTAAGATCAGTACACGGTATTATACAAAAAAAATTAAACCAAAATTTTAACGTTGATCGTCATTTTTGACGATTTTCAAAAATTCAAAATTTGGCAAATCTGGCATTTTTCAGAATTTTTTTCCAAAATATTTTTTTTCAATAGTCCTAAGTGTCCTCTTTCAAACAACTGAAACGCCATTCCTGTATCTATGGTCGCGTTCGAGATATTACAAAAACAAAATTGAAAAACTAGAAAAATCGCGAAATTTTGAATTTGCATATCTTTTGAAAAAAATTTTTTAATTTTTTTTCCTTTGGCAGAACTTCGTTACATAAGAAAAGAAAACTTCTGACCGAAATTTGTCGAAATCATAAGGAGTCGATTTCAACTATTTGTCGATTTGACGTGGAATGACCCACATGTACAATATGATCGGTCTTGTCTCTTTTCTAATTTCCGCAATTCTATACAAATCGCAATCAAAAGTAACATACCTATTCTTAGGACGATTTCCAAGGTTAACTTCTACGATGAGCCAAATCTGTCGATTAATTAAGAAAAGAGAGTAATTCAAAAATTTCAAAAGTCGAAAAAATTTTCACTTTTACCGTATTTCCGTGCAATAACAATTGAATGCGATATCATTTAAAATTTTTGTAAATTGCATCTGAAAGCTTATTTAATGAGCTTTAATTTTCACATTCATTAATTTTTTCCAAATTATATAGTTTAGAAATGACAGCAATTCAAAAATTTTTGAAAATCGCGATAATTGGTACTTTTGCCGTATTTCCTTATAATAATAATTGAACGCAATATCCTATCGAATTTCTGTAAATTACATCTGAAGGCATTTAATTCATTGAACCATGAAATATTACTGAACATAAACCACCATGAGGCTGCACATGACTTTGTTATGTCGACAGTGCGTGAACTAAATCTAGACCTTGCGCTTATAGCAAAGCTATATAAACGCCTAAATGGCCAACCATGGGAAACAGACTGCACAACCAAAGGCGTCATTTAGTCTTATGGCAAACCCCCTTTTCCAAAGCGTAGTTAATAATGGTAGCGCTAACTTCGTAGCAGCATAGGTAGATAGTATCCGCTTCTACAGCTGTTACGCACCACCTAGCCTCTCCATTATTGAATTCACTAACTCCTTGGATCGACTGACCGAGGACGCGATGCAGTACTACCCAGAGGCAATACCAGGGGACTTCAACGCCTGGGCAGTAGATTGAGGCAGCAAGCATACCAATGCGCGAGGAAAAGAACAACTAGAAGCCTTTTCTACACTAGATGTAGCCCTGCTCAACAGTGGTGATATACCAACTTACACCAAAAGAGACACAAGTTCTACTCCAGATCTTGCTTTCGTCAGCAGCAGCCTCATCAGAGGATACTACGACTGGAAGGCGGTGGATATTTACACAGCCAGCGACCTCATCGCGATTCTTTAGGAACTATTAAATGACCAGAATCCTAGAAGACCAATCAAGAAACTTAACGTCATTGGATGTAAAGTGAAGTCTTTCGACCCGTGTATATTAGAAATATCCCTAAGTAGTGATCTGATCATTGCTGGTGGCGCAGAAAAAATATCCAAGGACCTGATAAAGAGAGTGGCCCAGTCTTGTGACACCTGCATGCTCCGTAAAAAATTTTCGGTGCACTGGTGGAACGACCACATCAGCGTCCTTCGTAAAGAGCTTCGTAGGAAAAGGAGAATATTTCAGCGTGGCTATCGATGACCTGACTCGGCGGTGCTGGTCACAGAGTACCAAAAAGCTCGTCGATTCTTAAACAAAGCCATCAAAGATAGCAAGAAGAGCTGTTGAAACAAGCTCGTAAACGAGGTGAACAAAGATCTGTGGGGTAGACACAGAAGAAAATTTATGCAGGCCTGTAATTGTGTTGGGAATACTAAAGCGCTGGGATTGGACGGAATCCCTAATATTGCCTTAAAAACATTTACAAAAGCAGCGCCAGCGTTATTTCTTGACGTTTACAACTCATGCTTTAAGGAAGGGACTTTTCCTCAAAAATGGATACAGCAACAACTGGTACTACTTCCCAAAGGAAAAAACCGTCATTAGACATAAAAAATACCTGTAACTTCGCCAACCGAGACTGCATCATGCAAGCCCTTTAAGAAAAAAATATACCAGGATAACTACGGGAAATGTGACTAGCTACTTTAAAAATAGGGTCCTTAAATATGATACGAAGAACGGACCGAGAGAGTATGATATTACTGGAGGAGTGTCACAGGGCTCAGTTCTTGGCCCGCTTCAGTAGAATATCATGTATGGCGGACTGTTGAGACTAAAACTGCAAAAAAGCGTCAAACTCGTAGCATATGCGGATGACGTAGCCGTAGTGATCGTCGCCAAACACCTTGACGAGATTAATCACATGTTAGATATCATCTTCGAGCACGTCAACCAGTGGATGAATACAGTGAACCTGCAACTTGCCGCACACAAGATCGAAGCAGTGCTTATCACCAGCAGAAAAGCAATAGAAACCATCATGCTGATAGTTGGAAAACAAGAAATAATATTACAACCGTACATTCGATACCTGGGAGTGATGCTACATGCCCGATTAAACTTCAATCAGCAGGTTGATCATGTGAGTGTCAAAGCATCATTAATCAGAGTGAGTTTAACACGACTGATGCCGAACGTCGGAGGCCCAAAGCAGAGCAGGAGGCTATTGCTGTCATCAGTAGTCACATCAGTGCTCACATATGGAATATCCATTTGGGTTGAAGCTTTCGATACTCAATAGTCATAGAGAAAATCTGGACCAGTATATCGTCTGAGTGGACTAAGAGTAGCCAGCGTCTCCCGCATAATATCTGAGGAAGCAGTGTGCGTCATTTCTTGAACTCTGCCTTTCAGAGTTCTAGCTGAGGAAAGACGGACTCTATACCAACGCAGGAAGTCAACTACACTGAGCTCTGAAGAATTTAAAATAAAAGAAACTGGAGACAATCCTGAAGAAAAGAATTCAACTAGAGACATTAATAGAAGAAATGCTGTCATCAAAAGCTGCCTCAAACGCTATTAGTACGTTTGCAATAGAAGTCTTCACCGACTTGGGTTCAAAAGGGAAAAGACTAATACATTACCTGTTTACCTACGAGGCTTACTTGAAGAGTAAGTGGATAGAGTTTGTAATCACTACAAGTAATGTGAATCGTGTCCATGATCGATGCGTAATGAACAAAGTTTTTTATCAAATTTGCAAATTATTAATTATCAATATAGGCTGATAGAAAGATTTATTAACTACTAAGCAATAAATTATTTAATTTATTAAATTCTAATAAATATTTTTTAACATTCATAAAATATTTATTTAGGAGGAAAGTATATTTAGTAAAATAGTTTACAAGTATTTATTTATAGTTAACAAATATAGTTATATCTGGTCAGATATAATAAAATCTTTTTATGTCTGATGTATTTTTCAATCCAGATATTGTTATATCTGTTTAGATCTGATCAGATATGACTAGATCTGATTATGTCTCCAATCCCATATCTGATCAGATCTAAACCTTTTTCCCCGGGAAAAGGTAATAAAGTGATAATCAACAACCAGACCTTTACCTGTAGTGATGATCAAGATACTTTTGTCAATTTAAGCAAAAGCTCCTCAGCCAGCGCTACCACTCCAATTGAGTCGAGAATTATCCGTTGAAAAACTAGATAATAGCTCAGCAGAACTAGTAAAGATAACCTTCTGGAACCTTCGTGGCTTCTCCAACCTTGAATTTAGCTCACGCCGCAAGTACTCAGCCATTATAGCCGCCTGTAAAACCTGGACTACGCTGCCTCTCAACCTCCGATTCTTAGAAAAACATTTCACTGCAAGTACTTATTGATTCCATCAAAGCAACACATACTCATGACTTGTTTATTACAGGCGGTGACATGAACGCATGAGTTGGTCTCTTAAGCCCCTGGTCACCTGAGATGTTTCTGGGACTCGATATTCATGATACAAAAACAAGTCTGGATGCTGCGGAATGCGATAGGGTCCAGCAACTGCTCGATTTCATGCTGGACAATGATTTTGTTCTTCTTAATGATAGAATCAACAGTGACTTCCCAGCTCAGCCTACTTATGATTTTCACGGTACATCAATAAATGATTTAGTATGGGCAAATGCTTCGTCGCTTCATTATATTTTGGACCTGGAAGTTATACTTGAACCCTCACTGTCTGATCATAAACTCATCTGTGTATTAATATAAGTAAGCTCTATCTCTAAGCCTGATTCTTGCTGTACAGCTCCTTCATGCAACATTATCAGAATTAAATGGGATGAAAAGTTGAAAAATGAATTTTCTGCCCTCCGGTCGGAAAGTGGCAACTTTCTGGCCGCTGCGCTAAACAATGTTGCCACATTCCGGCTACGTCGAGCAGAAAAATGGTATACATACCTTGGCCAGTTAAAAGTAAAGCCTCAGATCACATGTTTGTAAACCTCGGCTTCGCTTCGGCCAACAATTACATGTGATCTGAGACTTTTCTTATTTTATTGGCCTAGGTATGTAATATACTATCTAGGGCCAACTGTACTCTATGCAATTCCCGAGTAATCAATTAGAGGCACAGCCTGATGACCTGTAAAACTGGCTACAACAGTCTATTTTCACCACCGCGGAAAACACCGGGATAGTTAAAAGATCATGCTTTAATTCTAACGTCTTTCTGTATCGCAATCTTTGATATCTGTTGTAAAGAAGTAAAAATAAATTTCTGCAGATTTCTCTTGAAAATTAAAAAAGAAAACTTTAACTCTGCCACCAGACAGGAAGTTACGAACTATAAAAAATTCTACAAAGACCTTTGCAAGAACAAAATAAAAGACTACATTCAACAAATTAAAGAGGCCTTTGCCAACGTCTTTGCGCCATCGAAATTCTGGGATGCTGTCAAGAAATTCAGCTACAAAGGAGGTTCTTACTCCTCTATACCCATAACTGATTGGAACAATTTCTATAGCATAGTATACCAACCTAGAATAATCTCAAGCCTTCCGTCGGAGCGCATCCTTAATAGTACTCTCTGTGCTAAAATCTGGCAAGTCCCCGGGACCTGACCTCCTGACCTTATAATACATGTTCCGGAAAAACCTTATACGAACCTTATAAGTCACTTGCTGGAGATCACAAAGAGATACTCAGAATCATCTTAAGCAAAGTCTTAGACGCTGAACAAGTTACTAATACATGGACCAATTCCCTGATGACCATACGAAAGGTTACATAAGAAAGGTAATAAGAAGGATCCCCTGAATTATTGCGGTATTGCACTAATTAACACCGTAACTAAGATATTCACCACAATTCTTAAAAAGAGATTAGTCATTTGGGCCAATCATCAAAATGTGTTACCCAAGTGTCAAATGGGCTTTCATCTGGACGCAGCTGTACGGATGCTATTTTTACATTACTCAGTGCTATTCAAATCCAATTATCTTCGTTGACTTTTGCAGGGCCTTTCGCTCTGTCCCACATAATCGACTATGGCAAAAGCTACGTCAACTACAGATTAGCTCCAAATTTATTGCAACAACAAAGTCGCTATATGACCAAGCAGCGATACAGATCAAGTCGGCTGGGGAATACTCCATGAAATTCGACGTAACTGAAAGCATACTCCAAGGCAAAGCACTGAGTCCTGATTTATTTCTACTTTTTCTACACGACATTGAAAACTTTTTCCGATTGAAGGGCTTATATGGACTGAATATAGATGGAATCACGGATATTCTACTCCTTTTTTATGTAGACAACACTGTCATTTTTGCGTACTATCTTTATCTGGGAGTGATGGTCTCTTCCTCAACAAAGGGACTTAACGCTCTTAGAAACGCAATGAATAAAGCGAAGTGTGCCTTCAGCTCATCTATTTCCAACCTGGTCAAAGCCAAATGTGACTCAATCGATACCTTTCTATGCATAAGATCTATTCACGTCGCTTGTTTGAGCTTGCTTAAAACTCTGCTATCGTTTCGCCTTTCAACTGGATTAGCCAGCTGAGAAAATTTTTGTAGGAATGCGACTCACTGGATTTACTTGAGATCCCTGAGGCATACATCTGGGAAGCAAGAACTGAGATAATTTTCCAACGTTATCACGACATACTTCTCAATAAAGACTACAACAATGCGAGTCAGTCAAAATCTCTCGAGTTCCAATTACCCAGAGCTCGCCAGTATGCGCCTGATAACTATCTCCTGAAAAACAATGCAATGTCCACCAAACGCATATTAGCACAAATAAGACTGGCCAACAAATACTGCTGTCGCCTTATAGCGAAAGGAATCTTACTTCAGTTCACGCCTAACACCAAATGCCAGCTCTGCAACTCAAATGAAGGGGATAGCATGAATCACATGTTTTTTGTGTTTTCAATGTTTTCAAGGCTGTGATCCCAGTGCCTGCATAATCAAGTAGATACCGACCCACCTATAGCTAATCTTATCCCCACTATCCCAAAAAATTTAACCGACTTTGTCAACTTCATAATTCAATGTGTACGGATGTATGTAAACCTCTCATAACTTTTGAACGGCTGGACCGATTTCATTGCGGTTGATGCCATTCGCGAGGTCTTCACTGAACTTAGATTATAAATACAATTTGAACCGATTCGAACCAGTAAATTTTGAGGAATCTCCAAAAAACTATAAAAAAAATATTTTTTCTTAATGTGGTTTTTTGGAAATAACTTTTGAACGGCTCTACCGATCGATCCTAAAAACTAATCAGCTCTTAACATCAAAAAACTACGTCAATCGCCGCCAGTCCAGTCAAAGTCAGTTGATTCGTTCGTGAGTTATCGTTGACGAAAGAAATCCGAAAAAAATGTTTTTTCGGATTTTATCCGAAATTCCTTGTCCGATCAACTTAAAATTAAAAATTCTTCATGAGGCTTAAAAACTGCGTCGAATGCAGCCAACCGTGTAGAAATCGGTTCGTTCATTCAAAAGTTATTGCAGTTTAAAGATTAGAAAAATAGTGTTTTATCACATTTCTATCAAACTTTTGAACTCGAATCGCTCAAAAACGTCATAAGTGTAATTTCAAGCATAAATATAGAATTGACGGAAAGTTGTATGGATGGTCTTCCCCATGTAGGAATCGCCAGAGTTGAACGCCGGGGCCAAGCTTGCGCCAATATTGGGGTACCAAGCTTGGTGTCCCAGTCTTGGCCCAAGACTGGGTAAAGTAGCCTTGGCCGCTTCTTCGGTAAACCAGCGTTGGGCCAAGCCTGGGTAGCCCAGCCTTGGCCGATCCATGGCATGCCAGCCTTGGGCCAAGCCTGGGTAACCCAGCCTTGGCCGTTCTATGGCACGCCAGCCTTGACCCGGGACTGGGTAACCCAACCTTGGTCGATCCATGACACGCCAGCTTTGGGCCAAGCCTCAATAACTAAGGAAAATATTTGTAAATTTTTAATTAATTTTATTTGATTGGAATAAATATTTAGAAATATCATCACCATAAAAAAAAATAATCAATATAAATAACTAACCGGAAATCTACCTCTAAATAGATTTGGCTTATAAGAATGATAAGCTTTAGATCGACCGGTCGTTTTAATGGCGTAATGGTTTAGGCGTCGGCTTACAAGCGCGCGACTATAGGATTCGAATCTCGGTTCCGTCAAATACTTTATTTCTCTACATTAAATCGGGTAAGCTTTAATAAGTAATTATACGTCACAAACTTGCGTTAGTACTACATTGAAACAAAGAATCGCTCATTTAATTAAGATTTTCTACTTTTTAAAATTAATTTTGCAGATTTGAGTAAGTTTGGCACAGTCATGGTAACCAAGGCTGGGCCAACTCTGGGCCAACTTTGGGTTAACTCGGGGTAAACTCGGGCATACAAGCCTGGCCCAGTCGTGGCAACAAAGACTGGGCCAAGTCTGGCATACAAGCTTGGCCCCATGTTATCATTCCAGACTTTCGCCAAGATTGGGCCACGTCTGGTATACAAGCTTGGGCCAGAGTTGTACAGAGTTGGGCCAAGTCTGGGGCAAGCTTGGGCCCGTTGTTCTTTCCTACATGGGTCAGAGTCATCAACCGTTTTCCTAATTTTTTTTCTATTTAAATAACACAAGAAAAAATTTTTTTTCATATTTTCATATTTTCTTGTAAAAAATTTGACATTTCAAAAAAAGGGGTAAAATAATAGCTTCACGATTTTCGAAAATTTTTAATTTTCTTAGTGAGAAGTTAAAAATTAGTCAATTTTTTTGGCACACCCTAATATATGTGTATATTCCAATTTATTTTGTTTTTTTTTTTAATATTTCTAAATCACTGCTTTCAATTGTTTTTTTACTTTAAAATTTGATTACAACCATTAGATTGTATTCCGTATAGCAGCTACGGATTATTTAAGTTTAAAATAGAAATTTACATATTAAATATATATTTCTATATAAAATATACATTTTTTCTGTTTCTGAAAAAACTGATAAAATTTATTAATTTTTATCCTTGTTTTGACTCTATGAACTTCTGTGAGTTTTTGTCATACTAACGATAAAAAAAATTCTCAATTGTCGAAAAATCTTTATTACCAGTTAACAATTATTTATTGACATAGTTAACAAAAATTTACTAACAGTTAATAAATCGTTTTGGAATGAATATATTACGTTTCGTTTATGATACGATGTAAAAATTATTAGTATCTTTTTTAAGAATATTATTAATAATATACCCGACTTAATGAAATTATCTATTGAAGCTTTGAAAGTTTTTTTTGGGTTAGGTAAAAAAATTTGAAAACCATTTTGGAGGGGTCGGGAGGTAGAAAAAGATAAAAAATTTTCAGCGAAAACGAAAGGAGTAGGATTCAAACCTGGTCGATTTGACAAGAGCAGTCCATTTACATTTCAAAAAATGTATAGTTAACGTTTTTAAGTTGATAATTTTTATTACGTAAAAATTAAATTTCTAAAAATGTATGTGAATGTAACGATTACGTTTTTATAGGATTAAAACTGTAAATTTAATAGTTTCTTCTATAATTTTGTCAGAACTTTTTTCCTTTGAATCATTTAATGTTAAAAGTTTATTTATTAACAGTTAAAGTATAATATTATGTATTAAAAATATTAAGAAATCCTTTTATCAGTGTAAATAAATAAATAATTGATTTTCCAAACAGGATAATTACTATTGAATAACTGTTCACAAAGAATTAATTTTTTCACTGTGCCAAAAAATACTAAGCCAATAATATGTATGCTAATATGTTCACATGAAAATACACTACGAGCAAATGTTATCGAATACAATAATAAAGTGTAATATGTTTAGTCTGCGACGTATTTATTTTCCACAATACTCTACTGCAATGTACTAAACTTTAACGATTTAAGCAACATAATCATACGATTACTTCAGGAAGTCGAGAGTTTATACTAACTTATAAATAATTAAATATATCTACACGGAAAAAAAAATATTTGAAACACATATTTATAAAATATGGAAAAATATATGTACACAATCACAGTTTTAAAGAACACAATTCTCGTGATATAGTAGTTATGCAGAAAAAGAATAAACATTCTTTATCTCACAAAAAGGAATATAACGAAAAAGCTTGAAAAGTATTAAAATAAAATCTTCTGAAACAAAATCTCATTCTATTATTTATTCAAATACTTGTATTTTTTTAAAATAATTTTTGAAATATTCCAATATCGTTTTAAACACTACAAGCTCGGTTGAAATAGGTTTGTTGGCAGGAACAAAAAAATTATTTTCAAGGCAATCGTCTTAAGATATATGGTTCATAAAATTTGCACTTTTTTACACTATGTAGTGTGATCAATCGAATTTAAATTTCAATCTAATTGTATTGTATAATCCTAAATAAGTAGTACAGAAACTAAAAACTTCTTGCTACTGTGCTTACAGCTCGTCAATTATATCTTTAAAAAAAATCCTTACTACAGTTCGTTAGAATAAGGGAGATTTCACTTCAAATAATTTTTAAAAAAGTTTTGCTGTCAAAGATTACTTTGCTGTTTAAATCATAAACTTTACTATAACACTGAATATAGATTGAGTTAACTAATTCTTCATTTTAACTCAACAATGATCATCATTTCAACACGAATGATAAAAACACCCAATGATGAGTGACAACATAAAGTCTAATGAATACATCATGAGTTGTCATATCACTAATCTAGGAATTATTAAAATTAAATAAAACTATCGTTCAGTACAGAATCATTAGTATAATAAATAAATTTTTAATTAAAAATTTTTATAGGTATTTAAAGAAAATTAATACGATACAATCTTAATATAATAAACCTAAGTGAAAGTCAAAAATAAGAAGTCCTTCTAAATTAAAGGACCAGAAACTGGACTCCGGTGAAGGTCACCAACTACAATTCGAGAATTAGTAATGGTCACAAACTGAGCTCTTGGACATTAGTTTTTAAAATATTTATTGAAATGATTGAATTGAATATAATGCATATTTATATTATAATATACATATTATACTTATATTACTCATAATGTTTAGTTCAGAAAATCCTAGCTCATAAGCTGCATGATAAATCAATAAATTTTGGTAAGATATTGTGATTCTTTTTAAATAATGCACTCATGTGTATGACAAATAAACTTCTCATTAAGTTTCAAACAAATTTATTAATATAAACAGGAAAAACTATAAATTATAAGAATTAATAATGAATTTGTAATAAATATTTATACATTATCAATCGATACTAACTAATAAATATTATATTACCAGTAAAATTGTTAATAGAAAAAATAGAGTTTCAAATTGTAATAAAAGTTACAGGTAAATGTCAAAAAAGTTAAAAAATATTAATTAATGTTTTCAACTTCAATGTTGATCATTTTGCACGTAAAAGATTATCGTACGATATGTAAAAAATATCACGAAAGATTACAAAATTTCTATGTAATAAGAAATTTATATTTTAATGTTAACCAAAGTCAACATTTACAAGGTAAAATACTAAATTTTAAACGAAACGATACAAACACGGAACTATAATTATTGACTTGGCATTTTTAACTGAAATGATAATTTTTTTAAGAGTGAGGGTCGTTGTTTACTATATACAAAAGATATCGCTAGCTTAAATTTCTTCAAAAACTGATTTTTTACAATAATTTTCCGATTTTTAAGCTCGAAGAACTCAAAAATAAATAAAAATTTGTACCTTGGTGTTAAAAAAACATCATGCATGTAGACAACTCGTAGTATCTTAAAATTAAAAGCTTGAAATTGAAATTGAAAGGTTTCAAAAGCTTATCAATCACGAGAAATTTTCAAATGCTTGAGCCTAAAAGTAACAGAATACTTAGACATGGCCAGAAGGTCACTAATTAGGTATCAATTAGGGTTTAAAAAAGAGTAGATTTTTGTGCTATTATTTTTTTTTGTAATTTTTTGCTCAAGTAGGCATCGAAAAGAAAGATGGTTTTAAAAATTTGAACTCCATAAATTAAATACGGTCTTTGGTGTGATTTTTAAACGAATGACATGTAACGATCAGAAAATAACTTTATTCAAGAGAATATTTATTCACAATACTTTTTGATCAACCGATTCATGCCACTTCGTTTGATGTTATAATCTGGGTCGAAAATAAAACTTAATTTTCATTGGAATTCTATTCAAAATCCTATACATTTTAAGTTGCTCATTCTTTTCTATAAGCGTGAAATTTCCATAAAATTTGACTTCTTACTCTCGACTTTTTTTTGTTTAGTGCAGATCTATTTACGATACAAAAAAATCGTAATCAAGTCAATATTACTTGGTTTTCTTTCAAAGCTAGCATTCAGAAGTATAGAGTGAGCAGGTACTGGTACATGAGCAGCTACTGGGACTGTTACCTTATTTGATATAATAACTATCCTTTTTTCGAGTTGAATCTCATAAACTTTATCCTTTATACATATAACATTTTTTATTAGTCATCGTAGACCGATAATTAGATTTCTTATTCCTTCCATAAAAATAAATAGATTTGTTTTTAATAATAATATTATACTATAAAAATTCAAAATATTTCTCTATTTAGTGCAATAAAATTTAATGAAACACACTCATTACCTTATTTGATATGCCTGTATTTAAATCAGTATTAACATTCCAATGATCCAATTTCAATCACCACTAATAACTCAACTGTAAAAAATTATGAAACTACCACATACATGTATTTAACAAATAATTCACAAAATCCACTCGAACTATTTAAAAGAAGCGTATGAAATTAAAGAAATACTAAGTCTTCAACAACGAAAGGATCTAACCACACAAGACTGGCTTAACTTGTATCGTAAAATATAAAGCTTAAGCAAGCTACTTTGTTATTGTGGTACACTATTCCAGTCGAGAATTTTCAATAGGAACGGCTTGCACTCAGTTAGGTAACGCCTCGAATACTCTATTGGTTAGCGGATTGCGGAAGAGAAGATTGGTTGACGAGTGTTACCACGCCTCACAGTCAAATGAACCTTCAATAGTTCTTTACTTCCCTTAAATTAACTCTGACCATTAAGCTGCCTCGAGAGCGTTTATAGTACATATACAGCTTTGTTTCTAAATAATTACCAGAGTAAGTGAAATAAAAATTCTGAAAAAATATTGTCAGTAAATTGACTCATACATTGTGAAAGATTGATCATTTTTAGTCAAATTTATACAACCACTAATATATACAAGCACAGAAAAGAGAGAAGCTATTTTTAACTTTCTACTACAAACATATTGTGAATGTTCGAAAGATTTGAAAGGTCGTATAATATAGATTGTGTTCACTTTAAAAGTGAAGTTTCCATCAGAAATCGACATTCTAAAGTCATATACGTAAAAAGTAATTCTGATTATATATTAATATAAAAATAATTCGGGTTTTCCTTCCTGACGCTATAACTCCAGAACGCAGGAACCGATTTCCAAGGTTTTGCATTCGTTAGAAAGGTCTCGGGCTCCGTGAGGTTAATAGCAAAGAAAATGCAGGAAAAATTTCAACAGAAAATATATATACATATACATATATAGGAGACTTTCTCCCATACAAAGTTCGAAAACCGGCCCTTGGATGGCCCATCGACGGGCGAAGGATACTGATTGACGGCCGATCATTGGCGACTTTTAATCGCCCACGGACGGCTGAATGTCCAAATGATAACAACGGCCCATTAAAGGCAGTTGATTATCGGCCGATTGTAAAAAAAGTTATCGGGCCGTTAATGGCTGATCATCGGCTAAGTATGTTAAAATGAAAAAAAAAAAAAACTAAAAATTTAGCCGATATGTCGTAGAATTATTTATTCCTATAATCGTATTGGCGTTATGAAGTCAAGTAGTAGAAGATGTAGCACAGGAGCGTCGATCCTAGTCAAATATTCTGAAAAAATTTTAAAGGTTAAGTCGAAGTGGGAATCGAACCTGGTTCGTCTGCGTGAAAGTATCGATCGTTACCGGCTGCGCTGCATGCTGGAATATAACTGAAAAATGCAACTTAGCTATTTGAATGATTGAAATATATTTTATTACTGCATATACAGATTATGAAATTTATTAGTACTCAATTTTGTCGATTTTTGTATAAAGTTTTTAAATATCTGAAGACGATTATTTTTTTTTTATTCTAAATTTAATTTGCACCAAACCTATTTAGGCTAATCCCTTATTAGAAAAAAGAATTCAAAAAGATTACCTCAATGTAAAGTGTACATCTATGTAGTAGTAAAAATCAAATCTTTTTTCATGTTTAAATATTATACTTCGCGTAATGCATCTCCGAAAACCCAAATTTGTGTTATTATAAAATAACAATAATTGGCCAAGAACAGCCAAACTTTGGGCGATAAATGGATATTAATTGCAGAGCATTAATGTCCGCAATAGACGGCGACCAGCGTTTAACCAAACATGGCCCGTTGACAAATCCCTATAACTGGCCAATCGTTGGCTGCCAGATATCGGCCGATGGTTGAGATTGTTTCCATTAACGGCAACTTTGTATGGGATATTAATAAACTTCAGCCACCAATTTCAAAATTTAATCAGTTCAATTCTTAAAAAAATTGGCACCGAACGAAAAATAAAAACATTATCTAAAAAACGGGTGATCCTGCAGGCCATTCGTATTAATACAGTACCTTTTTGAAAATTTCAAATTGTGATTCCTCCTGAATAGCTCAACTGATTTTAATGCGGTATTTGATGCAGTTTAGGGTTTTGACAGTACTTGAGACGCTATTGAGGACCTAACAGCGTCTCAATAGCATCTTAAAAGTCTCAGTTACAAGAGAAAATTTGAAGTTTTTAAAGTATGATAAATAATAATTAATGAAATCTCAGCTGAAAAAAAAATGGTTTGCTTGATTCACTAGCGGCGACCCATCCAAGTATGAACCATTATAAACGATGCTTAACTTTGATGATAGCGTGTTGTCCTTTGGTCTGGCTTGGCTGGATGCTTCTGATGAGATGATGTATTTCTTTTTTCTACGTAAACTTTTGTTCTCTCAAGAAATTACAAATGACTAATAACAACATCCTTGTCTTTGTCAAGACAATATCCTTGCTTGAATATTGACAAAAACACAATTTAAAAAAGACGAATTGCAATATATGAAAGTCAGTTGACGATAAAGCTAAAACTTTTTTTTTTAATTTTCCCAACTACGGAATAAATTGAAAAAAGTATCAAAAGGTGACGAATAATAGCTCAAATTAAAGATAATTTTGTGAATTTCAACATAAATTTGATAGATTTAAGCTATCTCTTACGGCTTAAAAATTATTTGAAGAAAAAGGGCCGTAATACGTTCATTGAAAATTTTTGAAAGTTCCCTTATTAAACAAAATGATTAAAAATGATTTCACAATGTTGAATCCCCTTTAAGAGATATGATTTGAAATGATTTACATGATTTGACAGGATTAAAAATAATTAGAAAAATAATCATTTTTAATCATATCAAATCATTTTGTTTAATCAGGGTTTTCAAGATCACAGAATTAATTTAAAAAATCATCAAAATTAGACAAATTATAGTTTAAATTGAAGGCAATTAAATGAAGTTTAAGATAAATTTAATAGATTTTATCTATCATTAAATCTGGAAAATTATTTTCACAAGAAATATGAAATTCAAAATTTTTTGAAAATGAATAAAATTTTCCAACACCCACAACTCGTAAACTAACGGGTCGATTTTGCTCATCTTCGAAATGAAAACCCCCTCCCATACAAAGTTCGAAAACCGGCCCTCGGATGGCCCATCGACGGGCGAAGGATACTGATTGACGGCCGATCATTGGCGACTTTTAATGGCCCACGGACGGCTGAATGTCCAAATGATAACAACGGCCCATTAACGGCAGTTGATTATCGGCCGATTGTAAGAAAAGTTATCGGGCCGTTAATGGCTGATCATCGGCTGAGTATGTTAAAATAAAAAAAAAAAAAAAGCTAAAAATTTAGCCGATATGCCGTAGAATTTTTTATTCCTATAATCGTATTGGCATTATGAAGTCAAGTAGTAGAAGATGTAGCACAGGAGCGTCGATCCTAGTCGGAAATTCTGAAAAAATTTTCAAGGTTAAGTCGAAGTGGGAATCGAACCTGGTTCGTCTGCGTGAAAGTCTCGATCATTACCGGCTGCGCTGCATGCTGGAATCCAACTGAAAAATTCTACTTAGCTATTTGAATGATTGAAATATATTTTATTACTGCATATACAGATTATGAAATTTATTAGTACTCAATTTTGTCGATTTTTGTATAAAGTTTTTAAATGTCTAAAGACGATTATTTTTTTTTATTCTAAATTTAATTTGCACCAAACCTATTTAGGCTAATCCCTTATTAGAAAAAGAGATTCAAAAAGATTACCTCAATGTAAAGTGTATATCTATGTAGTAGTAAAAATCAAATCTTTTTCAATTTTTTCAAACAATTTTAATCTTTTTAAATCTCTGTTTCTAATAAGGGATAGTTGATCCTTCCAATAGTTATATGTTTGTTTCAAAAATTATGCCATCCTTTTCTCAAGTCAAACTTCGAAATCACATTTAAAATTTTTATTGTCTTGTTTTATTTACTCATTATTTTTGTTTAGATCTACGATAATCTTGTATAAAAGTTTATATATTTTTTTTATTTATTTATATAAGTTTATATATAACTTCTATTTGGATCAATAATAATCTTAAATAAACATTACAATATCTTTTTTCATTTTTTAAATATTATACTTCGCGTAATGCATCTCCGAAAACCCAAATTTGTGTTATTATAAAATAACAAATTGGCCAAGAACAGCCAGACTTTGGGCGATAAATGGATATTAATTGCAAAACATTAATGTCCGCAATAGACGGCGACCAGCGTTTAACCAAGTATGGCTCGTTGACATATCCCTATAACTGGCCAATCGTTGGCTGCCACATATCGGCCGATGGTTGGGATTATTTCCATTAACGGCAACTTTGTATGGGCTGAAAAACTGAAAAAAAAATTCATTATCCAAAAATGAAATATTGTTAAAAAAATAACATTTTCTTATCGATAAGTTTACGAAAGAACCCAGAGAAATGAACAAATCACCCAAAAAAAGAGGCATTGTTCGGTAAAGCAATATGCTCCTAACAAAAATTGAGGTAGCAAAAAAATTTTAAAACTTTATAGTAATTTTTGACGAATTTCGCTTGAGTAAAAATAATGTCAGAATAACAAAAAAGAGTTCTTTTGAGAAGATTCTAGTTTTTTGAACTCTCGATGAAAAATTTTTTAGACTCAGTTCTCACGCAATTCTAAGCAGTAGCACGAAAAAAAAAAAAAAAATTGGTAATGTTTTTGCACTCTATTTCTTGGTTTAGGGATTCAAGAAAATTTCTTTAAGTTGAATAATCTTGTAGGCATGAAGACCCGTTTATCAGTATTAAAAATCAGTTTTATAAAATTTCTCTAAGTTAATTTTTCGCGGGATTGCCCGGGTCGAAAAATTTAAATTGATATCGAGCAAAATAATCTGCATTTGATCTTATTGATCTGTTTTTCAACTTGTAAAAATATTTTCTTCTGTAGGTATTTGATCTACTATTCAAATTATTTTGATCCGTTTTTGGTCTAAACAACCTTTCAGTAAAATAATTTAGCAGCTATGAATATTGTATGCTGTTTCTAATCTAATGAGACTAAAAAGTTTGATCTGTTTTTATTCTAGTTCATCTGTAATTAGATTTTGTGCATTGTTTTCAGTCTCAATATGAAACCTCATACTGTCTTTGATATTATCTCTGAATGTTCGAAGGGCAAAAGTCGACTAAGATGGCTTATTTTCTTATCAAACAGCTCTTCGAGCCCAAAAGTCTAATAAAAGTTTGATGAAAAACGATTTTTTTCATTTTCAAACTGCTATAACTTTCAATTTAGTAAACCGATTTTTACGCGGTTTGCAGTAATCGATGCAATTTTTTAAGTACTATAAACAATATATAAACATAAATTGATCAGATGTAAAATTATAGAGTTTTTTGTTGAAAAATTCCATTTTTTCGATTTCTTTCGTTCACGATATCTCACGAACGAATGAACCGATATTGACGCGGTTGGCGGTGGTCGACGTCGTTTTTGAAGGTTGAGAACTGATTAGTTTTTGACATCGATCGGTCAAGCCGTTTGAAAGTTATTCCAAAAAAACCACTTTTAAAAAAATGTATTATTGCAGTTTTTTTGAGATTTCTTGGAATCTACCTGTTCGAATCGGTTTAAATTTTAAGGAAATCTAAGTTTGGTGAAACCTAATTGAATGCCACCAACCGCGTTTCGATCGATCAAGCCGTTCAAAAGTTATGAGAGGGTCACATACTTGTCCTTATGTCCAAGAAATTAAAAAAAGTTGAAATTAATTTATTATTCAATAATTCCAACTCGTGCATTTAATTTTTTAGTGCTCAATATTACAATACTATGTATTTGCACCACTTTATCTGATTTACAGTTGATAAAAAACGAAAAAAAAAATTTTTTTAACTTCCCGCTAAGAAAATCGAAGATTTTCAAAAATCGGGAAGTTATTGTTTTCACCTCGTTTTGCCAAAATCGAGTTTTCATCAGATCTCGACGTTTTAAGGTCTCAGGAAGCTTCCCTGACTACTCCTGCGATACTCTGTGTGTGTGTGTGTGTGTGTGTGTGTGTGTGTGTGTGTGTGTGTGTGTGTGTGTGTGTGTGTGTGTGTGTGTGTGTGTGTGTGTGTGTGTGTGTGTGTGTGTGTGTGTGTGTGTGTGTGTGTGTGTGTGTGTGTGTGTGTGTGTGTGTGTGTGTGTGTGTGTGTGTGTGTGTGTGTGTGTGTGTGTGTGTGTGTGTGTGTGTGTGTGTGTGTGTGTGTGTGTGTGTGTGTGTGTGTGTGTGTGCGTAAACCTCTCATAATACTTTTGAACATCTTGACCGATTTCATCACAGCTGGTGCCATTCGAAAGGGATTGACTGAACTTAGATTATTAATACAATTTGAATCGATTTGAACCAGTAAATTTTGGGGAATCTCCAAAACACTAAAAAAAAAATTTTTTTTTAATGTGATTTTTTTGGAATAACTCTTGAACAACTCTGCCGATCGATCCCCAAAATTAATCAGCTTAACATCAAAAAACCACTTCGATCGCTGCTGGTCCGGTCAAAATCGGTTGATTCGTGGATATCGTTGACGAAAGAAAACCGAAAAAAGTGTTTTTTCGAAATTTCTCCGAAATTCCTTGTCTGATCAAATTCAACTTAAAGATTCTTCATAAGGTTTGAAAACTGCGTCGAATGCCGCCAACCGTGTAGAAATCAGTTCATTCATTCAAAAGTTATCGCAAAAAAACATCATAAGTGCAATTTTAAGCGTTTAGGTATGGAATTGGCGGGAACCCGACTAGAAATATTGTGAGGTATTGCTGAAAAATCAATTCGGGGCAAGTTTGGCGTTCCGAACTTTGGCAAGCGTAATTCACGCCTTATTAATTCCACCATAGGCAAGCCGAAGTTCGGTAAATTTTCGGTAACCGTGATTTCATACAAGTCAAGAATACCAATAGTATGTCAAACTTCGAACTGCCGTAAGTTTTCCAAGCCAAATCCGAGTTTAGTAAACCAAAGTTTGGCAAATCTTTGGTAACCGTGATATTATGGATATACCCGACTAAAAACTTCAGTGAGGTAGTGATTTGGCACAAGTAAGGCATGCCGAATTCCAAACTTGCGGTAAGTGAAGCAACCAAACCAGACCGAAGTTTGGGATGTAACGCAGTTGCGAGGCTCAGCCTCTTGGCTTTCTAATTAGGCTACAGTTTGAAAACCACACTTGCTAATAACTATCTAAACCTCATTTAGTCCAAATTTGGCTACATAAGTAGGCAGCATTTCGGAAACTAAATTCGCAAGAAAGAATCCAAATTTAATTTTTTCTTGGTTTTTAGGTTTTTTATTATTAAGCGAAAGTTAATAATAATAAATGATTATTTTTTTATCTACTTTTACTATTTCAAATATAAATATTGAATTTAGGACTAAATTTTTCAAATATTTCGTGAATAAAAAAAAGCATTTTTTTTTCCTTTTATTTAATGTCATTTTTTATTATTTAATTTTATTTTTTCGGTAATTTGTTTTTTTTTTTTTTTAATTTTTTGGAGCGTTTTTTAATGTGAAGAAGTTTTTTTTGATTGGTAGATTTGATAAGTCGAGGAGGAAAGAGATGATGTAAGAGTTAAATACATTAGTCACACATAACACTTTACTTTACTTCATACTCGCCTTAATAGTAATTATAATTGGTAATTATTAATTATTAAAAATCGTACATGGCGAACGCGAGACTCGAATACCGTACTCGAACCACGAGAGCCCTATATTTAGGGTAAAACCAAACTCGACCTTATGCGAAATTAAATGCTCTACAAACAAGGTCTGGTTGATATTTGTCGTAAGTCAAGCAATTTCAAAGATATCGAGTCTCAAACTTCAAACTATTAAAAATTACGCCTTGTTTTTTTCTTAAACACAAAAGAATCAATTTGTATGTATTAATAATCTATTATTATTAACATGAAGACAAAAACATGCATACATTCAATAGAATGCACATCGAAAATCTTTAATAATTTGAAAAATGCTAATTTTTATTAATTTTCAGCGAAAAATATTTACTTATGAGTCATTCCATGTCAAATCGACCAATAGTTGGAATCGACACCTTTCGATTTAGGCAAAATTTAGTCAGAAATTTTCTTTTATCATGCAACAAAATTCTGCAAAAGAAAAAAAATGAAAAAATTTTTTTAAAAGATTCAATTTAAATTAAACTTAACTACTCATTTCATAATTTAAGTATCCAAATTAAATAAATAATCAAACATCTTGTTTTTGAAGACTTCGATCCTAGATGCTTTTACTATATCCACTAGTAATTCTTCCCAGAGACTAATGCAAGTGATAATAAAAGAAGATTCATAATAAGTGGTCGAAAAATTTGACATCGTAAAATTTACATTATCTCTCTTTACTGCAAGTCTTTCTGAACGCCTAATACCAACATCCTCAAAAAATAATTCACACAAATAGCCTGGTTTGCCTGTATCTAGTAATTTATAAAAGTAACAAGCAAGATAATAAATTTTAAATGAAGTTTTATGAGATTTTACTGGACCCTTTCCTCTGAATTTGGTGCTTACGTTATTAACCCCTGACTGGTCACCCGATGAGCGTGACGCCGCTTAACAACTACTCAACTTATAGAGATTCACTAGAGTGCGAGCGAGAAATTAAGAGTGAGGTAACCAGTCTAGGGTTAATGGATGCCCTCACACTACCCCTCTCAACTCGAATAAAATGCTTGAACTTGATTTTGTCTTAATAGTTTTCATCAAAGATAAAAAAATTCTTTTTCGAGTATTTAACGCCCTATAATATATTTGAAATAATAATCGATATTTTTACATCTTTTCAAAGATTGAATTTGAATTTTTCAAAATTATTTTAGTCACCAAGTTAAGTCACAAAAAAGATAATATAAGATTTAGCATGGCATTATACTACTCGTGAAAAGACTTATAGGTGACAAGTCTCAGAACAATTTTTGTAAAATTTCTGCACAAAAGTGTTATAATTTTTTTAGTCTTCTTACTATGTCAAAAATGACAACGATTCAAAATATAAAAATCGAATATTATCTCTCTCGCTTTCTCTCTTTCTCTTTTTTTTATTTTTTACTCTAATTCTTTAATTATTCTACTTTCTGTATAATTTTTTTATATGTAAAATTATCTTTAATTTTTTTTTTTTTTTTGGGTTTATACAAAATGACACTTTTATGTAGCTTGTAGCAATAGATCTTTAAATATTCATCGGAATAATACATGTATATTACTTATACCTGTGCCAAGTATTCCGAACTTGGTCGATTCGTTCTTAAAGGTAGATACAACGTATTTACATTTTACAGCTTTTAAATCACATCCAGATGTTCTGTTGGCTACTTAGTAATGCAGTATACTTACTTTTAGAATTATGTTCCCACGGCAAAATTTCCATGATTCTTCATGAAAACTTCTGAAAATTTTAAAAAGATAATGCACCATAAAAATTAAACAGGTACAACAAAAAACACGTGCATTCTTTGACAGAAAATCAAATAAGCTACCTCTTTAAACTTTTAAATTAAAAAACATATAAAAGACGTATACAAATCGAACCAAAGTTTGGATATATATAATTTACAAGTATAATATATACATGATTCCTTACTCTTCTTGGAAATGTCTAGTTATATATCTATCCGGAAAACTATTTTAAGATATATTTTCAAATAAGAATTGTTCAACGCAAAGAGAAATTTTTAATCTTACGTGAAATAGAATTTATGGAATTTTTTTTTTATAAAACAAACATGACAAGTATTAATTATACAGTGCTACAACCAGCTCTAAAACGTCTCATTATTTTTAAGCGAATACTTCAAGTACATTCTTTTTGTTCTAGCAGTTTTGAATATGTTTTTAAAGGAATTTTTTACTTATCTGAGAAAAAAATTTTTTCGACGTCTAATGATAACTCTTGAAAGAATTAACCGTTTTTTAAGGGGACCCGGTGGTCTAGAAGCTCAGAATTACGTGAGTTTTAAAAATTTTTTTTATATTAAAATAACCAGAATTTTTGAAATTTCAAAGGGCTATTTTATCGCAATAAAGTATACAAAAATGATTATTAAAAAAAAATTATTTCAAGTAATTTAAAGATGGCGCTGAAGTCAGTCCCCTGAAAAAAAAGAACCTTTTATATTCATCAAATTTTTTTGAAAATTAAAAAAAAATCGAAGGGTTGACATACATTCTTAAAAATGTCTAATTTTTTAAAATTTTCATATTTTGAAAAAGGATAATGACAACAATTTGAAAAATTTCATGATCGTGTTTTTCATTAGTCTCAACAATATATAAAATTTTGAAAACAATTGGGAAGAATAAACTAAAAAAGTGGCTGATTTGGTTTGGAGTCCTTCTTGAATACTTTTCAATGATACGAGTAATTATTTAGTACAAAATTTCATGGAGATTTTTGTTAGAGGTATTAAAATATTAATTGTTGATCAAGAACAAAATACTACAAGAAAGGGAGACATACAATTTAAAAACCCTTCTTCTCTCTCGGTGTATATATTCTATTGTTAGCATGTAGAAAAATAAAATGAAAAGCGAATGAAATGGCATGTCATAATTTATAAGTGATCTGCAAAGAAATTTCGGAGGTTTGAGATTAAACACGAAGAAAAATAAGTTTTTTATTTATCTGAAAGACAGAAATTAAAAAAAATGAAGAAAAAGATAAAAAATCCGTGGATGCGTGCGCAATTTTTAGTCAAACGGACCGGGCAAAAAGTTTGTATTTTTTAAGACGCTATAGCTTAACAAATAATAGAGATAGACGAAAGATGATTCAAGCATTATTTACGTATTTTGGTGCAAGAAAGGTAATTTTGTTATTATTTAAGAGCTGTTAATTATAGTTTTCTTGTAATTCAAGTTTAAACAATTAAATTGTTTATCACAAAAAACTGGACCACCGTAGAACTTTTTAATTATCATAATCGGTTTCCTCGTATCAAATTACGTAAATACTCGTTGGAAAATATTATCGACCTGATTTTCCATACAGCCATAAGAATAGCGGCGAAAGGACTACAGCATATGAAACTAATTATAGGGATTGATTTTTTTTAGGGAGCACAATAATTTTATTTTCATTATGTTTAATAACTAGTTTAGGCTCTTTATTTTTGGTATTTTGTGGATACTATATAAATCAACTTTTACATCAAATTGAATATGAATTTTAATTATTTTGTTAAAGGCGTGATGTACATCCACCCTCCATCCTTCATTTCTTTGAAAAACTAAAAAATTACAATGATTACAAAATAGTACTCATAGGATATAGAATTATAATATATATTTCATATAATGACAATTGGAACTTACTTTAGTCTCCCACAGTAAATTAGATTCTTTGCGAAGTTTTGCTTCGTCCCGCTGTTTTTGTTCAATATAACATTTGGCTGCAGTCGCCTTATCCATGTCATTAATTTTCAAGCCAACAGTTACTTCTCTCCAAACTTTGCGAGATTCATTATCATTTTGCTCGGAAATTGGCTTCACCATTTTTTTTACAACAGGAATTGTAGTCACATCAGCAAATAACTCGGTTTGCTAAATAAAAAAATTTTAATTTGAATTATTTCAATAATGATGTTTCTAATGAACACCTCAAAGTAAAGCTTTGTCGACTTTATCATGAAAAAATAGACTGTTTTAGAATTTCAGCTTGAACATAATAACTTTGGTGATTTGATGGATTGTATACAGTCACTCGACTTCGATTGAGGGGGGTCTTAGATTCAAAGAATTGTTGGAGAATAAACAGCGGTAGACAAGTTCCTCCGATATTCTTCAATACAAAATGATAGGGATACAATAGGAAGTTAAAATCATAAAACGATAAAGTTGAGGAGACTTCACTGTAGTGGAAAAAAATCTGAAAAAATACTAATCCTCCAAGTCATGCTTAGAAACTCTTTTGCTATTTTAAACTAGTTTCTTTCTTCTTACTTAATCCTTCAACGCCTGGAAGTTTTAAACCACTCTCGTGTTTGACTAGGGAGAAGATCACCAATTACAACGCACCTCGAGTTTGTGTGAGTAAAATGTGCGAACGGTAATAATACCGTGAATACACGTCCACTGATTTTGATCCCGCTTGACGGATGTTGATAGTGCCGCGTAGTTAAAAAATTTGTTCATACCGAATTTCTGTGAATTCTTATGTTTTCAATAATCCCAAGCGCACTTGTTGCAGTAAATAAGTGGGATTTCAAGGCCAAGCTCTGAAGGGTTGATAGTTAACGTATATGTTTAAAAACAAAAGTTCAAAATAAAGAAAAAAGAAAAAAAAAATTGACCTTGCAGGCCATGCCTAGAACTTTCGCTATATTCGAAACGCCCGAAAATTTTTCATCAAGAAATTTCTTTTTTCAAGCTCAAGAATACAAGTTTTATTTATTTTCAAGCTTTTTGAACTCAAAAATCTAATGGTTGTTGGAAAGACACTTTTTTGAAAATTGTGAATCATGATTGCGCCTAAACGAATCAACCGTTTTTTATGCGGTTTGCTTCATTTAACTCAGTTTTTTTTAGAATAAAATGATTATTTTTTACTTGCAAAATGATGTGATAAAAAATATCGAAGTTAAGCGAAAAAAAAAAATCTTTTTCCATTTTTTTGACAATTAACTACACGTCTTATTTTAAAAGAGTTAACCGATTTTCATTCCTTTTACGATACTCAATGCATTTTTTTAAGCATAAGAAAGATAACTGCACCTACAAAATGATCAGACAAAAAAATTCCAAGTTATTCTAAAAAACACACACATGCATACTGCCGTCATCGTAAGAAGAGTCAGAATAGCCTTCTAGAACATTAAAACTTGAATATCCAAGATCTCGATTTTGGAAATTTGGAGTGAAACCAATAACTTTCTAATTTTTTTGAATAACTGATTTTCTTATCAAGCAGTTAAAAAGAGACGTGCATACAATAACAATTTATAGCTGATGTAAAGTGACTGTCACTATTTATGGTGTCTATAAAAATAGAGCTTTACTTTAGAAATTCACCATATTTCCATGAAAATTTAAATAAAATAAACCCTTACACCATCGCTGTATTTAGCTTCCATGATACCACTCCAATCTCCATTAATCACTAAAAATGGTTTTTTCTCGCCTGGTTGAGTCACTTGACAAACAATGCGGTTTCGTTTTCCACCATAAAAAGGTTTTGTCAGAAAATCTATTGTAGCTTGATAACCAGTTTGAGCACATGTTATAGTTGTAGTACCTCCCAATTCGATCCAAGGTACAGTCAATATAGATCTTCCATAACCATTTGGAAAAGTCAAAACATACTCCTCGCCATGCTCTAGTAAGTTAATCCACCCTTTTCCGATATTATGTACTCCTATGCTTAGTCCTAAGAACTTACTTTTTGTCCATACATGAGCATTAAAACATATTTTTTTATCACGATGCTCAGCATAAAATGCACTTACTGCAAAAAAAAAGTTAAATGGTTATATTTGAAACCACAACGTTTATTCAGTTAAAGGCGTGGATAATGCTTACCAGGTGGATGATGTGAAACTTGTTCAGCAATAAAACAAAGCTGATCGTTTTGACACCAAGGTACTGATCCATCACTAGCAGTATTAACCGATGCTCTTGTTGTTTCGTTTCGATGACTGTTATTAGATTCTCCAGCATCCCAGTAGCAACGAAATATTTCTCCTAATATTGGATTGTAAGGTTTTTTTGCAACACCAGATTTACGACCAGCATGAAAACTGCATAAATACCATCGTACCACTTGAACCATTCTTTCTTTTGGAGTTGATAAATCGGCAATTCTGATAATCGATTAATACGAATTATTATTCATCTATGAATAATCTCAATAACTTGTGATAATATTCTATACGTAAAATGTAAAAATTTATTCGAATAAATACCGTAAAAAATGCTCTGGATGTGCAAAATAATCTGCATACATTTCTAAGAGTGATCTTCGTTCAAGAATAAATGTAGGTAAAGCAACTTTTGTTAAGTCCATCCCAATTTTTACTTGAGATAAGAGATGAGATACGACTGATCCATGACTTTCCATCGAATCCACTACGATGAAAAAAATGTATTTAAAATATTTCTTTTAATTTTATAAATTCCATCTTTTGCATATGATTGATAAAAATAATGAATAGTTACTTTCTGGTTCACTTTCTTCTTCGTATAGCGCTGAAATAAATAAAAGCAAAAATTACTCAAACTTAGAGAATACTGCAGTTATTCATTTTATCATAATAATGACAATGAAAATTGTTTATTTTCTTCTAGTATTTACTAATTGATTTTAGTTGAGAGAATACTCATTTTGAATTATTATAATAATGTTAATTTTGAACATACCATCATAGTCCAAGGATCCATCTGCTGTAGTTGGGGGATTTCCATGAGGCTTGCGAAGTTCGTCATGATTGGGTACTTCCCCAACTGCTGGAAGACTATTCTTAGCACTATGATCACTGCTAAAAAATTGAAAATTTTCAATAAGTTAATATTTTGAAAATAAAAAAAAAAAGAAATAAATAAATAATTATTTTATCAATTTAAAAGATGATCAAAAAGTTTAAAGATTAAAGTAAATTTTCTGCCTTCGGTAATGATTTTGTGACGATGACATTGTAGAGATATCCTCTGTCGCATCATAATAATCTTCATCTTCATCTGATGACGAATATGAAAAATCCGGAACCAATAAATTTCGAGCTAGACATAAGAATAATTTTTAATTATAAAGTGTAATCTATTGATTTTTATGTAGATAAATACATAAACATCAGTACTATAGTCGGATAAATATTGTTACTTATTATCATTTTCATTAATTAACTTTTTAACTTCCCTCTGTGAAAATCGAAGATTTTCAAAAATCGGGAAGTTATTTGGACCGATCTGAACCGGTAGATTTTGAGAAATCTCGAAAAAACTACAAAAAAATTTTTTTTAAAATTAACTTTTAAACGGCTTCATCGATCAATTCCAAAAACTAATCAGCTTTTAAAATCAAAAAACCACATCGATCACCGCAAGTCCGGTCGAAATCAGTTGATTCGTTCACGAGTTATCGTTTTTGAAAAAAAAAAAAAACCGAAAAAAGTATTTTTTCATAATTGCTCCGAAATTCATAGTTCGATCAATTCAAACTTAAAGATTCTTTATAAGGCTTGAAAAAAAAATTGAATTGAATGCTGCCAACTACGTTAAAATTGGTTTATTCATTCAAAAGTGATTGAGGTTTGAAAATTCAAAAAATAGTGTTCTAAGAAACTTCTATCAGACTTTTGAGCTCGAAGAGCTCAAAAGCATAGAAAAACTATTTCTTTAAACTCGAAGAGCTCAAAATAACTCATAAATTGTATTCTTGAAATTGTAAATTGTAAAAACATCATGAGTGCAATTATTAAGCGCTTATGGATTTGCGGGAAGTTGCAGGGATGGCATTCAGGGTTTACCGTATTCTTAATTTTTTTTAATGATTTTTTTACGACTATTTTAAGATTCTTTCATGACTATTTTAAGACGCTCTATAATAATTTTCCGGAGCTGTCGCTGTCCAAAATCGAAAATAATGCTGTGAAGCGGGAAAGAATAAGAGTTACGGATAATTATTACGTGAAGCGTTCCAACATTCACGTAACAGGATATTTTGGTAGGAAAGGATTGAGAAAGGATTAAGGAAAGAATCTTCTTAATGTGAATGTATAGAATATGCGAGAAAATAAAATTCAGATAGCTCGGACTGGGATTCGAACCCAGAACCTTCCGATGACATGTCGGCTATCTAAAAAGAGCGTACTTAAAATGTTGAGGTGAGGAAGTCATAAAATCGTCTAAAAAATGTCTAAAAATTAATTTTTTTCCCCTCCGGGTGTAAAGCGTCAACTTTAGCCCCGCTGCGCTAAACAAAGTTTCCGCTTTACACCTTCGTCAGGGAAAAAAATAGTATACACTCCTCGGGAAGTAAATAAGAAAGCCTCAGATCACATGTTTGTTGACCTCGGCTTCGCCTCGGCCAACAATTACATGTGATCTGAGACATTTCTTACTTTACTTCCCTCGGTGTGTAATATACTATTCACAACAAATTCAAGAACAAAATTTCTGAAAATTTGTTGTCGAAATATTTTTTTGCGTCTTAAAATAATCTTGGTTTGTGTCACGTTTAAGATCTTAAACAAACGACAATTTTAAAACGATTTTTTTCTTACACGGGGAGCTCAAAATAACACATAAATTATATTTTTGAGCCTTAAGAGCTCAAATACGTAATAAGTGCAATTTTTAGCGCTTAAATATGGAATTAGCGTGAAGTTGCAGGGATAGCCTTCAGGGTCAACCGTTTTCCTAATGTTTTATTTAATTTTGGTAGTTTATATAGTTAAAATATAGTAAATAAATTATTTTTTTTTTATAATAAAAAATTAAAAAATTGTGCTTTTAATTTCCGTTCAAGAGCCGGTCTCTATGATTGCAGCTTTTCATTTCTCTTCTAAACAAAGACGATTTTCGAAAAAAAAACCCTCTGCTACGTAAAAGATTTTTTAATTATCTATTTTATATCAGAGCGTTTTTTTCGAAATCACAATTTTAGTTTTTAATCAGTTGGTCAGAAACACACTTAGTTATTTACAGAAGTATTTATTTTTCTTAATATAAAATTGTAAGAATATAAAGATTTACATACCATTTGGAATGTTAGATCTAGGTTCAAGACATTCCGAACCTAACTCGATACCTGTTTGCACAGCAGATTCTAGCTCCCTTTCTAAATCTCATAACAAAATAATTCGTATTAAAACATTGAAATTATATGCGATAGGTTTAGTTGTATTACATATAGAAAAAATACCATGTGTAGAGGTTGTAAGTACGCATCGATCATTAGGATTAGTCGGTCCTTTGTAAATACCATTCACGGGAATGGCAGTATTCTGAAACAGATCTCATTGATATTATTTTAACTCTAATTAAATATAAAGTGAATCAAGAGACTGTCGCTATGAAATACTTTCTATTTCAACTTAATGATCAAAGGAAGTGAAACTTAAAAGATATTTATAAGCGAAAAAAAAAATGTACCTTTGCTATTTGTAGTTGAACGATTGTGTGTTTTATGGAATTAAGCACAGAGTTAGCGTGGACTAAAATAACCCCATACTTTTCTTCTTTATTATTATCCTTTTCTGTTCCATTATTCGGCTGACTTTCTTTCTTTTCTATTAATACTATTTGATCAATAAGCAATTGTAAAAACGCATCAGCTTCGGATACTTTTCGGTCAAAATCATGCTTGGATAATGAACTTTTTGGATCCCAACGCTAATGAAAATTATAAATATTTATTACTTATTCATTAAATTAAAGTTAACAGCCAATAGTTCTAATGCACAAATTTTTTTTTTTTCTAACAATCAAGTATTTTTGAGCTCAAAAAAAATCAATTAATGTGAACATAGCCGTTTTACAATTTCAATTCTCAACCGCTGAACCGCTTAAAATTTTACATTATAAATTAGTAAAAATGACGAAATCAATATATGTGTCTCAAATATCTGATCTTATTTATTTACTGCATAATAAATGTTTATTAATAATATTGATTAGAAAGTATTAAAAAGTTAGTATTAAATTATTATTTGAATTGTTTACTTCAATTCTTCTGAAGTACAATTATGTGTTTATAAATTGTTTAGTAATAAAGTAGAATTAAGAAATAAATTATAAACATTTTTAGTTGACAGATAACTTGGTTTCATGGCTTATCGGTCAGTCTAGCGGAGGTTATTCAAGTAATATTAATAGAGTTAAAATATTTACAAAAAATTAAGCTGATATTTTTACCGTACTTGGTTTATAAAATACCAAAAAAGTAACCTAGTGTACATTTTTGGTCTCAGCAGTGAAGTTTCATGTACATTTATTGCACATTATTTATGAATGTCATGCTACTATTGACTGTCATTAAAAATTTTTAATTGAATTGTAATTAAAAACAATACTTCATAATAAGGTTTTTTTTATAAAAGCTCAGATAGACCTCATAGTTTTTTTTTAGTCAGTCCTAGTCCTTGAAACCGCTATTCATTGATTTCTATGAATTTGATTGATAAAATAGGAAGTAATTTCGAATTTAACGAATATAAGAATCTCTATATTCGAATTCCAAATTCGTTGTCGCATAAGGGATAAAATATTACTTGCTACTACCGTATGCGAATGACGTAGAATAGTATCTTCGAGAGCTCGAACCCATCGTTCTCGTTCATCACTATTACGAGTTTGGAAATGGAAAGTTTTTGGATCATCTTTCGATGAAGAAGTAGTGATAGTAAATGTACTGTCATCTTCATCATCTATTCCAATTACAGCACCTCGTAATCGGACACAACCACGGCGGGCACCTCGCATCATTTTTTCTTTACTCTATTGATAGAATTTAATAAATTTTAATAAAAATTAACTTAGCAGATAGTTGATAATTTAAAAAATTTTTATAACAAATAAATTATGGCAAAAAAAAAATCACAAAAAAATTGACATTTAGAAATTTAAAAAAACTATAAATGCAATTTTTTAAAATAACTTTTTAGAGAAAATTTATTTGTTAAAAAATTGTCAAGTGATAGCTAACTTTAATGTCATAAATTTTAACAAAGAAAAAATAAAAGAAAATGATAAATTACTAAAAAAATATCTTACAGTATAATACGATAATAGACCAGCATTGTCATCAAGAACAAACCAACGATATTGCCATCCATTAACAACATTTGTCCATTTACTAAGTGATCCTTCCATTGTTGATATTATGTATATACACTTTTTCAGATTAATAAGACTTAAAAATGATATTCTGACATTTTGTAAGATCCTGTTAATGACTTCTATAAATTTAAGATATCAACAGTAATCTAATTATTCATAAAAAGCAATTATTTAGTATCCAAATAATACGTCTACACTAGCACAAGATATGATTTGTTATTCATTTACTATTTACCATTTACTGTTTACTAATGACAAACTGTCGCTACGATAGAGGACACTGTGAAAACTCGTAGTCTTATAAAATTTAGGTAGTAGCTTACACAACTTTATTTAGAACTTTCAGAGACATCTTTACTCAATGTTCGAACATTTGCGCAAAACTAACGTAAAATCGAATCTCGCGAGATCTATACCTCTATACTCAGTTCTTTGTTTACTCCGTCGCTACGGTAGTTTTCTTGTACCCTATAGTAGTTCTTCAATTACAGCACTAGAGCGCACAATGTTTGCTCTACTCAATAACATCTGGACATCTGGACATCTGGACATCTGGACTCACCCTGATAGCCATCTTAAGTAAAAATTGCTGTCTATCTAAGCCCGCCAACATTTGAAGCCTATTTAATGGCACGGAGCTTAGATAGATATCTAAACTCCGTGTTAACGGAAAGAGTTGGAAAAGCAAGCGGTTTTAGTTAAATTGCCTACAACCTACAAGTTACTTTACAATTTGACGTCAAGACTTGTTATACAAGTATTTCAGTCAAGTTGTAGTATTGTTATATCCGATGATATAATGAGTGTCGCAGTTGATGCATTACGCGGCAAATTCACTATAATTTGAATTATTTAATTTAATTTATAATAAATTATAAATAATGCATTTTGTAATATAGAGATAATATTTTTCGGAATCACTTCTGAACGGATTCACCGATCGATTCCAAAAACCAATCAACTTTCAAAAGATCGGTTGATTCATTCGAGAGATAACTTGAACGAAAGAAAACCAAAAAAAGTGTTTTTTCGGAATTACTCCAAAATTCCTTGTTCAATCAGTTAAAACTTGAGGATTCTTTATGAGGCTGAAAAACAGCGTCGAATGCCGCCAACCACATGAAAATCAGTTGATTCATTCAAAAGTTATTGCGGTTTGAAAATTCAAAAAATAGTGTTCTATGAATAAACTTCTATCAGACTTTTGAGCTCAAAAAGCTTAAAAGCCTAGAAAATCTATCTCTTGGAGATCGGAGAACACATAAATGATATTTTTGAGCTCGAAGAGCTCAAAAACGTAATAAGTGCAATTTTGAGCGCTTAAATATGGAATTATCGGGAAGTTGCAGGGATGGCCGTCAGGGTCAACCGTTTTCCTAATTTTTTTAAGTTAATTTTGTAGCCTAAATCATAAGAAAAATGTATTTTGTCAAAACAAATAAACTTCTTTAAAAAAAAAAAATAACGTTCCTGCTTCATGTCTTGAGGGTCCCGGGTTCGAGTCTCGTCAAGGACCTGATGCCAAATGGTATTTTTTAGTGAAAAAAACAATCGTACAACTAAATAGTGAATGACTAAAACCGTGATGAAAAAAAAGTCTTTTTTTGTTTGATTAAAATTTTTTTTTTATCGTTATTTGTTCTTTATACATGATTATACCTTGCTGTACAAGACAATGCTTGCTCATGCATGGTCATGCTTTCTTCAGGTATGGTGAGTGTTCATGGTCATGCAGAATATTAACTTGTGGTCTCTTACATGATCGTGTATTGATGATTTCTCCCGGGCTTCGAATATTCTGATCTAATTAATGATAATTTAGGAACATGGTACTTTGATCCCTCATGTTGCATTTGTTTATTTTTTTTACTTATATACGAATCTTGGTTTTTACAATGCTGATTATTTCCGCACGTCCCCTCTCTTTTTACTATCACCGCTATCTTTTTTCCTTATTCTTATAACATTAATAAGTATACTACTTATGACTTCTCTTTAATAGGTTCATAACGCCCTCAGATAGAAGAACGACTTATTTTGGCCTATTAAATACGATGCGCTCGGGTTTGTTACATTTTTTAAAGTTAGTAAAATAACTTTATTAATATAAACTAGAGATTTATACACTGATAAAAATTAACTTACATCAAGAGAAAAAATCTTCAACCAAGAATATCATTTTGAAGAAAATCATTTTTTTTCAAAATCAAAAAATATTGATTGAAAAGTAATTTGATTTTATTCAATTATTTAAAACTATTCAATCCAAATTTTGTACATCGAAAAATTAATTTATGTAAGACTCGATTTATTTATTTTATATATCACTCATATTTATTTATATAACTAGAAGTATCAGTAACCCGAGAATTATTACGAAACGAGACAGCTAATGAAAGCCAATATAATTACGGAATCTTAATGACTACGTGGCGTTGTACTAGAACCTATTGCGTGAGGTCCTCACGAAGGGTGGCGTAGGAATATCTCTAACAATCTCCCTCGTAGAGTCGGAGGGAGATACTCACGATACTCGACAGCTTTCAGTCTCAGCAATAAGAATAGCGTTGCTTACATTTACTTGAATCAAAATATTCGTCTTTTTCCTAAAATTGTTTCTAAGCTAAGAACATTTTTTTGAGTCTAGATTTTCTTTGTTTCTGTGTAAACAAACATTCTATGTACTGGATGAAAATGAATACAATAAAATATTAACATAAGATGGTATTCTTTAATAATTAATATAGATTACAATTCAACATAATTCTCTTTAAATTACTTTTTTCACACTTTTGGCTTTTATGCAAGCTAATGTTTTAATTTAATAGGTTTCGGTAATTCATCGGTATAAAAATCTTCTATATATGACGTTGATTTGTAATTCTCTTTGGAATTATTAAAATTTATAAACTTTGATAGTAAACTTTGATTTACTGACGGCAACTGATTTTTTTTACCAGTTTCATCCTTATGTGGCGCTAGATTAGTTAAATGATCTGTTGGAACTCCACGAATTGCATTATTGATTACTGTAGGTGAGTTAAAAACATGATTTTCTATAATTATTGTAACATTTTCATAAGATGATCCGAAAGGCCACTTCATTACAATGTTATTTTTCTGATTTACATTAGCTTTGACCGGTTTAGGTTTTAGTCTTGGAAACATTCTAGACTGATTTCTAGAGTTTGTAAGGTTAATATCCATCTTTATATCATGTAAGGTATTATTATGTTCTTGATTATTTTTTCTTAAATCAATCCAAGGTATTAGATTGAAATGATTAAATTTTTTACATGAAATTCTCCTATTATTAAGTTTATCAGTGACTAGAAATACAAAGGGTTGAACTGTTTCAATACTGTCTACGGTGTAACACAATATTTTAGCAAGTGAAATTTGACGGATCTGGTTAATTTGAGCTAAAGTAAAACTATTATTTAAGTTTCCGTTTTCATACCAAAATCTATCCCCCTTTCGCAGATGGTTGAATTGTTGAGCTATAATACAAGCAAATGTTGGTCCAACAATACCTCCAAGAATTGGTTTCTCTGATAATCCTCCAGCGTAAAGGTCAATATCTTCCAACGTTTCATACAAGCTTTTTAATTTGCTAATGGTCTTAGCGGACAGAATTTTTTCTAGGTCTTGCCATGTACGAATTGCTGACAAACCACAAGGTTTTCGCCATTTAACATAAGGCGCCAATCCATGATCTCTACCTCGTTGAATATTAATTGATGCAAGATCCATGCCAAACGGAAAATTTGGAAATTGGAAAAGGTGCTTCGTTAGTTCTTTAGTTATGAACTCATCTCTTCTTTGCGAAACTTGATTTATTAACCCTAATAGTAAACGATCAACAGATCCTGGACTTAGTAAGTTTTTTCTATGCTTAAATTCATCATGTATGGAAATATCTACAAAAAAATTTAGTAAGTTATAAGAGAAAAAAAAAGGTTTTTTTTTATAAATTGTATACCAACTGTCGAATATAAGATTATGTTTTCCATCATATCTGGCAAAGCTATGTTGAACCAAGGAATGACCAAAGCGATAAGCTGCAGTTGCAAAAGAATTAGCAATGTTCGGATTCAGTTCGGGATCATAATCATCATAATGATCAGTTTCTTTAAGGTCAAGTCCAAATATTTTTATTATTTGAGGTCCTTTAAGAAAAAGATTGCAATTAAGTTAATCAAAATTCTAAATAAATCCTTCATACAAACAAATACATTCAAAATTTATTAACAATGTATTATTGAGTTTAGTCCTATTTTTAAAATTCGAGGTTTCATTAGATTCTGAAATTTTAAGGTTCTAGAAAATTATTTCTACCGTTTTCGGAGTTATGTTCTTATTTATAAAGATATATATGTAAATGTAACCTTCAACCAATTAGCCTCGTTTGATTTTAAACATAAAAAAAAGTTCTTCTTTATTACCGCGAAATTAAATTTCAAATGGTCATAACTCGATTTTGGAAATCCAGAATGAAAACCATAAGTTACCTAAGTACTTTTCTTGGCTGCAAAGTTGATTACTTTTATATAAATATCGTTTCTGAATACGTAAGTAATAATTATTAAATCTTATTGTAACGTACTAGTAAGCCACCGCAATATATTATTCGGTTAATCACAAGTTTATGTAACACTCGTTAAAGGAATTTTGGGCCATTCTATAGATAATTATGTCGTGTTAATTAAAAAAAAAATACATTTTATAAGAAGAATTTACTTATACAATATTCAAATATCTGTTAGAAAACTTACCAAGTAATATGGGTAAGTATTCACGGTAAGTAATATGTTGAACTACAGCTCCAACGATTTTTCGACTTTCTTGAAACAATTTCTCATCACTCCAATGTGGATTAAGAGCCGTTAATTCGGTGGCTAATTTATTGTGTAGTCTAAGCAAAACTATATGAAGTGAAGTAAGAGCGGGCTGCTCGGTAAGTCGGGCATCTCCCTCTTTAAAACAATTAGTTGATAATGAGCCTCGTTGACAATGATTATCTAATCCAGCTTTTGTAGTTTTCGAAAAATTTATCTCACCATAATGTAAAAGACCTTAAAATATAATAAAAATAATCTTATTGAAAAAATAAATGAATGATCAAC
Organism: Cotesia typhae; assembly: GCF_013202065.1. Classification (NCBI taxonomy): domain Eukaryota; kingdom Metazoa; phylum Arthropoda; class Insecta; order Hymenoptera; family Braconidae; genus Cotesia; species Cotesia typhae. Next base: position 3,938,928 of record NW_027423712.1, on the reverse strand, counting down.
AATGTTATAGATATAGTATTATTTTACCGTTACGAAAAACTCGTAGATTATTACTTTGCTGAACACTGCTGCTATAAACCATTGAAGCATCGATAAAACTAGAAACTTGGGACAATTGTTCCCTGGGTCCAAAACCGCAATCTTGTCGTGGAGCTGGACCACTTCTTACAAATTCTAAACAACGAACTCCCAATTTTCCATAAAAGTTATCTTGAGAATTAACTGTTATGGGTAAACAATCTGGATGCTAAAATTTTATATAATAATAATTGAACCGTCATAGTGTTAAACGAACCTTGAAAAATATTTCTTCACCATAAGTTCTGGTGGCTGAAATTCTGTTCCCTGTTTTCGACAGCATTGTGGAAATGTACCATTGAATCCTCTACTTTGTGCAGTAGCTGAAAATTGAAACCAAAGGTTTGATCATAATGATATGCAGATCAAATTACTGAAAAATAGTACCAATAATATCGTGATCAATAAATTGCCCCCACTGCATGAGCATATGTGTGACTGATGTTAGAGGAACATTTTTGTCTTCATGAATCATTGTTGAAATTTCACGTGGACTTGGTAATGACTGGCGACTTTTCATTGATCTTCTTATTGTTTCAACTCCATCATCATAAACAGGATCTAGAAATCTTAACAATATCAATATAATATAGATTTATAAAAATTAAAGAGACAATTTATTGTCAATAAACAGAAAGAAAGTGATAAGAGACGAGAAAGCAAAATAGATATCTTAGTTTTATTTTTCTCATAAGAGGATTGAGAGATATTTCATCCATTTAAATTATTTTTGTGACTCGTTAATCGATTTTTGTCATTAATTGATTTTTATTTAATAAAAATAATGTCGAAACACCTAATAGCAAAGGAAGCAAGCAATTCGTGAGCTTTTTGCCTAAAATTTGACCGCATAATGAATAAGATTACACCGGCACACAAAAAAAAAGTGGTATGTACTTTTGACCGGACCTATCTAACGGCATATATTTCGACCCGTTAAGTCCAAATTTCAAGTTCGTTTGGCCTGGACACCCTCAAATTTTAAGCAAAATGCAAAAAACCCAAAAAATTGATAAAAAATTACAAAAAACTGCAGTCAAGGCAATGAAAAAATTCTTGTGGACCCGGATCAAGTATGATTTTTATGTATTACAATTTACTAAATTTAAATCTGAATGTTAATTAACGGGGTAAGAAAACTTCAGATTCAAATTCAGAAGAACAAAATACATGAAAATCATACTCAATCTGAGTCCAAAAAAATTTTTATCTTGATAACTTCAATGTTTCATGATTGCAATTTTTTTGGGTTTTTTTTTTTTTCTTCTCAAATTTGAACGGCTCACTGGGCTAATTAATATTCAGATTTAGATTCAGTTAATTGAAATACATAAAAATTATACTTGATCCGAGTCCACAAGAATTTTTTCATTACTGTGACTGAAGTTTTTTTCAATTTTTGAGGTTTTTTGCATTTTGCTCAAAACTGGAAAGTGACAGGACCAAACGGACTTAAAATTCGAATTCAGCGGGTCGAAATACATGTCGGTAGGTAGGTCCGGTCCAAAGTACATCCCATTTTTTTTTGTGTGCCGGTGTTATTACTCACCTCAAAATTAAATTTTTTTTCTAGCTACAGGCAAATTAATATCCATCACAGCGAATGTATGTATTCGACACCGTATATTTTTAACTATTTAATCTAACTTTGCTTCAATTATAATTTGTATAAAAATAGACATAGTTTAAATAATGATTGATTAAACATAATATAATTGATTGTTGATGTTGAATATTCTTTAAACTGACTACTAGTATGCAGGTGAGAAACAAAAGAGAGGTAGTATTGATAAATTGCTATTATTTCGTTAAAATATGCCAATCAGTACATGTTGTAAGCTGATGTACGTTTCAAAGCAAAAATAAAATTTACCTTTGCATTGTTGACATAGCTGATCCCCACCAAGGATGTTGTAAATTATTACATCTTCCATCGGCGGTTCGATATTTAATACTCGCTGGAGGACAACTGGGCTTATTTTTCCGGGGACAACGTTCTTGGAATCCTACTGTTTTTCGCGTCCACAGTGCTGAAGATTTCCACTCCAAATTATTGATTAAAGTTTCATTGAAAAACCTTTTGGAAATCAGGTTATTAGTAATAAAAAATTCTTGAGTTGCTCAAAAGAAAATTTTCTTATCAGTTTAGATTCAAGTTCAATCAATTTCTAAAACTACAGTCTAATTTCGCTAAAATCACTTTGAAGGGACTCTCAATTTTAAGAAGTTGATATTAGCAAGGAACGAATCAGTATAAAAGTGATGGAAAGAGTAACACAAAAGAAAAGGGTAGAACAATAGTGTTTTTTGAATTTAGAAGTAAGAGTTGAATTTAATGACAGCGAGCGTCGATTTTAGCAAAATGTCACTGTTTCTTAAAATTGACTCTATGATCATTAGTTACTGCGATCTAAACACTGAATGAAAAATCAACTTAGATAGTCTAAAAACGATCGATCAAAGTTGAGAAAATTAAATATCCTACATTAAATGTATTGCATTTGTTTAATTTAGTAGAATTTTTTTGAAGTCCCTCAAAAATAAACAATCCAGTCATCGATAAACAAAGAATTAGCATTATTTTATTGAGTCAATGTAGTTAGTGTTGAAAAATTAATGTCAAATACTAAATAGTATTACTTTTCAATTATTATGGAAATGAATTTTTTACTTTTCAATCAAATTTCTGGAGCCTTTCAAAGCAGCATATGCTACTCTAGCGAAGCTTTTTGCTTCATCAGTTTGATAATTGAATGCTGCAACGTAGTGCGCTGGATGATTGGAATTCAAAAATAATCCTATGAAAAAGATTTTTTATTAAAAATAATGATATCCAAATTAATAGTTTTCTTACCCTTTTCAAATATTTTTTGTTCTTCTATGTCAAACAAAATATTCATAGCTTGTAATCCATAATCTTCAGCTTCTTCAAAATTTGCATTTTTTAGAAACATCGCAGTATTCTCATCATATACTTTAAAGTCCCAATTCTTGCTGGTATTGTTTTGAAGAGAAGAATTTACATCGCGGGATAAGCGTAGAGTATTTGAAGTTGAAAGAATGAAATTGCTCAGTAAATATGTACTAAAAAATATAGAAAAATTTACCTTTTAAATAATCAAAAGGAAAAAAAAAAATTTTGAAAATTCAAAACTATGCAAGATTTTTAATAGCGATTAATATACCATAGTAACGAATTTGAAAATTAAAAAAAAAGCAGTATAAGTACCCGAGTTGAAAAAATTAACTTAAATGAACTTAACTGCTATACTAAAACAATTTATGTAAGCTCACATAAGTTCATTTTTTCGACTCGGGTAGTCATTCAAAAAATGAAATTTTGTCAAGATAAAAAATTAGGAAAACGGTTGACCCTAAAGGCCATCTCTGCAACTTCCCGCTTACTCTATACTTGAGCTTTCAAAATTTTCGAGCTCAAAAATATAATTTTCCAGTCATTTTCAGCTCTCCGAGCTCAAAAATCTAATAGAAGTTTGATAAAACACTATATTTTGACTTTTCAAACCGCAATAACTTTTGAATAAATGAACCGATTCTCACGCAGTTGGCGGCATTCGACGCAATTTTCTAAGCTTCATGAAGAATTTTCAAGTTCGAATCAATCGAACCAGAAATTTCAAAGTAATTCCGAAAAAACATTATTATCGGTTTTCTTTCGACAACGATAACTCACGAACGAATCAACCGATTTTGACTGGACCGGCAGTGATCGAAGTTGTTTTTTGATGTTAAGAGCTGATTAGTTTTTGGAATTGATCGGTAGAGCCGTTTAAAAGTTATTTCAAAAAAACTTGTTATTTCAAAAGTTATAAGCGGGTCCCGCACGTACATACATACATACAGGCATACGGACATCATCGCGAAAACATTCAGGGAAGCTTCCTAGCTCTTCAAAACGTCGAGATCTGATGAAAATTCGATTTTCGAAAAACGGAGTAAAACCAATAACTTCCCAATTTTCTTAGCGAGAAGTTAAAAATATTGTTCGTAAGTGATATTAACATAAAATTGTGAGATTAGTTATTTAATTTATAGATTATTTCTTGAATCATTTAAAATAGTCTGATTTCAATTATTTATGGATAAAATAATGAAATTAATCGTTAATAAAACTTGCGAGTGTTAATAGTAAAAATTCAACGAGAAAATTTTAAAGTGACACTTAAATAACAAATGATTTTGAAGAATTTTTTATTAGTATACAATGTATAAGAACAATATTTGTATTGAACTTACTATGCGATGAAATTCATTTTCGAATGTCAGTAAAAATACCAATTTACTTGTAAATCAGGCACAAATAACATCAGGCACTAACTTTTATACAAACTCGATCACTCATCGCATCGAAACATATGATATATAACATCGAAGAATAATTAATTTTTTTTTCTTGTTATGGCTTTTGTAATTTTACAAATACCGTTGGTTTAATATTAACGCATGCGTGTACGAGTTCTGGGTCGATGCCTTGCTTATTTAAGTACCGTTTTTTGCTCATGTGCGTTTTAATTCAAGTGGTTTTTTAAACTTTTCCCACAAATCCAAGTAAAAATTATCTAAAAATACAAAAACATATTTTAATAATACAAACATTTGTTAGAGTCTACGGATAGAAACAAGTATTTTTAAGCTATTCTGATGTAACTAACTCATGTATTACACATTCACGAATAAAGATATTTTTAAATGCAAAAAAAAAAAAATGCATGTGTGTTTTAGTTTCTTCGGAATCAATCATCTGGAAATAAAAATTTGCTTGCATGAAGGTCAACTAGAACATGCACTCTTATTTTTATGATAATACCTGAGTAAAAAAAAAAAAAAATTGAGACATCTCAGAAATAATCATAAATTTTAAAATACTGCATTTTAGTAATTTTTCGTGGATTTAAGTATTTTTTTGAAGATTTTCGGAATACTTTTAAAAAAATTTTAAAATTAACGCATTCTATTTGAATCAATTAAGTTATAACTTTCTCCTTATAATCTTAAGCGGAATATTTTTTGAATAATCTTAAAAAATTTTCTTAACTATTTGAGAACAAATTTTTAAAAGACAATTTTAAAATGTTTTTACAACAAATTTAAAGACTTTTTAAAACAATTTTATGACAATTTTGCAACAATTTTTAACGTTTTTTAAGATGATTTTAAAAAATATAATTTATTTTTGCACAGCTGTAGTTTGGTCCTAAAATTAATGGATCAAAACTCTTAGAACAATTTTGGGACAATTTTAGGACATTTTTAAGACTACTTTAGGACTTTTTTGGGACAATTTTTTTATATTTTTACAACGAACTTTAAACATTTTTATAATAAGATATTTCTAAGATTCAGTAATAATTATTGTATTTAAGCTTACTATGAGAATTTTATTATTTGACGATTTGTTGCAAAATGATTTGTTTTCCATTAAGTTTTTTTCTTTAACTTAACACGCTAGACAAGAAAATACCTCGAAGAAAAAAAAAGGATAAAACTTAAATCAATGTTCAAGAATTAGGCAAGTTACTATTTTTATTCCGATTCTTACAAAATTAAATTTTCATAAGATCTAGAAGTGAAGTTTGAGGAAACTAAGTTCAATTGCTTTGAGATGGATGGGTGCGCGCGCCTGTGTGTGAGCAACTTTTAAATATTTCGTGAAGCAAATATAATTGATATCGCTCTCGTTGCATACTAAAAAATTCTAGTGAATTTTAATTTCTGCAAGTTAAACCTCAATCGATAGCGTAAAATTTAAATAATTTATAAAAAGTGAAAGTTTATTTTCTTTTGTTCATAATATAACTAAAAAAGAAATCAAAAATCATAAATATTATCATTTTCTTCATAACATTCAGAGTGTACATATTCTGCTGTTTCAAATAGTATACATGTTTTTTTCCTCAACTAGATGGCTTTCGGTAGTTCTCAATAATCAATGCAATTACGATGGGTCTTGTGTAGTCGAACCGAATAGGAAATTATTTATAATTTTTACTTCGAATTTCATAAATCTTTTGGGAAATGCTATTGTTATAGAAAGCAATTATAAATGAAATATAGAATCAAAAATGATAAATTATACTTACTCGAAATTTATAAATTAATTTTTCATTGTGGGTGAATTTTATAAAAAAGACTATAATTGATAAATCCAAGTCTTCTTGACAATGAATAGAAAATGCAGCCTATGTGACATTGCATTGCATCGAAATTTGCATTGCACGAATATTCTGTCTTAACTACCATTTGCCCGCTGAATTCAAATTATTAAATTTTGTTTTATTATCTAAGTCAGAATGTATAAAACGTGTTTTCACTTTATTTTTCTGTTGTCAATATTTTTTTTTTTGAGATAATTATATAACAGTTGATTAAATTATTTCATGTTGTAATTTTTTTGTTATAACTCATGGTCGCAAATGCTTAAGGGGGATAGCCACTGTAAAATTTCGGAAAAAAAATTTTTTTTTTTTTTTCATTAAACTGAAGTTTATATATTCAAAATTATGTATTTCAAATTTTATAGAAAAATTCCGAATAGTTTTCGAGTTATAGTCATTTTTATAAGAGCGCGTCGATTGACCGTTTTACGCGCGGCGCTTCGACGAAAACGTCGCCTGCTCGCTCCGTCTTTGATTCGTACGGGTTGGCGATTGTTTTCCCTCACGATTGTCAACCGTTACAATTATTTGACTTTTAACGTATATTTTTTCTTATTGTTGAGATACTGTACCTCATAGTTTAGTTGTTTTGTATGAATACACACTCGTTCTTTAATTTATTGAGTTTCTTAGTGTACTCGTTATTGTTTACTTACTTATTTTTTTTAAATCTTCTGATCTTTTTTTTTGTTTATTTAACAAAAAAATTTGTTAAATAATGGATCGTAAACAAAGTAAAGTTATTAAAAACGAAAGAAAACTGCCAAACGACAGGAAAAAATTTAATCGACCGCTCAACAGATATGAAACTGAAAAAAATACTGGCTCTCAACGACGTGATAGTGCTTCCAAGAGGAAATTATCACAAAAATCTGATTGTACAATTGATTCGAGTATTAGCTACAAAATTATAAATTTTTTTTCGATATTTAATTTACTAAGTGGCTGTGTATCGTGTAAAAAGTGTGGTGGTGATGTAAACTTTACTGAGACAAGTATTCGAGGATTAGGTTTTAAACTAGTTGTGAATTGCAAAAAATGTGATCCAGTTTTGATAAATTCATGTCCACTCATCAAGAATGCGTATGAAATTAATCGCCGTTTCATCTTTGCAATGCGGATAATTAGTATTGGGTTATCTGGAGCTGAAAGATTTTGTGCTTTCATGGATTTACCACGACCAATGTTCCATAGCTTTTACGATCGTCTGGTCACACAAATCAGAAATGCAGCTAGAAACTGTTGTGATTTAGTGTTGAAAAAAGCTGCTAAAGAAGAAATCCAAGAAACCTGCAAGCATTTAAAATCCAATGACATTCCTGGAATTTCTGTCTCCGGTGACGGTAGTTGGAAGAAAAGAGGGTTTAAATCTTCATTTGGTATATCTTCTCTAATTGGTTACTTCACTGGCAAAATCGTAGATGTAAGTATGAAATCCAGTTATTGTAAGATGTGTGCGCTAATGAGCTCAAAAAATAGAACAGCTGAATACGATCAATTTATGCAAGACCATGCTCTAGACTGTCCTATAAACCATGAAAATTCTTCTGGACAAATGGAGGTAGATGGAATAAAAGAGATGTTTATGCGATCAGAGTTATTACATAACGTTAAGTATGTAAACTATATAGGTGATGGTGACACTAAAACGTATAAAAATATTTGTGATGCTAAACCGTATGGGGACATGGTGAAGATAAAAAAAAAGGAATGTATTAATCACGTGCAAAAACGAATGGGCAGTCGACTAAGGGCTTTGAAGAAGCAACGAACTAACAAGAAGACAAAAACAGGAAAAGAAGAAAATACACAGAAAAGTTTAGGTGGGAAAGGTCGATTAACGGACAAAGCAATTAATGAATTTACAAAGTATTATGGTTTAGCAATCAGACGTCATTCTAATGATGTTGATGAGATGTATAATGCTATTTGGCAAACATTTTATCACAAGTTTTCATCACCCGAAGATCCGCAGCATTTTCTTTGTCCTGAAGGTGCAAATTCGTGGTGTCAATTTCAAAAAGCTGTGGCAACAAATACTTTGGACTCATTAGTTGAAAAACCACCACTTCCTGCAGATATTGCGGAAGCTTTAATACCGATTTATGAAGATCTATCGAATCCAGAGTTATTGGAACGATGTGTCGGTGGGTTTACACAAAATAATAATGAAAGCTTCAATGCATTAGTGTGGCAGCTCGCCCCAAAAACAAATTCTTCTTGTTCCTTATTGTTGAAATAGCTTTATATATTTCAACAATTACATTCAATGATGGGGCTCTAGCAACTCTGAAGATATTAGAGAATCTCGATGTTAAAGTAGGACCAACACTCTACTCATACTGCGCTGAGCGCGACGCTACTCGGGTTAAAGCTGCTGAAAGCCGCATGGAAACGGCCAGTAAAAAAATAAAAAAGTCAAGGTCAATACTAAAGATAAGGAGGAAGAACCCTCATATGGCCCAGGACTTGATAGTTTGATGTGAGTATGAATATTTTGTGAAAGACTAGATTTTAAAGTTGCGAGAATCTTCTTAAAACTTTACTCGCGTTTTTCTCAAAACGACTTTTTTCAAACTTTCCGGTACTGTAACTTTCGTAAATATGAACCGATTCTCAATTTTTTGTTTCCCCGTATTCGTCTACTTAGTGGCTATCGTCGCACGTAGGGGATTTTGAAAATTTTAATTTTTAAGATTTTTAAGGCTGTTTGAGTCCAAAAAATGAGGAAAAAGACGAAAAAATTTTCAATATGGCGCCATTTTTTCTCAAATCAAAATTTTCAAAATCCCCTACGTGCGACGATAGCGACATTCCTATAGATTAAAATGCCGTTTGGTTTTTTTGTTTCAGATAATCCGTTTTTGAGTTACAGTACCGGCAATGGAGGGGGAAATTTTTTTGGTGCTCTACAAAAATGTTTATAACTTTGTGATAACAAAATATTTTTGAATAAAAATTTAGGAGAATTATCCTCAACATATACTTTATAAAACAAAAAAAACCCGATCCCCAAATTCCTTTATTATCCTAGTAAAAAAAATTCCCGAAAATTGCCTATTTTTTCCAGCGTCACAGTGGCTATCCCCCTTAACTTTATAGCCAAGGAATAAATGAATAAACACATGACAAAATAATAATTTAACAAATGTATAAATTCAAGATAAATAGAATTTTTAGAGTTATAATAGTATAAAAAATTTAGTTTTCTTTTGAAATTCGATTTTCAAAAATCAAAAGAATCCATCAGAGAAAAAGAGTCCTTAATTTCTTTAATTATATTATAAGTAATAATTCATTTGTTAATCTACATTTTACTTATAAATTTCATCACTACTGGAAAATTAAAAATTAAATGTGGTTTGAAATAGTGGAGAAGTTTAGAGATATGAAGAACGAAAAATGACTAATCAAATCGGTATATGAGAAGCTCACCTTTATATATTCGCACTATCAAACTTGATGTATCTTTGATGCAATAAAAAGAAAATTATTAGCATTCAAGATGAGTGTGAACTAAATACTCATAATTTAAGCGCTAAAGGGTTAATAGATTTTAACTGAAATCGATTAGACAGAAGACGTTTATTTCAAGAAGTCATTTCAAAAGTGTTCAATTAAATAAAATTAAAAATCTTATATCTTAAAAAAATATGCTTTTAATTAAATTAGCAAACAAGGTTTGGTGACATATTAATAATAATGATACATTTTAAAATATATAAAATAATAGTTTTATTGTTATTACAAATAAGCTAAGTGTTTACTGCTATGCTCAAGAGCAGCTAAAACATCTTGTTTTTGTCTAACATAAAGACGACCTTTTTTCCATGGGTTTTGAAGCTGTAATGGTTTAAAGTCATCTCTTAAACATCGCTCTCTTGCACCAATAACAGCTACTAAACAAAAATTAGGTAATTCTTCAGCTGAATAAATCGGTCCTTCTTGTCCTTTGAGTACGACTGCCATGTTTAATTGTTTGACAACTAAATCAACTACTTCCCGTGCTGTTGTTCTCGGAGTGACATGCAATTTCAAACTTGTTCCGGAAGCTAACCCAGTTTCATAGGCAACATATACCTAAGAAAAAAAAATAGAATAATTGCAATGTATTCATAAGAAAAATTGTTTATTTTTACTAAACTTGAAATATAGAGATTGTGAACTAGAATTATCTAGATAAACTACTTCAAAAAGTTGATTTCGAATTTTTATGCATAAAAATATCTAATTACAAACTTAGTAAACTAATTTCGAAAATTTCTTAACTTTTAACTTACATAATAAATGCCGAACTTTTCTACACAATTTTTAGAGGAAACTTTGAAATAAAATTTTTCAAGTTTTCGCTAAAAAAATTGTGAGTTTTCTAAAACTCAAAAAATCATTGATCCTTCGACTAAATTTCAAGAATCGATTTTTTATAGAGATTAAAAAAAACTATCAAAATTGGCACTTTGCATTTATGGTTTTTATTACACTAGGTATTATATTATGTCTAAAAATATTTTATATTTCAAAACTTTAAAATCAAATTATGTAAACTTTAAAATATTTTTTTGTTTTCGATACCATGATTATTAACTAAGATACGAGCTTTTCGATAATCACTTAAAAGATTTGGAATTTTTCTCTTTCAATATTCTACAAAACTGTTTTATTATATTAGTTTTTATGCTTTCCTATCATTTTAATAATGAAATTACTAATTCTTAAGTAGATGAACGAATATGATTCAAAATACATAGAGTTATTGTTGATATTTTTACCTGAAGAATACCTGGTGGTGGAACTGGCAAAACAGTTGATTGATCTTTCAATTCATCTAGACGACTATCCATTGAAATACTTGCTGTAGCTGCTACACTTGCCGTAGATTTCAGTACCTCACTTTTAGTGTGAACTGTGGATATGTGACTTCTAATGGGATGTGAAATTGCACTAGAATTATCTGTGTATGGTAAATGGATACTATCCGAATTAAGACTCTTAACACTTAGCGAAGTAGTTGTATTTGCTGCGGAATCAATTGAAATATCTTTCATTGTTCTTTCATAAGTCGTTGATTTTTCACCTAGTTGAGGATTTATATCTGCTGAAATTGATTTAACAATCGTAAAATTATTTCTCAGTCCACTTCGATTGTGCTTATGTCGATCAAGTGACAGAATGTCTTCAGACTTTGAAGATGACATCGCTATTGTTGTTCCACTTAAATATGTTGAGCTACTCGATTTAATTGATTTAGTAGAAGCAAATGATTTTGAACAATCTTTACTTCCACTTCCCTCATCATTAGCAGTTTGGGAAACATTACTCATATAAGTCGTATCATCATTTACTATGTCTTCTTGTAACAGATGCTGTTCACTTTTACTTAGTTCAGTAGCACACAGATTGTTTGATGTATTTAGTCCAGGCCAACTTCCTCTGTTAGGATTTGTTTTAACGGACTTTGTATCTTTTGCAGGGAGTTGTAATAAGATTCGCTTACTACATTGCGCATTGGATTCGTTACCTTGATTAACATTCAGTAAATATTTCAAAGTGATACCGCTATTATTTCGTTGAACCTATAATGAAAAATCATAATAATTAGCTCATTGCAGTTTAATAAATTGATGTGTTAGTAAGTTTACTGATTCTTACACAGATGTATTTTTTAAGCTATCATACTGCTGAGTTAGATTAACTCTCACTCAATCAAAAGCATATTGTATAAACATAAAAAATAAATAAAAAGTCAATGGAAAAATTAAAATACTCACTGATTGAGAGAAACCTCTGTCACGAGAAAACGTTATGACGTCAATTAACCATCGAGCACCTTTCCAAATATCATTCATTTGGGACTGTAATTCTTGTAGTTTGGTTAGTTTATCTTTCGCTGCACTAACTTCAGTCGAACTAAAAGCTTCTCTATGTTTATGTTGTGCTTGTACTATTTCTAATTCAAGAATACAACTAAGCTTCGAATAACAATCGATTATGTTTTTTTGATAAGCGTTTAGTTGTACCATTTCGAAAATTTGTATAGGCAGAGTCAACAGATCCCCTCGTTGTAAAAAAATATCTCGAGTACCTGGTACTAAACATACATTTTCGACAGGTGGAACAACAATGAGGAATGATACGTCTTCAGTTAGTTCAATAATTTCAGCGTCATATAACCTGTGAGTTTCAAAATCTTGAAAATCTATGCCCATGTAAGAAAAAAGCTGATTAACAGCAATTGCTACCGTTTCTACAAATAACTTTCCTTGATCAACTGTTGAAGATTCGTTGGATGAATCTTTTTCTTCTTCTGCAACACATACTTTGACTGTACTGCCTGATACTGATGTGTGTATGACTTTTTTCAAATGATTCCATTCTTCAGCAGATACGAACGGATTATCACGAATTTTGCAGTAGGGTAGAACATTTGGTGTCTTAGCAGGTACCACTATTTGAATGAGATCAACGCTACTTTGCATTTTCAGATATCCTAAATAAAGTCCCCGATTTAGTTTAATACTGCTCAACTGATGATAAGTTATTTTATTTTGAATACTTGATATTAAAATGTCTGAAACATTGCTCTCTTCATGGATAATAGTTTTTTTCATAACTTTACTGATGGGTAACCATCTACAATTGAGTAAAGATACTGATTTTGGACATGTAATATGATTAATCGTTGAAATAACTACAGTTCCCTGACTGTCTTTAATTGGCATATAGTAAATTTCACCCAAATTTTGAATGCCTAATGCAGCCTAAATTTTTGAAGATTAAATTATTTTACCATTTGATTGTATTTTTATGAATAATATAAAAATAAGTATAAAAAGGAACTTGCCTGCATCTGTACCGCTGCTTGAAGGTATTTTAGTTTGAAATGATTAATAGAACTTTCATAATTTTTCTCCATGTCTTGCTTTAAAGTCTTTAAATTGTTCCAAATATATGAAACTTTCATTAACCAATAAAAATCATTATATATACAGTTAGGATAAGTTTCATCGATTTGAATTACGGGTAGAAAGTCTTCATTGGTTACTAATACTTTGTCTTCGTGATATAAAATACAAGCTAAATAAATGCCACGTTTTAGATTTTTCTGAAATTTACTTGTTGCAGAAAATAGTTGTTTTATTGTTTTTTTCTTGTTATTGCGTCTTTGACTAGCTGATGATTCTTTAGTATACTCTGGACGTTGCATTTCGATCAAAAGTAAATTTAATCGTTCTAGTTGATCTGTATATCTGGGTAATCGTTCATCGATGTCACGCCAACCTTGATATTGTTATAGAGGTTTTATTATTGATTTTCAACAGTCAAACATTAAATTTTATATTATTGATTGGTTGATACTTACTGCTAGGTACAGCGCAAGGGGGTGATGAAGGTAGAAATTGACTATATCCCTTCAAGTTGCCTAAACATATTCGAAAAAAATATTTTTGCCCTTGAACAAGATTATCGATTTGGCATTGACGTTGTCTAATGTCAAATATTTCGAGTTCACCTGTGATAACTGAAAAATTTTTTTTTGTACTCCATTGCACTTTAAATTTGGTACATGCAGAAGAAGATTTTTTAGTTGATTCTTCAAATTTTACAATTACTGACTGGGATCCAATAATTTCGAGGCTAACTGTGCGTGGAATATCAGGGGGGCCTGTGGAAGGAAAAAATTCGAGTATAGATAAATGAACAAAAAAAATAAATAAATAATGATGAATATGGGTCACTCCATAAAATAAAATTATTTTTACGAAGCGACTCAGGATTCTGAAAAAAATATTAAATTCATTTATCTCACACTGAAAAATCAGAAATTTTATATTTTCTACTTCGATTACATTTTTGAGGGTCATTAGTTACTTGTTTTAAAAAATGGATAGCTCTTTCGAACAGCTGAGAATTTTTACCTAAAGAAATGTGTTGTTTGTATTTTTAATAAAATTAAACAGAAAAATAATCATTTGGAATCGGCTTAATATTAAGATCCTAAATTTTCAGGTAATTTTTATTTTTCTACAAAAAAATTTATTAAAAACTTCATTTAAGATTTTGAAGAGCTCAATTACTTGCAATATGTATATTTTCATGATGACCTTCAGGCAGAAATTGTCTCGTAAAAATAATTTTTTTTAATGGAATGACTCATACGGAAGAAAAGTATGTACTTACGTGCTTGGTCAAAATCAGCTAACATTTTTCTCAGGGTTCTTACTCTACGTTCCCAGAGTGCAGTTTGTTTACTATTTGTGTCATCAGTCCACCCAGAGTGAAAATTATTCATTGTTGAAAGACTTGTCGTAATATTTCGAGTTTCTAATAACGTAGTTTTGGTAGCCAAACAAGATTCAGGTCGACTTGCTTCAGATAATTTATGCTCAGCTGTCTGCATTAAAGACGTCAAGTGGATACTTAAGTTTTCAGGAGATGAAACTGTAAATTATAAAACAATAAAATATTTTGAATTAAATTAAATTCATAAATAAGGAAAGTTTCTCAAACTAACATTGATTCCCTTCTCGAGCACCATGTGCGATTAATATATTAATTAATGCTTTATTATTCCCAAGTACAGCTAAATCTAATGGGGAAAATCCATCGCTATTTACACTGAAACAACAAAAAACATAAGTTCATTAATACATGTATAATGTAGTGTAGAATATTAATGTATGTCTTAACGTAAAAGCTATATTCAACTGTCATCATAAATTTTTTCGGCGATGAGCCGATATGCTTTAAGTCTAACTATTAACCTTGCTCCAGACTCTAGAGCGGAATGCGTGGAATCTTGCGGGGAACCAAACCCGCGCAATAGCAGAATCGATGATACCAAAACTCATATTTTTAGTTTTTTTTTACATATTTGAAAAAAATATCATTGTATTTATACTCAGTCAAAAAAAAAAGTTTCTGTTAAAAAGTTAAATAATAATAAATGATAAAAATGATATATTCTTACCTATTAATATCAACATTTGCAGACTCAAGAATTGACTTAACTTTTTCTAAATTTTCCTGTTCAATTGCTGCAAACAAAACTAAAAAAATTTTTGTTCATTAGTAAGGTGTAACTTAAAATTATTTAATAGTTATTATTATGTTTGATTGAAAAAAATAAGTGAAGAGGAGTTGAAAATATATATATATATATATATGTAAGTACGTATTACAACAAAAAAGGAAAAAATACCATGCAAGTACATGTTGAGAGAAAGCTGAGCCGTTAAAGGGTTGATGGACCCTACTATCAAGTAGTTGCTTTCATGACTATGCGGTTGAAGTTGAATTTTTTTTTTTCCGAACCCTTCTAAGAATTCCATTTCTTGAAAGAATCGTTATTCTAATCAATGAGATGAGAGAATTTAATAACGTTAAAAAGTAAATCGAAAGTTACAAAAATGAAAAAGACTTTTTCTACAATTAATACTTTTAGCACTTGAAAAGATTAAAAAACAAAAAAAAATTTTAATCTCACATGTAATTGGGTGAAAAAATTTATATTATACAAACAATTATGAATAAAAATAAACATACTAATTAAAGTGGAGATTTCAGAGTGTTGATCATCAATAAGTTGTGAATAACATTTTGGATTAGTTTGAGTTTTCCAACTAAAACTATTTTTTCGATTGATGGGTAAACGCTTGCAGTTATCATTTTCATTGTGGCTTCCTTTTTGCTGAGTATATTTATGTGAAAAACCTCTCTGATTATTACACTGCTCATCAGCAACAACAGAAAAATTATTTTCTATTTGTTTAGGCAAACCATTTGGTAATTTTATTGTTTCGCAGTTGTCAGTTTTTTCTTTTTTATCATTAAGTGGTTCAAAAAGATATTCAGTTATAGAAGATTCAAAAGAAGAATCTAGAACAAAGCTAGGATTTTCGTATCCTTTATAACTAAGGATTACATTGTCACTTGTTAATTCTTTTTTTCTACAATTGTCAGAATTTAGCGATAATTTCGATTCGAAATCACGAGATACCTTATTAACATTTATAGAGACTTTTAAGTTATTAATTATCGATAAATTTTTTGTTGAATCTAATAATGTACTTTTTCCGACATTGGATTTTAAGGAGTGGTTAACTTCA
Source organism: Cotesia typhae (assembly GCF_013202065.1). Taxonomy (NCBI): domain Eukaryota; kingdom Metazoa; phylum Arthropoda; class Insecta; order Hymenoptera; family Braconidae; genus Cotesia; species Cotesia typhae. Next base: position 3,922,568 of record NW_027423712.1, on the reverse strand, counting down.
ATCTGGCTATACAGCTTTGACATTAATTTAACAGAAGATCGCACTGGCTTAAATCTTTTCTTGCTCGATATTCGACTAGAGCAAGTGGTACGATGATGGGAAACGAGTTCCATCTTTATATTTTCATCATTAATGTCTCTTCGGAATTTCATTGAGATAATATTTATTATATTTACGTTTTTCTCTTTTATTTGTAGTTATAATGATATTAGTTTTCAATGATGCTTTTGTAACTAATAGTTTCCAAAAAACTTAACAACTTATCATAATTATAAAAAATTTTTTTAATTATTGCCTCAACCACGTTTGATCATCAAAATAATGAATTATTTTAAATTATTAAAAGTACATTTACAAAAAAATTGCATTTGATCAGTACGGTTCTCAAATAAATTGTTTTATTCAAACACGATCGCCACTATAAGCGACTATTTACATATTAAACTAAAACAACAACTTTACTTGAAAACATTACAAAACCCGATATTTACCGACTGTTAGCATACAAATGATTACATATTTATAAGAACTTTTATTTTAATATTTGAAAATTTACAACAAAAAACCACACATATATGAACTGATAAAAATAAAAATAAAATTTGTTTTAATTTTAACTGACTAATAGCGTCTGTCACTCGACTATGATTACTATACTCTATGTACCAGCAAGCGACAGCTGTACTGAGTCCCATCAAGTCCTACCTTCATTGTACATACCCTACTCTTTGAAGTCCCCTATTCAAAACTGTGTATTAGAAAACTCACAACGTTATAGCAATGACGATAACTTACACTTATTGTACATACAATCTAATAGTCGTAACAGTTTATTCACATTATGTTAAAACAATAATTATGTAGATGACAATTTTAATACTTATTTATTTGTTATTATATTTATATTAATCATTGGGTATTAAAAAATACATACCTTAAAAAAAATTCAATGTAAGAGAGTATTTTTTTAACGGAGTAATCATTTTTTCCTCATGATTATTTACTTTTTCATTTTTTTTCTCGACTACTAATTCACTTTTGAATGTATCATGAATGATCCGATTGATGTAAAATTTTTCTCGTTTATTTTAGTATCAAGTTCTAATTGATACATTTCATCTTAGTATATTATATAAAAACTATTATATCACATTTTACGTATTGTATTTTATCAAAATTGTGTTGATAATTTTTGTCAATTAATTTTTCTGAAATACTGTTATAAGGAGCTTCTAACCTTAAAATTACAAGTGAATATATAAATATTTCTCCATTAACTGTCTCGATAACTTTATAAATTTCCTTAAACTGCTTTGATAACTTTTACTAGACTATTTTTTATTTTATCACTATCAAAATGTGTTAATTGTTACTAACTTCGTAAAAACTAAGCGTCTTAAAGTAATCACATAACTGCAACGGTTAAACTCAGCAGGCCCATTTTGACTCGAATCAAACCATTTACCATTCCGCTCGCTCGTCTATCACCTGTTGTCTGTATTTTATTTTATTTAATACAAATGCAAGAAATGCGTGTATTCAATTACCTACAACAGAAAAAAATGTTCGCAAATGGTAAGCAAAAAATTTACAAAAATTACGAATTTTATATCTTCCCGCTACGAAAATTTATAATTCTTAACATATATTGATTATAGATGATCATATATAAGATTATGTAAATATAATCATGTTTCAGTACTTATGTTAACGATCGAAATTTTGTATAGTTTGTACTGAAAAATTGAACTTTCGGACTCTAATGATCATGTAAAACTAACAATTAGTGTACAGATTCGGGTGGTAATATATAATTAGATCTATTGTTATCTATTTATGGATGACATGTATGATAATAACTAATTTTGGAGAGCTAAAGTTTGATTAAATCGACATATTAGTGGGTAATTACATAGATATCGTACGTAGTCTAATCTAATTATACGTATAAAATGTTTTTCAAATATCATTTATTTTGTCGAAATGTATTTTAAACAAATTTTAATTATAAAAAAGATCTTATTTTCTATTAATAATCACAAAAAATAAATTTTATAAATTTTCTTTATAAAAACTTAAGTTCTATCTAACGATAATATTATCCAATCAATTGTCATATAAATAGCAGGAAATTAATTTCAAATTTTATTTAATTTATATTTTTAGTAAATTTCATACACATCTAACTATTGCATTGGTCCTCATGACAAAACTTTTGAAAAATTTTGCTATATTTCGACTCAGCTCGTCAAGCGGATGCAGAAAATGCATATATATACGATATAACCGGCCTCGTCTCTTCTCTAACGCCCGCTATTCTGTACGGACCTGAATAAAACGTAACATATTCATTTTTAGGGTGATTTCCGAGGTTAAATTTGAAGATGAGTCGAATCTGTCGATTAGTTTGGAAATGACAGTAATTCAAAACTTTATTTAAATCGCAAAAATTTTCACTTTTACGGTACCTATTTCCGTGTAATGAGAATTAAACGCGATATCATATTTAATTTCAGTAGATTGCATCTGAAAGCTTATTTAATAAGCTTCAATTTGTACACTTATTTATTTTTATAAATTAAATAGTTTAGGAATAACAGCAATTCAAATATTTCTGACAAACATAAAATTTTTCACTTTTACTGTATTTTAGTGCGATAACAATTGAACGCGATATCTCATCAAATTTCTGTAAATTGCATCTGAAAGCTTATTATGTAAGCCTTAATTTGCATATTTATATATTTTTTTTAATTAAATAGTTTAGAAATGATACGACAAAAATTTAAATTCTTCAAAATCCTCAAAAATTGGAACTTCCACTGTTTCTTTGCGACATAACCATTGAATGCGATAACTTGTAAAATTTTTGTAAATTCCATATAAAAACTTATTAAATAAACTTTAATTCGCATATCTCACCATCAGTCTGGACTAAAAATTACCTACTCTCTCAGACAGATCTAATGAAATTTTACTTTTGCATTCGTTTTGATGTCATTATTTTCTTGTATAAGAAGTTATATATTATTACTATTACTATTATTTTAGAAAAATATGTTTTTTTAACTTCCCGCTAAGAAAATTGAAAATTTTCAAAAATCGGGAAGTCATTGGTTTTACCCCGTTTTACGAAAATCGAGTTTTCATCAGATCTCGACAATTTGAGATCCTAGGAAGCTTCCCTGACTACTCCCGCGATGGCGTCTGTATGTCTGTATGTACGCGCGCGCGCGCGCGCGCGTGTGTGTGTGTGAATGAATTACTCCGAAATTCCTAGTACGATCAAATTAAACTTAAATATTCTTTACAAGACTTAAAAAACTGCGTCGAATGCCGCCAACCGCGTAAAAATCGGTTGATTCATTCAAAAGTTATTGCGGGTTAAAGATTTGAAAAATAGGGTTTTGTAACGGGTAATTTTTGAGTGTTTATTCTTTTGAAGAATAAACGCCGAACGAATATGAACGATACTGCGACACAAAACGCCCCCTTGCTCGAATCTGAAGCTCGCCGGAGTCCAGGGTAAAAGGGGGGTTAAACAACAAAATACAATCCAAAATAAAACCAACAGAACTCAGTTACTTATAAATAAATAATACATAACTACGTCTAAATAAATAACTCAAAATATCAAACAGGTTATGATATAGAAACAAAATAATCATTTAATTACCAAAATCAACTCAATAGGTTAATGAAAAAGATTACAAAAAAATAACAAAACTCGTAGTACAAATTTTAGGTTATTCAAACCTCAATAACTAAATCTAACGACAATAATACACAACATGACTTCGTGACGTCGGTCAACGCACGCGTATCAAGGCCCGATCAAAACTGGTCCGTACAAACAAACTCTCACGCATTCTCACTCTCGTGAGCGTCAAAATCGCGAACTAATATTCCAAAAGCTGGTTAACCACTTCCCAGGAGACTAGCCGTCACCCCTGGGCCTAAATTTCTACCCCGAGAGCGGATGGAGAGTGTCCTCTCCGCTCCCACCTACACGGCTTGTGATTACCTACCGGATTTTTGACAGAGGGTCAAAAATCCGGGGAAGTCAAAATCTTGTTGAGAGTTCAAAAGGTACTTACCAGTGTTCTAGACGAACCAAGGTAATGTCCCTCCAGCTGTTATTGGTAGAAGAGTATTCCCTCAATAACACTCTTTTACAAGACTCGCTCTTCCGTGCAAAATTTTTGGGCTTTATCATTTTCCCAAAAACTCACTTACAACGAACCAGAATGATCGTTTTTGTCATCTATACGGTATTTACAAACTATCAAATTAATTGGCATTCCTTCATTCTATAACCATTCGGTTCGTCAAATTCTGAGTTTTACTTTTCACATCGACAATCAAATATCAACAGAATACATTCCCATACTAAAATTTGCTCGGGACTTAGAAAATTCCTTTTATAAAATATTTTTCTTTTAAATAATAATCGTCATTTCTTTCATTTTATATCCATTCGCCGCTTTCCCATACTAAATCGGCTTGGGACTTAGAATAATTTCTTTTATAAAGTGGAAATTTACAATAATTTGTTTCCAAAATTAATTACATTATTTTTCTTTCAATAAACTAAAGAAATATAATCACAATAAATAATCGTCGTAAACAAAATAATACTTTTATAACTAACTAATTATTAACCCGTCTAGATATTCAACATTGGTAGCTAAACTATTAAACCTTAATTGTTTTAAACAAAACGATATTACTAACACAAAATAGTTTTGAATATTTATAATCCAATCTAACTTAACTAAATAATATTTTCACACATCTTTGGTGAATAATATTTGCGATATCGTAAATTATCATTATTAATAATTAGGATAATAATACTGCACTCTTAAACAACAACTTAATAAAGAAAACCGGATTATTTACAATGTTAATTAATAATTTCTCGAGAAAATACGCCCGTTGAAGTATCAGGCGAACATAAATGACAAAGAGTAGGTAGCTGCCGTCGTTTCCCTCCTTGTCCCTTCTTCCGCGCCCTACTCCTCAGCTGTCCTGTACTAGCCATCGGCCCTCTCTCTCCGACTCAGTCCCACTCCCCTATCCTAGACCCTTTTTCCGACATCTGGGTCATAGTTTTGTCAAATTTCTATCAGACTTTTGAGCTCAAAGAGAATGTTTGGTCTAAAAATGGTCTTTTTTAGTAGATTTCATAGAAATCCAACTATTGCATTGGTCCTCATGACGAAACTTTTGAAAAATTTTGCTACATTTCGACTATACTCGTCGAGCTGAGTCGGAAAATGCATATGGTTCAAGAGTTTATATATGTATATATATCAGATATAACGCGGCTTGGCACGACGATAGGGTCGCCAATTTATAGCGGATCTTTACCAAACTCAATATAATTATTCTACAGATCATTACTGAAGTCAAATTCGTAGATGAGCTTAGTCGGTCAAGTAATTTAGAAATGTCAGGATTTTAAAATTTTCAAAATTATAAAAATTCATATTTCTTCACTTTCTTACACGTATAACTTTTGAATGGGATAACTTATCGAATTTCTGTAAGTTTCATCTGAAAATTCTTTAAATAAGCTTTAATTTGAGTACCATATTATATGTATAGTCTCAAAATTATGGCCTATTTCGCTATGCTAAATATGATATTTGCTGTTGCATTCGTTTTATCAAACGTCATCTAAAATTTATCGTTGTGGTTTGAAAATTGTAATTTTTTCTGATTAATAAGAAATTATTATTATCATTATCAATAAAATGAAATCTACTTCCATTTCGGCTGCCGAATGGTCTTTTTTTTTATTCTATTATTATTTTTTTTAAATAGTTTCACTATATCTTGATATATTTTTTCGGTTTAATTTAATAAATTTTATTTCAACTAAACTAATAATTTATATTAACACGAGCGCTAGCCGCGTATTATTTTAGATTTTCTGACTTATTTTTATGTAAGAAGTAAAATCAATAGTAAGAAATTTACTATCTTCCAATGATCTTCTTGTTATACTTCTTGTCTTTTCACTTTTATAACAAAATTGAGGATTCGTTATTTAAAATATGCAATAAAAATTAAGTCATCCTCTGCCTCAAGTTATTTCCACTAAAATATATTTTATAAGATATCTTATAAGAGCATTTCGGATTCTCGAAGTTTAAGCCTCAATCGTTATGATGTTAATTAAGACTTCTAAAACTGTGATAGAGAGTAGAGTCCACAAGTTGATTGATAAGCTATAAAATTTTAGCTGAGTCCAAGATATTATTTTTACGTAAATATAGATGAAGTAATAGAAAAATTTTCTGACGAATGTTCACAAGTGATCTTTTCAAAACTCTCCAACCAAGTCTTTCATTATTCTGCAATAAGTACAAATTTCTTATTCGAATCAAAATTAGCAATTTTTCAATTTACATCAGTTTTCACTGCACTAATTGATTTTTTAGTTCATCACACAAATTCTAAACAAAAATGTCACAACTATTATTGAATGTATATAAGTATACGTACGCCGATAATTGTATTAAATTCTCTCTATTTTCTATATTATAAAGTTTATACTTTTGAAGAAAAGTGTAACTTTAAGTGCTTTTTTCCATTATGATCATAAGTAATATTGAAATGCGATAATCTCATAGTGAAATACTGTTAAGCAGTATTTTAATTCAACTAATTGCTTAAAAATTGTCAAGAAATTTTACTTTCTTCAGTTTACGATGTAAAATCTCAGTAGGCACACGTGAAAAAAATTCTAATGTGGCCTAATATGACCATTTTTATATCAGACAAATTATAGGAATAAAAATCAATTTTTAATATAATTTTTCTAAAAAATTCCCGTGAAAAATGTTCACATATGATCTGAGATCACGACAGGCTATATAGAGGATGAAAAAATTTGGTATGAAACAAAAATTGGTTTAGAGGTTGATTAAACTAAAAACTAATTTCTGTACAGCTCCTTAGGAGAAAAAAAAAGTGATTTTTATTTTAGAACTTAACTTCTAAGATACTTCAGCAATCGCGCGCTTTCTGTCGGAGATTTTCGACACTGCTTTTGATTAAAAAATTATGTGTGGGCGTATCAGACGATATCAAGTTATGCCAAGACATTAAAAATTATAAAAGGACATATCAGGCTAGTTGTGGGGATTTAGGTCGTATGAGAAAATTTTTTCACGGATAAGATTAAATTTTTTTTTTTTCATCAACTCCAATTGATTTATCAATAAGAATCAAATAATCGAGATTTTTATTTGATTAGCACGTCCTAATCTATTTGAATTTTTAGTAAAAGGTTAAAATAATATCTCACGGAGAGAAAAGAATAGAACTTATTCCTATGTTGGATGGTTATCATTACCATGTTACATAGTACCCGAAATTTTTGTGAGAACCCTGTGTAAATTTGCTAATAAAAATCTTAGAAATTGTGATAAAAATACGAACAATTACTCATTCGATGCGGAATTAAATTCTAAAGTAATATTGTTTTTTTTTATTTTTTTGCTGAAAATTTCAATTGATATTAAAATAAAACATCACCAAAATAAAAAATCTCAGTTTTTTGTAAGTAACTCAACAACTATTGGTGATATCAAAAATCGGAAAAAAGATCCTTAAAGAGAAGAAAATTTCTGAAAAAAAGTCTGACTTCCGGAACTCTAGCTTGGAAAACAATCATTTTTATTCAATGTTGAAAATAGGGTTCCGCGCGACTTTTGTCCCACGGCCGCGCCGATGCTAAAATACGATAGCAGTTGCGCGAAACCCTATTTTCAATATTAAATAAAAATGATTGTTATTCAAGCTAGAATTCCGAGAGTCGAGAATTTTTTTCAGAAATTTCTTCCTCTTTAAGGACCTTTTTTCTGATTTTTTATATCACTAATATTTATTGTTTTTTACAAAAAAACTAAAATTTTTTACTTTGGTTATGTTTTTTATTAATAAAAAATTGAAGTTTTCATCAATAAAATAAAAAAAAAGAAAAAAAAAAAACATTATTTTCAGAATTTAATTCCGCATCGACTGAGTGATTGTTCATATTTTTATCACAATTTCTTTTATTAGCAAATTTATACAGGGTTCTCACAAAAATTTCCGTTACTATGTAACATGGTAATGGTTACCATTCTACATAGGAATAAGTTCTATTCTTTTCTCTCTGTGATATATAATTAATACCTAAGCGATTATAATCACTCAACTTTCTCATAAAATATGATAACGGATAATGTCAATTATGTTTTACTCACTATCTGGATTACTTTGTCTTTTACTATGTCTCCCGATTTCATGATAAAAATAACTCTGTTTATCATTTATTTTCAAACATTTTCTGGCTAAAAACATTGATTGAGGAATCACATTTTGACTAGTGTGATGGCTAAAGACACCATGTGAACGAGGTTCAGTATTGACATCAAATTTATTTTTATATTTGTAGTCCAATAGTGGAATATTTGGGGTGAGATTATCCATGTGATTAGACATGCAACAATTCAAACTCGTAGAGTGAAATATATTGTCCATTGAAATACTTCTAAGTATATAATTATTTCTTGAATCAAAAAATAATGGTAATAGTTAAAATTGATACTTACATAATTTCCTGAAATTCAAACATAATTTATAATATTGAAAATGAATAGCTTACTGTATATTGTAGTTTATTTGTTGATTAAATAGATCATTTGTTGAACTCCGCGGTTTTAAACTACAGTCGTTATTTTGTTTATAACAACTAGTTATAATACTTTGGTGTTGAGAAGTACTTTGTGGATGGGGCATTATTTTTGTAGATTCACGTTGTTCTTTGAAAACTAAACAAACAATTACTACTTTCGTTAAAAATATAGAGAAATATAAATATTATTTAACGTTTCTTGTGTTACCTTACCAAATATATGATCAGTAAGGAGTACTCTAGGTTGGTAAAATTTATTGTTATTTACAGTTGATGTAATACTTTCAGAATTATCTTTTGCGATAGAAAATTGATGTTTTTTTCTAACATTCATCATCTCGACTGAAAATAATCGTCACATAAGTTTATTTATTCAATAAAAAAAACTAATTGCAATAATATAATTAGAAACAAACCTTCATTTTTAGTAATCTGATAAGTATTGACTTGCACTGGAAAAACATCAATATTTGGTACGATTATTTCCGGTAATGTTTTGGAGCGTAACAGTGGAGCTGGTCGAGGATATTTATCATTACAATTATAATTGTGAATTCGATAAATTGATGACTTTTCTTCTGAATCAGATGCTTTAATGCCAAGGCTATAGCAAATAAAATTTTAATAGATTAGTATTATGAACTATATTCAAATCTCATTCATTTCAGAAAGATTTAATTTAACATTTTCGTAAAGTTTCTACTATAATTCAGTCTGATTGAAATCAAGTACAGTTAGTCAGTTGTTAATAGTTAACTGACAAAAAATGATTTTGCTTATAACAATATAAGACCATCCAATAATATGAGCCAAAAATAGTAACCTACCGAATTTATGTCTTAGAAATTATCAGTATATCTTAAAAAAAATTCTCTCGTTTGAAAAAGATTTTAGCTTAATTTTAAAAGGTGTCGCTGGCCATTTGAAATTTCCCATTTGAAAACATGTAAGAAATTATTTTTACTATTTTGGCTTACATAATTTTTTAGAAAATTTAATTTTCTACAAAGGACCTCTCATAAATTTTTCTCATAATTTTAATAAATAAAAATTTATCAAGCTCTAAATCCTTGCAACTAAATTGAATGCAATCTGGTATGATTTCAGAATAAAAATTAAATTTCTATAAAAGTGGAATGATTTTTCAAAAACTAGAAAAAATTTCAACTATCGCAAATATTTGTTTTTACAGTTGTAATTCCACAGTCTACTCGTAAATTAATAATTGAGGTTTTCCCTGCCAAATAGGAAAGCTTAGGACAATTAAAACTTCAATACCCATCAAAAACTCCTCCTGATAAATTTTAAGATTTTTTTTTTTGACAACACGATCTAAAGTTATCAAACTATCGAAAAAAATTACTCTTTTTCGATTTTTCGCTCATAGCTTCTTAAAGAATCGTTTAAATTTTTATTTTTGCACTCCTCATAAGTGAAGCAGATGAGATTGTGCTCTACACTTGCCTTACAAAAATCAAACGATTTCTTGAACTAAAATTGTCTTTATTTATTTTCTATGGCACTTGTAGAACAATATTTATCCATAAATGTCATAGAAAAACACTAGTTTCAATACTTATGATATTTTAATAGATATATTGCTTTTTAAATGAATAAAAAAAATCACAAACAATAACTCACTCGGGGAAAAAGTCGTCATACATAATCATGCAAGACCACGTGTTAATCTAATGCATGACCATGCATAAGCAAGCATCATCGCGTATGACAAAGCATGATCATGCATAGAGAAAAAAATAACGATAAAAACAAATTAGGAAAACGGTTGACCCTAAAGGCCATCTCTGCAACTTCCCGCTAATTCCATACCTAAACTCTTAAAATTCCACTTGTGACGTTTTTTAGCTCTTCGAGTTCAAAAATATTATTTTTTGTTATTTTGAGCTCTCCTATCTCAAAGAGTTAGCTGTTCTATGCTATTGAGTTCTTCGAGCTCAAAAGTCTGATAGAATTCTGATGAAATACTATTCTCTGAATTTTTAAACTGCAATTACTTTTGAATAAATAAACCGATTTTCACGTGGTTGGCAACACTCGGCGCAGTTTTTCAACTCCTATGATTTACTTTTAAACACAAATTAATCGGACCGCAAATTTCAGAATAATTCGAAAAAATTACTTTTCTTCGGTTTTCATTCGTTCACGATATCTCTCGCACGAATCAACTGATTTTGACTGGCTTGGCGGTGATTAATGTCTATTTTTGATGTTAAGAGCTGATTAATTTTTGGATTCGATCGGTGAAGCTGTTTTAAAGTTATTCTAAAAATACCACATTTTTGTGTGTTTTTTACCACAACGGCGTAAAACCAATAACTTTCCGATTTTATGACCTTTAAGGTCATGAACAGTCGTGCATAATAGTCCCTACTGTCTTAAATGACTTTATACATGATCAAGCTTTACCAAGCATGAATCATGCGTGATCAAGCAAGTTTCTTGTATGGCCATACAAGGCCATACTTCTTCATGCACAATCTTTTAGTTCTCACAGTCCACACTCATTTACGGTCGAGTATGATTATGTATGATCATTCATAGTCATGCCTATTTGTACGAAAGAACGCATGCTTAAAAGTACACGATTGAGTATTATCTAGCATGAGCGTACATGATCATACACGATCCCTGCATGATTCATGTACGATCATACACAATTCACGCATGATCAAGCACAATCATGCATACTAATTTTTTCCTGGGACTTGAAATAATTGTTTCCTATTTTTATTCTTATAAAGTACATGATAAGAATGAAACTTAGACAAAAAAATGAATTTAGATCATTTTTTAACGAATTATAAACAAATAAACTTATCAAAACGTTTTTGTAGAAAATTCAACATCCTACACGACTTTGTGCTTAGAAATTAAGAGAAATACAATTTTTTAGTTTTACGTAAAAAAAAAAAATTTTTTTTTAACTTCCCGCGGTGTGTGTGTGGTCATCTGTAAACTTCTCATAACTTTTAAACGGTTTAACCGTTTTCATCACGGTTAGTGCCATTCGAAAGAGCTTGACCAAACTTATATTTTGAATACAATTTGAACCGTTTCGAACCGCTAGATTTTAAGAAATCTATAAAAAACTGCAAGGAAAAATTTTTTTAAATTTGGTTTTTTATAATAACTTTTGAACGGCTTTACCGATCGATTCCAAAAACTAATCAGCTCTTAAGATCAAAAGATCACGTTGATCGCCGCTAATCCGGTCAAAATCAGTCGATTCGTTCGTGAGTTATCGTTGTCGAAAGAAAACCGAAAAAAGTGTTTTTTCGGAATTACTTCGATATTCTTAGTTCGATCAATTGAAACTTGAAAATTCTTCATGAGGCTGAAAAAAATGCGTTGAATGCCGCCAACCGGTTTGAAAATTCAAAAAATTATGTTTTATTAACTTGGAACAGACTTCGGAGAGCTTTTTGACTCGGAGAGCTCAAAATGACACGAAAATTATATTTTTGAGCTCGACGAGCTTTTTTTAAGTATGGAACGAGCGGGAAGTTGCAGAGATGGCCTTTTAGAGTCAACCGTTTTTATGTCAACCAATTTTTTTTATCTGTTATTTATATGGCAAATCTAAAAACCGTTGCGCGTCTTGTAAAATTGGGATATCGAGCTGCTTATTTCGGAAAATTTTTTTAATATCTATAAATTCTGAAAAACATTTCTTTTAAAGTAAGAAAGGATAAAAAATTTTGAACCAAAGCTATAAGAGTCGGTGTCTAAAGAGATCAATTTGGCGAGGAATGCTACATTTTTATTAAAAATAACTCTTAATCTTTATAAAATTATCAAAAATAATACAAAAATTAAAATATAGTAGGTCAACCACGAAGATAAATGCAATGTGTGTGTTTCTACAAAATCTACCTAAAAATGGTCAATTAAAAAGTAACATGGTTCGATGTCGTTCAGAAAATCATAGATTCACTATTTCATAACTACCTGGCTTCTTTTTTATCTTGTTTTTTCTTTTTGAAAGCTCTTTTCACCCTGAGAAGCAAAAAGGCTGCTCGATCAATAGTCAGCCCCGAAACCGATTTGTCTTCATTCGCCATACTGTTGCTAAAAATAATTCAAGTATGTCTGAGGTAAACCGCAAATTTTTTTATGATTTCTTCAAGCTCATCCTTTATTGCGAGGAACATTCTTTTGTTTCACTGATGTATTTTTCGCTAAATATTATCTTCTAAAACATAGTTTACAAGTTCTAAACACAAGGATCTAAATAAGGTTAGTTTCTGAAATAAGAGAAGATTGATAATGTATTTAGAATTTTAAAGAAAAGAGAAATATAATAAAATGTGAAAACGTACTGTTTACATGCTATGCTGTGCAACACACGAATATCCCATGTCGGTTTGGATATTTTTCATCTCAAGACTGCTGTTCAATGATCTAAAATTTTAATATATTATAGTATTTTATTAGAAACGCTCGAATGGTATTTTTATTTTAACGGATATGCGAACATTAGCTTGTATTTTTCGTAGATCCAGTCACTATAAATAAAAATTCCATGGTGATTGTTAAAACCAAAACGGTTTGCGAAAGGGTAGACTAAATTTTGTATGAAATTAATTTATAATATATCACAATGTTAATTTATGTGTAGTAAGTAGCGCCGTCCACAAATATTTATATTGAAAATATTAGACTACGATATCAGACAACATTTCGTCAATCCAGTATGAAAATGGATTCTAAACCGTGGTTAATTTATACATAACTAGTCCTAGGTCTTATTTTAAAAATTTATGGCATCTCAGTTTTTTTTCTTTTGTATGAAAGATTTTAGTAATATTCGAAATTCAGGATATTCAATAATAGTTTAGGTTTTTTTTTTTTTTACTATGAAAAAGTTTGTTAATTCATACTTATAATTATAATATTAATAGAGGCAATATTCGATGTTATCCTGAAAAAAATTCATAATCTATTTAGGGGACCAGAAACTCTATTTTTGTATCTCAAATAAACATAATTGAGTCTATGCTCGATTAAATGAGAGCTATAGTGTATACGAGCTTAATCAATTAACTGTCAACTGTGTATTTCTTTGTGTTAATTGCATTATTCTTAAATATCCTAAAATATTATAGATCAATTTAAAGAGTTTACATGATAATTAAATATTTTAAAACATTTCAAATATTATGAAATACTTTTAAATAACTATAAACATATCAAAACAAAATGAGAGGAAAAATTTCTTTTGAAAAATATGGGCATTTTTATGACAAGAAATTAATTTGTTGGAAATTTTGAACAATTTTATTTCTTAGCTGAATAAATCAAAATTGTTCTCACAGTAACTTTCTTGTTAAAAATAAATTTTTTAGATTTGGGAGAAAACAATTTCGGATAAAATTCTCAAGTCATCTATCTAGATTAGATAAGATAGATAGATAATTATCAGATGATTATTATCTTTCAATTATTAGTTGATTGAAAGAGAAATTATAGACAGTGTTTCAGATAGCTTAACTGGTAGAGCCTTAGGCGCGTAGCCAACTGGTCTGAGTTCGAGTCCGGGTCTGGGCAGTCCAAATTGTTTTTTTGGTTACCAAAAATTCTCAGTGAGTAAGGTCCCTCTTGTCCTTTTATCCTTTATTTCCCCAATTTCTAAATTTGTCTGTAATAACAAATTTAACTATGAATTATGGCTAGTTAATTATTTAAAATTAAATAATGTTGTGAAGCGGGAAAGAAGAGGAGTAACGGTAATTATTACATGAAGTGTTCCAACATTCACATAACAGGATAATTGGGGAAAGGTATTGAGAAAGGAATTGGAAAGGACCTTCTTAATGAGAGTTTATAGAATATGCGAGAAAAAATTCAGAACCTTCCGAAGCCATGTCGGCTACTCTACCATTTGAGCTGCCCGGTCTATATCAAATTTCCTTTTCGCTTATTCTATGTACATTAAGCCACACCGTTTATTTTACGGTAAGCATTTTTAAAATTAAATAATGCTGCAAAGTGTTAGGAAATTAGAATTATAGGCATAATTCATAGCTAAATTTGTCATTAAAAACAAATTTGGGAACTGGAGATATACAGGATAAAAGGAAAGGAGGGACCTTATTCAGTGGACAGCCCAGAGCGGGACTTGAATACGGACCATTTGGTTGCGCTCCAAAAGTTCTACTAGTTAAGCTATATATCCTAGACACTGTCCGTAACTCCTCATTTAGTTACCTAATAATTCCAATTTCTGTCATGAAAGATTGCTCATTTCCTTTAAATCTTCTTTCAACTTCCATATATTTAAAACCAACTCATGCAGCCCTAAGCAGAAAACTTATTTAAGAAATGGTGTATCAAGCGCTATTATACTATGAAACTTCATGGGACTATATGGATTAATTTTGGAGTTATAACGTCTACAATAAGAAAACCATACTAATTTTTATTTATGTTAATTATTTACAGATTACAAGAAAGCTATTAACTTAATAAGATAGAATATAAATAGATATTTTTATCTATATAAATTTTGACTATACAGTGTATACCAGCTAAAATTTAAAAGCAGAACTTGTCGTAAAATAGAATGATGCAACTAACTTGTCAGTACTCGCGCTATGAGATTTTCTCTCACATACCAATATTCAACCTATGGACTGTTGGCTACAGTGCAAGTGAGACACTGAAAAATACGCGAGTGGTTAAAGGGTTAAAAGAAAACTAACAGTAAATAACAAAAATTTGCAGGAAAATGAAATGTGAAAGTTCAATAAGTTAGGAATTTTTTACAACAGATTCTCATGTAGTGATTTTAGAAGAAAACAAATTTTTTCTATTTTCATCTTTTATTTTAGAGCTGCATTTATGTAAGGAGTTGCCTTGAATTAAGTACAAGAGCACAAAAGTAAAACTGCGAGTTCCTTAATTTAAAAAAAATTTTAAGATATAGTTACCGCACTATTTATTTATTTCTGTTTTAAATTTTGGTAGTTAAAAAAAAGAAATAAATAATTTTCGCGAGTTTTCATTTTTGCAGCTTGTAAACTTTATATTTTATTACATTTTAGATATTTAATGTACTATATATTCCATACAATATTTATTTAATAGTTAATTTTTAGCGGTTTTCATATAAATTAAACTTTTGTATTTATTCTCAAGACACAACTTTTGCAAAATCAAAACTATTTTTTTTTTGTTTAATCAACAATATTTTAATTGTTATTTATAAAAAGTTTCTCTGCAGTTTGGTGCATACCGCGTAATCAAAAAAAAAAGTAAACAACATAAGTGGGGGAAACGTAAATTCATCCTACGTAGGGGAAATCGAGACTAAAATGTTCAAGTGTCTAGGAGTTTTCTACTGCAATCACTTTTCTTTTATAATCGTGACTAGAAGCAGTTTACAGCGGATTGTATAAGTAGCTTCAAAATTTTTAGTAAGACTAAATAAAAACTTGCAATTTTTTGATGGACTGAAAATGTCAAATGTCACTTTTGAATTTTTAATAAGTTTGTGAACCTAAATGCAATGTCTTTTTTTTATATTTTTTTTTTTTTTTGAGAATCAATACTTTTTTTCGAAAATTTTTTTATTAATTAAAATTACTATTCAAAGATTCTTCTAAGGATGTTATTGTGTCAATTGTATGATATATACAGATTCAGCTTTATGTATTTATTATGTCAAGCACACAAAAATCCTGAGAAAAATTCCTATGGTATTATTAGTATTTATTTGGAGTCTATTTTTCCACAGCCAAAAATAAATTCAATAGTTAAATTTTTATAACAACTACTAAGAATGAATTTACAATGAAATTTCCGAAATTGTTCAATGATTTTTTTTTATTCTATTTTGTATGTGAGTTGATTTACAACATTCATCATGATTATAAATTAAACGCGAAATCTGTATTTTAAATTTTTATAATATTTAATATATAAACATCACGTAAGAAATCAACTTACTGAATACTAAACAAATAGTTAAGGTCTTCAAGAAATAGGTTTTAATATTTTTTTTCAATTACAGCCTTAAATTCCATTTGTATGCTTGAGTAATCTAACACAGAAAGTTGATTAAGAACTTTTGTAGGATAACTTTATTGTAAAAACACTAAAACTTCGAACATAAACTTCATTCAATATCTTAATATTTAATGCATCCATGTTATTAATTTTCAATCATATTGTGAGTTTATAATTAATAGAACGATTTTGATGATAAAAGGGTGCATTTATAAATATTGAAAAAAAAAAAAAAAAAAAAAAAAAAAAAAAAACAATTGATGCGAAACACAAAAAAGATCCTTGATTTGTAAAAGAATATTCAAATCAACTATGTAGTAGTGAAGAAGAAATGAAAATGATTAGAAACATAAAGGCAATAAAGTTGTGTTACAAAAAAGGAAAAATATCGATAAAGAAAAAGAAAGTGTCTCGATTTCTCGAAAAATACGATGTGTATATCACGACGTCCCTGCATGGACTAGCAGAGCATTGGGAATACTTCAAATGACGACATATGATGACAATTCGACGACTAACAACGCATGCGCGTATTATTACACGCCCTGCTTTTATATCTAATCTACTGACTACTAATAAAAATCTAAATGTTTCATAACAAATTAAGGTGACAATAGGAAAGGAATCAGGATTTGTTTGTAAACATCATACAAGAAACAATAGGATATTAGAATATATTAACTTGTTATAAATTACATATTACTTTGACTCCTTTTATGAAATAATGATAGTGATACAATAACAATCTGTAAAATATTGACTGCAAGTCGAAATTATATAAGCCTATTTTAATCACAGAAGTTTCTAAACTCTTTAAAGTATGATTTACCCTTCAAAATACAGCTGATTTTGATAGTAAAAATAAAAGAAAGAACATTTTTTTTGAGTAATTACTTAATTTTTTAAAGTTCAATTTTTGAAACTTTTTCTTTTTTGCGTTGAAAAGATTTCGTTAAAAACTTTGATTCGATGATAATTATTCTCAGACTTTATCAATTTCACACGTGTCAATTACCCGCGAACAGAAACTCGTTTGATTGGTAAAACGTAAAATTTAAATTAGGGAAATTTATTATAATAAAAAAAATTTTTCCATCAATATTTACTAATTTTTAAAATAAATACAAATTTTATCATCATTTGAAATGAAAATTATAAAATCTATATCGCTTACCACATCATAGTGTCTTTAGCAAGTGTCTGCATAAAATACTAGGGTAAAAGACTCCATTAGTGTCAGGGACCCCATTACTGATACTTTCTTTGATTTTGGTACTAATTCGGTTCATTAAATCATTAATTTCTTTTATGAATATATTATTTCTAATCTTTAAGAACTTTAGATCAAAAACATTTTTAATTTTCATTCCAAGTAGAACATTTTTTCATTAAAAGAAAAAGTGCCACTAATAGGAGTTAAATGTACCACTGATGGGGTCTTTTACTTTAGCACTCTAGTAGCAATCTTTGCTTAAATAAAACCCATTCAGCAAGTGTATATAAATTTAGTATTTGTAGAAAAGCATTACACAAAACCTTTACATACTTGCATCTTCATTCTACTGCGAGTCTTTTTAAAAAACATAAAAGATTCAACCTGAAAATTATACCTGCATACATATTGCACGACTCATGATACGAAGCATCAGAGAGTGCTTAACGATCAAAATGTTTTTTTCGCCTCATTTTGGCAAATATGTTATTATTGTAGCCTTGTTAGTTCACGGAATCAAGATATTTTGCATACTATTGTCGAAATAATTTAACTTTCCGTTACTCGCGCTTTCTCTAATGTCTCACTCATATTCACACTAACTCTACACAAAAAAAAAATCAACTTGAATCAAGAGAAAAATTCTTGAACCAAGAAAATAATTTTGGAGAGTTTAATTTTCTTGAACCAAGACGAAAAATTCTTGAATCAAGTAAAATTACTTAGTTAGAGAATATTTCTACTCAAATCGAAAAGATTAAGTTCTTCAAAATTATTTACTTGATTCAAGTAAATTTTTTTTCTGTGTATTAGATTAAGTAGTTTTGTGCGAGGAATCGCCGTATAGCGCGAGTAATGAAGGGTTAATGGAGATTAATTCTATACTATTCAAAAATTTATTAAGTGCAATAGGAATGAAAAAAAAAACATCAAAATATAAAATCCTAAAACACTGTAACTTCTAAAAAATCCATTGATTAAATCAAATTTGTTTTTTTCTTTAATTCTTTGGAAGAATTATAGTTCACCAAATGCGAATGGTTGGATAACTCAGAGTCGTTTATTTGCAATTAATAAAATTAAAAAAAACCAAAAGACTGTATATCTATATACATTGTGTACATTTATCCCACTAGGGGCACTTGCGCATTATCGTCTTATTTCAGCTGCTTTAGATTTTTTTTCAGATTCGCTTCTGCACGACTCATGATGCGGAGTATCGGAGAGTGCTTTACGATGGAAAATCTTATTTTATGATGAATTCATAATTAAATGAGCATTATGAGCTTTATGAGTCGTGCCCTTTTGGATTTTTCAAATTTTTAAAATAAATTGTTGAATATTCTTTTGAAAATGATGTATACAGTAAATGAAAAAGACTTCTGCAAGACCTGTCTTAATGACATAGATGTATAACTATCTTAATATATATAAATCTCCTGTCACGTTTGTCCGCGATGGACTCCTAAACTACTTAACCGATTTTAGTTATTTTTTCTTTTAAATGTGTGTTTTGTTCCAACTTGAGAGATAGGATAGTTTTCATTTCAATTCATGGTCGCAATATTTATTAATTAACAATAAAATGATTACTTATGTTGATCATTGTTATTAATTGTAAGTTTCATAAATCTGAAACAGATGGCGCCTTTTAGTTAACTGTAGTACTGCCTGACATAAATATATCATAGATAGCGGTACGTTTTAATTCAAATTTTCTGTGTTGTGCACGTTTTCTAAATCATTCAGCCACAGCAACGCGTGGCCGGGTCGTTAGTAGCTATAGAAAAATAGTATATTACACCCCTTGGGAAGGAAAATAAGAGAAGTCTCAGATCACATGTAATTGTTGGCCGAGGCGAAGCCGAGGTCAACAAACATGTGATCTGAGGTTTTCTTTTTTACTTCCTAAGGGCTGTATACTATTTTTTTGTCCGACGAAGGCGGAAAGCGGCAACTTTGTTTAGCGCAGCGGGACGAAAGTTGCCACTTTCCGCCCGGAGGGCAAAAATAGTTATTTATGTACCGTGGGCAAGCCACGCGCCAATACAGTCGAGGTGATAAATATTTTCAGCAGGGATAGTATAAGGCGAAGGCTTTATATCCCTGCTGCAAATAATTATCATCTCAACCGTATTTGCTCGTAGCTTGGCCATGGTGCTTAATAGTATATTACACCCCTTGGGAAGGAAAATAAGAAAAGCCTCAGATCACAAGTCGGCCGAGGCGAAGCCAAGGTCGACAAACATGTAATCTGAGATTTTCTTTTTTACTTTCCAACGGCTGTATACTATTTTTTTTGCTCGACGGGCAGAAAGCGTCAACTTTCGGCCCGCTGCGCTAAACGAAGTTGCCACTTTCTGCCTTTGTCGAGCAAAAAAATAGCATACACTCCTCGGGAAGTAAATAAGAAAGCCTCAGATCACATGTTTGTTAACCTCGGCTTCGCCTCGGCCAACAATTACATGTGATCTGAGACATTTCTTACTTTACTTCCCTCGGTGTGTAATATACTATTTTGTCCAACGAAGGCGGAAGGTGGCAACTTTGTTTAGCGCAGTGGGACGAAAGTTGCCACTTTCTGTCCAGAGGGCAAAAAAAAATTTTCAGGGATTTTAGGGGATACTTGGAGATTGAAAAATTACCGACGATATCGTTTGTTCATCCATTTTATCCAAAGTTATACCAAGTTATCCAAATATCCTTAATTATACGAATTTTTGTCGTTTTTTCAGTAAAAATTTTCAATTCAAAAAAGTACTTTTTTGCTTTGACCGACGATAACTCCGCGGCAAATCATCGTACAGGATTTTTGATTACATCAAATTGAAGGGCATTAAAGTTTATAAAAAAGCTTTTCAGCGAAACAATGAAAAAAATTTTTTTGAAGCCCGTAGACCTTTTTTAAGACGAGAAAAAATTTGGAAAACTTTTTTTTTTGTAGTTTTCTTAGGATTTCTCCAGATCCAAACATAATAAAAAATTTTCATGGTCATATCTGAAAACTAGACACTTGAAGCTACAATTTGCTTTTTTTTTTGCTATACGATCATTTTCCTCGGAGTTACAGCTCGTTGAAAATCACCAAAAAATTTTGAATTTTTTTATATCCCTCAATTTTTGTGACTATTGTATATTCTCAATTATACTTCTGTGTATCTGTATAGCTCTTAAAAAATTAAACGAAATAATTCTTACTTTAATTTTCGAAAATAACGAGATAAATTCTACAAAGAAATTCTGAATTGACTGTATTATCTTATTATTTAAGAAATAATTAAACTATTATGTACGCTGAATCATATATTAAAACAATTTTATTTATACAAGAATAGATCTGACAATATAAAACGATAACGGTAGATATATGTATATTGAGTAATAGGTAAAAGATATAATCACTCGACTATTCAATGCGATGAATCACAGGTCTTCTTTTTCAGTAAACCTTCAGTTTTCTATCACGCAATAGGGGTGCAAATTACTTTACAGCCACAGTGTCTAATAGTCTGGGGTAAGAAGGCTACTTTTTATAAAGACTTATGAGCTACATCAAATCAATCATTAAAATGCTTTATTTGTTTATTTATTTTTTTTTTTTTTTCATTTTCATTAAAAACAAAAATTCAAATGTCTACATGAAAAAGTATAAATTATTTCTTAAAATACAACAGTGAATCTGTAAACTATAAAAAATCGTCTGATATTTACAGTATGAATTATTTTAATGGGAAAATAAAATATCCCAGATACTTTCTCCAAAAATTTTTATTCAAGTAATTTTGTTAACCTCATTGAATCTATTGAACTTTGTTCACGTCTTAAGTCTACTTAGACTCCAAAAACTGTTTGAACAAATTGCAAGTATAAGATTCTTTATTTTACTCGATTGATCATAAAATTTATCTAAATATAATTACACTTTAATATATCTACGTAATATTTTCAAACGATATGTTTATAAAACTTATAAAATGATTTCGCTTATTTTTATAACAAATAAATTTTCTATTTTTCAAATAATACGTTTCGAAAAATAAAACATACTTAAACTAAATGGAATTATAAAAAAAAACATCATACTTATTTGATAAAAATGGCAATGTCAAGATTCATGTTTGAGTATAACTTTTAAATCATCGGGCAGTGTTCGAGTAATATCATTCAAACGTTCGCTAAGTCTTATTCGCACTGCTTGAGTAGTTGGTATATCTTCACTATGACTTATTTCTAATTTTTGCCGAATTTTTAAAATCATGTCAATGATTTCTACTTCTTGTTTATCTTGGACCCATGTCTTTAGATCCTAGAAATTTTTATTAGACCTAAATTAATGGATTGAAAATAATAAAATAAATAAACGTTATTTAAGTTTAGTTTTACCGCATGAGATAAAGCTTCAAGCTGTAATGCTTGTAATTTATGAGTAAGTTCTGAGTATCGTAAATTAAACCATCCTGAAAAATTTGGTGTTCGGAAAAATCTTTTGTACAATCCAGCCCAATCTCCTTTAATCCCAATGGTTAATTGAGGCCCAGCAGTACTAACTGTCGCCAAAAAATCCTCTGGATTGAATAATTGAGGTATGGGAGTAGCCTAGTTAATAATTACAAATAAGTAATAAGTGTATTTACTAAACATATTCTAAATTTTTCTGATTTTTAAATAGTTTATGCATTTAAAGTTTATGTACTTAGTTTTGTTTAGAAAACTTAATTTATCGAGCATAGTCCTTTTGCATGAGTAGGACATGGCTTGAGAAATTGATTTTGAAATGAGATTAAATAAGTATATAAATGGGTATTTCTTTGAAAATAAATAAGAATATTAATTCATAATATGCGAACGTACAGTAGAAGAGACCAAAAAAATCTAAATAAAAGACAATGCTTGAGATTATTATCAATAATAAAGATTGTTTTGCGCAGAATTATTAAACTTCTGAGTATATCATGCTCAAAAATATATTATAAAGGACGTTTATGCGTTACACTCAAGTAAAATTGAGTTCTAACTTTTTACGAAATTTATTGGTAAGTCGACAAAAATTTTTAAATATATCAATAATTTATAACTGTTTTTTGTTCATCCTAGATTAGTTTTTAGGCATTTATTAGATAATATCAGTAAGCATACGTAGCCGTTAATTTGACATCAATTTTTATTTTTTATTTCAAATTTGGCAATATCATCATTTTTAACCATATAAATAGCTGCATGTTAACGTGAACTTTTTAACAGATTCAACAGTTATCTTATATTATGTTTTGACGCTCAAGGTGTTTATGCATATTTATGTTGTGAGCGCCGTTGCCTGTTTTCATTCCAGTAAATAAACCAGAATAGTTTGAATTATATATAATAAAACAATTAATCATTAATTTAATGGATCGTCAACAACAATTTTTTAATGCAATTATATAAGTTACGTAAATTACAGAATATTTTGAAACATTATTTATTATAGTAGTTACTTTGATAGTATAAATGTTGTAATTTTAATTTTAAAGGAATATCGATTTATCATAAGGTTGTATGTTAAAATTTCAGTTTTGAATTTTTAATAACTTCTTGAAACAGTCGATAAAGGGTTTTAAATTTTCGAGAAAAAATAATTACGTCATTTAACTTATCGAAATGCAAAAATTAAATTTTTTATCTAATTGTCAAGACTTACGCATGAACATCCTTAAGCTCAACAAAAATCAATCACTGACACATATTTTTTTTTTTTTTGGAGTGTGTATAAATCTCTTATAACTTTTGAACGACTTGTTTACTTGAAACTCGGTTGGAGACATTCTCAAGGATCTTTTCAAACTTATATTTTTTGATTATTCGAACTGATTTGGTTAAAAAAAATGATTTGTTTGGAATAAATTTGAAACTAGTGGACCGATTGTTCCGATAATATAATCTCGACTCTTAAACTAAAAATAACATCGATCGCTGCAAATCGCATAAAAATCGGTTAATTCGCTCAGGAGAAACACAATTTTAAGCTTTGAAAAAAAAAAAAAAAAAAAAAAAAAAGTGTTGTAAAAGACAAGGAAAGTAATGGCTGAAAAGCTAATACAGTAAAAAACACAAACCTTAAATGGTGATATATTTTTCTGTAGTGGCATCAGACTAGCAATATAGCGTTCGAGTGGAATCATAAAACTTTCGGTTAACTCCATCAAGTGACGTTTGAGTAATGCAGCTTGAACCTCTCTTGGACGCTTAGTTTGAACACCTCGGATGAGTTTTTTTAAAAGAGTTTTATCTTTTTGCAGGAATGTCTTATATTGTGTATAGACTCCAGGTTTTGAATCGAGTATTTTTAGACTATCAACTTTTTTGATCTTGTACTTTTTACTGTCTTTAATAAAAAAATTTATCGTTATTTTAATGTTTTATATTTTGTCTTATTATTAATAGTATATTAATGGATTTATACCATTATTCGTTATATCACAAACTCTTATAATATGTGGCCATCGTTGAAGTGTTTTTGCAAAAAAAGGATTAGTAACTCCAAGAATGACAGCTGGAGGGACTGCGACATCTGAAGTATATTCTTTGAATTCAGAATCATGAATTGTAAAGTATGGACGGTAATCAGAGCAATATTTAAAAGGCACAATCATTCTGAGAAGAAAAGAAAAAAAATATACAAGTATCCTTAATAATTAGCCAGTTATTAAATATACTGGAATAGAATGAATTATCTTACGCTACAAGAGCTTGCACCATGTTAGCGCAAGTTTTAGGAGATCCTGCCATAACAAGAATTGGTTCATTGAGTAATACAAGCTCCCATAATAAATGAACATGACTTATAATATTTAATAAACTCTGAAACATATCGTCTTCAAGTGCAGATGCCATAATAAGTTTACGTACAGGCTGTACACTCGATGGATCAGACGCATTATCAATCCCAGTAATTGATGCTACGTTAGCTTTATAATTTTCATTTGGAATATATGTCTATAAAAAATAAAATGTGTTAGAAAAAAAAAATATGAATTGAATTGAAACAATGGAAAAAAATCGTCAAAGTCACGGATAGCAAACACTCGAATTGGAATATTTTACGTTCTAAAACATTCACTGCAATAAATGTAAACATTCGTTTCAAGAACAAATGTATTTTTGTGTTGTTTTATATAAGTACTTAACTAATTAATTTATGTTATTTATCCTAGTTTAAGTATGTTGTTAGTTATTTTAATATTACAGCAATTTTAATTATATCTGTAACCAAAACTTCGATTTTTATCATCACTTTCTCATACTGAAAAAGCTTCATTTACTTTCTGTGAAACCGAACAGGAATTGAAACTTTTTGGGTGAATAAAAAACATTCTTTTCAACCTATCTCATTTCACTATCATTTATTTTTAACTCAGCAGATTTAGTAAATAAATTCAAATTCTGGTATGAACTAAAAGTAACTTATAAATGTTT
Source organism: Cotesia typhae (assembly GCF_013202065.1). Taxonomy (NCBI): domain Eukaryota; kingdom Metazoa; phylum Arthropoda; class Insecta; order Hymenoptera; family Braconidae; genus Cotesia; species Cotesia typhae. The sequence continues at coordinate 3,897,183 of NW_027423712.1, read as the reverse complement.
AGTTATTTATAAAAAAGTGAATTTTATGAGTATATTTATATTTACATATTTAATGGTATATTACACAGATAACCATCAAATTCTTTGAAACCCACGATCAGATTAGTAAAAATTTTCATTTGTATCAATGTTTTTTTCAGATTAATTTCGGAAAAATGGAAGGAAGCATAAATCATCAAAATAAGTGGCTGAACTAAACTAAAAGCTTACCTGTAAGTTTCTAGCTTTTAATCTTTTAAGGTTCATAATTCGTAATTAGTTTAACAATATTTGACGATATAAAAAAAAAATATGACAATGACAAAATTTTTTTTTTTCTATCATTTTTAAATGTTTTAAACTAGAAATTTAATTTTTTTAAATGAATGACATTTTTAATTTTCTACAAAAAATATATGTTATTTTACACTGTTAAAAATTTTTTTGAACCATTAGCGACGAGAGAACTCAAATATCTTAAGTTTTTTAATTCACTTTTTTTTTTTCAGAAATCCATTAATTTTTTAATGAAAAATTTGTGATCGAAGTTATCCCCAGCACTACAATTCTATATACAAAAAATACATAACTTGCTCAATTTTTGAATAGGAAAAAAATACTCTTTTTTTCTTTTATGTAATTTTATTTCATAATTTTGTCGTAATTTTTTTTTTTTTTTTTAAGTGGTCCCTTTGAACGTAAGCCATTAACGTGAAGATATTAAGTAAGCCTGACATTATAAATTTTATATATTCAGCTATGTTGTATTCTATAAAAATTACAACCATTAAATTATTTATTGACACATTTGAATATTTTTTATATGAAGTATGATGTTTTTTTTTTTTTTTCTTTAATGTAGTAGAAACGTAATTAAAGAGCTTCGAAATCTGTTATACAACATAAATAACTATTTTAATAAAAAAAATTGTACTTACAAAAAATAGTCCTAGTTATTCGAGTATTTTTTTATATCTCCTATTTATAATACACAATTTTAGTTTATAACTTAAAAAAAAAAAAAAAAAAAAAAAAAAAAAAGGTGAAAAAGAAAAAGATATTTTTGTTCGTTTCTATTACATTAATCATTAATTATAAATTTTTTACAGGTAAGATTTTTTCAATGCACATAAAAACATGTCAAAATGTTTATATTGTTTTTGATTCTGAAACGCGAAAATTGTTGTATAGGTGTGAAAAGAGTGTTCTTATGTATCGTAGACGTTACAATTTTATAAAAAAAAACGATTTACAATTATATTGTAAGTTTAGCTCAAAGTGTAATATCTGTTAAAGATGTAGTTAATACTTTGTCACAGGATTTTTATTCCCGTGTGCGTCCCTCCCTGCGCCTAGTATTGGTAACAGATTCATACTCGGGTGTGTCTCTAAAACTTTTATTATTTTGTACTAATTTATTTATTATATTTTATTTACTATTGTTTATATTTGAGAATTTATATATTATTGTTATTAGTTCTCAAGTACTAATTTGACTTTTGTTTCAGAAAATTGTATTGAATTATTTTAGTTTTATTATTTCATTATTCATATATTTATTGCCGTAAATCTTTACCATAATGTACTTAATCATATTATAAGATTGTTTTAGCATTGAAGACCAGGGTCTAACGATGGGTATCGGGACAGATAATGAGGGAAATGCAAAAGCATAATATTGATTATTGGTAATATATCATAGCCCTTATTCGCATGGGTGGTGTCCTATAATATCGGTCGCGAGTAGAGGGACTTGTAAATTTTGAGTAAACGGCTTGAGAGGCCCTCGTGATCGGACACGAGGCCTCATAGTATTTGGTAAAAATAAAATTGGCAGACACGCGGGAGCCCGCATAGTGTAAGGAGTGTGGAACTAGCGCCTTGGTTTCAGTCCCTTTTCTTTTTGGTGAGTACTCACAAGTTGAGCTAAATTATTATCTGCACGTCGCGTTGTCTCCTGGCTCAGATAATTTGTTATTAAAGATTATTATTAATTGTCGATTCGACCCCGTCGTTAGTAAGCTACTCGTAGTAAAGTACTGTCCCGAAAGCCACGCGTTTGGGTCCTCGAATTGGCCAGTATTTATTTAAAATTGTAATTGTATTTTTCGATATAATCCGACTGAGGAATTCGGGTAAGCCTTAGTTTAAATTATTTAGATAAAATTTTTACTTTATTGTCAACGTCGTCGTAAAATAACCAAATAGTCTACTCAGAATCTAGACCAATTATTAATAATTATACGCGACATTATTATTATTATTTTTATTATACAGTCCATCCGGCTAAGGAATTCGGCTCTGGACTTAATTTTAAGTAATTTGTTTTTAATAAATGTTTGTTTATATCGTTGATAATTTTTCGTGAGGTGATTAATTTTTCTCCTTTTCATTCTAAACACCATTGTATTATTTATTTTTCCCTTGAATACTTGCAGATCGACCCTAGAAATAAAGGGTTTGTTATTTCTCCGTTTGAAAAAAATAACTGGCGTCTAAACGTGCACTAACCCAGCCTGGGTGACTGCTGCGGTGTTGCTTAGGAGATTAAGAGCATCTCCTAAGCTTCCTATTTGTTTTTGTTTATTTGATTTTGGGCGTCCTGGACAAATTTCTATTTTACTCGACGTATCCACCGTCGAGTCGTTTATAAAATAGTAAAATTTTGTTACAACTTCAAGTACTGAATAAATTTAACTACATGTATGTAGTTTACAAAATTATTTATATTAATTTCCGCGGTCAATTTATTTGAGAACGGTCGGTAATTTATTGAGTTTCCTCGGTCAAATATTAGAGATTTCACTATTTCAACACTTAAATAACAAAATTAATCTAATTTTGTTAATTTTTATCATAAGTAGTTGTTAATTATTATCAATTAAGTATTTAACTTTCATAAAATCCATTATAAATTGTAGTTAATAAGTTAATAGTTTTTTTTACCTAATCGGTCAATAATTTGAGCATTTACCCTATTTAGAAAGAAACAGAACTGAACAAACTGATACTTTAGCCATAAATAATTAATTGTTCGAATTATCTCAGTACTGCCTAATTTAGCACCAAACATTTCATATAAACATTAATATGACTTATTCAAAACTTTTGATACATCAAAAATCTAAAAAGTATTGTACCTGAAAGAGAACTCCAAGCAAATGTAAATTAATCAGTTCACCTGGTGTCGGTGGAAGCCATTGGTCTATTTCACGAATAGCTACTTCCATAATAGTATTTCCTGATTCAAAAAATTCTTGTGCCAACAAAGCAGATAATTCCCCGAAAAGATTAACAAAAGGTAGCATTGAAACTATGACCACACTCTAAAATAAAAATCCTTGTAAATGATAATGGAATAAAAGTGAAAAAGTTAACTGAATGTTGTTCCTATTGCATACCTTTTGAAAGTACCCTCTAGGTAAATCATGATTTTTCACTTGCCGAAAATAAATGTATCCCCAATAATAATCTTCACTGCATTGTAGAAAAGCAGGTGATTTGCGATTATATTCTTTTCTGGAAGTTTTATCTTGCGATTCTAGACAATTTCGTCGAATTCTCACGTGATATCGAGTATCACCCATACATCCAGAATTCGAATCAGGAAATGCCAAATAACAAACATTAGAGCGTTCTGTTTCTGATAACTTCACGTGACTTGGATATATTGCCTGAAATAGAAATTAACTTATCTCATTAATACAAAAACAGAACTTGATTAGTTTATTACATTACCTCTAATGCTTGACCCAACTCTAAGTCAAAAGTAACTACACATATGCAGTGAATCCAGTTATCAAAATTTTCCCATCCACATTTCGTCATTGTGAAATTTCTCAAAACATCACTAGTTAACTTGCAAAAATCTAACTAAAAAATAAAACAATTTATAATTAGCATTTTTGTTATTTAATCGTTTCATTTTTATTTGAGAAATGTCTTCAAATATAGAAACTATCAAGAGGTCAATTTAAAGGCACTAATATGTCAATTAAAAATTTCTCATTATATATATGTCAAATGTACGACTAAAAAAGTCACAAATTAAAAAAACTTTTAATTTAAATGTACAAATAAATAAGAATAAATGCAATTGACAATTGATACCCACGTCGTAAACTTGATTTTCAGTAACTTAATTCGCAACAAAAATTACTCGATTAAATAACAATTGAACAAAAAAAAAACCTTTAAGTAAAAAGTAATTAGAAAAAGTAAACAAATCGTAACCCTACAAAACAACATGAAGTTACTGAAAGTTTATGAAAGGTAGAAAGTCGATATTTTTTTCAGTCATTACACCATCTGGTAAGAAAAAGTAGAACTAAAAACGTGAAAAAATGAGTCGTATAGCGATGACTACATTCGGGCGAACGAGGTTCTAAAAAAGTATTTCAAGCTTCGTCGTACGTCGCTATGTTGTACGTATTATTTCGTGGACCTCTTTTAAATGAGAATTTTCTTGATTTAGTCAAAATTAAAAGAATTTTTTATTTCTAACTTGCCTGATAACAAGTTATTGCAACAAGTAAATCACATCGAAGCTGTGTCTATTTACACGATCTATGCAACAGAATATCCAAATATTTACAACACTAAACCGGAAACATGCACAGCACATAATTTTCTGGAATCTGTAACTAATTTTTTGAGAATAAAAATGTATTATTAAACTATGATTAAACGTAAATTTGAATATTTTGTCTGCATGATTTTTAATGAGCTTTTCTTAAGCTATCGATGACAAGAGTAAATTAACTATTGTTGGTAAATCTCCATGCGAATAAAATATCATATAAGTTCTACAGTAGGTGGAAGCATAATCATACGGCAATATCAAATATTACTATATTATTGATGTTCATGTGCATCATTGAAAATTAGCCTTGTTAAAGCAACCAGACTTGGTAAAAATTATAAAAATCAGTGAAAATAGGTTAAATGTGTATAAAAAGAAATTGAAGATAACTGAAAATGTTTATTTTTTTTTTGGGTTTATATTGAAATTTATACCATTTATTAATTACGTTAATATTCTTTTCTTTATCACATTTTAATAAAATTTCCTGAAAAATAATATAGCACTCTTATAAAATAACCGTCATTCTAAATATAATTATTGTAAATTTCCTTCAGTTTTTTTTTATAATTATGTATTATTTAGCTTAGTCCTTAGATAGACACAGTTAAAGTGTTATATATTTATTTTCTTAACATCAAATATGAGCACATTTATTGGAGAAAAAGTTTCAATCGTTTTTGTTGTGATTTGATATATTTACATCAAGTTTATTCAATAATTAAATATAAGGAAACTTTTTACCTATTTAACATGGTGATAGTTATAAAAGTATGTCTATGTGATTATCTCTAGTATCCTAATTATTCTGAACTGTCAGGGTAAGTTTTTCGTGTCAATATTTAATTGTTGTTTTTATGATCTATTGGAATTAATAAGCAGTTCATAATAATAACATCAACTGGAAATTATAACATTCATATCATTAATTCTTACGCATTTGTGAATTTTGTGATAGTTAATAAAATTTATAAAAGTATTCAGAAAGCTGCAGTTCTTAAATTATATTATATGTATACAAACAATTGCGTTAATTAATTTGAGTCGGTTTATAACCTTAAATTTAAAGGGTTCTGTAATCGAAAATTAAGAAATTTTTAATTTTTTCCATTTGTAGAATAAGCTAAATATAAAAAATAATATTTCTTAAATGTTAGAAAGGTAAATGATATTTAAAATAAATGAAATGTATCGCAAAATATGAGAAGTAAAAAAACAATTATTTAAAAATAAAGAAATTCGCAAATAAATTTATTCGTAAAACCAGTAATTAAAAAAAAAAGAAGCCTCAATAAAATATCAGATTTATACATTACCGAATTTAGAATAAATAATGATTAAAAATATTCTAAATTAAAAAATAAATAGTTGAAAAGTTTGAACATTTAAAATAGCGTCATACGAAAAATGAGGTTGTATTCTATTGAAAATTTTTAAAAGCATAAATATTGTCACTTAAAAACTTAAACTGCTGAATTCAGCCGATACAAATATTAAAATTCATTAAAATTAGAGGATTCTAAACTTAGACATTCATGAAATTAGTCGTTTTTAAACTTGGAAATTCAAAATATCAGCCGATTCATGAGCTAAGTTTATTTGAAGCGTCAACACTCTAGTCTAGATATTAGAGTGATTAGAGTGCTGATGATCTAGCTGTACTGCAAAGTAATGCTAACGTGGTCCCGGAGTATCAGGTACCAGAGAGGGGAAGATTTTAGTGGGTAAGAATCCCACACTATCGGCCACCAACATCCATAACATCTGACCGGTGTCTTATGAAGATTTCCTTTATCTCGCCTTGTAAAAAATAAAAAAAAAAAAAAAAACGATTATCAAAATCAAAAAATTCAGTTGTTGACGAAATAATTTTTAAAAAAATTTAATTTATGTGATGGATTTATGAATTCTTCATTAAGGATTAAAAAATTTTTCGATTGCTATTTTTTTTTTTTTTTTTTTTTCCATTTTGAAACTCAAAAATTTCAACTTTTTTTCAAAACTTAGGTTCATATATTATTATTAATCTATATTTAAATGTACATAATTTAAATGAAAAATCAAAAAAATTTGATAATTATGTTAATTTAAAATTAAAAAATAAAACATTTAATAATTATGTTTGAATTATCGTTTCGTAAGAGTTAAAACGGCTAAGAGTAAAAACAGCTGATTTCATGAATGTCCAGGTTTAGAATTGTCCAATTTTAATGGATTTCAATTTTAGTATTGAAGTGAATATATATATATATATATATATATATATATATATATATATATATATATATATATATATATATATATATATATATAATTGCGTTCATTAATTTGTATTAAGTCAGTTTTTATGTAAAAAAAAGTGTTTTTTATAAACATATAAAAAATGTATGTTTTAAAAAACATATGTTTATTCATATAATAAACATGTTTCGAAATTTATTGTCATCCCTAAATTTGGCGGTTTTCAAACTCTAAAATTTGAAAATCTTTAATTTTTCTGTTTGCAAAATAAACTAAACGTAAAAAATGATAATATTATAATGGTAGAAACGTAAATCATGTCTTAAGTAAATAATAAACTAGTACTAAAGTAAATAATAAAAGTACAGTTAAATATGAAAAAGGAAAACACAGACAACTTTAAATAAAAAAAAAAAACCTGCAAATAAACTCAGTTTTAAAATCAGGAATTTAAAAAAGAATGTTACTAAAATATCATAAGTTTGGAAAATCTTAATGTGCATACCATAAGCGCTCATGTTTTACATAAAATTAAATATTTGTTTATTTATTTTTAATTTCCCACGTACAGTAATTACTTATAATGTGAATAAAATGCCCTTACGTGTTCCGTTATGTCAACAACTCCAAGTCAATATGCATACATACGTTGTCTCGATCGCAGAGTCACCGTGAGAACTCTGTTTACGAAAAAAATAAACATGTGACTGACCAAAGTGAGAAAGTTCGGTGTGAAGGTCAATCAAAATGTTTTAATTACAACTAAACGAAGCAATATCAAGGTTTGATATTGAATAGGGTTCTTGATTAAAGTTTAATGACAAGGCTGAAAAAAAAAATGAGCCCTAAAATTGTAGGTATTTTTAATTATCTTGACCACACCACTATATTTTGATATCTATTTCCACTAAAAGTTTTAAAGAACGAGTTTTTTTTACTAAAACTGATTATTAACTAACTAAACAGTGTTTTCAATTAGTTCAGTTATTATTTTTCTTCCCAACAATGTTTTTTTTAAACATTTGTACAAGGATTGTGGATTAAAAATACAATTTCTTTTGACAAGATAGGAAACTTGATTGATTCAGGAATCAGTTAATTTCAAATCCAGTAATTCATAAATTTGGACGATTCGAAGTTGAGCTCTACGTGATTTTAATGATATCATGAAAACATGGACATGAATGAAAATTGTAGAAAAATTGATAAATTGATAATTTAATCTTAAACCATTCTGACCACTTGGGGACTTACATTTTGAATTCTTCTTTTGCTTTATAGATTTTTCTTACTTTTTAGCGATTGAATTATAAATAATATCAACATTAGGGTCATGCGAGGCAAGTGGGCGCAGTGAGTAAAAGTGCGCGAACCCATTCATTTGAGTCCCAAATACATGGGATTGCGCACTCTTAACCGCTGTGCACATTTGCTCTACATGACTCTACTAACAATTGTTAGGAATTTTTTAATTAAAGTACACAATTGTAATCTTAATTAGAAATAATTTTTTTTCTAATATTTTTATTCTTTTCATAGCTCAAGACATTATTAATTAAAATGTATTTTCAGAAATTTTTACTGTGGTCTACCTTTAAATTTTTTACGCCTGTGATATATATATATATATATATATATATATATATATATATATATATATATATATATATATATATATATATATTGATAGCTAAAAATACGTCAAACCGCATTTTATGCATGGGACATGATCACTCTTGACCTCCACCCCTTTTGATTTGGCTAAAATTTGTTTAGCCAACTTTTGAGGGATAGGAGGCAAATAATGACATACTTAAATTTTATGAAGTTCACAAGGGCAACAAAACTTAATTTTATATTAATTATCTTTTTATTAATATTTATTTATGGCGTAATTGTTATTTTATTAACATTAGGTCCGTTTCATAATAAACTGCCAGCAGATAAATACTTAGCGCCACTCAATAGTAATTGTTTAAAATTTACTCACAATCATTGGTCGATACACTAGAATGTGACTTTTTTTTTACAATCTCTCTCAATTTCGTCTGGGTGTACTTGAAAAATTTGTAAAAAAAAGGAGGGGATAAAACTTCACGGCCTAGGCCGTGAAAAAAAGACGGTATGGTAGAATCTCCAGAAAAGAATCCCTTCACGGACGCCACCCAGCGCTCAAAAGTTGAACTTTTGGAGCGAGTATAACGAAAATGTTTTTTTTTAATTTTTTTACCTAGCCAAAATTTTTTTAACTACTTTTGGAAAAAAATACAAAAAAAATTATTGAAACCCACCTACACTAACGATCAATTCCAAAATCTAATCAGTCCTTGAGTACAAAAAACCATGTCAATTGCTGTAAACCGCTGCAAAATCGATTGATATAATGAAGGGAAATCGAAGACAAAAAGTTTCGAATGCCAGTTTTTTTTTTTTTTTTGGGAAGTTGAAAAATATTAAAGTAGTAATCATCGAAAAATTTTTGATTTTCTCCAAAAATCTAAAAAAAAAAAACCCATCAAGGCAGGCTTGAATAATTTTTTTGTATTTCTTTTACACGAAGTTAATTTAAAAACAAAAAACTGGAAAAAAAAAACTTAACAAGTCAAATTGCGAAAAAGTTATAGCTATTTCAAAAGAAAGCTATTTTTTTTTTTTAAATTCATGTTTTTTGATTGGAAAAAAAAAAAAAATAGGATAAATATTGAAAAATTTTTTCCATGAGGTAGGGAAGAATAAAAAAAATTTTAACCAAATCGAAAGGGGTTGGGTCTAAAATTGGTTGATTTGGCTTGGAATCGCTCATATATATTTGATAGAACCGGCCTTGTCAGCACGATTACGGCCGCAATCTCAACAGATTTTGATGAAACTTCACGAATTTTTTGTATCAACGAAAAACCCGGTGAAGTTAAAAAATGAACCAAGTCGATCCATTAGTTATACTGCATAACTCATTGGATCAAAATTCCATAAAGTACAATTTATAGCTCACGAAATAAGTTACAATTTACATTATTAAATCTACCGTTTCCCTTAAATCTTTGCATTTTATAAAAGTTCTAGTGGTAATCCAATCAAATATTGCATGCCTTAAGCGCGAACGCGCGAAGGCATAGCTCTGCTATCGCCAAAAAATTAAAATACCCCGATTTTAACCAATACTATGTGCTCAAATTGAAAAATCTAACTTTCCATATCCGGTGTTTTTTAGTAAATTTGATAAAAATCTAACTATTGCATTCGCCCTCATAAAACTCCCTTGTATATTTGCATTTGTGAATATAGATATACAAGTACATGGAGTGAGCAGGTACCGGTTCCTGAGCAGGTATTGGAGTTTTTACCTTAACATTTAAAATAAAATACAAAAAATATATTTTTTCAGAACATTATTTTTTTTTTTATTTATCAAACGAATGAGCATTATAAGTAGTGCACTTTTGGATTTGCCAAACTTTTTTTTTATATCTTTATGGTTTGTGAATTATTATATCTCATCTGTAACACATTGCACAAAAAAAAAAAAAAACTATTATAATGATGTCTAATTAAAAATAAAATCTATATTGTTAATTGTGATATGTAACGTTTTCTGTGCAGGATGTCCATAAAGAGTTGGATCATAAAAAGTATTCTACATGAAAAAAGATTGAAATCAAAGATGAAAAATATAACCACATGAACAAATTTTCAAAAGTTTAGTTATACAAATTCAATCAAGATTTAAATAGCTGTTGTATCTTTGTGCATTAGAAATCTAAATTTAATTGAATAAATATAAGCAAATCATGACTGATATCGCTGTTCAAGACTTGCAGAATTTGCTAGTTTATTTTTCAAAAAATACGTACAAAGCCAAAGATGCTGATTGCACGGTAAACACAAATATATATTTTGTCGTTCGATAAAATTGATATGATTTTTTCCTTTTAGGGCCAAACAATCATGCAGCAATGCCTTCTGCTAGTGGATTTAGATTACACACATTCAGTAATTAATAATGTCGCTGGTGATCTTAGTGCACATTATCCAAGTCATTTAATTATTTTTGAAAATGAAAAGCAAAGAAATCCATATATATGTGATACACCGCCACAACTGCCACGTACAACGGAAACTATTTATGAAAATACATATGATTCTAATAAATTGAAAGATTTAATTAAAAATGCTAGATTTGCAAGATGTCGTTCAAGATTTCCACTGCCTGTAATACTTTATAAGGGTAGATTTATATGTAGATCAGCTACGTTATCAGCAGGTCCTGAAATTTATGGAAGATCTGGATTAAATTATTTATTTGCTGGAAATGAGTCTGCTAATGCTTTTCATCAGCGACTAGATGAGGCTGGATGCAGTGATTCTGCACTAAGTGATTGGCAATTATTTGATAAAGTTAGGAATCAAGATATTAAACTTCTCAAAGCCCTTAATGTTGGTAATATAATTGATTTTATGGTTGAAAAAAAGAAAGTGAAGTTCGGCATGAAGTAAGTATTTAATTTTTTTTTATTATAGGTGTAATTTGAATTATCATCCAAGCGCATGTATTTCACTTTGTTCATTGCTTGTAAATAATCATGTGTGCACATAAATAATTAATTTTTTAAATACTTCAAAGTAAATGAAGTTTTGATTTGTTATCAAGTATCATTTTTTATTTCTTTTTTAGTAGATTTCATAGAAATCTAACTATTGCATTGGTCTTCATGACCGAACTTTTGAAAAATTTTGCTATATTCCGACTTAACTTAACAAGCTGAGTCAGAAAATACGTATAGTTCAAAAATTTATGTATCTATGTATGTATATTTGTATATATATACGATATAACGCGGCTTGTCACGACGATAGCGTCAGCAATTCTTAAGGGATCCTAATGAAACTTATATTTATATTTATAATATAAATATAAACTCAACATCCTTTTTTTATAGACGATTACGAAGGTCAAGTTTCAATTTTAGCTCAATCGGTCAATTAGTTTAGAAATTACAGCATTTCAAAATTTTAAACATTTTATATTCTCACTATTTCTCCTTCATAAAACTTTTGGGTGCATCTGAATATTCAATTTCTGTAAAATGCATCTGAAAACTGTAACATTAAGCTTTAATTAGCATGTTTTTCTAAATGAAAAAATATTGATCTTAAGACGATTTTTAAGAAATTTTACAGAAATGAAATAAAATGAAATGTACTTCTATTTCGGATGCCGAATGGGCTTTTTTTTTTTTTTTTTTTTAAATGTAAACTTGCACAATAAAAATATAACGAAAAAAATTTTGAAAATTTGAGCTCTTAATGTTAATATTCAGAGCCCCATCATCGCAATTTTTGATTTTTTTTCTGACTTGACCTTTGTATACTTCATAAACTATCTATTATAAGGTTATTTGTAAGGTTTCATTATCGATATAAAAGATTCTCATTTTCTGCTTGAATTACTTTTGTGATTTATATGTTGATTGCATATATCATGCCAATTTTTTTAGTGTTTGCCTGTATACACTATTAGTGTATTATAAGATAGTGATTTATAAGACTCACTCATAAAAACTTTTTACTAAAAGATCGTGAAAAAATGCCATCTGACCATTTTTATCTAAAATACAGTTTTTTTTTAAATGTTTTATTGTTGTATATTTTTCATGTTGATCAAAACGACCTAAATAAGCCTTGAAACCTTTTTAGTGTGACTTCATCGGAGAAAGTTGATAAAGAAAAAAGATATGCAGATTTCACAATAATCTCACTACCGTATCCTGGATGTGAATTTTTCAAAGAATTTCGAGAAAATGATTATCAAGCGAAAGGTTTAATTTTTGATTGGTCACAAACACATGTTGATGCTCAAATCGGAGTTCCTGAAGATATAATATCCACCCAGCTGAAAATTAATTGGGAACAATATCAAGTATGGGATTTGGTTAAATTGACACAAAATTACTTCAAACTTATACTTAATTACCTAAGTGATAGTAGTAATGGAATGTTGATTCATTGTATTTCCGGTAAGTTCTTAAAAAGTTAACTGAAAAATATGCATTAAGTTCCTTTAATTATTCGTAAAATTTTTCAGGATGGGATCGAACTCCTCTATTTATCTCGTTATTGAGAATAAGTTTGTGGGCAGATGGAGCAATCCATACATCTTTAGACGCCCACCAAATTTTATACTTTACGATTGCATACGACTGGTTGCTATTTGGTCACGATTTACAAGATCGGCTGAGTAAAGGCGAGGAAATATTCTTTTTTGGTTTTTTTTTTTTAAAACATATTCAAGATGAAGAATTTAGTATTACTCATAAAAGTACAAGAGTTCGTCATTCAGTACAATGTCATGATAGTGATCCACAGTTAGATAATGCAACGTTTGATACCGAGTCTGTTGTAACATTGAGTTCAGTTAGCTCTAATATGAGCTTAAATAGCTGGTGTAGCTCTTTCAGCCAAAACAGTAGGGATAGTCAAGATAATAATCCACCTACAGTATTTCCATGCTCTTCCACAGACAATCAAGATGACAGCCACAGTAATGGGTAAGTGAATTAGGTCTTGCCTTTAATTATGTATTTGCTCCAATGTTTGATATACTGACGATAATTCAAAATAATACATTTCCAATTTTTTATATAAACCTCGTCACTTAAAAATTTATTTTTTCAAAGATTTAGATTTATTTTAAAAACGTGTACTTCATAATTCACGAAAAATAATGCTTTAGTAGTTTGATTCAAAGAAAAAAAATTTCGAAAGATGTTGTGAAAAGCTCAGTTTGAAATGTTTGAACGAATTTTTTTTCCTTATGAATAAAGTATTGAACAATAAAATAATTCAATGGTAATTGAGAATAATAATAAAATGAAAACTTCATAGTAACTGTTGCTATGATAACGAATACTAAGGTAATTGTTAGCATAGTAATCGATGTTATAGTAACTGTTGTCAAGAACTCTCGCAGTACTCAAAATGTTAAATGTTTTTAGTCCAGCCACTATTCACAAATGTATGATAAAGAACTTTGATAAAAAAAAAATCTGGAAAATGGTTGACCCTGAAGGCCATCCGTGGAACTTTCCACTATGAACAAGACTTGCAGTATTCGACACCGTATTTTAAACACACAAAGATTATGAATCACCTACTAAACGATTAGACGTAAAATTTTGAAGTTATGTTAATAAAACACTTTTATAAACTTAAAAAAAAATTGAACATCTCACGAACAAATTGATCGATTTTAAGGAGACTGGCAGTGTTCGACGCAGTTTTTTTTTTAACATTGATAGTTAATTTGTTACTTCAAAAACGATTTAAGAAGAAATTTTGAAGTTGTTTAAAAAAAATCACTTTTTTTCATTTTTCTTGTCAACGATATCTCACGAACGTTAAGAACTGATTAGTTGTTGAAATCAATCGGTAAAGGCGTTTAAAAAAACCACATTTGAAAACATTTTTTTTCGTAGTTTTTTTGAGATTTCTCAAAATCTACCCGTCCGAATTGTCCAAATTATATTCAAAATCTAAGTTTGACCAAGCCCTTTTGAATAACGCCAACCGTTCGATGTTCGATTCCAAAAACTAATCAAGTTTTAACATCAACAAACCATATTGATCGCCGCCAAGCCGGTCAAAATCGGTTGATTCGTTTGAGAGATATCGTGAACGAAAGAAAACCGAAAAAAGTGTTTTTTCGGAATCACTCCGAAATTCCTAGTTTGATCAATTTAAACTTAAACATTATTTATATGGCTGAAAAAACTGCGTCAAATGCCGCCAACTGCGTGAAAATCCGATGACCTTCAGGGTCAACCGTTTTCCAATTTTTTTTTCGCATAGAGTTGAGATATCGAGCTGCGATGTGAGGAGAGTTTTTTTCACTTAAATAATTAATTAAAAAAAAATAATTTTTGTATTTAAAGTACCCTAAGTAAATATGTTAAACTTATATCCGCTTCCCTGATAGCCATGCTAACTGAAACTAACAGAAAAACTTAACGGATACTTTTTGATAATTTTAAGAAAATTCCTGCAGCATGCTCTTGAGCAGAAATTGAGGCTATCGGGGTTATTGCCTACATGATATTTCTCAAGATATTAAGCTATAAAATTAACGATCATTTTAATATTAAATAGAAATGTGATGCCATGGACATTTTTCAACTCACAAAATAAAGAAAGTGATAAAAAAACTGTTGGTCATGGTTCATGTTCACCTTTGCTGTCAAATAGTCGCACTTCTCCAGTAGCTGTTCCTATTCCTGGACGCTTTCGACAACGCAACGAATCTTCGTCTTCCGCTGGTTCTTGGCAAATGATTTCAGGAACGGGTAGTTTGCGAGGGTCAACAACCTCCAATTGTGCACTACCGGAATTTCTATCCGCCTCTACACTAACTTGTAAATCACAGTGCATAACTTGTTCTGGTCAAACTTCTCAAGAATCAAGTGTCACAGTGATTAAAGATGATTCAGCTCTGTCTTCAGCCCAGTAATATTTTACATATACTTAAAAAATACATAAATAATTTAATTATTTTCTATTTCTAAGTGATGATATAACTATTTTAGATCCCGTAAAGAAAGGCTACACAGCGTTCGGACATTGTTTTATACTATTTACAGCCACACAGTTGGATTTAGAATGAAAGAAAATTCGGAATCTAGTGGAATCGGCCAATTATTGGGGAATTTCGCTGAAAAAGTAGGTATATTATCGGTGCAACGTACGTCATTATGACCTTAAATTATGATAAAGGGCTTTATATTATTATTATATGAAATTGAATTGTTTAAACTGGTTCATATTAAATTTTTCACTAATACGATATGAATGGTGAATGAGATTAAATTTTTAAAGTAAATAGAATGCAACTTTATAAATATGATGTATACGTGTACAATAAATTAAACTTAATATTTTTCATATATATTTCATTGTAAACTTATGCATACCTTTTTTCATTACTTTGTTATATTAACCGAGTTCAAATACACAGTAGTGACACATATTGAGAAATCAAAGAAGTTCAAAACTTTTAGGTGATTTTTAAAAGATTAGTTTAGTGAGTAGTATTCATGTAAGATTAACGAAGGAAAAAAATAGGGAAAAAAGTTGATTTTACAGGCCAATCCTGCAATTTTCCACAATTTTGAATCTTAAAATATTTACTTTTACAATCATACTCATTTAACGAGGGATTTTTTTTTATTAAAAAATACATCCATTCATACATAAAAAAGCCCTGATAAATCCACGCCGCGTGAATATAAAGGCCTTAAATCCATGCTACGTGAATGTAGAAGAAAAAAAAATTTATTTCAACCGATAATAAAAAACAGGAGGAAAAATTTGCTCAGTTCGTGTGATTCGGGATTATTTGCTGAATGAATCAAAGCTTAAAAAAAAAAATTTTTTATTTTTGAAAAAAAAAATTCCAAAAGAAAATTATTTTTCTTCGAAAAGTACCGAAATAATTTGAAAACATCTGAAAATTTTTTTTATATTTTTATGGTATACTGAAACAAAAGTTTTCTACTCGGCACCGTCTACTGTATAATAATGAGTGTATCGTTACGGGTACAATCCGTATAGCTACGAGTAGCAGTCGAGAAAACTTTTTTTTCAGTGTACATTTAAAAACAAAAATTTTAAAAAAACATCTCTATACGCCTATTTTTGATGAAGTTACAACTATTTGAAAAAATGAACTATTTTATAAATTTCGATTTTTGGTAATTCATGAAATTCTACGAAATTTCACAAAATTTCGTAAACGGGCGTAGCTGGAAAAGCATGGTAAATCAGCTTCCAAAGATTTTTCTATCGGCACTGTCGGACGTACTTGAAATTTTAAGACAGCAATCTTCAAATGTTGTACATTTATCTAACAAATTTTGAAAGAACTGATACAAAATAAGTACTGTTCACTCCTTTAAGATTTTGTAATTTAAAAAAAAATGTAGAAATTAAAAAAATTGATGACTCTATAATTAATTAAAAAAGTAGATTTCGAAATTTGATGGCAGATAATTACATACATGAAAAAAAAAAAAAAATACTTGAACCAAGAACATTATCGTCTTCAAAAATTTGTTCTTGATTTAACTTATTAACTTTAAACTTATTATTTTTAATTGACAAGAAAGTCTTCTTAAATTAACATTACTACAAAATTCGAACAAAGCAAATAACTTTTTCATCGAAGAGCAATTTATTTTTAAAATAAGATAAATTTTTCGTTCAAAACTACAAGGTTTTCTTAAATAGAGAAATAGTATTCACAATTGAATAAGAATATATTCAATTCAGGATCATCGATATTTTTCGCTGAAGGATAGAAATTTTTCTATAAATTGAAAATTGCTAAATTTTGGTAATTATCGACTATATCTGAGAAAAAATTAGTTTAGTTTTATAGTAGTGTGTTTTTTAGTGTTTTTAAACTATTACTTATTTTTTAATTTTTAAATTTATAAATATTTTATTTTTTTTATACTCTTTAGTGAGAGAATTCCAAATTAAGAGATTGCAGAATTTTGTTGTCCATAATCAGAGATGTTCATTTGTAAAGTTTTTCAATATTCAGAGTTTTTCATTAATTTATATGTCAAATAACCTTGATACTTTTATTCGGATGAATTTATTCGTCTGAATTTAGGATTGTTACGATTTTTTAATCTCCATTGTATCTCCTGTTTATATTTACATTTTAAAAAAATTTTAATTGCTTAAATAGGCTATTTCATCATTTTAGGCGTTTTCAATATTAATTTTGTGTTATATGATCTAGTAATTTAGTAAATGTCTTTATATTTAGCTAGAGTTATTTAATATTGTTTCTTTTTATAACTGTAATCATCGGAAGACTAATATTTCATTTATTTTTTTTAACATCCCGCTAAGAAACTCGAGAAGTTATTGGTTTTACCCCGTTTCGCAAAAAATCGAGTATTTATCAGATCTCGACGTTTTATAGTCACAGGAAGCTTCCCTGACGACCCCCGCGATGCTGTCACTGTGCGTCTGTGCGTCTGTGCGTGCGTGTGTGTGCGTGTGTGTGTGTGTGTGAATCTCTTATAACCTCTCATAACTTTTAAATTTCAAAAATAAAAAATTTGAGAAACTATTTTTTTGGAATAACTTTTTAACAGATTTACCAATCAATTTTAAAAACTAAACTGCTTTTAAGCTTGAAAAGCTGCATCGATCGCTGTCAACGCGATCAAAATCAGTTAATTCATTCGTGAGATATCGTGAATTTAGGAAAAAGTGTTATTCTTACATAACTCCGACATTTCTTCTTGGATTGTTTTTGATTTCAGGAGATAATTACTGGGGCTTAAAAAACCGCATCGATCTTCTCCAAAAACATCGAAATTGGTTTATTGGTTAGTAAGTTATCGTTGTCAAAAAAATTCGGAAAACGTGAATTTTTCAAATTTTTCCAAAATTTTCGATCTGATCAAGTTATGTTTAAAAGTAAATTATACGATTCGTAAAACTGCGTTAAATGCTGCCAACCGCGTTTAAATCGGTTTATTCATTCAAACGTAATTGCAGTTTGAAGATTTTAAGAATAGTGTTTTATTAAACTTCTACCAGACTTTTAAGCTCGAAGAGCTCAAAAGCATAGAACAACTAACTCTTTGAGCTTGGAGACTTCAAAAGAACACATAAATCGTAATTTTGAGCTCAAAAACGTCATAAGTACCATTTTAAGGGCCTAGGTATGGAATTAGCGGTAAGTTACAGGGATGGCCTTCTCTGGTGCTTTACCGAGATAGGATTATTTATCTTCAATTATCTTTATGTATAGTACTTTTTTTTGATAAATTTCTACAATTATATTTGTTTGTGCTTATAATTATTTATTTTATGTGAATTTTGTTCATAGTTTTATTTATTTACTTTATTTTCTAATCATATTATTAACTGAAATTTTTATTGAGAGATGTTCAAATCGAGAATTTTTTATTTTACTCGAATCATTGTCAACTGTACATATCAATGACAACGACTGAATAATTGTTTCTATAGGAATATTAAAAATTCAATATGCGTGGGAATTCGAACTGTGGTCCTGACGCTTGAAATACTTTTTTTTTTTTTTTTTTTTTATAAATATGTTATTAAAAACGATAAATGTAGAATATTTACAAGGTTGCACTTACGTTTTTACTTATTTTTATATAGCTCCTGCTTAAGCTTGAGCTTAATCTAACAGTGTGTATTATTGTAAGTTTTACTTATTTTCTAGTATGTTTAAAATACGGTTGTGGTACAATAGCAGTTAGCAGTAGTAATTGACTTACATGGAGGAAAATGTGCAAAATCCGACGTTTGATATTTACACCAGATCTCAGTCTGTTTATAAGTGTGAACTTAGCGGACAACAGACAATCGATATCTGTTTGCTTATTTTTAGTAGATTTCATAAAAATTTAACTATTGCATTAGTCCTTGTGACAGAACTTTTGACAAATTTTGCTATATTTCGACTCAGCTCTTGAGGTAGATTCAGAAAATGCGTTTGGTTGAAAAATTATATATATATGTATATCTTGTAAAGAAGGTATTAGAAGTGGGGAGGTGGAGGGGTGACGCAAGCAGCGAGAGCCGGCACCGCGGGACTGGGGACTCATCGACGGATCGAGCGAGCCACCGCTACCGTGACCGCGCCGACTGCCCATGCCAGGACAATTTATTTGTTTAAGTTGATTTTTGTGTTTATGGTTTAAAGTGTTTCGTCTATTATTAATTATTTTATTACTATTAGTATTATTAATTGTTTATTTAAAATTATTAATTAATTATTACTGTTTATTATGTCGTCTTTAAGAATTAATCGAAACAATTAATTCTACGAGGATCATTACTTACGACGATATTTTTTTTATTTATCACGTTGATTATTACAAACATTTATTATGATTAATTTTGCTTATCACTATTTTCTTCTGTTTAAAATTATAGTAAACGACGACAAGACTAAAAAAAAGTGAATTTTAATGGTTTGCCATCGCCGCTTTAGATGGCGTATAAATTCGACGTTTGTTCGCTTGCGGTAAAAAACCGCCGAGCTAATAAAAGCGAAACAATGTAGTTCTACTGACAAAGAACAAAAATTGAATTTACTTAAAATTAAGAATAAATTAAAATATTAGGAATAAATTCGAAATATCGAATTAAAATATTTTACTAAGTTCTAAGACAAATTAGTATGGGAAATAATGTTGATAAATTAATTAATTAAGCGGATGTTATTTTTTCTAAGTCCCGAAGAGAAATTAGTATGGGAATGAAATTCATTATGAATTTATGTAATTTGTTAAATTGTTTGAGTGAAAACTAATATTTCATTTTTAGAAATTTAATCGGGACTTAA
Organism: Cotesia typhae; assembly: GCF_013202065.1. Taxonomy (NCBI): domain Eukaryota; kingdom Metazoa; phylum Arthropoda; class Insecta; order Hymenoptera; family Braconidae; genus Cotesia; species Cotesia typhae. The sequence goes on along the minus strand of NW_027423712.1, from coordinate 3,876,988 downwards.
AATTTTTCGGGAATTTCCCGAAGTTCGACGGCGCGCGACAGGTGGCAATAATTAGCTAATAATTATCGCTCCTGGTAAAAACTTGTGGGTTGATAGAGCCCAAAAATTATCCGCCGTTGAGCAACCTTTCTCTGGGTTTAATTTCTCGACTGGAGACTTCTGGCCGAAAAATTAAAGACAGCCTACTCTACCTGGTGTGGACTACGACACAGGCGAGTGAGCATTTTCACCCACGAGTTAAAGGCGACTCTTCACCTGGAGGTCTTAACCCAAAAGGTGGTAGGCAGCCACAGCCGAGTAGGTAGGGGTGAGGTGGATTTTATTCACTCTTCCCTTGGATATCGTGGAATAGGGTCTGCGGGGTGGCACTATAGTCACCCGTCAGGAGCCGGAAAATAGAGGGACGACGGGAAAAAATTAGCTACGCGATTTGTAAGCAACGGAGAATGATATTACTGACGACTATTATAATAGAGATATCTATTATAATAAATATCTATTATAATAGAGAGATTCTGTTTTGTTAGTAATGTTTAAATTTTCGAGTTTGATTTAATTTGGATTTACCCTCGTTAGAATCCTGGACTCCGGCGAGTTAAATCGGGCGGGGGGTAAAATGAGTCAAAAAGTATCCGTTACAATCTATACATCTATTTTCTCCTGTGGAGATCTGATGCAACTTGATTTTTGAAAGTCGGGGAAAAATAAATAACTTTTCAATTTTTTTTTTTTTTTTTATTTACTGGTTATCACAGCAGTAGGGTAACAAGAAACATTTTTCACTTATTAATCTGTTAAGATATGTATTAAATAACCTCTAAAATATGATTGGATACCTTGCTGTAATTGAGAAAGTCTGATTTCTGACTTTGAAGCAAAATATCTTACCTCATGTATTGATATTGGACTTGGAATGGATCGTAAAAATACGAATCAAGTGGATTAGAATCTTTATTTCTTACAATAAACTCTTATACCCTGGCAAACTCCTCTACAGCTTTCCGGTACTTACACAGTTATGAGAATATGAAAATAAATAAGATTTACTCATTTATTACGTATTTATTTTATAAATACCTATACGCACAATACAATTTACAGTCGTATAAAAATAACGAATAATTTAGATTACGATTAGAAATATTGAACTAATTGCATGTTAACCACTGTACTTTTTATAATAAATAAGGAATCAGGTAATCGCTTAATTAGAAATCATTCTATACAGCGGTAAGTATTCGCTTATTAAAAGAATATTAATTGTAGAAGGAAAACGAGTGGCTCTAATATTAATCCTTTCTGCTCTGTTATTCGGGACTTTTGAACGCCCAAGTTCTTATGCGGCAAAAAGTTAACAATTTGCACGGAAAGAAAACTGTATGAAAAATTACGGTAAAAACATCGTAATTTTTAGTATAGAATATTATAATGCCGGACCTAAACTCAAACATCGTAATTTTTACGATGCAGTATCGTAAATTTCTATCACTTAAATTAAAAAGAAGCTTAGGTTACCGAAAAAAATAATTCTGCATCACTGAGGAATCGAACCCGGAGACCTCTCCGTCACAAGTCCAAGGTTTACTCCCTCATGCTATCAGAGGCATATCTAAATTTTATGTTCAGTCACATAATAAGACCCTCCATACAGTAATTGGTCATCTTTTGGGGGTGGCGCCGCAAACTACTGGACTCTGTCTTTCTTTTATTAAAACATATAGTATGCGTCCTTATTCACTTGCTCTTACAGAAAAAAAATTTACTAAATAACATCGTAATTTTCAATAATTCAAATTGTATTCTGTAGACGGCAGCATCGTAAAAATCAAGATACTAAAAGTATAGTCCTGGATTACGATATTACTATTGTAATTTTTCATATAATTTTTTTTCCGTGTGCATTGTCTCATTCTTCAGCTATTAATTTTTCGAAAACTACATTAATTGAATTTTTTTAATTACTTCGATATCATTATTTCCCAAGTAATTAATTGTGGAAATCGTATGGTATATTGTGTGACTAGGGATGAAACGAAACGATTTCAGACCAGAGTGAAGTTAAACTGGCATCACTCGGTCTAACATCGTGTTTCATCCCGCGTCACATATTGTAGTTTTCACATGTTGCATTAAAAATCTAAGCTAACCATAACTAAATAATTTCAAATGAATAGCGAAAATACAATTTTATTGTTAAACTTATTAAGGAAATTAAAAACTACAATTCAAGAAACTGATAGTTTATTTTTTGTTAAAAATTCGGAAATTAAAGTAGTACTCTCGCGACATATAGTGCGAGTAAATTTGGGTATAGTTTAGGATATTTTTGTCTTTCTCACTTGCTATTCCTTACTCACTTCTACTCATGGTTATTTTTGAATAATACAGTTATTTTTTAATAATATTTAAAAATCTAGATGGTAAAAATCAATTAAAGTTTGAAAAAAACAAATAATAGCTGTTTTTTAATAGTAATTTAGTTTTTTATGAAAATCTTAAAAAAATTTTCTTAGTTATAATAAAATATACGAGTAAAATTTTCGGTATCCTGTATATCACAGTGCATAACCTCCTTTAAAAATTCGAACTTTGAAATTAAATATCTCTGAAACTAGATGGTCAAAAATTTTCAATTTGCGTCAATCGATGCAGAATTATATGAATATTAATCTGCCAAAATTTTAAAAAATTCGCATTGATCTGAAATTGACTTCGAGTTCAAAAATCTGATAGATACTTAATAAAACACTATTCTTAGAATTTTCAAACTGCAATTACTTTTGAATAAATAAACCGATTTAAACATTAAACGCAGTTTTACGAATCGTATGGTTTACTTTTAAACACAAATTGATCAGACCAAAAATTTGAAAAATTCTCTTTTTCCAAATTTTTTCGACCACGGTAACTCACAAACCAATTATCCGATTTTCACATTTTTGGCGGTAATCGACGTGGTTTTTTAGACTCTAATAATTATTTGATTTCATCAATAACGATCCGAAAAGAAATTTCGAAGTTACTTTAAAAAAATACTTTTTTTGAAATTTTTCGTCCATGATATCTTTCGAACGAATCAATCCATTTTGACTGGATTAGTGGCAATCGACGTAGTTTTTCAAGGTTGAGAACTGATTCTTTTTGTAGTTGATCGATGAAGCCACTTAAAAGTTATTTAAAAAAAAACTCATTTAAAAAAATTTTTAACTTTCCGATTTTCGTAGCAGGAAGTTAAAAAAAATATTTTTTCAGAGTATTAACTATCCTTTTTTTATCTATCGAACGAATCCACTTTCGGATCTGCCAAACCTTTCTTAGGATAGCCGCGGAACTGCGCATATTAACAAAATCTTCAAGTCAACATCTCAAAACTGCATAGTTGAAACTAATATTTAGTTTTGGTTTTGTATTTATTTTTTGTGCGACCATTTTACTCCAAGTGACAGCCCGTTGGAAATAATCCTTACATTTGAATTTTTCATGACTAGTATAAATAGCATTAACCCAGCCAATACTATGACGTCCTCAAAATTTGGTTCCCATGTTAAACTGACTTTAAAGACATCATATGGCTGCAGTCAAGAGTATGAGTAACAATTTTGAAAAGAAAAGTTAATACAGTTGGCATTAATAATAATAATAATAATAAAAATTTTGATACCCTGAAATAAATTAAACTCAAGTCATATTACTTTTGTAATTTTTATTTATTTTTAATAAATTATAAGAAAACATTTATTTGCTTCATTGAACTCTTAGAATATTATTGCAGTCATATCTTTGCAATCAACACTTTCATTTTTTGTGCTATTGTAGAGTTCATTTATACACTAAGATATTATCGGATATTTAAAGTTGTTCAAATGTTAAAAAGGTATAACATAGACGGACGGATATCGTACCAATGATATTCATAGTGAGTTTTGTCAAAATAACAAAACTCAAATTTAATAAAAGAACAAAAAGACTGTCATTTTACTTTATTGTTATTGACGATGACAAATCTTAAAAATTTAAGTAAGATTCGATATTTGTATATTTTAATTAATGTACGTATAAAAGTTCAACAAAATTAAAAATTTTTGTTATTGATCACGAATTGAGTACATGTCCGATACATCAGTTGCTTACAACACAATTTGAAACATGATCTATACGTAACTATCACGTGGTTATAAAAAAAAAGAATAACAGATATATCAATTCAAACCGCATTTTTTTAGCGTTACTTTTGGAATTTTCACGAAAATCACCTGCACTCAGTCTTTGATTGTTTACATAAACGACTTCTACATTTTTTGTCGCTTCAAGTAGACGTGATCCAACTTCGGCTAAACAACGAATTTTAAGAGTTCCACTGTTTTCGATAAAATAACGTGTATCAGTCTCAAAATGTAGTCCAAGCGTGTTTGAAGTTCCCATTGATGTTGTCGACGATCCTTGATAGGGTTTTATATATTTCTCAGGAACCTGAAATAAACGAATACTTCAGTTTTTTCGAATTAGAAGAGAAAATAAAAATAATTATCAAAATTTTATAAGCTATAATTTTCTAAAGAAACAGTTAAATTCGTTTGGATTAAATTAAACATTTTGAAATAGGTATCAGTATTCAAGTGAACCTAATTTAATTCTATAAACAGTGTAGTTATGGACTCGTGCCGTTACAATGATGTTTTTCGGCGATGTTAAAATTTCTATGTTGCAAAATGTTATATTAATAAAGAAATATGTAAATACGAAGGAATGCTTTTTTTTTTTAATGAAAATCGAACGACGCATTCAAAAATTATAGTTGTTTAATAAATACATTTTGAGTTCGAAGAGCTGAAAAAGGGTGCTTTGAGCTTGAAAAGCTCAAAAATTAGCCAAAAAACACATTTTGGGAGGGAAGTTCTAAGGTTGGCCCGCGCGATCAACCGATTTCCAGATTTTTTCTTATCGAAATGGACGTACCAGATTATATCAAATCTTTTTCTTACATTCAGCTAAAGAGCCACACAACTTCCTGCGTCTCCACCGACACTCTTCCACGCATCCACCTACAGGCTCTGATGGAAATAGATTTTCATTTATATTGTCACATCACGAAGTCTCGCGAATCATAGGCCTTAAAAACTTGAAATTTGGTAAAAATATTACTTTTGCCATGTAGAGGTCAGAGAAGAACGGATTCTACGAAATTTCTCACCCAAAGGAAATTGCGGGGGCGTTAACAATAAAAAATTTCCGTTTTTAAATTATAGCTCCTATGGGCTCCAAAATTGGTAGAATTCTTCTATATATGATGTAGAAATGATCTAAAAGCATTATTTACGACAACCCACCTCCAAAAAGGATGGCGAGAGTGGGTGTTAAAATGGTAAATTTTAATTTTCAAGCTATAACTTATATTAACTTTAAATTCGATAGGAATGTTGTGTATGATGTCACGTTCAGCTAAAAATTGATTTTATCAAATTTCAACCCCAAAAGGGATTGTGGGGGCGTTAACAATGAAAAACTCTCATTTTCAAACAATAGTTTTTAAGGATTTGAAGTTGTGTAGGAATCTTTTATTTATAATGTAGAAATCATCTCGAATAAGATCTTGAAAAATCCTTCCCCCACATAGGAGAGCGGGGTTGTTTGTAAAAAATTCATATTCTTCAAATACGGATCCTACAGATGTAAAATTTAATAGAATTTCAAGTGATACAAATAATTCTAGGGATGGTCTCCAGGGTCAACTGCGTTAAATATTTTTCCTTCTTCGTAATTAAATGTCAGCTAAAAACGGATTTCGCGATAATTGACTTCATATGCAGTTTGTATCAGAGTGGTGAGTAGAATGTAGAAAAATGTTTTTGTTTATAAGCTAGGACTTTTTGAAACATGAAATTTAGGACATCTCTATTAAACTTCAATAACATTTACTAAAAATTTCCTTAAAACGATCGTCTCCTTGGCAGCGAGAAAAAAGTCATTATAAGGTTTGCAAAATTTAACTTTACATATAGTTATTCAATCGAAGGACTAAGAATTTTACATACATGTTATTTTTGCTGATCACATAAGCGATTAATTGTTCTTGTTGCGAGATCGTGGGAATGTAACAGATTCAAATGAATGCATTTTTCTAACACTTGATATGTGGAAAATAAATTCGGCTCATCTTTCAATAGAATTTGTAAAAAATATACATCCATAGAGGAAAGTACCACGGGACCAAGCTTGGCCCTGGCTTGGTCCAACTACGTAGAACTCTGGGCCAAGCTTGTGTCAGTCTTGGTAGAAGTCTGGAATGATAATGATGGGCTAAGCCTGGTTACCACAACTGGCCCAAGCTTGATTACCAGGACGGGCCCATGCCTGGTTACCACGACTGGGTCATAGTTAATTTTCAAGTCTGGCTCATGCCATTTGATGAAAAATGATAAAAAAAAAAGATTTTTGTAAGTGTCATCTTTTTTTTTATTTTTTAGACCTAACTTTGGAAATTCGAACCCAAGACGCGCGCTTGCCAGACCGATAACTGACTCCTACACAGTACGACCCATAAGTTAATGCACATCTCATCATTCTCATAAGCTAAATCTATATAGTGACGAAGTGTAACGGCTTATTATTTATATAATTCATGTTATTTAATATTGTGTTTTGACGAAAATGAACTATTTTTTAAAAATGTTTATTATTTTTAAAAATGTCAAGTTTTCAAACAAATTATTAAAAAGAGTCAAGTTCTTATATTCCTTCAGACTTAGTACATCGTTCTGTATATTTTTAATCTTAATATATGTATTAATTTGATTTTTGAGAAAAAAAATTTTTTTTCATTGAAATGAATAAAAATCGAAAAATTACTCATAATGGTGATTTGTGGAAAAACAAAGAATTTTAAGCCTCGGGGCACTATGAAAAAAAAATCACAGCGCTTTGAATTTTTTAGGGATTTTAGGGGACACTTGGAGGTTGAAAAATTACCGACGATATCCTTTGTTCATCCATTAAAGTCAATTCACTGACATTTCTAAAATAAACTCAATATTGTGTTATCAAAATTTATCGATCTATTTATATGTACAATCGCTATCATTAATGCCTGGGCACGAAAAAATTGTAACCAATTCCAATCCAGGCATTAATGATGGCGATTGTATTTCATAGCTTATTGTTTCGTTTGGTGCTATTGTCTAGGGAATTGTTATGACTTATGACACTTACGGCGACGCGCGCAAGCTTCCCCACTTTTGAAAGATGCGCAATACGACACCAGTCGAAAAACAGCTGTTACCGGTATTTTTTCGTTTCATATACATAATAAACTGCTTTTCCTCTTTCATTGATATATAGTAACTCATAAATATTGTGTATAAATTATTTAGAGAAGATTAAATTCCACAGTTTGATTTCTTTATTTAGAAAAAGTTTTAAAATATTGATTAAACTCAACTGAAACGTAAGTTATAAAACGTTCTCATTTATATCAAATTAGTTAGATAGCATTTTATGTTAAAGCATTTTGTAAGAAAATTCTTCACAATTTTTACCGTACATCACATTTTTTTTTTGTTTAAAAGTATGAAAAAAAGCTCAATAGTAGCAAAAAGTAGACTATAATTGCTTCTCAGTAGTTTATTTCAAAGCTAACATCATACATAAAAATTGGATACAAGAAATAAAGTTTGATTAAAAATTGCAATAAGAAGATGGTTGACAATTGCCGGTATGGCAGCTAGTTTAATAATGTACGTGTTGTTATTTAATCACATTTTTACGTTCAGGAGAACAGCAAGACATCATTATGTAAGTAATTATTTATGAATAGAAATATTTTATTAAATCGTATGTAAATTTTTAACTTATAGGTTAAGTGGTATTACATAACGAATAAAATTACAAAATTAGAAGAAGATTTTGTTAAGAATCAAAAAGAATTTGATGCAATAAAATATGATTCAATATACACAACAAACAACTCTACTGAACTTGCTGAGAATAATTGTAATCTCGACATGCAAGAAATACCTAAAGTTGATGTTCAGATGTTAGATTTATACAGCCAATTAGAATTCGACAATCCGTATGGAGGTGCTTAGGCACAAGGCTGGAAAATAGGGTATGACGAAGATCAATGGAGTCCTAGGAATAAACTTAAAGTAATTGTCGTTCCACATTCGCACAATGATCCAGGATGGTTGTATACATTTGAAACCTATTACAGCTGGAAAACAAGACATATTTTAAACAATATGGTGATCAAATTGTCTGAAGATAAATTGAGAAAGTTTATTTGGGCAGAGGTGTCCTTCAAACTATGGTGAGATGAACAAACTGAAGAAATCCGTGAAAAGGTGAAACGCTTGATTGCTGATGGGCAGTTAGAGATTGTTGCGGGTGGGTGGGTTATGCCAGATGAAGCTGTGTCGCACTGGATGGGGCATTGACTCAACTGACAGTTGGTCATCAGTGGTTAGTAACAAATTTGGGTTATAAGCCTACCAGTAGTTGGGCAATAGACCCATTTGGATTATCACCAACCATGCCTTATTTATATAAAAAGTCAGGATTGCAAAATGCCCTTATTCAGCGCATTATGCCGTAAAAAAACGTTTAGCCAAAGATAAGAATCTTGAATTCAGATGGCGCCAATTGTGGGATACCATTGGATCGTCTGAGATATTGACACATATGATTCCATTCCCTGGTTACAGTATATAATATAGTTGTGGCCCAGATCCTTACATTTGTTACCAATTCGATTTCCGTAAAGTGTGGAGTTAGAATCCTTTTGCGAGAAAATACATACCTGAAGAAATAACACCATGGAATTTAGTGGAACGAGCAACAACGTTATTGGATCAATATCGAAAGAAAGCACAACTTTATAGATCAAATGTTCTTTTAGTACCATTGGGAGATGATTTTCGTTACACCACAAGTGATGAGTGGGACGCCCAGTTTAATAATTACCAAAGGTTATTCGACTACATGAACGAAAATAAACTGTTTCATGTTGATGTCACATTTGGCACACTGACTGATTATTTTAATTCACTTAGAAATGATCTAGATATAGATCAGCTACCTAGCTTGTCTGGTGATTTTTTTACTTACGCTGATAAAAACGAGGATTACTGGAGTGGATATTATACATCACGTCCTTTTTACAAGCGACTTGATCGTGTTCTAATAGATGCTTTACGTGGTGTTGAAGTAATATTATCAATAGCATGGGCATATGGTTTCTATCATTTAGTAGAAGGAAATTTTGAAAAACGCATTACTGAAGCAAGACAATGGCATTCTTTATTCCAGCATCATGACGGTATTACTAGTACAGCAAGAGACAGTGTTGTGAAGATTATGCTGAAAAAATGATTGCCGCTTTGACTAATTTGGCCCACGTCACCCAATAATCAGCAGTTCATTTATTGCGCACTAGTGAGGACTTGATTTTAGAACCAGAATCAGTTTATTTGACTCTAGACCAGATTCGTTCTCATCACACTAGTATTGATGACAAACAGGTACTATCATTTAGCGATAATGATAATTTCAAAAGGGTTGTTATTTATAATTCCTTGCCTCGAAAGCGAGAAAGAGTTCAAACATTATTCGTATCAACCTCTTTTGTGAAAGTTACTGATAGTTATGGTGAACCAATACAGAGTCAAATATCACCAATTTGGACTGAAGCAGCTACTTTTTCATATGAACATTATGAATTATCATTCGTCGTTACCGTAGCCGGTTTTGGGCTCAATACATACTTGATTCACTCAGTTAAAAGTGATAATAAATTACCATCGCATGTTAATATTGCGAACATAACTCTATTTAATGCAAAAAATCAACCATATAGAGTACCAGGATTTGAAAATATTAAAATCGTTTCGTCCCCGCAAGAATTCTCGATTAGACAACGTCCAGAAATTTCTGCTCATTTCTCGAAATCGGGACTACTGAAATCGTTGCAAACTGGAGACACTACAGCTTCAGTCGACGTGGAATTTGTTACGTATGAAACTGATACTGGTGGTGCGTACTTATTTATTCCAAATAAACCAGATCCTGATCCAATTTACACGACAGACGACCACGTTATTCATTTAATCACCGGACCGATCTTGTCGCGAGTATTTATACAATTACCACAGGTCAAATAAACTTATACATTATTCAATTCACTTGGAAGCGACGGTTTGGGACTTCACGTTTCAAATTTAGTTGATATTACGGAAACTAATAACTTTGAACTAGTCATGCGCTTAAGTACAAATATTTCTTCTGGAGATGAATTTTTTACAGATTTAAATGGTCTTAATGTACGTAAGTAACAATTCGCGAACTCTTGTCTTTAAACTTTTGAGTTTGAATTTATTGTTTTATAATTTAGATGATCAAGCGTCAAAAGTTTTCAAAGTTGCCCACACAGGCTAATTATTATCCGTTACCATCTGTTGGTTATATTCAAGATAATCAAATGAGATTAACAGTAGTTACAGGGCAACCATTAGGTGCAGCCTCGATGGCTTCTGGGCAATTTGAAGTAAATAAGTTTTTATGGATATTTATAAAAATTTTGTAATAAACATTTGACTGGAATAATAATATTCTGTTAATAGATTATGCAAGACCGTAGATTAATCCAAGAAGATCATCGCGGTCTTGGCCAAGGAGTGACTGATAATTTATTGACAAACCATCTTTTCATGTTCGTATTAGAAAAGAAAAAGCCATCTTGTTCTAGTTCTTCAGTCAATCATCCCGCTGGAGTACTTTCTGTTGGTGGATTACTAGCATCAGAGAAAGTTCTACATCCTCTTATTGCAATGCATCCCAATTCATCATCTTCTGATTCTGATTATGATTATAAAGACCACTTCACACCGCTGAGTTACGATCTTCCAATAGATTTAACTGTGGCCAATCTTTGTGTCTTCTCAATACCCGAAAGTTATAGCAGAGGTATTGGTATAATATTACATCGTTGACCTATAGATACTTGCTATGATGAAAAATGGATCAATCACTTTAAACTTTCAAATCATGGCAAAGTGAATCTAAAAAAATTATTAAAATTTTTCCAAGACTGGATAGTTAATGAATCTTCATTAACTTTTAATAGCATCGGGGTTTCACTAACCTTCCCAACTGTAAATTTATGCCCTCATGAACTTTCAGTTTTTATACTGCGTAGTTCTAGAGATATGAATAAAACTGTAAATATTGTGTAATTAATAAATTTTACTATCCTAATAGTAATTATTGACATGAAAATAATATTAAAAATTTTATGCAAGTTAAAAATACATTTTTAGTAATTGACCGGACAACTTTAGATTTAATGTATTAATTATTTAGTAAGTAGATTAATTCCTCTAAGCAACAGACATTTTGGTAAGGGTTCATTGCATTTTTCCTTAATTGTAAAATGTATTGATGTTAGTAACAATTTATTTCGTGATAAATTATCCAATTATGTAATTATTTCTCTCTTAATTGATGACTTTTCTTACTTTGAATATTAACCATTTAAAATCATTTAATTAATTTATAATTTTAGTCAAAAACATAATTCAATTAGTCATTAATAAATATTATCGACATCAATACAAAAACTACTGAAAAACTACATTGTTTAGATTTACCTTTTTTAACTTCGCGCTAAGAAAAATTGAAAATTTTTAAAAATTCGGGAAGTTATTGGTTTTACCGCGCTTTGCGAAAATCGAGTTTATATCAGATCTCGACGTTTTGAGGTACTGGGCAGCTGTTCTGACTATTCCGGCGATAGTGTACACGCGGCTCTGTGTGTGCGCGCGCGTGTGTGTGTGTGAACCTCTTATAACTTTTGAACGGATCGACCGATCGAATCGAGTTAGGCGTCGATCCAAAGAATAATATTGCCATTAAATTTCGTGAAAATTTGAATCGATTCGGTTTGCTGGAACCTGAGAACTCTCAAAAATAAAATTTTCAAAAAATTGATTTTTTGGAATTATTTTCTGAACGGCTCCACCTATCAAAACTCATCCGCTCTTAAACTTGAAAAACCACGTCGATTGCAACCAGTCCCGTTAAAATCGGTTGATTCGTTCAGGAAATGTCGAAAACGAAAAATTTCGAAGAAAGTGTATTTTTTACATAACTTCGACATCTCTTTTTGAATCGTTTTTAATGAAATAAAATAATTATTAGAACAAAAAAAACCACGTGGATCGCCGCCGAGAACGTGAAAATCGGTTAATTCATTCAGAAATTATTGCGGTTTAATTCAAAAAATACTATTTTATTAAACTTCTATTAGACTTTTGAGCTCGGAGAGCTCAAAATCTTAGAACAGCTCTCTTCGAGTTCGGAGAACTCGAAAGAACGCATAAATTATATTCATGAGCTCAAAAACGTTACCAAAAAGTGCAATTTCATGCGCTTAGATATGGAAGGGCAAGCGGAAAGTTGCAGGGATGGTCTTTAGGGTCAAGCGTTTTCCAGATTTTTTTATTCACGATTATTTTTATTTTAAAAGCGAACAAGTTGATGCGGTTACCCTAGTAATTTCAAGAGGCAATAATCATTCAGCAAATGCTACATGCGAATTAACGAATCCGACAACACTTATTTGAAAACTTTAAATAAAACTTAGTTTAAGCTTCGAAGAAACATCTCCTTAATCAGCAGAAACTCCAATGTATTAGAACGGAAATGAGAGATTTTCATTTTTAATGCTTCCGCAATCCCTTTTGGGGTTATAATTCGAGAAAATCAATTTTTAGCTGAACTTACCATCATACACGAAGATTCCTTAGACAAAAACTTTTTTCATCTGGTACCCACTCCCACAATCCCCTGAAGGGTGAGTTATCGTAAAATTCGTTCATTTACTGTTTCTTCATCTTTTACAGAAGCTTTCTATTAAATTTGGAGTCTATAGAAACTATTGTTTAAAAACGGGAATTTTTCATTGTTAACGCCCTCGCAACCCCCTTTCTTAAAATTCATTCTTAGTTAGAGGACTCTGCTAAGTCCTCGGACTGACTGTTCCAGAGGAAGTCTGGAGACAGAATGTATCATACAATAATAGTTACAATGAGTTTTATAATGAATTTAAGCAACGTTGCATCTCAGGTTACCCTATGAGAACATCAACGCAGTCCAAAACCCACAACGTAGACTGTTTAGTCTACTAGGCTGCGTTGACGTTCTATAAATCTGTTATCTCGAGGTATTTCCGTTACGAAATACCTCGGATAATAATTAAATGATTTAAATAATTATTTAATGCTTTTTAAAATAGATTTATAAAACTTTAAATAAATTTAAAATTTACGAGAACGTAACACCTACTAAATTTCAAATCTCTACGCCTTATGATTCCAGAGATATTGCGATGAGTCAATATGTAGGTGGGAATCTCTTATATAAATATACAAGTTGTGATCCGCTCGCTTCGCTGGACATTTTATAGAATTGTATTTTTAGATCTCAACTTGAAATTTAATTAGTATATTGTTTTGACTTTCACAAATTCCAAATTTCATCGAATTAGCATATACCTTTTATCCATGTAATTATTCCAACTAATTTTCATTGTAACTTTCAATGTGCAATCATTATAATGTTTGCGTAGTTTTTTTTGAAAAATGAATAATAATTGACACGAAGAAAAAAATATGAAATGAGAATTTGGAGTCTATAGGAGCTATAGCTTGGAAACTAAAAATTTTTAATGTTAACATCCACCTTCGCAAACCCCTGTGAGATGAGCTATCGTAAAATTCGTTTATAGATTATTTCTACATCTCTTACAGAAGATTCCTACCAAATTTGAAGTCGATGGGAGCTATAGTTTGAAAATAGGAATTTTTCATTGTTAACGCCCCCGCAACCCCCCTTGTGGGTGGAATTTCATAAAATCTGTTCTTAGCTGACCTCTACTCGGCGAAAGAAATATTCCTGCCAAATTTCAAGTCTCTAGGTCTTATATATAGTTCCAGAGATATCGTGATGAGTGACTATATCTATGTAGAAATTCTCCTAAAATTTATATATATATATATATATATATGTAGATTAGTATTTAGTAATTTTCTTTTTTGATTTTAATTATTCCTTTGAACTTAGTTGACAATCGAATTTATTGTTACAATTTATTAATTTGATGGTTTTTCAGATTGGAGGATCAAAATGACCCCCCCCCCCCAAAGAGAGGGTGAGATAGGGAAAGGGGAGGATTATAGGACATGGGAGGGGAGGGAAAGAGTGAGAAGGAGGGGTAGCATATGTTATGATAGATGAAAAGTTCATTTTGGCTAAGAATTGGGTAAAATCCGTTCCTTAGTGAGCGTCTACGTCAAGAAAGAGGTAACTATGCGAAATTTGAAGTTAATCAGACCGGTAGTTTCGGAGATTTCGTGATGAGTCAGTCAGTGGTAAATCGCTTATGTATACATAGATATGAATATATTCATGTAAAATTACAATACCATATTAAAAAATTACTTTGCAAAAAAGTTGTTGTATGTTTTGTAAAAATCAAGGAAAGTATTGTAATTTTGCAAACTAGACTAATCTAAAAATATTTGTAAAAATACAAAACAGTTTTGTTAAATTAGTAACCTTATAAAAAAATAAAAGTTTTGTAAAATCACTATACCCGATTGTAATTTTAACTAAATATTTTACCTATTAGCTTCCAATACATTTCTTGTAAAATTACAATAGAAATTTTTAACAGTGTAATCAATCATTCATGAACTCGCTTGACCGTGTGTGATTATGTATGATTAAGCTTGATTCATGTTTAGTCGAGTTGAATTAAACGATAAATAAACAAATCAAATATTTATCATATCATTAGAATTTTTCGATCATTTTAAATTATCACGAAAGAAACAATCGATCAATCATTAATTTTCAAGATTCATACTTCATCATTTATTCTAGACATCTTTTACACTTAATGAAAGACCTTTCATTTTTACTTTGGATGTTAGTAAAAAAGAATTAAATTGATGACTTCGATAAAATAAAGGGAAATATTATTATTTTGCTATCAATGATAATTCCAACAAATACGTACGTGTTATTGAAATTGATCAGTCACAATCAATCATACATGATTGGGCTGGACCAAATATTAATCATGATTATACATAACTAAACACAGTCAAGCGAGTTCATGAATAACAATTTTTACTATTCAAAAATGGGCATACGTAATTCAGCTCGATCAAAGTATAACCGTCCATGACCAGTCAAAACCACACTTAGGCAAACACGCTCGTGTTTCATTAATTTTGTAGAAAATTATCATTATGATCAGGCTTGGTCAAGCGACGATCCTGTATGATCATACAATGCCATATTCAATCATGCAAACTCATGTACGACTGTGCATGACTTATGCATAATCTTGCTTGTTTTGTCATGATTGAGAATGAGGAATTAGGTATGACTTAGCGCGATTGTGTATGATCATGCACGATTCATGGATTTTTTCTAGAGTAGTGCAGTGTTCTTAAGTAACACGTTTTTTAAATGAACAAGATGAATAAATTTTCTAAGGAACGCTTTATATTATAATCGTTTTTACTAGTATACCTATTTTGGTTTTTACATGACTGTTACCTGGCTTTTCAGCCTTTAAACTTAACAATTGTTTCATTGCGTTCAACGTATTCTCCATATATAAGCCACTTTTATAATCAACGTATTTTTACACTTTCAAATTTTTGCTATTCTCCATGCAGCTGTGGACCGACTTGTGCTTCTGTACTGCATTTACCCTATTCCTTATTCCTTTCTATCGGTTGTTGGAATAGTGGCGATGGGGAAACCATAGAGAAAACCCATGCCAGTACAAATTGGCTACCGGAGCGACCCCGGACGGTTGGTTTGGAACTATTTGAATAACCGTCGGGGCTCGAACCCTTGCCTCACGGCATGATGTACGAACGAATTACTGATATAATGACTTTAACCCGCTCGGCCATCCTGCCGCTTTTCTAAGAAACGCTTTAATTTATGCAACTGAAAAAAAATCAATGCGACAAAATTTGTAAAATAGCTATTAAATTTACATTTACCGGCTTATCGTTAATAGTCCAAAATAATTTTGCTTGTGGTACTGATGGCCATGCAGTACAGTTGGCGGTAATATTTTTTCCAACTTCATAATAGGATGGCAAGCCAGTAATTTCTGGTCCGTGAGCTGGTAGTGCTGGAATAATATGGTATTATTGTAAACATTATTGATTGTTTTTAAATTTATGTCTGTTAAGCTAGCATGGCAAAATAAGCAGAATCATTCGTATTTTGGTAATTAATTTCTTCATCTTATATACCGTCAAATTTTATTTTTCAGCCTCAAACTATTAACTAAAGTATTATCGATTCTGCTTATTTGGATATATGATAATAATCTGGCTATTCTAGTTTAACACACGTTCTAAATTTTACATTAGTTAAGACGTCAATCTAGTTTCAGGTCTGAAATCTTGCGTTAACACAAAATATTTGGAATAGTACTTTATTATTGAGATTTCTTGGAGTCAATGATCATTTACTTTTTTTGAAATTACACACTTCCAATAACGCGAACGCGTTTGAGGAGTGCTTAACTCAATATATCATAGTTAGACGATTTTCTTAAAATCAATTGCCTCTTGAGCATGTGCTTTGATATGAGTACACCGAAAGATAAAAAATCATTTTAATACATTAATTATATTTTAGGTACATTGATTTTGTGCTACATAAAAAAATAACTGATTTATAAAAATTCTGTGCACGTCAGTAAATCTATACAGATGGATATATATGTACAAATTGGTTTGGATGGTTTATAGAAAGAGTTAAACGAACGAAAAATAAGCCTTTATTGTTGATCTTAGACGGTCACACAATTCATACTCAAAATTTAAAAGTGATTGATTATGCAAAGAAGCATCATCTAATTATCTTATGTTGACCGACACACTGTACTCATCGATGTAAGCGTCATGCATTCTGCATCAATTTCTTACTCGGACGAAGTTAAAAGATGGTTTCGAGATAATCCAGGTCGTGTAATTGCAGTAAACGATATTCCTAAGATCTACAAAATAGCTTTTAAAACTGCAGCGAAACCAGAAACTATAAGAAATGATTTTAAAAAAGCTGGAATATGTCCTTTCGACAGGACTGTTTATGCAGATAAGGATTTTGTAACAGCTAAAGCGGACACCCACAAGTCCACCAAAAAGTACTGCTGATTCTACGACAGATGATGATGATTATATAATGATCAGTAGTGACACAGAAAGTGAAACTGATCCTGGTATTAATATTGACGATGGTGAGAATGAAACTAATGAGGATATAACGACTGAGGATGAAGCTGATGTAACTACTGATATAATTGACACTGATATAATTGATATCCAAATTGAAAACCCCCAAGAACCAGAGTTACAATCGTTTAGCCGTCGAATGAGCTAAACAATAATTATGGCTGATGACATAGCGGAAAAGTTAAATTTTGGAGCTGAGACGACTCAGAAATTCGATTGTGAAGATGAAGAAGTCATCGATCATTCTTCAAAAACCATAGCCGATGAATACGAGCAACAATTTTTAGGAGAAGATTTTGGTGATAATCAGGGCCTGAAAGTTGGGGCCAACAATTAAACTTAAAAATAGAGCAAATTTAAATTAATAATCACAAGCGAAATAACGATCGCGAGCAAGTTCAAGCGCTTAAATACTATACTATATTTTAAGCATAAAATGTCAAAATAAAAATGAGGTTGGCATCAAAACACGTGGGCTTGAACAATACAATCTGACATCAACGACAAAACTATAGAATAAAAATCACAAGTACAGGATAATGTGAAATATTTACAAATGTTTCATGAAATTTCAGATAATTTTTAGCAAAAGTCTCCGCGTACAGATTTAGGCTAGACGAAAGAGGAGCAAAGTTTTAGAAGCGGATTTTAATACTTGTGTGGTAGACAACAGTAGATAAAAAAAAAATAGTTGACTTAAAATAATTCCGGTCAAATACTTGAAATTTATAAAAAATATAATTTTTATATTTTTACACTTTTTTCTATTAGGCTTAACTTTTTGCTGGTAGATATAGAAAAACATATTCTCTACAAAATAATCTCGAAATATTTTTGGCTCAGACAAAAATAAATTTTAGTTGATTGGTTACATAAAATCAGCCCCAAGTATCCGTTTCGTCACTAATCTGTGATTCGTCTCTTTATTAAGAGAATATTATAGAGTGTTAGTGGGATATATTGTAAAGTTAAGTTATATTGTGAGTGTGTGAGCAAAAATATTTTTGTGTCGACATTGTTTTAACTAATTGTTTTATAATTCAACAGCCTATCCTCAACTCTCTTTACTCTGATGATTATCGCTTAGCTCTTCCAGTTCCAGGAACCGTGTTATAAAATCCTGGTGGTGCCCTTTATTTAATTTTAATTATTTGTTGGGGCCATTTAGACGTAGCATTCCATTACCGTAACAAATTACTTAATTTTAATTCATAAAGGGGTGCTGTGTAAATGAAATATTGATTAAATACTAATACATGATATTTTGTATCGCGAAAATTCGGTTCACTAAATTAGATTTAATATTTTCTATAATAAAACTTAAATAGTAGAGTCTGAAAAGAACGGTTTAGACTTTTTTTCCTCTTTTTCCTCCTGTTAGGCGAACGGAAGTATTTCTGTCACACTTGTACAACAAATGAAATTTTAAAACGCATCATATGCATAAATGAATACCCTGTCAAAAAAATCCACATGAGTTTATATGGGTATTCACACACGAAAGTATGGATTCCTATAGTGAATTTATATAAGTGGAATAAACATAGACTTAGGCCAGTGAGTAGCGTAGGAGACTGTCAACGATGAGGTACCGGGTTCATGTCCATCAGACACGAGCGATTTTTTCATTTGATAAAATTTCAAAATCCGTTTTTCGGAATTTATTTTAATTAATAATTAATTAATTGCAAATACTTAATAATTATTTTTTCATTTTTTAAATTAATTTTTTTTTTCGCCTGATTAATATGGGAATCTATGTAGGATCCTACCCTGGATTCCTACATAGAAAAACCATATGGGAATATATCTGAAAACGCCATAGAGGAATCCAAGCTGGTTGCCCATATTAATTTTTTTGATAATGTAAAAATTTTTAAAAAATGCGCTTCGCTCTTCGATAAAAAATTAAATTATCTATCAAAGAGCAAGGCGCTTTTTTTGAAATTCTATTTTATACATGAATAAAACACGTTTGAAAATTAATTATTAACCGTTCTTAAAAAATGTGAATAATGCATCTCAACAAATTATGTTGAAGTTAGATTTTTTGCAATATTAAGTAAAATAGGTTACTTACATACAACATAGAGATTTCCAGTCATAAAGGAAGTTGCAAAAGCAGGTCCATCGGTAGATACTTCACATTTATATAGTCCAGTACTAGCAAGAGTTAAATCCATTAAACGTATTGAATTCGCTCGGCTTAGAAGATTCTAAAACAAAATGGTCATAAATATTCCACGAAAACATGATCAATATTTAATAATCATAGAATTAACTCACTTGGAGCTTAACACCTAACTGCGGGAAAGTCTGAATTGATTGAGGATTGTTCGGAACGTAACGAAAAAATTCATGACCATCCTTGTACCATTTCACAGAATATAAGCTCTTATTACCATGGATTTCCCAATTACACTGCATATCTATATAATCACCGATTTTTGCCTCTTTTGGAATTTTCACGTTCACCTTTATGTCAGCTATAATAAATAAGCGAATTTTAAATTGCCATACAGATACCATAAATGTATTTTCATAAAGTCAATTCATTTTTACGTCGATTTTAAATAGGAATATTCATTTGTTAGCTTTTCTAGTCATTCGAGATTGTATGTGTTAATAGAAGTTTATAGAAAAAGGAAAAAAAATACCAAAATCATAGAAATATAATATTTATGGCACAGAATCATTTACAAAATTTTTTTTCATTTTTTTGGGGGAAATATTCTATAAATATAAAATTTAATTCAGTATTGGCAGCTGATAAGTTTTTTTGAAATAATTTAGATTCAATAAAGAAAAAAGAAAAATTTTTATCGCAATAAAGTCAAAAACGAACTATTTCATTAAATAAATCATTTCGTTACTTCCCTTATTCCTTCCCCTTTTCTCTTTATGAATGAAATATTTGGAGCATAATAAATACTGCCCATCAAATAACTTTGAAAGGACCAAAACAAATACATTGTCAACATTAGTAGGTATTCACAAATGAACTTAATTAATATGCGGTCGTTTGTTTATTAATTTATTCAATAGTCATTATTTACTCAGACTCGCATAATCATAGAATGTAACATACATTATGTAATGATTTTAATCATATTATTTACTTTGTAAGATAAAAAATGTGCTAATCTTTTTAAGCAAATATCTGGTGCACTTCAATCAGATGATTAATTTTTCTGATTGGAAAAGGAATTTGGAAACAGTTCCTCAATTCAAAATGTTATATCTATGTATAATTTAAAACAAATCTTTTTTAATCTTTTCAAGCCGGTTGGACTCATTTTGAATCTCTTTTTCTGATCAAGGTAATTTACAATTCTTATATACAAAAAGTCATCTTAAAAAGTGTCAACTCCCAAGAAAAAAACAAATATACATATGTGTAATGGAACGAACAATTTTGTATAAGATTAACTATTGTACAGTTGATGAAAAAGAATATAAAAGGTGGTTTGCCCAGTGATGCATTATGGGAAAAATTCTCACAGTATTATAGAAATCATTCCTCTACTATTAAAAGAACACGGAAAATATTAAATAATAGCATTTACTATCTAGTTATCATAAAATTTTCTACTATCAACCCGATAGTAGTGAATACGATCGAGATGATCTTTTAAATTATCTAGATTGTATCATTCACCATATTTATAATAATTGTTACAATCCTGTATGTTAACTAGAGTTAATTACTATTATTATTCTAAATAGATATATTTATAATCACGGTCAAAAACGTAAATATGTACAGAAAGAAAAATAGAGGTATTAATCCTATAAATTTATGAGATTGTTTCCTATACTAATTAAGAGAACGATTACTATGATTATGGGAATCACGCCCATAATATAAAAAATAGTTCTTAAAATTTATAAGATCGTTTCTAATAATTATAGAAATTATGGGAGTCGTTCCTATATTTACAGAAATTGTTTTCATAATTAACGGGAGCAATTTCTATATACAATTTGCAACTATTCCTATGATTTATAGGAATAAACCCTATATATTATAAGACTCATTGGTATAAATTATGAGAATCATCCTATAATATTATAGAAACCATTTCCATAATATTGTAAATATTATTCCGATCATAATAGAGGAAATATTATTCTCATTATTTAGCAAGTATTCCCATAATAATAATAAAAATGATAGTAAAAGTATTAATAACAGTAATAATAATAATATCATTACTATTAAAAAATGTGCCGTGACTTGTCAACTATAAATAAATAAAATTTCCTTTATTAAATAATGACTTTTGTTAAATTGCACGATATTCTTTAACTATTGATATTTTTAAAAATATAAGCTCATCCCGACATTATACTAGTCGGGACCTTTCATTTGAGTACCCACATGCATTTTTGAAAAATTGATCTTTGATCTAGAATAACTTTTGATCGTAGAGCGTTCAATTCTCTATAAAAATAAAAACAGAGATTTATGAGTCAATCAGTCGTTTAAACGGTACAAAAATCAGAAGAAGTAAAAAAAATTTTTCCCATGTTATTGTTATGGGAATTAAGAAAATGCGATGAAGACAATCTTAATATTAATATTAATATTAAGGGCTCATCTTTTCACAGTAATTTTTTTGCACCCAAAAGAAACTTTTAGGCCTGTTTGAAAAAAAAAAAAAATTTTTTTTTTTTTTGGATCACCCTAATATTTATATATGAAAAATTTATGAGTCCTTAAAGGAAAGGTCTCGATAAGTGTAATGTTGGGGTGAACTTTTATCTTTAAAAATATTAATGATTCACAACATACAAGGTCATTTCTTAATTATGTATCTAGAGATAGAGCATTTTTAAATGCAACCTAAATATTTGTGTAGTAACGGAAAATATTAGAGTTTAAGATGCTTTCTTATTTTTACTAGTTTTAAATAGATTGTAAAATCAAAGGATGTATGGTTGTAAATTTAAGGATTAGGCGGGTAACAGAGACTGTTCGACATGTTGTCAGCAGATGTCAAAATATTTGTAAGTTTCTGTTACTGTAGAAAATAAGAAATGTTGTAACGTGAGGTATGAGTGAGAGAGTGAAAAACTGAGAGAGAGAGAGTATGAAGTAATGTCCGAGATGGGGGTGAGAAGGGACCAAGAGGCCCAAGTAATTTTAAAGGATAGTTTTGTAAGTTAGTCTAATACCACCCAAGCTAGTGAGCAGTTGTATGTTATTTTCCCTTATCAATAAATCTATTATTATACTTTTAAAAAATATTGTCTCGTGCTGTAATTTCTTTTAATTAATATAATCTAAAAATCTATATTCTACATTTGTCATAATAAATTGACTATTGATGAGAATGATATGAAGCCTTGAAAAGGCACAAATTCAAATAAAGTCCTTTGCAATGACATTGAACATTAAAAGTTTCCATACTATTATAGGAATCATTTCAATACTATCATGAAAACTATTTCTATAGCAGTGTAGGAAAAATTTCTATACGATTATGGGAACTATTCCCATAATGAATGGCAAAAAGTACCTATAATTTTGTTCCCGAGTACTTGAAAATTATTTGATATTTGATCAATTTTTTCATAGCATTCAATAATATCAATAACTATCCTTGATTGTAAATAGTATCATCCTGATAGTAAATATTACCATCCTGACAGTAACTGTTATTATCCTGATGATAACTGTTACTAAAACATCTGGAAATCGGTTGATCGCGCAGGCCAACCCTAGAACGTCCCGCTATAAGTTCGGATTTAAAGCACCTTAAAATGTGTTTTTCAATTAATATTTGAGCTTTTCAAACTCAAAGCGCCGTTTTTGACATTTTGAGCTCTTTGAACTCAAAATGTATTTATTGAACAGCTGTAACTTTTGAATGCGTCGTTCGATTTTCTTTTTTAAAAAAGCATTCGACGCATTTAAAAAATACCAAAAAATACAATTTTTAAATAACTATACTTTTAAATGCGTCGTGTGTGTGTGTGTGTGTGTGTGTGTGTGTGTGTGTGTGTGTGTGTATGTGTGTGTGCCTATGTGTGCGTGGTCGTATGTAAACCTCTCATGACTTTTGAACGGATCGATCGATTTCATCGTGGTTGGCGCCATTCGAAGGGGTTTGACCAAACTTAGATTTTGAATACATATTGGACCGATTCGAACCGATAGATTTTAAGAAATCTCATGAAAATCACAAAAAAACAATGTCATTCAAATGTGGTTTTTTCAGAATAACTTTTAAACGGTTTTACCGATCGATTTCGAAAACTAATCAGCTATTATTATCAAAAAACGACGTCAATCCCCGCTAGCCCAGTCAAAAACGGTTGATTTATTCGTGAGTTATCGTTGTCGAAAGAAAACCGAAAAAAGTGTTTTTTCGGAATTACTTCGAAATTCCTTATTCGATCAATTTAAACTCAAAAATTCTTTATGGGGCTGAAAAAACTCGGTGTATTCATTCAAAAGTAAGTGCGTTTTGAAAATTCAAATAATAGTGTTTTATTGATAGCACCTCTGTCAAAATTAAACCTCTATCAGACTTTTGAGTTTGTACAGCTCAAAAGCATAGAAAAGTAATCTCATTGAGCTCGGAGAGCTCAAAATAACACATGTATTGTACTTTTAAGCTCGAAGAGCTCAAAAACGCAATAAGTGCAATTTTGAGCAGTTAAGTATGGAATTAGCGGGAGTTGCAGGGATGGCCTTTAGGGTCAATGGTGTTCCTAATTTTTTTCTTTTGTGACACTAAAAAATTAATTTATAATAAGGTTCACGATACAACTATAATTGTCATGCACGAATAATAGATAAATATTTAATCTTCTGATTAGAAAAATAAAAAATTATGAACAGACCTAAAAATGTAATTGTTGATTTGAACATACATATAATCGATTTAGTTCATCACTATTGAACTAAAATTTTTATATCTAAAATTGTTTATTATATTAAACTCCAATATATATATATATATATATATATATATATATATATATATATATATATATATATATATATATATATATCTACTCAAACTATTAGGTAGATTTATTTAAAAATCTCGCTATTGCAGCCGGTCTCATGTTGAAATTTGAAGAAAATTTTGTTAAAATATATCTTATTTTGTCAAGCTATGCTGAAAAATAGCTTGAAAAATAGTTTCAGAATAAGAAATGACCTCTTGAAATAATTTCTGAAATTCAATGAGAAAAACTTTTATTTAGTACTTATACAAATGATACAGCCAAATCATGACGTCCCACGATTACAATACACTATTATAATATTTTTGGCAAATTTAACAGAAATTCTCAACAAAATATCTTTCCACATATAATATATAAAAATCATGTCTATAGGAAGCATATCTATAACATTGTTAGTAGCATTCTCATAATTATTAAAAGTGACACCATAATTTCTGAGAAAAATTCCACATAAATATGACTGTTCTCCTAGAATCTATATTAACAGTATTTTTAATAGTGACAGGTAAAAATTTTATACAATTATAAGAACAGTTTCCGTATTCTTCTTTCCATGTGTGCATTTTATTTATTATTGTGTTGATAACAAATATTTTATCGATTTTTTATTGATCAAAAAATATATTTTCGACAATCCAAAATAAAATCTGGAAAACGGTTGACCCTGCAGGCCATTTCTGTAACTTCCCGCTATGTACGAGTTCAAAACGCTCGAGAAATTATCTATTCTGAAAATTTGAGCTCCTAGAGCTCCAAAAACTATTGGTTTTTGAAAATTTTGAATTTTGATATCTTCTGATCGCATGGTGTCTTTTAGATGGAACCTGCAGTATTCAGCGTAGTATTCTGTTAAGCACAAAAAATTATTTATTACTTACTAAACGATTCGACGTAATATTTTAAAGTTGAGTTAAGAAAAAACTTTTTTTGAATTTGTAACAGTTGAATATTTCGTGATCAAATTAATCGATTTTGTCAAGATTGGCAGCGTTCGACGCATTTTCTTAAGCACTAATAATTATTTATGACATCCAAAACGAGTCGAGAAGAAATTCTGAAGTTATTCTTCTACTCGAAAAGCTTATAAACGTCATGAGTGCAATTTTAAGCGTTTAGGTATGAAATTAGTCGGAAGTTGAGGTGATAGCCTTGAGGGCCAACCGTTTTCCAAATTTTTTTTAAAATCGTTTTTTCAATTTTCCTACACCTTTCAAATCAGCAAAAAAATTAAAAAATCATTATTTTAATGTCATTATCCTCGAATGCCTACTGTAAAACCCAGTGTATCAAATTTGCGTGAAGTGCATGTTATATAGCTCACGAAATAACTAATAATTTCCATGATTAAATGTATAATTTCCCCTAAATTTCTAAGTTTTATATATGTACTGAAGGTAGTATCAAATATTTTAATTATTACTATGTTCTCAATTTTAGAAATCAACCTTCTCATGTTGGGTGTGGCTCAATGGTGCTTTTTTAAATTAAAGTTCATAAAAACTAGAACGATTAAAAAAAATCTATTTTTTGATTAAAAAGATTTTTCGAAAATTAAATAATTGACATTTTCAATTTTTTTTTTTTTTACAACTCAAAGAAAGCCAAACGTACCACTCCCAACAGTTACAGACGAGTATATGACTACAGCAGTTAAAAACCGATTCTAAATAATAATATACAAAATAATATTATTTCTGAATTTCTTTTTCTCATACGTAAAATAAAAAAAAAAAACAACAAGAAATTTTTAGATTCATATTAACACATTTTATGAACGATTTTTGTCAGCAGTAATATTTTTGTCAACGTTCAACACTTAATGTATGTTAAACCAATTGAAAACTATATTTTTACTATTTTAATGATCGTAAAACCATCGTGAAAAAGTAATTTGAAACAAAAAAAAAAAAAAAAATAATTTCCATCGTTTATTGTCAAGAATAGTGTGGACCTTACACCCAAACAGTTACTGATTTATTAAAAGCTCTTGAAACCAAAAATTTAGTGAGGTTACATACTTTGGACTTGAACAAAATGAAATGATTAATAACTTTTTTTCTATTTTTAACGATTTTTTTTGTATTTTAGAAAAAATGTCAATCAAATTTTCAATTGAAAAACTTTTTCCTTCAAGTTTTATATGTTGTTCATTTTATCCCTACTAATTCGAACTGTTTGAAATTAAACAACTAGACTTTTTTTTGCAACAAATTTTCAATTTGACAATAAAGAAAAGTCTTTATTTACAATATTTTCTTGGTTATTCATTTTGTTCTTTGTATCCTACATAGGTCTGAAAATAAATCAATACATCAAATTTATGATAGCTTATATTAATTTGATGAATAACAAAAAAAATTTTTTTTTTCAAATTTTTTGAAGGAGCCGTTGTCCCCTAGCGAAGCCGATGTGCCTCGCCCTTGTCCGTATTTTTTTTTTTTAAATAGTGAAGTTGTTGAGCTTTGTGAAATAAAAAATCTTAAAATATGGGTTTTAATCTATCATTTAAGATAACATAAAATCTAACTGGGTTTAATTAATCATTTATTTTGTCAGGTAGACAATTTAAAAATCTCACCATGCTTTTGTGATCAAATCTGATTTTTTAAAAACTAATCCTTCTTTTTCACGCATGTATACATTGTGACTTACATACCCAAGATGTAGATTATTAATCTGCAATTATAACATTCAATTATACCTTTTGTTTTTATTTATTTTTATATCTTACAAGTGTTAAGGCAGAAATCAAAAACAGTTGAATGATAATTCGATACCGACTGTCGACAATAAAGAGGTTTTTTCGGTGTATATAATGTTTGTTTTATTTATTTCTTTTAGCTACTTAGTTGAAGATATGATGCTATTAAAACTAAATAATAACTGGGTAAAATTTATGCTAATAAATTATTGAAGCTTTTTTTTTTTTAATTTTACTAGTGACTATTTATCGACAGTAGTAAAAACAAATAATTTTCATATTTTACTTTATTTATCGTAACAAAATAGTTCTGCAAATCATTCAGTAAAATCAAAGAATATCAAATAAAGACCTCGAAATAAAGCGGCAATCTTCGAGGTTGGTTGGTAAAGTCTATTGTAAATTTCTTTTCTTCCAAAAGGAGTTTAAGACGATTCATGACGATGATTGTAAACATTGAAAAATTTTTTTTTTCTTTTAATTATAGTTCTTACAGTGATTCGTGCAAATTTTACATATTGAGACTAAAATCAATGTATTTCTTTTTTTAAATTTGATGAATTCACACCCTGTTATTTCAATTAAAAACAATAATTTCATCTTATGAGTTACCTTTAGAAAGTATTTTTTATAATTAGATAATTAAAAAAAAATTTTGTTTTATTAAAGGATATACTTTAAAATGAAAATTATGAACAAAATCGTAGGTAATGTAAGTGAATAAATTAAAAATGATATCACCTCTGGGAAAACTATAAATCAAAATGATGGTGTAAAGATCACTTACATTTCGATAAAGTAGCTGAAGAAAATCCAATAAACAATAATAATAATAACATTGATATCATGGTTACATTTTGATTGCAACAGAGCAGTTGCATTTTTTTATTGTTTAGATATTTTAGCAAAAACCTTTTTTTCGTGCAAGATATTGAATTATACTGTGCACTCAATAAAACACTTTCATAAATATCACTGTTATTTGAGGTCATTTTCAGCCTCACTTATAACCTTATTATTGTTTGTGAATCACCATAACTTAATAATCCAACAAATTTTAGTTGCACAAGACAAATATCTTAATCTATTCCAACAGGTACTTATTATAATTTTGTTTTGATTAAATAACACGAAAGTGCTTAAATTGACGCATTTTTTAGAAGGTATAATTTAGTCTAGGAATGTTAGTGAGCGTCGTAAGGGAAGTTTTGTAGGTTTGGGTGGGCGGTTCCCATCAACGCGCAGCAAGGGGTTGCTACGGCCGGAGAGTAAAGGGTGTGTGAAACAGAAACGGACTAAAAGTTAGATAGGGAAAGAATGAGAAGGAATGAGAGACCGTCGTAGAAAAATGTTGTGAACTATTCTTATAAACGTGTTGCCGCGTCGAGACGCTCGGCACTACTGAGCAAGCTGAAGGAGAATTCAGAGCCCGTTGGGGTGTTGCTACTGCTGCTGCTGCTAACGCTTACGCACACCCATTAAAACCGAAAGGTCACATTAGTTCGGTGGGGGCACAAAGCACATTCGCACATATATTTTGTATGATGGTATTGTATCAACGATTTCTCAAAAATTAATAATATCTGTCGTTTGAACGTTGTTAACAGTTCAAATATTATTTTTATTTTTTTAAATTCAAATATCTATTAGACATCAGAAATTATTCAAAAATATAATAAGATAAATGTTAGGAATTAAAAACTTAAAGAAATATTATTAATTAAATAACATTCATGATTTTTCATGTTTATTAGTAGTTAAAAAAAAAAAATAATAAAAATACCTTTTTAGAAAAAATTCGAATACCATTTTAATCTTTTGTTACTTCAGCTACAAGCGCAGTACCACCCTGATGCTACGGCATTTGCTTATTAAGAGTATGTGGGATCCTGAAAATAACGAGAATAATAAAAGATTAAATTTATAGGTATTTCCGAAGATTTTAAAAATTTTTTATTACTCAATATAATTATTCCAAACAAAATGATAGAAATTGTAGTGTGAAAGGGAAAGTTTCCGATTTTGGAAGTATAAAGGTATAAAATTAAAAATATGTAAAATCTAGTCCTGGGTTACAATAAGACAATCGCTATTTCTTGTAGGGAAGAGTGGGGCAAGAAGGGCCCTTTCAAAAACTCGGCTAAACAATTTTTTTTTGTTTTCTGCCAAATTATCAAAAAGTTGATATGATTTATTATTTTTTATGTTAATGTGTAATACCTGGAATAAAATGGACCACCTAAAAAATTTGAGTCAAGAAAAATTTCTTTCTTTTTATTTTGCTGTAAATATAACGTATTCAGCCACTTAGGCTCTTTCGGTCAATAATTTGCCATATCCTGTGGATAATTAATCATAAAAAGTACGAATAGCATTATTTATTGTTAAAAAAATTAAAAACTAATTTTTTTTAGGTATAAAATATAGAAAACTTAACAAATTTACAATTTATCTATTTATGTCCTCATATTTAACCACTGAACAGTTACAGTATTTATAATTTAGGATCAATTTTTAAAAACTTAACAAAAATTAAACTCTTGAAGAAATCATCAAATGTGAATTATCTACAATTGTTAAATGATTTTTGACAATTATGGTAGACATATTCATCGAAATAATCTTCATCAATATTGATGCAGGAATCATAAAACCATTTCTTGCAATTTGGTCCTTAATCAATGATGTCTTTGACTCTGAATAAAGTTTATTGCATTGATCTGACTAGAAACTTAAAAGAAAAGCCAATTGGATTCTCACTAGGCGATCCCTCTTAGGTCCCAATGGGAAATCCCCATCAGAACCCAATCTAAATTTTAAAAGAAAAAATATTGTAATTTTCGAAAAAATTAGTAATAATTTAGGATCAGATACTCACATCATATTAGAACTCACTAGAGAAATAAAAAAATTTGAATTAAAAAAGAATAATCGATCGAAAAAATCTTTTGGATTCTCAGTCGTTCACATTACCGCTGGTCGAAGCAGGAATACTGACCATGAAACTTCTTATTTTGTATACATCAACTCAATCGGTTGACTAAGACACTATTCATGTTATGCTCAAGTGTTAAGAAATTATTTTTTATTATAAATTAAACAGAAAACTAAAATAGCATATTACGACCCTAGGCCAGAAAGTTAGATTTCCTTTCATATGGGATATGATGGCTGAGGCTACGCCTTGGCCATCATATCACATACGTCTGGGCATCCAACATTCTGGTCGTGGGTTGTATACCATTTTTCTTGCTCTCCACGGAGAAAAAAATATCGCTCTTATAGCGATCCAATGGATCGCGACCGTAGTATTGTGATTATTGCAACCTTCGCGATTTTGAAACTACAATAAATCCACCGTGGATCCACCGTGAATCCTCCGTGGTTTCGTGACATTTCACCATGGTGGTTTCACTGTGGATCCATCGTGGTTCCACCGTGGATCCACCGTGGTTTTAATGTGGATTCACCATGGTTCCATTGTGGATCCACTGTGGTTCCCCGGGTCAAAAATATTATATATAATTATAATTATATATATAAATGGCCCTATAAAATTAGATATAGTTATATAGAATTAGATATAATTATTTCTATAGAAAAAAAAAACCGGGACGCGCGGGAATCGAACCACGGACCTTACACTTGGTAGACTAATTCTTTACCTGCTCACCTACGAGACTTACTTGAAGAGTACAGTTTGTAACAACTACAAGTATTGCAAATGGTATACATAATCAATGCGTAATGAACAAAATTTTTTATCAAATTTGTAAATTATTAATTATCAATATACACTGATAGAAAGATTTATTAACTATTACTAAATTAATTTATTCGAAGATAATTATTTAATTTATAAAATTGTAATAAATATGTTTGAACATTCAATAAATATTTTTTTGGGAGGAAAGTATATTTATTAATAGCGTATTAGTATTTATTAATAATTAACAAATATTTAGTAACACAATAAAATTATCTATATAAATTATTTGAATTAATTATATTACATTATAGTAACGTTTATTGTAAAATACCTAATTCTATCAGAGCTCATAATTATCTTTTATATTTTTAAATATTAAAAACGTTATTTATTTAGTAAATTGAATTATTAACATGTATCTCAGCTATAGTGTTTTATAAAGTATCAAAAGAAAATGGCTATTTTTGCTTTTTATGATAAATAATAGGGTGGGTCAAAAAAATCGAATAATTTATTTTTGACTTTATACTCTGAAAAATAGGTTCGTAGACACCTAAAAAGAATTCTCTCCAAGTATAAGCTCTTAATTATAACGGGAAGGTCCTCCGCTTTGCGGGTTTCTATTTTTTTCGAATAATCAGATAAAAAAATTTATATCTCGCTTCCAACTGCTTGGAAAAATATTCCGTGGCATAGATTTTGTGAGAAATTGAATGCTTTACAAAAAAGGTCTCTCATGACTTTTTCAAAAACTCAACCGATTAAAAGATATTCATAGTTGAAGTTTGGCTATTTTAAGGAAAATATTCGTTTTTATTATGAATTTTATAAGTCGATGAAAAAAATTATTTCGGATTGCGGAACTCATGATTTTGTAGGAAATTTACTGCTCTACAAAAATGGTCTCTTATGATTTTTGATTAAGTGAAGCCGTTACGAGATATTCATCGTCAAACATTAACGAATATCAATATTTCCAGTTTTTGATCAATAATTCGATAAATTTTAATTTAAACTATGAGTTTCAGGAAAATTTACATAAATTTGAGTTTCGATCGATAAAGAAATGTTATAAACAATTTTTTTAATATTGTTTTCAGTCTTGAGCTTGTTTGATTGCATTAAAACAAGAAATTAGAGCATTTTTTCGACATATAGCCAATGATTAGTTTAATTTGAAGTGAATGACATATTTCTTTGTCAAATTTAATATGAAAAGTATTGAATCAAGTGAGAAACAACCAGTATTTAACTTTTTTATAGATAAATTTTTTATTGAATTATCAATTGCAATATAATTGTCTATATTTTTAACATAACAGTACGCTATTACTATAAATAATTTCTTTTATTACAATTTGGGAATGTTTTTGATGTTCTTTGACAACTTGCAATAAGTACTGGAATTGTTCTTCATTTTTTGTCAAGCATTGATTATATTCACTGACTAATGCAACAGCTCGCTCTGCTGAATCATTGACAACTTTTAGTTGTTGAAAGTATTCTTTATTTTCGAGATAACTCTCATTAGTAGGCCATAATTCAACATCGATATCAAGAAAGTCATACGGTAGATCGAAGATTTTGAAAAGATTTAATGACTTTTTAGACACAAAGTCACTCAGAGTTCTCTGCGCCAATGAATTCAAATCTTTTTAGCAATTACAAATCTTTTAGCTTTAGAATCTGTACCTTCACGAGTATTAACAGCTTCAACAATACTTTTTTTACTTCTAATGGAACGCCATCGTCAAACAGTGATAAAATGGCAAGTTCATCGCTCAAATACCATAAGTGCGAAATCATTTTTTCACACGTAGCTGAAGAAATCAAAGGATTGATATGTTTGTACTCCAATAAATTTTTCATAAACTGCAAGTCATGATAAGCAGCAGTTGTTGCAGAAGTTGATGAAAACCAAGCTTTTAAATACAATGTGACTATAAAAATACAGAAATGACGAAGACCATGCAATTCTTTCTGAGAGAGTTTGAATTCATCTCTGAATAGATACATTTTCAAACTATAAATGGCCTTAGCCATCCATCTAGCATGATGAACAGCACCAGGACGTTTGAAAGAAATCTTTTCTTGAGGCATTTCTCCAAGGAAAATCAATGATAATTCCAATAATTCTTTATCTAACTTATTATAACATTTCTTTATCGATCGAAACTCAAATTTATGTAAATTTTCCTGAAACTCATAGTTTAAATTAAAATTTATCGAATTATTGATCAAAAACTGGAAATATTGATATTCGTTAATGTTTGACGATGAATATCTCGTAACGGCTTCACTTAATCAAAAAATCATAAGAGACCATTTTTGTAGAGCAGTAAATTTCCTACAAAATCATGAGTTCCGCAATCCGAAATAATTTTTTTCATCGACTTATAAAATTCATAATAAAAACGAATATTTTCCTTAAAATAGCCAAACTTCAACTATGAATATCTTTTAATCGGTTGAGTTTTTGAAAAAGTCATGAGAGACCTTTTTTGTAAAGCATTCAATTTCTCACAAAATCTATGCCACGGAATATTTTTCCAAGCAGTTGGAAGCGAGATATAAATTTTTTTATCTGATTATTCGAAAAAAATAGAAACCCGCAAAGCGGAGGACCTTCCCGTTATAATTAAGAGCTTATACTTGGAGAGAATTCTTTTTAGGTGTCTACGAACCTATTTTTCAGAGTATAAAATCAAAAATAAATTATTCGATTTTTTTGACCCACCCTAATAAATAAATATTGTTAACTGTTAATAAATATTTATTAAATCCTATGATGTTCAAAAATCATTTATTAAGAGTTAATAAAGCTTATTAAATGTGAACAAATCCTTCTATTGGTGTATATATAACTAAAAAGTAATTTAACTTACTTACCAAAATTTCAAATACACGAGTTAGATTTTTAGAAACGTCTTAATTTTTCGCTATTTCAACTGAAAAATTCATGTAAAAATCTCGCGTCAAACCACGGCGGATCCACGATGGAACCACAGTGGATCCACAGTAAAACCACGGTGGATCCACGATGAATCCACGGTGGATCCACAGTAGTTCCACGGTGGATCCACGATGGGGTGGTTTTACCGTGGATCCACGGTGGTGACAAGACTATGAGGGAAAGGAAAAAAAAATTTTTTTTTCTCAAAAGATGCTAATTCAAAATTTTGCGATTTTTCCAGTTTTTCAATGTTGTTTTTGTAATATCTCGAACGCTAGTATAGATAGAGTCTTTAATATGTTTGAAATGAGACTTTTGGAGCAATTGCAAAAAAAATATGTTGGGAAAAAATTTTGAAAAATGCCAAATTTAGAATGATTGAAAATCGTCAAAAATGACAGTCGACAATAAATTTTTGACTCAAAATTTTTTTTATACTACCTTGTACGAATCTTAAAAGATTCTGCAATTTTTGGAACTATGTTTTTTGTTTTTTCACAAATATTAATTATTGCAATTTGTTAAAAAAAAAATTTTTTTTCATAAAATTTGTTTTTTTTTCTCATCATTAAGCCACTAAATGAAATTTCAATAGTTAAAAATATAAAAATTTTGCGATTTGCCGAGCTCAATTAAGATAAAAAAAAAAATTTTTTTTAGGAAAAAAATGTTTTAACAAATTTCAAAAATTCATATTTATGAAAAAACAAAAAACACAGTTGCAAAAATTTCTGGGTATTTAAAGATTGGTGCAAGGTAGTATACAAAAAATTTTTAGTCAAAATTTATTGTTGAGTGTCTGTTTTTCCAGTACAAAAAATGTACATGTGGTTTTAATATAATTTTTTCGCACGCTTTAATGTTATTTTTAAAAAACAAAAATTTAATTTTTTTTTAAGTTATAAGATCTCAGAGAGCTATTCACATGATTGTACGAGTATTGTCTAATGCACACGTGTGTGCGTGTATGTTTGTTGATTAACATTGCTTTTATACATGTGTACCAAACAATTTCTTTCAAGTTTTTCATGATTCGAATCATATTAATGAAGATCTACATTATTATAATTTTAACAATTTATCGCTAGGTTAACAGACGCATACGATGTAGTCACGGAAAGTTCCACGTGAAATTACCGTGTTACCACTATGAATTTACCACGAATTCACTATGTTACGACTGTGAATTCACTATGTTATTTACTATGAATTCACTATGTTATTTACCATGAATTCACAATGTTACGACTGTGAATTCACAGTGTGAAGACTGTGAATTCACAGTGTGAAGACTGTGAATTCACAGTGTGACGACTGTGAATGAGGGTTGTGTAATCACCGTGAATTCGATGTGTTAACATCGAAAATTCATCGAGAAAAGACTGTGAAAACACCGTGTACGAATGGGACAAATGCACGGTGAAATCACAATTAAATTCTTTCAATTTACACAGTGCTTACACGAGCACAGGGTTTTCATAGTAATTTCACGGTGATTCTAGAACCGCGAGGGATATTAAGATACTAACTCTTCAAACACAAGAGTATATCTTTTTTCCGCATAATTTCTCTCATTGTTCAGAAAAAAATTGAGCTGAAGCATTGAAACAAAACTGAAATTGTTTATTGCTTAATGGAGAACAAAATTGACTTTGAGTACTTTAATCTTATCTTTCATAGTTTCAACGAAGTTCCAATTTAAAAGCAAAAAAAAAATTTTCTCAAAATTTTTTTATAAACATTCACTTAAAACTAAATAAATAAATGATCAAGAGTTTAAAATTATAGCTTAATTTATTTTTTGTTTTATGATAAACAATAAAGACTCGAACGGTCATGGTCATATCTTCGAAAGTTTATAAGTTATAATAATTATTAGTATGAGAAATACGGAAAAAAACTGCAAGTTCGAAGCATGAGAATTTTATAAGTTATAGAAAAAATATAAAAAATTTGTTTTTCTTAAAAAACATCACATGACCGTTTTTGTATATTTTTATAGTATTTAAAAAAAATATAGGGCGAAATTTCATTTGTTTATAACAAATTGTTTATTTAAAAAACAAATAAAAAATTGAAATAAAAAATTACTCTTTACATTTATAAAGAGCAATGAAAATTACGATTTAAAAAAAAAAAACGGTTCCTTAATATTCATAATGACTTGCAAAAAAAATTTGTTAACTAACAAATGTGATTTTAAGCAACAAAAAAATTTTTTTAAGAAATGATTTTTATCTTAAAAATCATTATTTTGATTATTAATTATATTTCCAAAAAAAATTTTTCAACTATCATATAAATAACGCATTTGTTATTAAAAATTTTTTAAACAATTATGGTAAAAAAATATTAAAATTTATTTTCGTATGGCTTTTTGTAATAAAAAACCGAATCACTCGGGATCATGAGAAAAAAATTTTTTTTCTGCTTTATTTATGTTTTTTATTTTTCAGCATTTTTCATTGTAAAAAAATGAAAAATAGAAAATTTTCAATTTTTCCAACCAGGATCTGTTCTAAAGCCTTCAACGAACAAGTCCAAAAGAAGAAACAAATTTGTGACTTCCGGTTGAAGAATTATCGAGGTTTTATTGTTTACTTTCATTTTTACAAATTTTGTTAATTAACAAATACATAATTAAAAAGAAAATTGGGATAAAAACTTTTTGAATTTCGAAAGACTTTCTATTTTTCCATTTGAATTACACGCGTACAAAAATTCATTTTACGTTTTCATCAGGTAAAACTACGGAAAAAATTTTTTTACTTGAGTTAGATTTTTAGAAACGTCTTCATTTATCACTATTTCAACTAAAAAATTCATGTCAAGATCTCTCGTCAAACCACGGTAAAACCACGGAAAAATCACGGTGGATCCACGGTGGATCTACGGAAAAACCACGGAAAAACCACGTTGAATCCATAATGGGTCTACTGTGGATCTACTGTGGATCCACCGTGGATACACTGTGGATACACTGTGGATACACTGTGGATCCACTGTGGATCAACTGTGGTGAAATGTCACAAAACCACGGTGGATCCACGGTGGTTCCACGGTGGTTGCAGGACCGCGAGGGAAGACAATGTTGTCATTTTCACGATACAATCTACTAATTTTCTGCATACTCGATTTCTTTAAAATAGTTTTCCACATTATCGCTATAATCACAGTACATATCTCAATGCTCACGAAACTCTGAATATTGATTATCGTGATCCAATGGTATTCCGAATTCGTCGACACGTAAAGCAATCGTATGGGAATGTTCTCCTGTTATGGCGATGTGGATCGTGATTATCACGATCCAACTCTAAAGCGCCACCTCACATAGCCAAGTTCTATAAAGGTATTCGCTAATGTTTTGTGGCAGCGTGATTGAAAAAAAAAATTATTTATAGATTTTATATGGATTTAATAATCCATTGATGATAAGGTGAAAAATAAGTTAATTCAGTGCAATCTCGAAAAATGTAAACTACATATTGTATTAAATAAATAATACTTTTGACTGTAAGATAGAATTTCGATATAAATTATGTTATCCAATAAGTATAATTTTTTACAGATAGACTGTATGTCTATCTTTTCTAATATGTTACTTTGTAAATATTCATTTATACATGATGTTAGTATGTAGTAAAAAAATGATAATCAATACTATATTGATAAATTAATAGATAATTTAAGTTCATAACATCAATTTAAATATTCATCTATATTAACCTCAAATTTCAATGCTTAATATTTATTAATATGAAATAGCTTTACGTAGTATCGTCACAACGGTAATTTGGTAAATAGTTACTATCAAATTACGAATCGTAATCATAGCGATACAGTCTTACAATATTGAGATCCGTTTGGATCGTGATAATAGCGATCCAGTGAATTGAGTATATATGCATAAAAAGTATAGTCTCGCGTGGATCGTGATAACCACGATACTGTTCAGTCATAATATAGCGATATTTTTTTTTCCGTGCAGCAGAAAGTACGTAACCCCGTGGAAGGGGTTTTGCTGGGCATCAGGGGGGTGCCGCCCGACTTTGATAAAGCCGAGGTGAAGCCGAGGCTTTGCTGGTTGGGGCGGGCATAAAAAAAGTAAAAATTAATAATTAAAAAAAAAAAAAGAGAATGAGAATATTTAGGATAAATTTTATCTATTAAATATTCTTAAGTCTTTATTAATATTCTAAAGCAGGATCGAAATTTCTATTTACAAATTGAAACGGTACGCGACTCTTTTGAAAAGCCCCCTCGTTCTCTTTGGTCACCCCTAAATTTATTTAGGGCACCACTGGATTTTTAGACACAGTATCCAGAAACTGGACCAGAGCATGGAGTAAGTTCTACAGGGTCGTGAGAGATTGCTGGGAAGAAAACAGAAATCACCAAAGAAATTCATTTTTCAAGAAATTTTATTTAACCCACCCCATTAAAATGATATTTCCCTTACAATTAATTAACACTTAATCCTAAGTCCTATTCCCGTTTATAAGACGGTTTCCTATCAAAGCTCCTAATCCCGACGATACCCTCTTATGGAGCAACCATATCGCGGTTTCTATCATAGTTACTTATTCCCGACGGTACCCTCTTATGGAGCGACCATACCGCGGTTTCTAATTATTTTCCTCCATTTTTCAATTTTCCATAATTTTCCATAATTTCCATTTTCCATAATTTGCTATAGTTTCATAGTTTCATCATTTTCCACACGCACCCACAATATAATTATTATCATTCAAACACACTAATTAAAATTTCCATACTTTATTATTTTCTAAGACTATTATTTACTTTTATTTTCCAAATTAAATCTGATTATTAAATTTTCTAAATCCAAATTAAATTTCAATTATTAAATTTTCTCTTGAATAAATTTTCCATTCATTCCCAATCCAAATTCCTATAGCGATTAATTTCCTTTTTAAAATTCTTAACTAATTTACTGCCGTGGTCTTAATAATACAACAGTAAATATTTAATACTAAGAGGTCTTCGTATCTCGTATTGATAGATTAAAATTTGATGACAGAGGTCTTAATAATCTGCCGACAAAATATTCGCTACGTCCTAGTATTCTTACAAATTTATTTTACTTTTGTCGATTTTATTACGCCATATTTTATTATAAAATTTTACTTAATTACTTTAATTAATTTCCTTAAAATTAATTTAGTTTCATTTTATTAATTATTTTCTTCGAATTTCATTTTTCCGACTTTTGTAATTTTATTTTATTTACTTGAATTGTTTTAATCTTGTCCAAATTATTTGTCAGAGTTAATTAATTAATTTATTTAGTTTTAATCTCTGAATTAAGAAATTGACAATTGGTTTTATTTCACTCAATTTTAACTAAATTATTTTACTTGTCTCTGAATAACTGAGTTTATTTTATTTTTGCTAAATTACTTTCTTTACTTTCTTTATGTTGTTTGAAACTTGAAATTTATTTTACTAGAATTCAAATTTGCGCGCGCAAGCGCGCGCCTTACTATAGCGTTTGCATATATTTTCATGCTCATGATATATTCGACCAATCACGTTACGAATAGTTTGATGCCACATACATTTCATCTCAATTTTATTATGGGATTTTAATTTTGGGGATTATATTTCACCTTACAACGCCTTGAGATTTTTAGTCTCGACCTTGTACGTCCTTTACTCAGCGTTTTAGCTCGAAACAAGATGGCGGACCCTCTCCCAACTTTTGTTGAATTTTTCTTCAAGTGAAATTTACAACTGATTTATTTTCTACTTTTATCTAAATGATTTTAACAATTATTCTAACGATTTTTTACGATTCTAATTTTACTTCTATTTTATTTCACACAATCAAAATTCGTTCCAAATTATTTATATTGATTTTAATTAATTTAAACTTCTGATGATTTTACTAAAATATTTTACTGAAATTATTTTAATGATTTTAATTAACACAAAAATTAACTAATTTTACTCAAACTCAAATACCAGAGATCAAATTTTCACGTGACACCAAAATCATGAATTAACAAACTGAAATAATTCCTAGTAAGATTAATCCCGACTCTGCCTACGTGTTTAATTAATAACCCGAAATAATTCCTGGTATTATTAATTAAATATTTAGTTATTTCATTTCTGACTTGTTCTTAAATTTATTCTTAACTTTATTCGGTCTTTTATTCAGACTTTAGTTCAAGTAACGAGTGCTTAATTATTGACTAAACCAATTGCTTAAATTTTGGCAAGATTAATTAATTAAACTTTTATTTAAAAACTAATGATTGTAATCGAACGCGAAATGGCGATAACCTTCAGCCGACTTAAGGCCTGGCTGATGCCGCTTCACCGAGAATCTATTTAGACGTATTTATTGTACCTGGAGTTTCCTTGGGTTTTATTTTCAAAAATCCCTCGACGCTTTTACTCCCGGGTTTCTCGTCTTTCCTTGATGAGGTCTTATTGGCAGCACGGTCCTGAATCGCCACTTCGTAACTTAATTCTCAGAGAATATTTTATTCTGGAACACGAAATTGGTATTAGAATATTTCTTAGATTAATTAAACTTAAGCGAGCCGGCATGGGCCTAGCAAGCATTAAATTTAACTAAAATTTATCGCCTCGTTCCACAAGAAACAATAGAATAGAAATAATTACCTGAGTGAGATGTTTGCGATGTCGATTCTTCGATTGTTCGAACACAATAAAACTTACCAAAATTTGTTGGTTCGTTTCTTCTTGGCTCTGTCTTCCCCACTCCCTCTCTCTCTCAGCGCCGGCGCTACCCTCTCGGGGACTTACTCACTAGCATAAGATTATTGGCGCGAGTACTTCGGAGCACAGCGCCCTGGGGAATCGGTCGATAATTTTAGCTCGGATCGAAGACCTTCACCGGATAAAGAAGGTCTCGTGTACTCCGTTACAAAATCAATTTCAAAATTTGGATAGATCTCAAAACTAATTCATATTTGTGTCAAAATATGAATTTCAATTTTAAATTCATTTTGAATCAGAATTTTTTTTGCACGGGTTCATATTTTACTTTGTAAACTTTTTATACAAATTATTTGTGCAGTATTATTATTAAATAGTTCATTAACAATGATCTAGTTAAAAATTATTTTATTTCTTTGACATTTTTTGACAAACCTCGGATTCACTCCGTACGGAATTAGGATTTTCCAAATCGGGTTCTCGTTGAGTTCTAATTAGGATTTTCCGATTGGGTCCTTATTGGGATTTCCTAATTGAGAATGCCCTATCAAGACCCAATGAGATCCAGATATATATTTCCAACAAAATTTTGGAGAGAATTTAAAAAATTACTATTTTCTAGTAATTATTTCATTAAAAACTGAGAAGTTCTCGAATAAAATTATAATTTTTCGAATTTTTAAATGTTTTATCAGATTTGTCTCGATAACAATCACTTCTACGGTTATGACTAACATTATTTGATTTGTAGAATAATTAATTTCTTATCGAAAAGTTTTGATATAGTTTTGTTGTAAAATCAGTGCTCTACGAGATATGTGGAAAAAACTATTGAATTTGTGCAAAGATTAACTCGATAATTTTTTAACGGTGAGACGGTTTCGAGAAAATAAATTAGCTTTAAACACTTCCGTAGAATAAAGATTTGCCTACAGTTTCCACCTATGGCCGATGAGGTAATATTGAGTCTCGTGAAATTATAGATATTTGAAAAATAAAAATATAAATTTATGTGTCAATTGAATGAAAAATTCTTAAATTCATTCAGCGAGCACTTAAAATTGAAATTAAGAGTCTTTTGTGAGAATTTTTTTCTATATGTTAACAATAATATTTTGTTAATGGAGTAAGAAAAAAACTATAGTCATCTCAAAAGATACATTTTAGTATAAAAGTTATTGATCAAGTTTAGTCAAAACTTATGAAGTACAAGAACTTTTTTAACCTTCGAAACAGTGTTTCAGGAGAAAAAAAAGGAAAAAATTTATTTCATAATTGTTTGGATAGAGGCCGTCTTGCATAAAAAACAAGAATTATTTTCTTAACAGTATTATCAAAATTTCGTTGAATTTGTTTAAAGTAGAACCATAGTAAATATATTTGTTGGTAAGAAGCCGCAAGAACTAGTAATCGATTAAGGGAGGCCGTCTTACTCCATCCTATTCTATAATTCTTAACTTCCCGCTAGAAAAATCATTCAATTTCAAAAAATCCTGAAGATCTTGGTTTCACCCCGGTTTTCGGAAATTCAGTTTTCATCTGATCTTCACGCTTTGAGGTCCTATAAAGCAATTTTGACCATTCCTACGAGAATCTCCCTTCGTACATACATGGCTTGACCAAATCACAGAATTTGGAAGAGTTCTTTTCCCATTAAATTTCATGTAAATTTAAATTACACTTCTCACAAAAATTAGGGGAGCAAGAAAAAAATCGAAATTTTTGGGAGTTCTTCAACAGAAAAGATTAAAAATTTCAGAGTAATTCAAAGTGCAACACTTTTTTCGATTTTTTTCGACGTAATTTTTTTAGCCCCATAAAGAATTTTTACGTTTAAATTGATTGAACTAGGAATTTCGGAATAATTCCAAAAAAACACGTTTTTCGAACAGATCAACCGATTTTCACCGGTTTGGCGGTGATCGATGTGGCTTTTTATGTTAAAGGCTGATCAGTTTTTGGAATCGATCGGTAGAGCCGTTTAAAAGTTATTCCCAAAAAATCACATTTGAAAAAATTTTTTTTCGTGGTTTTTTTTAGATTTCTCAAAATCTACCGGTCCGAATCGGTCCAAATTGTCGACCCCCTCCCCGAAAAAGTATATAAAAAAATTTTTTTTACTGAAGCTATTACCATTAAAATCTAGTGATTCTCTTCACGATTCTTACGAGTTTTGAGTGTCGCCGAGAATTCAAAGAAAAAAAATTAGAAAAACGATTGATCCTAAAGGCCATCCCTGCAACTTCTCGCTAATTCTATACTCAAAATTGCACTTATTACGTTTTTGAGCTCTTCGAGGTCAAAAATGATGTCCGTGTCATTTTGAGCTTTCCAAGCTCAAAAATCGGATAGAACTTTAATAAAACACTATTTTTTAAATATTCAAACCGCAATAACTTTTGAATAAATGAACCGATTTTCACGCGGTTGGCGACATTCGACGCAGTTTTTGAAGTATCTTAATAAACATTTAAGATTGAATTGATCAAACTAAGAATTATAAAGTAATTACGAAAAAACACTTTTTTAGGTTTTCTTTCGACAACATTCTCACGAACGAATCAACCGATTTTGATCGGGTGGACAGCGAACGATGAGATTTTTTGAGTTTAAGAGCTGATTGGTTTTTGGAATTTATCGGTGAAACCGTTTAAAAGTTATTCTAAAAAACCAGATTTCAAAAAATTATTTGTGGTAGTTTTTTTGAGATTTCTCAAAATCTACAGAGTAGAATCGGTCCAAATTGTATTCAAAATCTAAGTTTAGTCAACCCCTTTGAATGGTACCGCTATAAAAATCGGTCAAGCCGTTTCATAGTTATGAGAGATTTACATACCGCCAAAAACACACACACACACACACACACACACACACACACACACACACACACACACACACACACACACACACGGACATCATCGCGGAAACATTCGGAGAAGCTTCATAGGAGCTCAAAACGTCATCATCCGTTGAATACTCGATTTTAGAAAAATGTAGTAAAACCAATAACTTCCCGATTTTTGAAAACAATCAATTTTTTTAGCAGGATGTTAAAAATGAAAATCAAGCTAAAAAAAGACCTTAGTTAAAAAATTAGGAAAGTGGTTAACCTTGAAGGCCGATCCTACAACTTCCCGCCAATTCAATACCTACGCTTGAAATTGCACTTACTACGTTTTTGAGCTTTTCAAGCTCGAAGAAATAGCTTTTATATGCTTTTGAGCTCTATGAGCTCAAAAGTCTGATAGAAATTTAATAAAACACTATTTCTCAAATCTTTAAACCGCCATAACTTTTGAATAAAAGAACCAATTTTCGAGTGGTTGGCGGCATTTGACGCAGTTCTTTAAGCTTCATGATGAATTTTTAAGTTCGAATCAATCGAATTAGAAATTCCGAAGTAATTCTGAAAAATCACTTTTTTCAGTTTTTTTTTTTCGTTGACGGTAACTCACGAACGAATCAACCGATTTTGACCGGGCTAATGGCGATCGAAGTAGCTTTATTATGTTAAAAGCTGATTAGTTTTTGGAATCGATCGGTAGAGCCGTTTGAAAGTCATTCTGAAATAACCACGTCTATAAAAAATTTTTTGTAGTTTTTTTGAGATTTCTCAAAATACAGCAGTTTGTAT
The DNA here is from genome assembly GCF_013202065.1 of Cotesia typhae. Lineage (NCBI taxonomy): Eukaryota > Metazoa > Arthropoda > Insecta > Hymenoptera > Braconidae > Cotesia > Cotesia typhae. The sequence goes on along the minus strand of NW_027423712.1, from coordinate 3,832,975 downwards.
CGGTTCAAATCATATTAAAAATCTAAGCTTGGTCAAGCCTCATCGAATGACGCAAACCGAGAAGAAATCAGTGGAGCCATTCAAACGTTATGAGAGGTTTAGGGGAAGGGAGGGGGGGACAAAATGGGCTCCTTAAAAAAATCTGGAAAACGGTTGACCCTTAAAGCCATTCCTTCAACTTCTTGCTAATTCCATATCTAAGCGCTTAGAATTGCACTTTTATAACGCTTTTGAGCTCTTCGAGCTCAAAAATAGAATTTATACGTTATTTTTAGCTCTTCGAGCTCAAAAATATGATTTATGTGTTATTTTGAGCTCTCCGAGCTCAAAGCGATAGCTTTTACATGCTTTTGAGCTCTTCGAGCTTAATACTTATTCAAACAACAGTCAAGCTAAACAATTTTTTTTGGCGGGGCTATATTTCTCTAAGTGTTTAAATGACACTATAATTTATTCAGATTCTTAAATTAATATTGAACGTTGTAAAAAAATTATTTTGTTTGGCATACTTTGCTTGACGGCGACGCCTAGGCATCGAAACGACCGCGCGGAGCCCAATTCTCAACGTTATATTAAAATTATAAGTAATGGAGCTACAACACTTCCTTTTTTTCTCCTTGTTTTTTGATTATGATAAATGAAATTTTCAATGGCGGATAAAATCAAAAATACTCCTTTCTCAGAATTAAATTCTAAATCCAATGCACCAATTGCGATATTTTTAAGAGCCCTGTAACAATTTTTCGTAGAAAACTCGCTTCTCGACTAGACTACGAAGATTTGTTACTTTAAAATAATCAACAAAATTAAAATTGCTCTAAAGTTACCTGCGTATATGTTTCTTTATTGAAATATATTAAAGAGAATCGATTATTCATATTGCTGGATGTGAAGAGGTGAAAAATAAGAAGAAAAAGATATGCTCGCAATCAAAGATGTTATAGAGTTTTAGGAATATGACTTGCAAGGTTTACTATTTTTAGATCATTTAATTCTATGTTAATAAAAAAGACTGTGTTTTAATACTGTTTTCTCCTTTATTATACAATCATTTAGATAAGCCAGTGAAAAAATTTTCTGATGCAGTCTGATTTATACGTACATGATTTATGATATGTTCTGCTGTGGCCTCATGTGAAAATTAGCCATATAAAGCTATAGTTCGGCATATCAGATTTTATCAGAATATATCTGGCACGATTTTAAATATATTCTAATATGGCTTGATATGCTTCTACATAATTTTGTGATCAAATATAATTTTGAAACTCTCCGACAAATCGCTAAGTTAAATGATAACTGTTTTCAGAAATCTTATCTCACGACAACTGATACCATGAAAATTGAACCAACTGATCGCTGATCGTCTAAAAATATATTAAGTTCTATTATAACTTACACAAGCACACACAGACACACATACACACTCACACCGGTCAAATCGACTCCGGTCGGAATCACTCCGAAAGAAATAAGTCGATTGATAATGAATAGATTTATAAATCATTTTTTTCCGAATTCCTAAAACAATTTTTTTTTTCTTAAGTGCTTTTTCCCCAACTCCAACCGGGGCTTCGACTCGTAACCCCACAATTATTTCAATTATTGTTAGCACTTGAAGGGATCAATTGTCAGTCCGATCAGTTTACAGTTGGATCAATTTGGCGGTACCACTTTTAGTGAGATCAATAAGAGAGATTAGTTTGAGGTATCAAGTTTTCATATAAAAATTATTTTTTTCACTCTTCTAAAGAGCTCATCTATCATTAGTTTTTATTTTAATCGAATATTTAATCAACTCGTGTGTAATACAACATAATAATTGACGTATACATTTGCTCGAAAATATATGAAACTTTTTTTTTATGTAATGCCGGACGTGGCCATATATAATCACATCAACCCACATCAGGCCACATCAGAAAATTTTTTCACGGGGTGATTCATAATATATTCTCATAAATATATTTGATTTTATAATAATGTCAACTATGAGCAACATACAAAGTTTAAATACGGCAATAACTCTTGAGGCACTTAAACGGTTTCTATTCGAAACATTTTATCAGAACACTTCATTATAAAAATTATAGTGTTCAAAATAAATTCATTTGTTGATTCTTTATTCAACAACCTTCTTGTGTATAGTTATTTAAATCAGCACTTTTTCTACCGATATTTATGTTTGTTGTTAACATTTCTGTTATAACAATATTTACAGATAAATTATTTCATCCGAATGGTAGCAGATGAAAAAATACAGAATACTATGAAAAATATGTTCTTTGACAATCAACGATGAATATAAATGTCACACAACTCTTATAGACAACAATATTTTCTAGATGGATAAATCAAAATAGTAATTTTAGAGAGTCTTATTTGATACGAATATTTCAGTAGAAATGTAACAATGCCAATCTTAACATGGCAAAATATTAAAATTTTATGCCTACAGAAATTAATTTAAATACATCAGCACATCCATACATTTTATATTTATTCAACTGAAATAGCTGACTGTTCGAATATACTGCAAAATTGACAGACAGTAAAGTTTTCGATAAACTACTCTATTACTCTGAAGTTTCTTAATTGAATGATTATAACACTTATTCACAATAGCATAACAATTGACTATATTGTGTATAAGAAATTAATTTGTAATGAGGATAAGAGTCTTTCAAGATACATGATGAATAAGCGCCGCAACCAGCTATGCCACTATATCCATTTCAGTTGATGAATTTGATGATGTAGGTGCCAGGCTACCAAGAGTATCTTCATCCGGTAGAGTATGACATGCGGATTCAGGTGAGCTTAGTGGTGGCAAGTGTGGTGATGACAGCATCGGATCACCTCCATGGACAGGACCTCCTCCGTCGTCTTCCATCAAATCTTCAAATTGTTCTAAACTCACAGACGTCAGTACAGATGTGTCTTCGGTCATGACATCTGGCATCTGTAATAATATCAAGAATCAATAAATAATTAACTAATTCACATTATTTAATGTAATTAGTTTAGAAACTATCTTCCTCCATACCAACTTAGCTTAAACTATATAACTATTTCTGACATTCTGAAAGAGTTTTCGATCTCGAAACTAGTGGAAAATTTTGGAAATAGTCATACGGATAGAAAAATGAACTTGATTCAGATAAAAAAAAGGTATGCTTGTATCTCCATCAATGGATTTATCACACCTATTGGATGATACCATATTGTATTTTTAACCAGCAATATTGGGGAATGCTAAATTGCATGCCTTAAGCGCAAGCCTTAAATTGTACTTAAAAAATTGCCATCAGCTTGGAAAAACTTATTGAAATTGGCATTAACCCTTCAGTACCCACGTTGTGAGAATTTTTAATCACGCTGGGTTTCAATCTTGATTATTTTATTAAATTCAAATTTAATTGTTTATCAATAGTATATTACACCCCTAGGGAAGAAAAGTAAGAAATGTCTCAGAGCACATGCAATTGTTGGCCGAGGCGAAGCCGAGGTCAACAAACATGTGATCTGAGGCTTTCTTATTTACTTCCCGAGGAGTGTATACCATTTTTTTCCCCGATGAAGGCGTAAAGCGGAAACTTCGTTTAGCGCAGCGGGGCTAAAGTTGACGTTTTACGCCCGGAGGGGAAAAAAAATTAATTGATTTCATTATAAATAGAAAAAATTGGTGCGCAGGAGCTTATCGGATCCAGCCCTTGCTTACCAAAGTATTGGATCGGGTTCGAGTTTGGCGTACACTAATAAATATTTTCAATATTTAAGTGTATTATTCTGCTCAGCCCAAAAAATAAAACAAATTCCAACCTCAAAAGTTTACCCCCTACCGTAATCGCTCATGACCTTAGTAGTTTATGCGACTTTAAACAATTAAAAAAAAAAAAAAATTAACTAAAATTAACTAAATTAACTATGAGATTTTTTTTCATGTCTAGAGTATTAAAGATTGTTAAAAATCGAGCTGTTCGGCTTCCTACGGCGTAGATCGGTTCTATTCGGTAAGCGCTCCACTGACATATTTGTTTAAATCTTATGTTATTTAAATGTGAGATTTTTTCTCATGGCGAGAGTAAAGAAGGTGAGCTGAATAATGTGGGTACTGAAGCGTTAAGAAAATAGTTCTATAAAAATTACTTGTATCAAGTTCAATATTTCAGTTGCTTATGAAAAAATTGTTTATCAAATTTAACTTTTTCAACTTTAATAAACTTACTTTTGTATTTTTATTCAATATTTTCTATAAAAATATTACTTTAATTGATCATTATTACTATTAAATTTGGCAAAATATTGAATCGCACTGTTTATCGCAATTATAGTTCAAGTTGTCGGCGAGATGAAGGAATGTTTCTAGTAACAATTAATTTATTCCAATAAAATAATCTAGAAAAACGGTTAACCTTATGTTAGCTATCCATGAAACTTCCCACTTTCATAACTAAAATATTTTACAAGCTTACGTCATGGAAACAAATATAATAGTTGGAATTCTAGAATACCTTCTTCTAGTTGTGTATTTTTTATGTTTATGTGGCGATTGAAAGAATCGTGTTTTTTTATTCAAATTATTCTCCCGAAGAAATTTGAAAAAATGTTTTTAAAAAAGAAAAAAAAATATTCGAAGTATCTTACTTTTTTTTTATCATTTTTACTTCTGCAAAAAGAATTTACAGCGCCTGCAGAAGTAGTAGCCCAATGAAAATCTGTGACAGGAAGGCCATGAGCTTTTGCTTGAAGTTCTAGTTCCTGAACACGTAGTTGAAGTCGACGGTTTTGGTGTTCTAATTGTTTATGCCTGATTTCACATTGTTTCAATCGAGTGAGTTCATTTTTCAAAAGCTTAATGTATTCTACTGAAGATTTTAATATCGTTCCTTTATTTGGCCTTACATCCCGCACAATTTCGTAATATCTGGAAACAGAAATTACAACTTTTAGATTTTGATTGATTTACAGGGTTTAGATTGGTTATAAACTCATATCCGCCTTAGCTGGGAGTTTTTAACTGGACCACTGGATTAACAAAATTGTATAATGATATAAATTTTTTTATCCAAAAATTTTATAAAATTTTTCTTTTTTTAATTAAGACTAATGAGAATTTTCTTATGCGATTTTTTTTTTTTTTTTTTTTTTTTTTATTATAAAAGTTTATTTTTGGTCCAATTATTACATCTAGTTACAGTAATGAAAATCAAATTTGAAGAAAAATAATATGAGCTAACTGTTTGTTTTAAAAGATTGTTCCTATGTTGTAGCTCGCTTCTGGAATATTATTTATTATTTTTGTTATAACTAGTGCAGTATAATAGGTAAGTATTACTGTTTGTGTTGTGGCACATATGAGTATTTTAATAATTCTTGTATGTCCACAGAGAAAAGTAAACTGTAATAAATAATAGTCGATTTATAGTAAGTAATGATCAACTGCTTAACATTACCATTTCAAACAGTAAAATCGTGATTTTAATAGTCACTATGTAATATTTATCATTTAAATGCTACAATTTATTCTTTACATAGAAGAAAATACTATTTCAAACAGTAATATTAGCTATGATACAATATCTAGAATTTTAAAGTATAATAATTAAGAATTTTGACTTTGATATTTATAATTTCGTACCTAAAAAATGATCGCATGAGATATAAAAAGTATAAAATACAGTTACTAAATTTCTAATCCAAGCAACGTCAATGTTTATAAAGTAAAATGGTCAATTTTAAACGCAATGCTAAAAATGAAACTAGGGTAGAAGCACCGGTTTTGGCCATCTTAGGACCATTTTTGGCCACTTGATATTTTAGTGAATTTGTAAAAAATTCAACTATTCAAGTAGAGTTTTATAGAATTTATGAATTAGTATATTTGTACGAATTGAATTTATTGTATTGCGCTTACAGAAATATTTATACAATAATATGAAAATAAAGTGGTCAAAAAAGGTACACTGGCCACAAATGGTAGTTCTACCCTATAATTATTGACTTGATTGGACTGGTAAAACATATATTTTAAGAGTAGAATTTATACTGTTTCGAATGTTAAATTCTCCCAGAGTGAGACCCTTTTCTCCTCATCTGAGTTCCCCCTTCTTCTCATAGTATGGACTATACTATATATTGAAACGGCAATTTTAACTGTTTGAAACTGTAATTTTTTAAGATGAGAGCGTCGTTATTTACTATAGTGACAGCTACTAATCACTTATTTTCGATATTAAATTATAAATTGTGGCTTTTACACTTTCTACATTGAGTTCTGCAATATTTATATTTTTGCCACCCCGATGTCCGCTTTACTGTTTGAAACTAAATAAACCGTTGAGTATGCAGGACTAGTAAAAGGCACCGCTTGCAGACTCTACATCGATAGTTATTTACTCTGTATGTTGGCTATATGAACCTAGTGTGTTAATGAGCCCAAGCGTACGGAGCACGCCCGCATAGATCGACCATTTATCAATCTAGCTGCAGGGAGTTGAGATTCATTAGTCAATGTCGACGACCACGGGAACTTATAAGCCGCTTCAATATCTTCTATTCACCCTATGTGGATAGATTGTATCTTCTATTTATGCTATAGTTTTCGTTTGAATTATAACATTCGAATGAATACAAAGTATAAATGAAAATGCATAAAAAATTAAATCTACTTTAAATTATAAAAATCCGAATCAATGAATCAAATGACACTCGGATTCCGGTTATTTTTTATAGTTTCAAACAGTAAAGCGGACATCGGGGTGGCAAAAATGTAAATATTACAGAACTTAATATAGAAAGTATAAAAGCCACAATTTATAATTTAATATCCAAAATAAGTAATTAGTAGTTGTCACTATAGTAAATAACGACTCTTTTATCTTTAAAAATTACAGTTTCAAACAGTAAAAATTGCCATTTTAATATATAGTCCATATTATGAAGAGAAGGGGAACTCAGATGAAAGAGAAGGGGGTCTCACTCTGGGAGAATTTAATATTTCAAACAGTAAAAATTATACTTTTAAAATATACATTTTACCAGTCTAAGCAAGTCAATAATTACAGTTTGATTTTTAGCGTTGCGTTTAACATTTACCATTTTACTTTATAAATATTGACGTTGGTTGTATTAGAAATTGACTAACTTTATTCTATACTTTTTACATATCATAACATCATTTTTTAGGTACGAAATGATAAATATTAAAGTCTGAATTCTTAATTATTATACTTTAACATTTTAGACATTTACATGACGAATATTACTGTTTAAAATAGTATTTTCTTCCATGTAAAGAGTAAATTGTAAGGTTTAAATTGTAAATATTATAATGTGAATAGTAAAATCATGATTTTACTGTTTGAAGTGGTAATTTTTAGCAGTTGATCATTACTTATTATAAATCGACTGTTATTTATTACAGTTTACTTTTTTCCGTGTATGATAAGAAGAAATCGAAAAAAACATAGCCTTATACCGTACGTACTATGAACAGATTTATAATACGTTCAATTTTGTATGGAATTGTATTAGTAAATTTTTTGCTCTAATAATAATTGATACTGTTAAAGATTTAATTATTATTTTTATTGAGTTTTTTTGTCTAATAAACAGTTCATTCATCTTATATACATATATTCTAGTCAATAAGTGCCTTTTTGGTCAAATTTTTTCGGCAGTCTCCGAAAAATATGATTGAAGTGTCATTTGGAATAGCATGTACACAGTAAAAAAATTTACGTCAATGCGTCAAAAAATTTTGTGTTAAAAATTTTTATATTAAATATTTAATACTTTTTTTAAAACAGACACACACACACACACATAGTAATAACATCGCCGGGGTTGTCAGAGAAACTTTCTGTGAACTTAAAACGTCGAGATCTGATGATAACTCGATTTTTGCAAAACGGGGTAAAAACAATAACTTCCCGATTTTTGAAAATCTTTGATTTTCTTAGCGGAAAGTTAAAAATGATGATAATGAATTGAAAAAGTATTGGCTTAAAAAAAATTGGATAATCATTCATCTCTTCATCGGTCAAAAATTTTATGTAAGACTAAGTCTAAATAGGTTTAGTTGATTTCTCTGAAATTTTAATAAATTGGCTTTAAGATTGTAACCAGGGCGTTTTGCCCAGGTCCAGTTAGCCACCCCTTTCCTCTTTAGAAAGAGCGCCACTGGGATTTTAGACACGGTGTCCCAGAAACCGGGGAAACATGAGAGGGGAAAGACAGGGTCGTGAGAAGTCCGAGAAAGGCTGTAAATAAAACTGAGAAAATTTTATAACAAATTAAATTGATTTATTCAATCAAATTACAAACTTAACAATTTCCTTATAAACTAACTTAATTGTGAGAACCTCTCACCTACGCTGGCCCTTGCCAATTATTCTTATCATTAAATAACTAATTTATCCAAACCTCGTCACTCTGACGGAATACCTTAAAATCTAAATTTTTCCTCGTCAACCTGACGGAATACCAGTTAAAACCTATTCCCGACTGCGCCCCCGACTCGGGCGTCTACGCAACGTTTCTAAATACTCACTAAATTCCATACAAAAATCGTCCACCGGACGTTAACTTAATACACACTTTATCCGAATTACTAATTATCTAAATTCCTTGAATTTTACGCTCAACATTTCTTTAATACAAATTATCAAATTCACTAATTTAATTTCTTACAAAATTTATCAATCAAAATTATTCAATTAAATTCATTAACTATTTTCTCAATAAACTAATTTACTAGATTTACTAAATTAATCAAATTCAGCCCAACGGCCTAGAATTAATTTTACAACATTTCAAATTTCAAATTCTACAAATTTAACAAGCCTCATTAAATATTCAACTTACATATATTCCAAAGTGACCTCGACTATCTAAATTTCACGAATGCTTCTACTAATTCAAACTTTATCGATGTAATTTTAATTAATTAATTTCTCATACTAAAGGACTTGTAACAAACAAAATAAATGACCTTGATGAATAATTTACTTATAAAAGAATCTACTAAATCAAAAGTGACATCTGAGACAATAGCGATCATTAATTGACAAATTTTATTACAGTTAATTCGGCCACTCAATTTTCAAATTCAAGCTTGGCCTGAAATAATTGTAATAATAATACCTGACTTAACTTTTTCAACTCTCCAAACGTTGAGTGATGTCCTGGGGGAAACTGGCGAAATCAGCGGCTGGTTGGTCTCTCTCTCGTCTTCAATGAACTATCTGACTCCAAGTAAAGGGTTCCCAATTTCGGATCGTACATTGACTTCCTTCTTGAGGGTCCTAAATCTTGATGACAGAATTTACTACACAGCACTACACTGACTCACTGTTTTGCCAAAAGCCTGGCTCAAAAGGTGTTACTTGTTCCAAGGGCTGGCTCAAAAAAGTCTCGATGTTTCTTTTGTCGGCTCTTTTATAACCCTCGACTCCGCGTTCTTGAACTTTCCTATTGTCAACCCCGCTTCGTTTTTGGGGACAACAGTGGGGACTTTCGATTTGCACGCCCGGTGACAAGTCTGAACTACTTGTCAAAAATCAAACGGTAAGGGAAAACCCTCATTTATCGTGGCGTCAATAAAGTGGTCGATAACGACCATGGGAAGTTCAGTTTTCCCTGTTACAAGATTATATACAAATTTAAGTACAAAAAAGTTCAATGTGCGATTTTAAAGTTCGTCCAGCTTTTATCATCGCCTATAGTTTTGACTTAAGTGTATATTTGGATTTACAAAAATTGTTTAGATAAATACATACACTAGTCACAAAAATTAAGGGATATAAAAAAAATTCCAAATTTTTTGGTGATTTTCAGCGAGCTGTAACTCCGAGGAAAATGATCGCACAGAAAAAAAAAAAAGCAAATTGTAGCTCCAAGGGTCTAGTTTTTAGATATGACCATGAAAATTTTTGTCATCGTCAGGTCTGGAGAAATCCTAAGAAAACTACTGAAAAAAAATTTTTCGAAATTTTTTTCGTCTTAAAAAGGTCTACGGGCTTCAAAAAAATTTTTTCGATTGTTTCGTTTAAAACCTCTTTTAGTAAATTTAATACCCTTTAATTTGACGTAATCAAAAAGCCTGTACGATAATTTGCCGCGGAGTTATCGTCAATCAAAGCAAAAAGTTTTTTTGACTTTGGAAATCAATAACTCTGGAAATAATGACCGTATAGGAAATCGAAGGAGGGTTTTGAAAACTACACAATATTATCTATAAGAAAACGTAAACCGCTTTTGAAGAAAAAATTTTTTTGAATTGAAAACTCGGACTGAAAAAAGACAAAAATTCGCATAATTAAGGATATTTGGATAACTTGGTATAACTTTGGATAAAATGCATGAACGAAGGATATCGTTGGTAATTTTTAACTTCAAAGTGTCCCCTAAAATCCCTAAGAAATTCAAAGCGCTGCGATTTTTTGTTCATAGTGCCCAGAAGCTTCAAATTCTGTGTTTTCGCAAAAATCACCATTATGAGCAATTTTGTGATTTTTATTCATTTTTCCATTGAAAAAATTTTTTTTTCAAAATTCTTTATTTTTCGATCAAAGAGATTGATTTTTCAAGAAATTTGAAAAAAAAAAAAAAAAATTTTCAATTTTTTCGAAAATTTTTTTCGAAATTTTTTTATCAAAAATTTTTTTTTAATTTTTTTTTTTATCGTCTTCAGAATGCTTCACTATTGTCAAAAAAATTAACTCAATTTTTTCTGTCCGCTACAACTGCCTTAGTTTTAAATCTCATTTTAAAAATTCAATAAAAACAAATTGATATACCCCCGCGGAGTTCGGCTTTTCCTCACACAAAACTTGAATTTTACGTTTTCTTTTTAGCCTAAATTCCTTACGTGAATTTTATGTAAGCTTTTCTTTGATAAGCACCTTTTGATATGCCTCGTCGACATTTAGCTGCCACAGATGTGGCTCGCATTGTTACCCTCCTTCAAGAGGGCTACAGTCAGGTGGAAGTAGCAGCTTCTATGGGGAGTGAGCCAGTCCGTTATCAGTCGGGCCTATGCCCGATTTAACGCGACTCAAAGTTACGATCGTCGTCCGGGTCAAGGTAGACTACGAATCACTACCGAGCGTGATGATCGAGCTATCATTCGAGAAGCTCGTCGAAACCCTACTGCGCATGCCCACACGATCGCTCATCAATTTCGCAATCGTCGACAACGTCCTCCCCAACAACACATATCGGCATCGACGGTTCGAAATCGCTTTCGAGAGCAAGGACTACGTGCTAGACGCGCAAATCGCGTGCCTATGCTCACTCCACGACATCGCCGAGCCCGATTGGCCTATGCTCATGATCATCACCAGTGGGGTCGTAGACAGTGGACCAGTGTATTATGGACTGACGAATCTCGATTTTGTCTTCATGGCAGCGATAGACGATCTCTCGTTTGGCGCCGTCGTGGAGAACGAGATCGGGATGGTTTTACGAGACCAGTTACAGCTTTCAATGGTGGATCAGTCATGGTGTGGGCAGGCGTGTCCTTCAATACCAGAACCCCGTTGGTCATCGTTCGTGGGACGTTGACTGCCGATAGGTACGTCGACGAAATTCTGGAGCCACACGTCCTGCCTATGCGCACACGCATGGGGGCAAGACGGTTCATTTTGATGCAGGATAATGCTCGTCCTCACACTGCAGTTCGTACGCGAACTTTTCTCCGCGCCAACAACGTAACAACGCTTAATCATCCAGCGATGAGTCCTGATTTGAACCCAATTGAGCATGTTTGGGACATGCTTGGGCGTCGATTGCGGCGAGACTATCCGCAACTGCACAATCTTCATCAGTTGACTCAAGCGTTGTTACGTTGTTGGCAAGGAATTTCGCAACGTGATATTCGACGATGCATCAACATGCAAGAGCGTTTACGAGCTGTGATTCGGAACAGAGGTGGCAATACACGGTACTGAGCAGTTACTGCCGTGCGTACAGAGGTCATTCGGCAGCTGCAAACAGACAAACACGCAGCAAAGACACACACACACACACACACACACACACACACACACACACACACACACACACACACACACACACACACACACACACACACACACACGTGTGTGTGTGTGTGTGAGAAGCGTAAATCCGACCGAGCAACCTCCACGTGGTACGCTTTGGGTAACGCTAATGCCGGCGGTAAAACAACAGTCGAAAAAAATTTTCGAAAAAAATTGAAATTTTTTTTTTTTTCAAATTTCTTGAAAAATCAATCTCTTTGATCGAAAAAATAAAGAATTTTGAAAAAAAAAATTTTTTTCAATGGAAAAATGAATAAAAATCACAAAATTGCTCATAATGGTGATTTTTGCGAAAACACAGAATTTGAAGCTTCTGGGCACTATGAACAAAAAATCGCAGCGCTTTGAATTTCTTAGGGATTTTAGGGGACACTTTGAAGTTAAAAATTACCAACGATATCCTTCGTTCATGCATTTTATCCAAAGTTATACCAAGTTATCCAAATATCCTTAATTATGCGAATTTTTGTCTTTTTTCAGTCCGAGTTTTCAATTCAAAAAAATTTTTTCTTCAAAAGCGGTTTACGTTTTCTTATAGAGAATATTGTGTAGTTTTCAAAACCCTCCTTCGATTTCCTATACGGTCATTATTTCCAGAGTTATTGATTTCCAAAGTCAAAAAAACTTTTTGCTTTGATTGACGATAACTCCGCGGCAAATTATCGTACAGGCTTTTTGATTACGTCAAATTAAAGGGTATTAAATTTACTAAAAGAGCTTTTAAACGAAACAATCGAAAAAATTTTTTTGAAGCCCGTAGACCTTTTTTAAGACGAAAAAAAATTTCGAAAAATTTTTTTCAGTAGTTTTCTTAGGATTTCTCCAGACCTGACGATGACAAAAAATTTTCATGGTCATATCTAAAAACTAGACCCTTGGAGCTACAATTTGCTTTTTTTTTTTTCTGTGCGATCATTTTCCTCGGAGTTACAGCTCGCTGAAAATCACCAAAAAATTTGGAATTTTTTTTATATCCCTTAATTTTTGTGACTAGTGTATTTTTAAAACTAAATAGAGCCAAATATACTTACGGATCGTTAGTTTTTGGCAATAGCGTACCAAGTTCTTTGATCCTATCATTGATATTAAATCTTCGTCTCCTTTCAACTGTAAAATGAAAATTTTTTATTTTTATTTATCGACAAAAAAAATGTAGCCGTTCGATTTATATGCTGTTTATGCATAAAAAAGTTTTAATGTAAAAATAGAGCATGTAGTATGTGATTAAGATATTTGTCATATTACTTTTTATTATTCGTATTTGGAAAAATGTTTTCAGATCAATTAAAAAATGGTTTTAAAAAAACAATGTATTATAGTTACGCTGATTTCAAAAATGAATTATTTTCTTACTAACTAAATTCACTCATTCTACTGGCACTAAATTTCAGTACAGAAACAGTATCCAAAATCATCAAAATCAATTCAAGCGTTGGAGTTAAAACTTATAGTTATAGGGAGCAGGGGGGGGGGTGAATACTTCGATATTTTTTGGTAATTGAGCAGTTAAAAATCTGGAAATAATCACTCGAGTCGAAAAAATGAATTCCGATGAGCTCAAATCAATTGTTTTTTTATAGCAGTTAAGTTTATTTGAGTTAATTTTTTCAACTCGGGCAAATTTTTAATTTATTTGAAAGCTTACTTTACAAGTTGTCTTGAAAATCATTGTAACTTTGATATAGCACATAATCAATTAACGTAACTGTACGATCTCACGCAATTGGGGAACTTCTACTACTGTAACCAAAGTTTCTTATCACGGAATCTTTATATAATATCAAAATCTTCATACTAGTTGAATCGTTTATTTGAGAAACCCCAAGAGTCAAAAATACTAAATTTTTCAGGAGAAGAAAAAAATATTTTTCTAAGTTAAGTTTGCAGTAACATCATGCACCAATTATGAATAATAATGATGTTAGCATCCTTAAAAAAGATTCGAGCATAAAAAATTTAATTGTTAATTACTACTATCAATAATAATGATTTAAAGTTTTTTGACTTACAGGGTTTCTTGCTAAAACGAATAAAATAGTAACAAAATCAGTAATTTGTCAATATTTCTCCTCAATAATTTATTATTATTATTTGAGTTTTTACTTGTATACCATTTCTGGCTTTTACAAGGCTGATTGTCTCAGCGTCTCCACATATAGTCTCTCTCTATTACCAACGTATGCTCTCCGCTTTTATATTATCAACTCTTATTATCAATATATTCTCCACTTTTTATTATCAACATATTCCAATATATTCTCCACTTTTTTATTATCAACATATTCCAATATATTCTCCACTTTTTATTATCAACCATATCTGCTCTCACATTTTAATTCCTGCACATATCTTTCATTATTCTCCATGCGGCTGTGGACCGACTTGTGCTTTCTGTACTGCATTTACCCTATTCCTCACCCCTTTCGATCGGTTGTTGGAATAGTGACGATGGGGAAACCACAGAGAAAACCCATGCCAGTACAGTTCGGCTACCGGAGCGACCCCCGACGGTTGGTGTTGGAACTATTCTAACTACCGTCGGGGCTCGAACCCTCGCCTCACGACATGATGTGCGACCGAACTAACGGGATAATGACTTAGTCCGCTCGGCCATCATGCCGCTTCAAACATTTATTATATTTATGACATAAAATACAAAATATGTATTGAAACTACAATTAACGAAAATAATAATAAACAATCATTTATTTTTAAATTTGAATTAGTGAGCTGAGAGTTAACAATAAAATATTTTAATTTATGATAATCCATTTTTATCAAACTAAAATTGCGAAAATTTTTGAAATCAAAGTATTTAATAGTAAATAAAATGTATTTTTATTTGGTAATCATTAATTTCAGAATTTAAATTAGTGAAATCAGTCAACAATAAAACAACATATTGCATATGCCTCATAAGCGAAGTGGATGAGGTTGTGCTCTACCCGCCTCACAAAAAATCAAGCGATTTCTTGAACTAAAATTGTCTCCATTTATTTTCTATCGCACTTGTAGAATAATATTTACACATAAATGTCATGAAAAAACACTAGTTTTAATACTTATGACATTTTTAAAAGACATTTTACTTTTTAAATGAATAAAAAAAATGTTTAAAAAAATTATTCCGTGGACGTCGGGCTGTCAAATGTGTGTATGGAAACCGGCGTGGTAACGATAACTGCCGAAAACCTTAGCTGATCAAATCCATTTATTTTTTATACGATTCAGTATGATTTAAAATTAAGTCCTTTCGAAGATCACGGTCTAATTCAATGTAGTTTATTTATAATCAGCATCACCTCAATATTCACTAACCGTTTGTATATCTATATCTATGTAAATAAAGTTCGCTAACAAAACATGCACAGTACGTTTTCTTTTCTGAGTGGATAATGGCGCGAAAGATTTAAAAGTATGTTTTATATTTTATTTTAATCAATTTTATTATGAAAAATGAAATTATGAGGCATGTACTTTTGGATTTTTCAAATTTTTTTTTTATTTTAACCCGCTAAGCGAACATTGCAAAACTCATTAAAATTTAAGTATTTAACAGGAAATTTAGTTTCTAATTATCTGATACTCAATTATTTTAAATTAAAGTCAGTGAAATCACATCAAACAATGAAATAATGATTTCATTTAATTTTCTTAAATTAATACTGCAGAAGATATGAATTTAACAAAACTTATTTTGTTAATATTCAAATTGAATTTTTCTTCGAAAAACCCTATAAGTCACTGACGAGATTTGTATCGACTGATTAGTGAGGTCTTGAACACGAATTTAATATTTTTTGGTGCAGGTATACCTGAAGAGAAATTCAAAGAATCGAAAAATGCAATAAACTCGATTTCGAAAAAAAATATGACTTATGGGGTTTCTCAAATAAACGATCCAGTTATAAAAGAACTCTTCTACAATTGTGTGGCTAAATACTCATATTTTACTCGTCGTAAGTACTCGTTAATTGCATGAACAACAAATATTTAAGCTATAATTATAAAACAAAACGATGTTAAGTTAATATCAAAAAACCTAAGTGTCTTATGCAATTTATCACTGTTGTTATCTATGCGTTAAAAAAAAAGAACTGAAAATATGATTGAAATGCAGTATAGTAGAATCTTTATAACTTTGTTTATTGAGTCTGAAATTTTTGGAAATAAATTTAAAGAGTTCACAGTAAAATACGAGTCTTTCTTTCACTGTTTTTGTTCGTGAAAAATAGTGAGAACTCTATGTTAAAGAAATTAAAAAATTTTTTAAAAGTTCTACAAAATATAGCGTCTAAATACTCTAAGTTTCGTATGAATCTTTTGTTTTTCATGAAGAGATCATCCAAAAATGGATTTCAAAAATTCTACTGCCAATAGAGATTACGGAGGTGGGTGTTAAAATATTAAATTTTTATTTTCAAACTGTAATTTCTACAGACTCCAAATTTAGTAGAAATGTTCGTGTATGATGTCAAGTTCGGCTGTATAAGAATGGATTTTCTCGAATTACTCCAAAAGAAATTGCAGGCACGTTAACAATGAAAATTTCTCATTTCCAAACAATAGTTTCTATGGATTCGAGTTTTTGTTGGAACCTTTTGTTTATAATGAAGAAATCATAACGAATAGGATCTTTCGAAATTTCTTCCCCACGTAGGAGTACGAGAGAGGAAATTGTCAAAAAATTCATATTCTCCAAATATAGTTCCTACAAATTTAAAATTTGATAGAATTTCAAGAGAAACGAGCAATTACTGGGATGGCTTTCAAGGTCAATGAATTTACATAGTTTCCTTTCTTAATAACTATTTTTTCTTACAACAATTGTATCTTTGGCAGCGTTAAAAAATTCATTGCAAGGTTTCCAAAATTTAACATTACATTAACAGAGCGATCTAGTAGATGACTCTAGTAACAATCGAACAGATGGTTAAGTAAGGATAGCTATAATAACAATACAGGATTACTCTGAGAGCGATCTTTTTTTTTCTGTGCCGTTTCTTTATTTAAAAAAAAAAATTATATCCCAAATGAGATAGCTTAAGAAATTTAAATGACATTTTTTTTCCTTTTGGAATAAAGGTAAAATAGTATAAACAATTACTATTTAATTTATAGTTAATAAATTCTTTTCTTTTAAGTCACAAAAATAAAACAGTAATTTGAGAGTCAAAAAAAAATTAAAATTCTTTTTATTTTATGTATTGTACTTTCGACAGTGTTTTCAATTTTTCAAAGTTGATAAAAAATTTTTCTACTTGGCTTATTGTCTATTCAATTCTTCTTCGATTGTTTCTTCCTCAGAACGGCTCTTAAGTGAGGAAACTTTACGGCTCTTAATTTTATAAACTCTACCGCTTTCTAAATTTATCGTTTATGCTTTTTCATGCTGCTACCCACTATAAAAGCATAAAAACTAACTCTACTAATTTTTGTAAAGCATTTAAGTTTATTTAAGGAAATTTTGAATATATAGCCGTAGAAACAATGGCCGTAGATTCTGAAGTACGATATGATGCATCATAAATTAAAAACTTTTACTAGATACAACTATAAACATCTTGTCTTGATATTTAACTTACTCATATTATGATTATCCTTTTTCTGACGATCTTTTGCAAGAGCATGAATCTCTGCGTCGGTGAGTAATAACGGTTCTGGTTTTATTTGCAAATCTGGTAAACTAGTTGTGTGACTGCCGGTTTGACTATCTTTCAGTGAACCATTTTCAAATGATAAGATGTCATCTAAGAGATCTTCTGCCTAGTTAAAAAATAAAAAAATAAAAAGAAAATTTATAAAACAATTTGAGTAAAAGAAAAAAAAATAGAAAAATCAATAAGCTTGATCAATGATCGCAGTTAAATTTTAACATAGTTTTAGATTTTTAAAAAGTGATTTGTAACGTTCTCGGGGACTTAACAAAATTGTCATACGTAAATTATATATGAACTTTTATACAGAGATTTTCGTTGCTGGTACTTCCAACGAGATAACGGAAATCTCTGCGATAAGAAGTCGCCATGGCTTGCGGATAGCAGAAACATGCAATTCGGTATAGTACCGGAGCCTTGACGACGTCCTCGGAGGTACCCATACAAAGTTCGAAAACCGGCCCTCGGATGGCCCATCGACGGGCAAAGGATACTGATTGACGGCCGATCATTGGCGACTTTTAATGGCCCACGGACGGCTGAATGTCCAAATGATAAAAACGGCCCATTAACGGCAGTTGATTATCGGCCGATTGTAAAAAAAGTTATCGGGCCGTTAATTGCTGATCATCGACTGAGTATGTTAAAATAAAAAAAAAAAAAAAACTAAAAATTTAGCCGATATACCGTAGAATTTTTTATTCCTATAATCGTATTGGCGTTATGAAGTCAAGTAGTAGAAGATGTAGTACAGGAGCGTCGATCCTAGTCGGATATTCCGAAAAAATTCTAAAGGTTAAGTCGAAGTGGGAATCGAACCTGGTTCGTCTGCGTGAAAGTCTCGATCATTACCGGCTGCGCTGCATGCTGGAATCTAACTGAAAAATTCTACTTAGCTATTTGAATGATTGAAATATATTTTATTACTGCATATACAGATTATGAAATTTATTAGTACTCAATTTTGTCGATTTTTGTATAAAGTTTTTAAATGTCTGAAGACGATTATTTTTTTCATTCTAAATTTAATTTGCACCAAACCTATTTAGGCTAATCCCTTATTAGAAAAAGAGATTCAAAAAGATTACCTCAATGTAAAGTGTATATCTATGTAGTAGTAAAAATAAAATCTTTTTCAATTTTTTCAAACAATTTTAATCTTTTTAAATCTCTTTTTCTAATAAGGGACAGTTGATCCTTCCAATAGTTATATGTTTGTTTCAAAAATTATGCCATCCTTTTCTCAAGTCAAACTTCGAAATCACATTTAAAATTTTTATTGTCTTGTTTTATTTGCTCATTATTTTTGTTTAGATCTACGATAATCTTGTATAAAAGTTTATATATTTTTTTTTATTTATTTATATAAGTTTATATATAACTTCTATTTGGATCAATAATAATCTTAAATAAACATTACAATATCTTTTTTAATTTTTTAAATATTATACTTCGCGTGATGCATCTCCGAAAACCCAAATTTGTGTTATTATAAAATAACAATAATTGGCCAAGAACAGCCAGACTTCGGGCGATAAATGGATATTAATTGCAAAACATTAATGTCCGCAATAGACGGCGACCAGCGTTTAACCAAGTATGGCCCGTTGACATATCCCTATAACTGGCCAATCGTTGGCTGTCAGATATCGGCCGATGGTTGGGATTGTTTCCATTAACGGCAACTTTGTATGGGTAACTCGAGATCAAAATTGGCTAAAATATATCTCTGTACAATTATGTAGCTTTATTAAGAGGCAGTCAATCAAGGAACTTTATAGAGAAAGGAGCTCTGCTCCATGTTCCCTCGACTAATCTATTAGTTTTCTTTTATTACAATTAAATGCAATAGTTCATTTATTTCTGACACCTAGCTTAAATCCATATCATTTTACCTTAAATTGTAATAATTATTACGAGTCTAGTTGTAAGACCCGCCTGAGATCGATTGATTCTTTCATGAGACTGACCTGGGATTTTAAATTATTACAAAATATACACAGGAAAATCCAGTACACAAAGGAAAAAATAATATTAAAATGACTATCCAACGTATCCTTAAATGATGTTCTAAATAGAATGGGATTTTAGAGCAATAACAAATCATATAAAATGTCAATTACTGAATAAGACTTTGGTCATTATCAATAATTTGCGTCATAATAATAATTTCACGCAATTTTAACAAATAATAAGCCTATATTGATCTCTCATGTTAATACATAAGTAAAATTATCATGCTTGCAACGTACTGTAAGGAATTGAAAATAGGATTAGAGGGATAAACTGTTACGTAAACAAGTGTTATATAAACAGCAATAATAAACACGACGTGCCAATAGTATGTACAAAGTAATAAAATCTATTACGTATAGGACTACAACATACAATAAATTCGTTATAGGAAGAAACCATACCTAAATGGAATAGCATATACGAGTTACGTACATACCCATCACATATTCTGTGCAACAAAAATAATTTTTCTAAATATTGAATATTCACGAAGTTCTTAGAAGTATATAAATACTTTGGCCGTATTTGCGCGTAGCTTGTCTATGGTGCTTAAAAAATTTTTCGTCCTATGGCGGATGTATGCGGGTTTTTACGTGCAGGGGATACTCTAAATAAAAATACGTGAAAGTCTTGAAGTTATAGGTGCGCTTTTTGAAATGACAGTTAAGTTAAAACGTAAGCTATTCGGTTATATAGAGATTGGTGACGAATGCGTGACATTGTTCTCGACTGTATAAAGTTCTATATAGCCCAGTAGATACTGGCGCGTACGCGTATTATATACAGATTGAGTGTCGTCTGCACGTAACAACCCACATAATATGTCTGCCTAGAAAGAAAAATTTTTTTTATCCTAGGCGGACGTATGGAAAGCCCTTACTTACCGTGGCGTCAATTATGTGGTCGATAATGACCCTGGGAAGTTCGATTTTCCCTGTTACAAGCGGATTAGAAGGTTATGGCGTCGTGCGCTATTTATTTATAAATTGAGTATTCCCTGCATGTAAAAACCCGCATAAGTCCGCCATAGGACAAAAAATTTTTTAAGCACCATGGGCAAGCTACGAGCAAATACGGTCGAGATGATAATTATTTACAGCAGAGATATACAGCCTCACCCCTATTGGGCCTCAGCTTTATACTATCCCTGCTGAAAATATTCATCACCTCGACCGTATTGGCACGTGGCTCGCCCAATGGTCATAAATAACTATTAAGCAGCATAGGCAAGCTACGTGCAGATACGGTCGAAAACTTTTTTTTCAGTGTACTAATAAACAAACAAAAAAAAAAATTACTACTATTTAATTTCTAATTTTTTACTATGAACATCAATGTTTTTTAAAATAAGTAAGCTATTAATTCCACCCCAACATTCGGAAATCGAGTTCTTATCAGATCTTCACGTTTCAGGTTCTATAGGAAGCAATCCTGGCTATTTCTATGAAAATGTCACTTATGTGTGTGTCTGTGTGTAAACTCCTTTTTACTTTTAAACGGTTCGACCTATAAAAACGCAAATTACGGTGTTCAAAAGAGTTTTATTGTAATTTTTCTGAGAGATATCGTTGTGATTTTTTGGTATTACTTCGGAATTTCGCGTTCCATCGTTTTTTAAGTACAGTGTTATATTTTATGTATTATAGATATATTGAATGCAGCATAAAAGAATTAGTAAAATCATTGACCCTACAGGCCATCCCTGCAATTTCTTGAGAATTAAAAATGTAAAGCGTTCCAAATCTAAAAAATTACGACGTATTTAAGCTCTTTGAGATCAAAAATCTTCTGAGATTTCTATCGACAACGATATCTCTCAAATTAATCAACCGATTTTGATGTTGATTGTGGTAATTAACGTCATTTTTTGAGTAGATGAGCTGATTAGATCATCAATGTAACAATCAAAATACTTAGTTATTTCATGAAACCAATAAGTTAATCATACAAGTAAATAAGATTGTATTCATGATTAGTATGCTTATCACTCAAAAATAGAGATTTTTATGTCTTCACTTTTCACGAATACTTTCTTCGAACAGTTATGATCTGTAAAATTTATTATGATTTGTTAATAAAAATTACTAGTTTTCTTCTATATAGTTTTTTAGTAGTATATGATACTATCATAAAGTATGAACGTAAGATGTACGTTGATGTATGAATTTTAGTGAATATTAATAGTGTACTTGTAGAATAGTTTAACAGGATATGAATAGTATTTTATAATTACACAAGCAGAACAAAGTAATTGAATCGTATTTGAGCGTACAATAAACGCTAAAAATAATGTGAAGATAACAGTAAGACAACTTTTCTTAATGATACTCGTTACGAAACATCCGGCGGCAATCTTCTATCCAGCTATGTTGCAACATGTATTACTCCAGTTTTTAACATGAAAAAGTTTATTAAAGAAAGAAAATAATTTTTTAATACACCCAGCTATGACATTTATTTTTTGACTAATTTCTTATTAATTATGAACATAAGAAATAGAAATCATTACGACTTGAAGCTTTTCAATTTCATGAAATATAAGTTTTCATGAATCAGGAAAGTAATTTAAAAATACACCAGTAAATATAGTTGATTTAAAAAAAATCGAATTAGACAAATGTGTATTCAACATCAACAGAATAGTATTTCATAAATCACATCAATTTTTGTTCTATAAAAATCAATTCAATAAGTTTTATCATAGAAAAGTTAAGGATTATGACTGTAGTTCTAGTGACGACCAAAAAAGAAAACATAAATTATAATGTTTTAACTTGAGAATTTTAATCAATATTGAAAACATTGATCGCTATTTTTTTTTTGCTTAATAAAACAACAATAGAAAATTTATATTTAAGAATTGATCTTAATTGTGTACATGTACTTACATGTATCATTATTTTATTTGATTACATAAGTTAAATTCTAATATGGAACTTCTAAAATTGAAATTTTTAAGTTTCAAAGTAAAAATAAAAAATTAGGAAAACGGTCGACCCTAAAGGCCATCCCTGCAACTTCCTGTTAAATCCATACCTAAGCTCTCAACATGTCATTTATACAGGTTTTGAGCTCGAAGAGCTCAAAAATATCATTTTTGTGTTTTTTTAATCTGTCGGAGCTCAAAAAGATGGCTGTTCTATGCCTATGAGTTCTTCGAGCTCAAAAGTCTGACGGGAGTTTCTTAGAACACATTTTTTTGAATTTTCAAACCGCAATAATTTTTGAATGAATCAACCGATTTTCGAGCAGCTTACGTTGATCAACGCAGCTTTTTGAGTTCGTTTAAGAATCTTAGACCGCAAACATATCGGATTAAAGATTTCATATAAATTCTGGGAAAAAAAAAAACATTTTTAACTTCCCGCTAAGAAAATCAATGATTTTCAAAAAATCGGGAAGTTATTGGTTTTACCTCGTTTTGAAAAAATCGAGTTTTCATCAGATCTCGATGTTTTGAGGTCCTAGGAAGCTTCCCTGACTATTCCTGAGAGGGTGTCACTCCGCGCGCGTGTGTGTGTGTGTGTGTGTGTGTGTGTGTGTGTGTGTGTGTGTGTGTGTGTGTGTGTGTGTGTGTGTGTGTGTGTGTGTGTGTGTGTGTGTGTGTGTGTGTGTGTGAGTATGTGTAAGTATGTGACCCGCTTATAACTTTTGAACGGCTCGACCGAATCGAACAAAACTAGTGGCGTTCCAAAGAGTTTCATCAAACTTAGATTTCCTGAAAATTTGAACTGATTCGGACCGATAGATTTTGAGAAAAATAAAAAAAACCCCGAAAAATTAAGAAAAGTGTTTTTTCGGAATTACTTCGAAATTCCTAGATCGATCAATTCGAACTTAAAAGTTCTTTACGGGGCCTTAAAAATCACGTCGATCGCCGCCAAGAACGTGAGAATCAGTGCATTCAGTCAAAAGTTATTGCGATTTGAAAATTCAAAAATAGTGTTTTATTAAATCTCTATCAGACTTTTGAGCTCAAAAGCCTAGAAAAGCTATCTCTGTGAGCTCGGAGAGCTCGAAATGACACGAAAATTATATTTTTGAGCTCGAAAAGCTCATAAACATAATAAGTACAATTTTGAGCGCTTAAATATGAAACCAGCGGGAAGTTGCAGGGATGGCCTGTAGGGTCAACCGTTTTCCTAATTTTTTTCAATTTTTTTCGACGCCGTATCTCACGAACAAATCAACCGATTTTGACCGGATTGGTGGCGATCGGCGTGGTTTTCTGAGGTTATAAGCTGATTAGTTTTTTGAATTGATCGGTACAGCCGTTTAAAAGTTATTCCAGAAAAACCATCATTTTTTCATTTTATTTTTGAGGTTTCTCAAAATCTAGCCAACCGAATCAATTCAAATTTTCACGAAATTTAATGACAGACACACACATACACAGAAATAGTAACAACATCGCGGGGGTTGTCAGGGAAACTTTCTGTGAACTTAAAACGTCGAGATCTGATGAAAACTCGATTTTCGAAAAACGGGATAAAAACGATAACCTCGCGACTTTCGAAAATCATTAATTTTCTTAGCGGGAAGTTAAAAATATCAATATAAAATTATGATAAATTTATATTGAACTATATATTGGAAAAATTTTTGATTTTCAAATTTCAGACTTAAAAATTTTCCACATTTAGGGTTGGCAATAAATCCCTAAACATAGAAAGCGACTCAAATCAATAAATGCGATTGTGTATATACACAATATATAAATATATGTGATATAACGTGGCTTATGGCCATGATAGCTCCTACAACTCTCAGTTAATCTTAATGAAACTTGGTACATTAATTCCTAGAACGAATACCTTGAATGAGTTCGAAGATGAGCAAAATCGGTCAATTAGTTCAGAAATAGCAGCTATTTAAAATTTTCCGAATAGTGAAAATTGCTTTTTCGGTCACTTTATTAGTAAGTAACTTTTGATTAAGACGAGATACCTAATTTATTAAAAACTCACATAAAAGCTTATGAAATTACATTTAACTTCACAAGTTATTTAGAAAAAAAATGAAGATAATCTATTTCTTCATATGATAGAAAAATCAGGCGAAAATTTCACCACAAAGACTAATGCAATAGGTAAATTCCTAACGAAATCTACCTAAAAGAATAAGTGAAAAAAAAAATTAGTTCCAGATCAACCTCGTTATTTAACTGATTTTTGTACAATGATCTACATAAACTTTTGATAATTTTGTCATTTATGAAATTTATAAAATCATAAATGATTTTACATTACAGTAATCAATGACTAGAAAAAGAGGTTGTAGATTACATAAGAAAACAAGCAATAAAATCTGATTTGAGATAGCCTGCATTTTATCTTTAGGTTTTCTAGGTTATCGTATACATAACTGAAATACTACTATTCTGTAAAAGAAGAAAAAAGGAAAATTGTATGAGTGAACGACGTAAATGGGATTATAATTTTGATGTTGAGTTTAATATCGAAAGTAGTGTTACAATCACACGCCGTTATCGATGTTAAAATATTTCTTGATGATAAACAAATTTTGTTTCAACTATTTTTATGGATTAGATTGCTATAATCTAATTAGATTTATAGATAATATTAATTCTAGATACTCAGCAATTCTATAATTGTTACAAGAAAATTATTTAAATAATAAAATAATTCTTTCAAGAAATATTGTTGTCGGAAAAGATAAAAAAAAGTGTTTTTTTTTTTTTTTGTTTAACTCTGAAATCTCAGGTCGGAACATTTTTGAAGTAGGATATTGTCTATTTAAGTGCTCGGGAGATATCGCAAACCCAAACTTTTAAAAAAGGATTTTTCTAATACAACCACTAGAATTTAGAGCTCAAAAATGCGTGAAAGTTGTTATTTTTCAGCTTGAAGAGCTCAAAACTTCGTAATTGAAAATTTTTTGAATATTTTCCTGATTTTTTTTTGCAAAATAGAAAAATTTGTAAACGTTATTCATTTACTATTTTGATAAGTGTGACATTACATCGAAACGCCGTTTTTAAGTACATTCGACCACGAAGGCTTGGTGATTGTAATTAGAATAAGTATTATCACCATCAACCTCTTCATAGAAACAATATTATTGATGAAAAAGAAGAAAATGAATTATCAATTCTACAAATTCAAAACAAATTATACTATGAAAAATGTTAGGGTTAATTTTGATCAAAATAATCATTATGTCGTTCATTTAATACGCTTTAGAGAATATTTAGAGAATAGTACGGTTTTGGTTTTTACCAACGGTCGATATATTTTTCGTCTTTTTTGAATTTGTTAATTTTTAGATTTTCAAAGGATTTTATCTTCTTGTCTTTTTCAAATTTCAATATTTTTATAACTATATTCTAATGCCATGAAAATCATAATTACAGTGGTGTTGAGTCATATCACGGTTGTAATAAGTAATTTAAAGAGTTTTTTCTAACAAATCTAAAATGAATAACAATGACGTTAGATATTATACGTCTCTACTAAAAAAAATGTAATGTATAATTTTCAATGTTAAAAAAATATCATTTTGATAAAATAGTATTTACAAATGTAATCGAGAGCAAAACTATTATATAATTGAGAAGTGAAAGTTATTATCAACAGTGTACAATAGTGGGGAAGAATAATCGACTAATGTCATTGATGCGTCAAGCCACTTACTATAAAGAATTTCGACTAAATGTCTGCGTAAATGTTTTAATGGCTTTGAAACTGATTGAATGACTCTAGTATACAATACGTTCACATGAAATTATCAAAAATTTTTAACATGTTTACATTCGAAGAGATAATAACCTAAAGTGCATTTGAATAAGCAACTCAATAACAAAATGTATTATTTATAATTTTCAACTTGAAATATGATCCAACCAATCCTTTTTCAATTTTATCCCTCAAGTTTCTTGCTCTTTTACGGACGTTAAGTCTGAACGTAAAATATAATTAAAATAAAGAAGGAATTTTACAGTTTTCATGTGGAATCTGTATCTCTAAATTTATTGATTTATATTTATTGAGTTTATTTTTATTAAAGTAAAATTTAAAATGTTATCGTCACATAATAAATATGATGTATAGAAATAATAAAGAGAATCATTATTAATTCGTAACAAAATTGAAACCTCAATTACACTCTCATTATTACACGGAATAAATAGTAGTGGAATAATTACAGTTTCTACAGTAAAAACAGGTCTTTTAAATTAAAAAATGTAAGGTTAACAAAAATGAGCTAAAAAATATTGTAGTTTATACCCGTACTGAAAAAAAATATATGCTGCATATACGGGAACAAAAAAAAAAGTATGTGGCGTAAATATTTTATATGTGCGACGCATATGTATTTTTGCCAGCATATATGCGTATATATGTAATATCGAAAATAAAAAGAGTATACGCCAAAAGCGTAGGCCATCAGGTAGTATTTAAGTCTAGTTGTAAGATACGATGTCTGGAGTGTATGAGTGCAAGAGAGAAAGAATCAGAGCGAAAATATGTACGTAGGTATGATTTTTAAGAGATGCGAGAGTAAGTACGAGGAGTGGGAAAAGGGGATGAGTGCTGAGGGTCAGTTGACCTGAGTGTAAAAGATTAGTTCTATACGAGAATTTAACAAAGACGTGCCATTTTTCTTGTAAGACATTGTTTTAAATAAACTAACAATCATTTTAGATTCAACTAACTATCACTTCTAGAAATAAGAACCTTATCCCTATTTATCAATCTACAGGGGATATCATATATATATTTTTTCAGTATGGATAGGCTTGTGTGTATACAATGAAATTCTTACAATTACCGTAAAAAGTAATTTTCTAATCAATTTTTACAATTTGATACTGTAATATTTAAAACGTCTAAGTAAATCATTTAGATATAAGAATATACTCCATAATTCTGTTCACGTGCATTGGCTGTGAAAAGTTTTTTACTCTACTTACAACGATGCAATTCAAAAAGTAACCAACAAGGATGTGAGCGTCATCTTCAGTTGCATTTTAACTATTTTCTATCAGATACAGTAAAATTTAAAGCTTAAATCAGAATTTCTGCTATTCGGAAAAGAAAAAAATAACTCAGTTTTTAAAATTGGGAAACGCTTCGTTTAAAACTTTAATATTGACTATGTTTGGAAAATAGTGTAATTTTTGTAGTTTTGAAATAGAGTGACTTTTCGATAGTATCTGAAACTGTATTAAATACTCAGCCTGACTTTAACTTAATAGTTCAATAACTCTTTTTTTCGTGAATGATGAATTAAAATTTTTCGATTACAGCATTAATTTTAAAAGGCAACAAAAAGTAAGAGAATTTTTTTTCAACTTCTCGCTATAAAAATCAATGATTTTCAAACAATCGGGAAGTTATTTCAATTGTCTTATGTCATGTACTAATTTTAAAATAAATTGTTTTAAAAATACTATCAAAACTCTTTTTAAAAAAGCATTAGATCACTTTGATTCGCAGAAATGATTACATATATGTGATTGAGAAAAAAATATAATCACGTAATGATTGTCTGATTAATAAGATTAACAAACTTTATTCACGGACAGACTTACAATTTAGTATATGTAATGCATCCTTAAATGTAGTTGCAATAATTGTTAAATTTTAACTAAGGTAAAAGCCCCAGTGCATGCTCAGGAACAAGTACATGCTTACTCCATGTATTTGGATATCTATATTTACAAATATAGATATACAAATACATAGAGTGAGCAGGTACTAGTACATGAGCAGCTACTGGGACTCTTACCTGACTTTCTTTTTAGTATTTATAGAATTGATAAGAATACGTACGATGCTATCAAAAGTAAATAACTGTATATTTCAAAATTGATATTGTTATACTTTAAATAAAACCTAACTTTATAAACTTTAACAACTATTGAAAAAAAAAAAAAAAAAAAACATGATCCGAAATGTTACTTCAATGCGATCTGATAATATGAGGAATAATTTATCAAATTGTTGAAATATTTTTTCATGTTTTCAAATATTTCAGAACCTTCAGTTATCATAAAATTATGTAATTTGACGATGAAATATAGTAAGAAAAAAATATTATTTGAGCTGTAGGATCATCTACCGCATTTATTTTTTTTTGAAAATTCTACCTAAAAAGTACTTTTTAGGTAAGTACTTTCACTATGTTTTAATTATTTTTATAATATACTTTCGAAATCTATTGTGAAACAATGCTACGGATATTTGCTTGATACACATTTATTCTCCTCTTTATAATTACTGAGAGTCCAATAAAATAAAAGTGAAAATATTTTTCTATGGTGATTTTAAAACTTACTTTGTATCGTCTTGTAATGCATGTATGGACACTGGGTATGTTGAACACTGGCATTTTGTTATTTTTTTTTTTTTAGATAAAACTAAACTTCCAATGTATCGAGCGGAATAAATCTTTTGTTTTTAATGACATAAATTTTTTCGATGACTTCAACTTCATTGGATCTAAGGCAATTTTTATATTATTTCTCTCTTACTTGTCTAGAAAAACAAATTTTACAGCTCAAATAAATAAAAATTAATTTAAAATTCAATAAGTATACTATTCAACTGAATGTTCAATATATTTCACAGGTGAAAGATGGAGTCACAAATGTAAAATTCAGAACACGTTTGAATTTTGTGGTTTGAAACCATGCGTATATTTTCTGCGACACAATACTTTACGTTCTTATGTAACCGCATGTATTTAACTCATACCAAATACAAATTCGATGAAAACTGATATGCAAATTACCGATGGTCTAGTTTATTTTATAATAACATGTTCCAGTCTTGCGCAATTACGTTTTTTCCATAATTTCGTATTTGTTACTAAACACTACAAAAAATTTAGATCAGTCTGTTGACTAAAATTTAATTTTTTTAAAAACTGTATTCTATCGTTATTTGCTGTAACTGATCCAATAGAGATATCCAAATTATAATCAAGTGCTTTAATAAAAAATTTTATGGTATATTTATATAATAAATTTTTAAATTTATTTAGGTATGTACAACACAAACTTTAGGCCACTTCTATTTATTTTTTTTTCACTTTACTATTCGTTCTTTTCTTTCACTCTTTATCTAGTTTGTTGTATTTGATGTTATCCTCGAGCCTTGTTTTGTAGCCTTGAGCGTTTTCTCATTTGTAACGTTTCAGCAGCTATCTAGACTTCATAATTACAATCCTAGAACCAAGGTTGAAGTTATCTAATACCATAGTTTTAGACAAATGCAGTTTACATTAATCAACAATGTTTATTATGACAACGATCTTCCATAAACTTTGCCTCTGTTATATGTTGTGTTTAGAAGAATATCGGCATGTATCAGGTCTTATTTCCAATCTCATTTAATAAAATATTCCATTTGAGATTGTCACTGTAGATTTTTTGTTTACTTTATTTATTTATTTATTTATTTTTTAATTTTATTACTTATTTACTTTATTCCAAAGTAAATAATATACATTTGAACTCAATCCCAGATTAGGTGTAGTTATATTAAATCTAAAAATCATCACTCTCAAGCTATCGTGATACTGTTATCAGTATTTTAGAGTTTTTTAATTTAAGTAAATCAAGGTAAAATTTGAATTTGAAAATCATTCAAAAATTAAACATTTTAAATTGGTTTAATAGTAACATTTATCAGTATAAATGTATGAGTACAATTAACTGTTTCTTTCACTATATGTGATGATAAAACTTCACAATAAGTTAAAAACACAAACATTAATTTAACACTAAAGGAAAAGTACTCGCTATTCAATCAGGTTGTTACGCTCAACAGTTGTCGACTGAGGCCTAACTTTGACACACTGTTTGACTCTTCATATTTCCATCACTAAGTCGATCACGCAATAGTTATCTGAAAATTATTTTACACATTACAATATCTGTTGTCTTCATTTTGTTATCTTACACATAAAATATTTTTTTATCAAGTATAATTTACCTTATCACTTTTTGACAGTTATTAATCTTAGGATCTAAAACATTGTTATTAACCACTCGCGTAAAGACAATTTTCCGGGCGATTGAATCAACTATAAAGGCGTTGACTATCTAATATTTGTGTCCCGAAGTGCACTCGAGCGTATACACAATACGTGCAAGGAAATACAGAGAGTGTACGATCTCAAGCTACAAAACGTACTCGGAATCTGATGACGATGCTCGCGTAGAAAGAGAAGAGAAACGATGAAACGAAATAAGGAAAGAGGGGATAGAGACAAATGTTGACGGCAATGATTATATAAGATAGGCAGAGACATGGATGCCCCCGCCTCCCTCCAGCGTCCTGGACGATCCATCATTTTATCTCTCATTCAGTGGCGCTCCACTGTACTGATCAATGCCACAATTATTTCCCAGAAAAGTTCTTTCCACTCATGATTTGTTAAAAGTTACTTTTTCTATACGTTTAATTATTCAATAACTATCTAAAATAATTACATGTTAAACGACAAAACGATAAAAAGTAAATGATATATTTTATGTGTAAATATTTTTATTTTACAAACTTTAAATTGAAAAAATTTTCTTAACTATTAAATCAAAACCAAAGAATCAAACGTTATCATAATCTATCCATACATAACATGGAAATTGTTTCTCTCTTTTTTGGGAATATCATTATATAAAAAGTTGTCAATTACTCAGGCATTAAATTTGTCGAATCTAAATTTAGAAATTCTTGGAGGTAATTTTTTATTAACTATCCAATTAATTTCAAACAAGTATTTCATTGTTTTTTCTACATACTTGGTTTTGGTAATTTTTGTTTTTTTTTTTTTTTTTATTCTGAAGGTTATTTCTTGGTTAACAAACAACGGGCTAGCACGTATAATTATATGAAACGCAAGTGTGAAGTGTATCAAGTCACACATATGCATTATTATTATTTGTACAAGCTAGTTACATTAATCTTTATAATACATATGCAAAGTAAGACCCTGTGGTGT
Organism: Cotesia typhae; assembly: GCF_013202065.1. Taxonomy (NCBI): domain Eukaryota; kingdom Metazoa; phylum Arthropoda; class Insecta; order Hymenoptera; family Braconidae; genus Cotesia; species Cotesia typhae. Next base: position 3,801,267 of record NW_027423712.1, on the reverse strand, counting down.
GATAATACTTGAAAAAAATGGAGTTATCTAGTGACAATATTACATTTTAATTGAATTTGAATAAAATTTACAAACTTTGAGAAATTCTTGTTAAATATTTATGGCAGTTTTTGTGGAACTGATGACATCGATCACCAAAAAAAATATTTCATGAAAATTCCTCCTACGATTGAATATACTTTGAATATGTTTAACTCGACAGTTTCTAAAATTCGAAAATTTATAAGATTTTGGAGTAATTTATCTATCAAATAGTTTCGCCAACTGTTCTATACCGATCAATTAAAGGGTATTATTTGTATATGGTTTGATGGAAAAAATAATCGATAAATCTACTTGTCAGTTGATAACTTTAAATAAATATCGAAAAAAAATTGATAATCATTATAAACTTGGTTTTTTTTGCATCTTCCTTAAGGAAGTACGAGCGCTAGGCGGGGTGGGAATAGGGATCGACTCTAGCGCGGTAAGGGGAGAACAGTAACCATATGATTTTTCTCAATACTAGAATTCAAATTTGCGCGCGCAAGCGCGCGCCTTACTATAGCGTTTGCATATATTTTCATGCTCATGATAGATTCGACCAATCACGTTACGAATAGTTTGATGCCACATACATTTCATCTCAATTTTATTTTTCCCAATATATAGATATATATTTAACATTGGCTAATGGCGGCATTCATTTTTCTTTTAATTAATACACTTTAATTAGTCGGGAAAGTGTAAATTTTTTTGAATTAAATTTATCACTAATATATTTACTTCCATCCATCAGTTTTTTAAAAGTATTCACCGACAGTTTTACGAGAAAGATACAGGAATGGATCCATTTTTGGAGGTTACCCCATAAGACCAATGTTCAATTGCTCAACTTTAAAGTTAATTATTTATGTAAATGATCGGGCAATCTCTTTCAAATTTTGGGAATTTGATTAGACATTTAAACTTCATATTAAAAAAAATCTAGCCTTTTATCAAAAGCTGCCTTGGTGCTCATATTTTCTTAACATGATCAGACTTTTATAATAGTGATTATGCTGTAGAAAATCAGGAGTGAATTTTACGCTGCATTCACTCTCATCATTCGGAGTACCCTTGAAGCTAGGTAAATTTCAATGTCAGTTATGGGACCTACAATTACTTTTACCGAAATTTTTCAATGTTCATTTCAAATTTTTTTTCTTCGTGTCAATTAATATTCATTTTTGTAAGAAATCCACGGGAATGTCATGGTGATTGCCCATTGAAAGTTACAATGAATATAAGCTAGAATAATCACATATATGGGTGATTCTCTCTAAGGATGTTTTTTGCTGTCCCGGGCATTTTTAACTTCCCGCTAAGAAAAATTGAAAATTTTCAAAAATCGGAAAGGTATTGGTTTCATCCCGTTTTACGAGAAACGAGTTTTCATCAGATCTCAACGTTTCGAGGTCCTAGGAAGCTTCCTTGATTATTCCTGCGATGGTGTCTGTATGTCTATATGTATGTATGCATGTGTGTATGTGTTTTTTTTTTTTAAATACAGAAATGAAAAAAAATCTTCCAAAGACTTCTTTGGAACTTGATGGTCGGTAATGTGGTATTCTCACCCACTAAAAAAAAAACTCCTCTCTCTTTTCCTGTGGATGGAACGGAAATGACTGAATCGAAACCGCGTGAGCATTACTTCAATCCAGTCCATGTTGCATCTCACGACGCTTACTCCTGGCTACTGGTCCCTTTCTACGGATTTTTCTTCCAGAAGGCGCTGCACATAAGCTGTGACAGCTTACCAGTTATCTCCTTTTCGGAGCATGCAGACTAACAAGCTCTCGAGGGAGAGCCTGGTGCCAATAGTTTCTTCGGTGCTGTTTCTGTTGTCCTTCTACCGATCACACTCGAAGAACGTGTGTTCGGCGTCGTCAATTTGGTCTGGGCAGTATTTACACATTGTCGTCAGGTGCAGTCGCATAATAAAAAGATAGGCGTTGAACTGTCCGTGTCCTGTCAATCACTGGGTTAGGAAGAAGTCCGTGTCCTCGTGCCTTCGAGAAAGCCAGACATTGATATTTGTAATCAGGCGTGCTGTCCATCTGCCCTTCTCTCTCGATGTCCATCGGTCCTGTCACTCTTGATGCGTTTCCGCCTTTATCCTCGTTCTTTCAGCTTCCGCAATGACCAATACAGCTACGGTCCCAAAATAGCTGCTTCGGAAACCGTGCGGTAGGCGCAGGCAACCCTGATAGCGCCTCGTTGCTGCACTGCTGCCATTTTCCACCGGTAGGTCTTCTCATTTAATATGTCTTCCCTTATCTCCGCTCCCTAAAGCAGTACTGAATAGACTGTTTCTAAAAGAATTCTTCCCTTTTTGGTTCGTGGTCTTTTCGTGTTGTCCATGATCCTTGATAGGCTAGATACCGTCTTGCTGCCTTTACTGCATGCACCATCAAGGTGTTCGCGGAAAGATAGTTTCTCGTCTATCATTGCCCCTAAATAGCGCAGGGCCCTTGTTGACGTCAGTGTTGTTCCTCCCATGTCTACAGCGAATGGTGTTGGAAACCATTTTTGACGTGTCAGGACCACCATTTCGACTTTGTGCTCAGCGAGTTTCAGGTAATGTTTATCAAGCCAAGTTTCGATGGCATCAATAGTTTCCCGTCTGCATTCTATCAGTCTGGTCCCATAATTGAACCTTGCGGAACGCCCACTGTTATATCGTGTTCTTGTGGGCCTTCCGTCGTTTCCGCTATCAGCGTTCTTTTGTCGACATATTCATCAACTATTGCCAGATTTTCTGGCTTCGCGTCAAATTTGTGCTCCAAGGCATCTAGGATGTCAGCTCAATTTGCGCTGTTGATGGCGTTTTTGATGTCTAGTGTGAGGACAAGACACACCTTGGAGTCGCAAACGAGATGTCGAGGATGGATTCTTGGTACCCCGGTCTTCTAAAGGTTGTGGTGCTCCCGGTATTCAGCACTATGAGGGTCAGTCTAGTTGCGATGTCGGCGACTTCGTTACCTCTGGTATCGGAGAACGCAGCTCCCCATTCAACCGATTTAGGGTTGAAATCACGTAGCTATACCAATTGTACTCGTAACGATACACTTGTTACTATACAGTAGATGGTACCGAGCAGAAAACTTTTTTTTCAGTGTACATGATATTTTAAATTGAAAACAGTGTTATTGCACGCTTCATAACCGAAGCGGAAAAACTTAACTGATCAAGTCCATTTTTCTTTATATGCTTCAGTATTATCGAAAACAAAGTCCTTTCAAAGATCTCAGTCTGATTAAATGTAGTTTAATTGTAATTAGCAGTAAATTACAATCCACCTGACTGGATAACCTAGTCTTGGCCAAGCCTAAAGTCACGCTAACTTGGGCCAAGATTGTGTAACCTAAACTCGGTCGTTAAATGGTAACCCTAACATGGACCAGGACAGAATGACCTAGCCTTGGCCATTGAATGGTAACCCTAACATCAGCCAAGACTGAATGGCCCAGCCTTGGACGTTGAATGGTAACCCTAACATGGGGTTAGTTAATTGAAAAAAAAACTACGGTTGCCAAAAAAATTTTTTTGGTTTTTTTTTAATTTCTCAAATCTACCGGTTCGAATCGGTCCACACACACACACACGCGCGCGCGCGCGCGCGCGCTTCCGTCATCGTGGAATAGTCAGAATAGCTTTCTCAGACCTCAAAACGCGAAGATCTGATGAGAATTCGATTTTCGAGAATGAGGGTGAAATAAATAACTTTCCCATTTTTGAAAATCATTGATTTTTTTAGGGGGAAGTTAAAAAATACTTCTTTCCTAAATTTTCGTCAACGATATCTCTTGAACTAATCAGCCAATTTTGATCCGATTTGCCTCTACTATTGATTTGTTTCAGGTTAAGAGCTGATTAAATTTTAGAATTGATCAGGACATTAGTTTAAAAGTTATGGAAAAAAAATTATTTTTTTGAAAATTTCCTTTTTGAGATTATTCAGAATCTGTTAAGCCGAAATAATTGAAATTAACATGAAATCAAATTGCAATAAAACTGTGACAGGGAAAACTGAACTTCCCATGGTCGTTATCGACCACTTTATTGACACCACGATAAATGAGGGTTTTCCCTTACCGTTCGATTTTTGACAAGTAGTTCAGACTTGTCACCGGGCGTGCAAATCGAAAGTCCCCACTGCTGTCCCTAAAAACGAAGCGGGGTTGACAATAGGAAAGTTCGAGAACTCGGAGTCGAGGATTATAAAAGAGCCGACAAAAGAAACATCGAGGCTTTTTGAGCCAAGCCCTGGAATAAGTAACACCTTTTGAGCCAAGCTTTTGAGACAGTGAGGCTTTTGGCAAAACAGTGAGTCAGTGTAGTGCTGTGTAATAAATTCTGTCATTAAGATTTGGGGACCATCAAGAAGGAAGTCAATGGACGATCCGGGATTGGGAACCCTTTACTTGGAGTCAGATAGTTCATTGAAGACGAGAGAGAGACCAACCAGCCGCTGATTTCGCCAGTTTCCCCCAGGACATCACTCAACGTTTGGAGAGTTGAAAAAGTTAAGTCAGGTATTATTATTACAATTATTTCAGGCCAAGCTTGAATTTGAAAATTGAGAGGCCGAATTAACTGTAATAAAATTTGTCAATTAATGATCGCTATTGTCTCAGAAGTCAATTATTCATCAACGTCATTTATTAGTTATTACAAGTTCTTTAGTTATGGGAAATTATTTAAGTAAAATTATCTTGGTAAAAATTGAAATAGTAGAAGCATTTGTGTAATTTAGATAGTCAAGGTCATTTTGGAATATATGTAGTTTGAATATTTAATAAGGCTTGTTAAATTTGTAGAATTTGAAATTTGTAATTTTATAAAATTAATTCTAGGCCGTTGGGCTAAATTCAATTAATTTAGTAAATTTAGTGAATTAATTTATTGAGAAAACTGTTAATGAGTTTAGTTGAAAAATTTTGATAATGAATTAAATTAGTGAATTTGGTATTTTGTATTAAAGAAATGTTAAGCGTAAAATTTCAGGAATTTAGAGAATTAGTAATTCGGATAAAGTGGGTATTAAGTTAGCGTCCGGTGGACGATTTTTGTATGGAATTTAGTGAGTATTTAGAAACGTTGTATAGACGCCCGAGACGGGGGTACAACGGATTAAGTTAGGAAACCGCTGCGTAGACGCCCGAGTCGGGGGCGCAATCGGGAATAGGTTTTAATCGGTATTCCGTCAGGTTGACGAGGGAAAATTTAGATTTTAAGGTATTCCGTCGGAGTGACGAGGTTTGAATAAATTGGCAAGGGCCAACGTAGGTGAGAGGTTCTCACAATTAAGTTAGTTATAAGGAAATTGTTAAGTTTGTAGATTGATTGAATAAATTATTTTAAATTGTTATAAATAATTTTTCTCAGTTTTATTTACAGCCTTTCTCGGACTTCTCACGACCCTGTCTTTTCCCTCTCATGCTTCCCCAGTTTCTGGGACACCGTGTCTAAAATCCCAGTGGCGCCCTTTCTAAAGAGGAAAGGGGTAGCTAACTGAACCTGGGCAAAACCCCCTGGTTACAAAACTCTGTCAGATTTCAATTATTTATTCGTTGAAATATTTACTCAATCACAGATGTAGAAGAGTTGAATTCAGTTTTATGTATTTAAGATTTAAAAATTATGGAGCTGTAAAGACTTATGTATGTTTCAATTTATAAATTTCTTGTACTTCAATAAGTAAAACCCTAAATTTTGTTAATCACCCGTATAACTTTTATACTACCAGCATGAAAGCATACAGATATGTGGGCCTAGCTAAATACAACCTAGCATGACTAGATCTCACAGGAGAGATAATTCTATACGAACAAATATTGTATATTGACTGACGTCGATAAATATAATCATCTATTTGTCATGCTCATGCATAAGAAATCATAATTAGTTATAGCATATTGGTCATATTAATTACCATATCATCTACAATAATAACAAGAAATTGTAATTCATCAATTTCAGTAAACATGTATTATACCCCAGTATACTTATTTTATTATTAAGGATCGACTGAGAATACTCCAAAATATTAAACTAAAAATTAAAAAAAAAATTATAATAGGCGTTTACAAGTTGATTTCATAACATTCAGAACACACTTTATCCCGTCAGTCTTAATTGGTGTTATAAGCCGCGATAAACTAAACAAAATTAGTTTTATTTTATAAGCAAGTCAAATGCTTAAAACTATGCTAGTAATCAAAATGGGTTATGAAGGAAAGGGCATGGAGATCAATTTATGTCGTAACTCTTTCACATGAACGTTTTCTCTGCATTGTAACTGTTATTAAGCATCGCTCGACGATCCAGAATAATCATACAATTCGTTTATTTCTATCATGTTTACTCTTATACTAGATCATTCATAGCGCAATGAAATTTAAACGCATACTAAACACAGTTTGTAATTCAATGAGAAAAGAAACCTCTTTAAATTGAATCTTCAGTGAGCTATTACTGCAGTTTACAACATTTATTTGTATATTAATTTATTTTTTTTTTTTAAACCAATTAAAAATAATTGTTTGTTATTCTCTTTAAGTAAAACGAAATACTTTTTATCATGAAATTTCAAATTACCTGATTTTGAATCTCATAATAATTTAAGTATTCATTAAATCGTTTTAGGTAGATTTCTTTAGAAATCTATCTGTTGTTTCCGGTCTCATGTCGTAATTTTAAGAAAATTTTGTTATAATATGTTTCATTTCATCGAGTAATGTCGAAAAATAGCATTGGCTTAAGAGTTCTCTCGCGCCATACAAGAGAAAGAAATTTTTGGGCGAAGTTATATATATCTTATTTAAAAACAACCAATTTTCTTGATTTGAGAATCAATTTCTTAATTTGAGAGAAATGAACAACTTAAAACAAGAATGTCATTTTGAAGAAAAATTTTTCTTGAATCAAGTGATTTTTTTTATCAGTGTATAAAAATGTTTATCAATTCTATTAATCTTTACGGCAAAACGACAATGATCTTTATGCTTACTCCGATCAAAAATATATATTAAGCTGAAGTTATTGAATTCATAAATCACGGAAGATTTTGGAAATCATGCTCCACTGTTTCCCGGATTTTTTTTTCATCTTAAAACAAGTTTTTTTTTTAGTGAATCATTAAATAACATTTTAGAATATGCAATAAAATTTAATACGACATTTCTGTGAAGAAACGATTCAGAATTTAGTAATTTATAATATTGTGAACCTAATACTTCTTATCATATATATATATGATCATATATATGCTATGAATAAGTGTAATCATACAATCGATGTTTAATCATTTAATTTATGTGGGTATATTTTATCTGTTATTTATTTATTAGTTAACGTAACGCATTATCTAATATAATAAATAAATATTATATCTTTATATAGATTACACATTTAAAAAAGTTTAGAACTAATGTATTTTTAATAGAATCATTATATTGTATCATAATAGCAAATGGTATAATATGCGTTGTAGTTGTTTATTTTTGAAATTTTTGAGCTATATTTTTGAGCCGCCCGCGATGACAATTTTCAAAAGCTCACATTTTTTTAGAAAAGTTATTGTGGTCGATCCGAATATCGTTGTATCATGAATCATGACTTTGCTGCATTATATATATAAAAGCGAGTTGTGGGTGCAAGTTGTGGGTCATAACTTTTGAAGCAGTATATCGATCTAGATGCAGTTTACAGTTCTCAAAACGGGATTATAACGAGTTAATTAATTCGAAGATATATTTTGTTGAAGGAAAAATTTCAAATTATGAGTTCGTCAAAATGTTTTTTTAACTTTTTCGACGAAATTCTAATCAAATCTTTAGAGTTTATGATCATCACGTTAGTTTTTTAAAAAAATTGCAAGACAAATCAAAATTTTCAACAACGAGTTTTTGAGCTTAAGAATGAATAAAAATTGTAGTTTTTAAACTCGTAATGCTCAACAGGCTTTTGTGCTCAAAGATAGAGTAAAATTCCAATACGCTTGACCCGTTGGTTATAGCGTCTATACGAACATTTCCGAAAGAATTGTCAGGCAGTGCGTAAATAAATATGCATTTATTCATCGAATAAAAGGTTCTTGTTTGCTTAAAAAACTATAAGTTTTAGGACATGCCGTTCTGGCACATTTCGTTCGGGCATGCATCCTAATTAATTGATTCAACCTAAAATAAGATGCATATCAATGAACAGTCAATCACTTTAATGTTTCAGGACCATCCTTTTAATGTTAAGGGTCGGGATAATAAATACGTTTTATATCAATATTTTAATGTTATTTAATTCTAACACACAATGTAAGAATCAATTTGAAGTCAGCAAAGCACGTTCGTAACCTCCAACAAATATATTTTTTATTCTCTCGCGTACGTGTTCGATTTAATAGGATGCAGTAACGGTGTAATCGTGAAATAAGATTGTGTTGCAATATCGTCGATAGACTATAAATTACGGAAATAAAAATTTGAATAGAGCTACATTACGGTTATATTATTAACGTTAGCTGCTTAATAACTCAAATTACTCAAATAACATAAATTTTCACGTTAACAAAACAATTACATTTTACTTTTAAATCAATTACCGTGATGATGATGACGTACATATAACATAGAAACCATAACCATAATATTGAAGCTATTCCATTATTGTATAGGAACTTTTCCAATAAAGTATGGGTATGGTTTCCATAATGGGTATAGGATTGATACCTATAATGATCTTTTTATCATAGAAACTATTCCCATAATGCTTTGGAAGAGTTATTATAAATTTCTTGTAGTAATCCAAACACTTAGCAAATAAAAACTAGGCAGTAAAAACCACAATTTTTTTTTTCTAGATAATTGCTGATACTCATAACATTTTCAAGTGTTACGAAAAATTAAAATCATTGTTGCATAATAATAATATTTATGGTAATTTTTGCTAGACTAACGTCTTTGTCAAAATTATCATTGCAATTACAATTCACGCTCCTCGTTGACTAACTGACTGATTCAGTAACGGCCATGAAACGATGAACACCTTACAAGTAACTAAGTCTTCACCAACAAATTTTTATTTTTTATTTAATTAAATTTAAAAGTTTTCAATTTATCTCATTGTCTCTGATATTTAATACTTGATACGCAAAGAAAAAAAATTACATTTCAACCAAGTATTTTATGATATTTCTCATCCGTTTTATTTTTTTTACTTTTTATTCAGAAGTCGTTTATCTTACCGTTCATTTTATTGCAAGATGTTGTAAAAGTGTCATGGTCATAATGAAAAGATTACAATCGAAATCTGTAGAGTTTTCTACAGCCGTTGTTGATTCACGCAAGATTATGAATAAAATAGAGATCTAAGATTCTTCGAACGGCAAGTTAAAATTATAGAAATTCTCTTTTTACCCTCTATTAGTCGAAATAATTAGTGAGTCCCTACAAGCTATTTCTGTACATATTTTCCCTCCATAACTCGAAAAATTAAATTTTACCTCTATATCTCGAACTTGGACAATGCCATAGATAGAGAAAAATCGAATTATCTAAAGCAAAAAAAATGATTGACTTTTTTTAATGCTATATTTTTTTTATTTTAAAGATGTTTTAAAATAATGTTTATTTATAATAAATAAATATATGTGTGGCGTCTCTGGAAACTTGAATTTTCATCTATTTTACCCCATTAACTCAAAATTTATAAGAATGAATCTCAACCTCGTTATGTAGAATCGAAATCCGCTTAAGTCAAAATCCTCTATAACTCGAATTTTTTTGCCTCTCCCTTAGAGTTCGAGTTATAGAGGTTTTACTGTACTAGTTATTGCGGCTTTATATTAGATTCTTTATAGGTTTTCTCTTTTAGAGCAGCAATGTGGCTGCCTTAATTACGGATAATTTACAAACTGCTGCTTTGTTTTAATTCTATTTAAACTTTATAGATTCTTGATATTCTCATCTTCTATACAACTTATTAGTTCAAATGAATAATAAATGAAAAAAAAGTAAATAGTTGAAAAACTTTGAATATAATTTATGAGTCATGATCCTTTTTTTTATCGCTAACAAAACTGCAGCAATACAATAAACTTTTTGTTAAATGATTACTTTTTTTAAATTTAAGGACTAAAACATTATAAATCAGATTTGGCAGTGATTATATTGAGTCCTAAATAGTAAAAAACTACGATGATAAATTTATGAATAAAAAAGTTATTTCATTGCGATAAAAATTTCTCGCTATGTTAATATACTTATTATACTTTATTTACTTATTATACTTTATTATAGTTAATCACTTTCAAAAAGAAAAATTATTTTTTGCCAGTAAAAAAATTTTATCGTAGTGAAATAATTTTTTTATATAAATTTATAATCGTAGTTTTTTATATTTTATAAAAGGGATACTCCATAAAAAATCGGCCATTTCTTAAGTATGACTCCGCAGATTTTTTAAAAAATTCCACATGTTTTCAAGGCTAATTAGAAACAGTTTTATGAATTTTGTTGACTATTCATTTCTGATATTTGAATTTTCTTTTAAATTTAATTTTTCTTAACTTCTCGCTGTGAAAATCAATAATTTTAACTCTCTTAAAATGAATCAGTGGAATTTCACTGTTTCACAGCTATAAGTATACCAAGTGGCATACCAAGTGGTATACTTATAGCTGTGAAATAGTGAATATACCACTTATTTCCAGTAATTTTCACTGTTTCAGATTTAAAGAGAAGAAAGTCGGAAATTTATTGGTTTCACTTTGGTTTTCGAAAATCGAGTTCTCATCAGATCTTAACCTTTTAAGGTTCTAGAAAGATATTCTGACCATTTATGGGGTTTCTGTATGACACACACACACACACACACACACACACACACACACACACACACACACACACACACACACACACACACACACACACACACACACACACACACACACACACACACACACACACACACACACACACACACACACACACACACACACACACACACACACACACACACACACACACACACACACACACACACACACACACACACACACACACACACACACACACCTTTAAAAATAATAATAAGTTAAGAAAATAGTGATGGTCAATAAAAAAAAAGACATTTTTATAATTTGACGCGATTCTCGATAAAAATCTGAAATTACAAAAACTTTATCATTAAATATCTCCGGAATTATTAATTTAAGTGACTTAGTGCTTTTTTGTAGAAAATTGAATTTTTTACAGGTTTGTTTTTTTATATCTTTTCTGTAGCTCTTGTCATTCACGAGATAAATGCGAAAAACGCGAATTTCATGGAAAAATTAAGTTTAGAGGCCTAGTACTACCTCGCCAGTTCGAGTTACGGCTTAGCTGCAATAAACACTTTTGTAGAGGATTCAATTTTGAAACAAATCCGTCCATGGTCGAAACGATGCTATAAAATACCACTGAGTTGAAGAAATTTAAAGATAAAAAATCAGAGTTTCTGTGTTATTTTAATGGGAAATCTTTATACGCCTTGGTCGATGACTATATTAATATTAAGGACCCAAACTTTCAGGGAATTTTTTTTTTGGATACTTGCACCAACATTTCACGATGAGACTGAGAAAAAAAAATAGTTGAAAAAAAGCACCCTAAAATATATAAATTCAATTTTTGAAAAACGAAGTAAAATTAATAACTTTTTGATTTTCGAAAATTTTTTATCTTCTTAGCGGGAAGTTAAAAACGGTCTCGATACGTCAATTTTTTCGGGAGTTGCGACTATATACAAAAAATGACATACATGTATGTATGCATACATCCGGACGTGCACAAGTAGCATCGTAAAATGATTTTTAGAAAATACAAGATTTTTTATTTAAAATGATTTCTTGATATACGTCTTCTCATATTATCATATAAGTTCAACATGGTTATGATAGAGGGACTTTAAGACCACAAAATTACTTGATTTTGATATGTTCGACTTAAATCACTACCTCAACCGTTTCGCGTGATGCGGCGTGCAATACGCTATTACACTCAATCACCACATAGGGTTAGCTTATTAAAATATACACCGTTTTCCACCCCGAAGGGAAGAAAACGATTATTTCGGGTCTTGCCAAAGGCTTGACCTTTCGGAGATTACCCACTGCATCCTTCATGTGTACACATCAAAATTCCCCTTCAAGCCAATTTTTACATCGGAAGGACTCAAGGGAAAGAAATTTCCCCTCTGAGCCGCCCCTATAGTCATTTGCCGGCCAGCGCGACTAGATTCGCGGATCGGTTTCCCGATTTATACTTCAGTACCACTCCGAAAAGAGCCGGCAAGGCCTTGCTCAGGTCAAGCCTTTAGCAAGACCCGAAATAATCGTTTTCTTCCCTTCGGGGTGGAAAACGGTGTATATTTCAGGTTTATGCCTTTGGCTTGACCTTGCGGAGAGGTGTTTGGATTCTGCCGGCTTCCATAGCGTACTGTGACCTAGAAAATAAAACTTATATATTTTCTTAAATAAATAAGAAGAAAGGAAACCCAAAACTGAAAATACAGAACATTTATTTACTTCAATGAACACAGATTAATTAAAAATAACTGTCAATGAGATATTAATTACTTGAAAATTAAATAACTAATTTAACAACAATGAATAATTGCTCATAGCGGATTAAATACCGGAAATAAAATATTCTTTGACTTACTTTTTGGTTTTTTAACAAATTTACAATAAAATTTTAAAAAATTCTTTGAACCATTCCAATTACCGCGTTTTAATATATCTTCCAAATCAACATTTTTATCAAAATTGTATGAAGCCACCGCTGATCTCAAAGAACCTGGAGAAGCTTTAACCTTTGAAGCTGCGAAGATCGTTTTCAACCAGCCAGCAATAATAGTCCGTGATGCCGCTTTAACCTTTCCTCTCGTTGTAATGAACAAACTCATTAGACCCGGAACCGCCTTTCTTCTGTCAGCTGACAACTTGATGAGACAATCAATCCAGTATACTAAGTCAAATTCTCTGTGACTCATTTTCTTTAGTTCCCAACCTGACTGACGATGATTTGCAGAATCGGTTTTTGAACCAAAAACTGGCCAAAAAATCCTCGAATTTTTCTTAAAAATTAAATTATCTGGGGTAATAGACAATAACGTAAGATCATGGACTCTTCTTCCTGAAGCCAACATTAGCAACATTGCTGTGTGTCTAGAGACTTCAAAAATACTTTTTTCATTTGGAGGATTTTCTTTTAGCCAATCAATGATATTCTCGATGTTCCAAATCTCTTTCCGTGGAACTATACTTTTCGCTGTTTGAATGCTGATTGCTTTTAGCATTGATTTTACCACAGGATGAGAACAGAGTGATTTTTTCCCGTCAGGATCTACCAAGGTGCTAACCACTGACTTTCTGACCAAGATTGTTTTATGAGACAACTTTTTTACCTGGAAAAGATAAGAGAGATATGCTGCTAGCTGCTGTGGATCTGGATTATTTGGTATAACATCATTGTCCTTACACCACAGCTTCCATTGATTCCAAGAAGAAGCGTAAGTTTTCCAAGTAGAATCTCTCCAAGCAGATTTAAGAAGATCTATATCTTGGATGGTCAGACTTGAAGTTAATTCACCCCACCTCGTATCTTCCAAACCTCCAAACAAAGGTCCTTGATGTTGTGGGGAGGTAAGCCCGTTGACACATCGATCAGATGACGCTCTAGGTTCCAAAGGAGAAATGGGGCTGCCACGCTTCTGCTTTTCAAGTCTGCTCTCCAAAAGGTCTTCTCCCAACGAGGAGCCACCACCAGAAACAGACCCTTCGCCTTGTTCAGGTGCTGAAGAACCTTGGGAAGCAATGGAGGTGGAGGGAATACCCAAGCTAAATCCACTATCCAATTCCTGCAGAACGCATTTATGAACCATGCGTTGTGGTCGTTGAAATCCATCGATACGTATCTCGGTACTACCCTTGATTCGCTCGAGGCAAAGAGATCTATCTGAGGTACTCCAAACTTCTTGAAAATCAACTCGGTTGCACTGCTCTTCAGATGCCAATCCTGGAGAGGGAGACCTCTCGACAGACTGTCCGCCACACAATTGTACCGACCCGGCAGGTAAAAAGGGATCAATTGAATCTGGAGCTGATGTAATTCTATCAATAGTTGTTTGACCAACTTCTGTAAAATCAGTGACCTTGTTCCCCCTTGCTTCCGAATGTATGCTACAACCGTCTTGTTGTCGGATTGTAGCATTACAACTTTGTTCCTTAGGGCTTTCTTGGACATTCGAATCGCAATCAGTACCGTGAACAGTTCCTTGCGATTGATGTGCCAACTCCCTTGTTCTTGTATCCACAATCCTGACCTCATCACGTCGTCCAGCTGGAATCCCCAACCCTGGTCCGAGGCAACCGTTGACAGAAAAACTTCCGGGTCTTTTTTAACAATCTGATTGATCTGGTGCAAGTTCTTTAACCACCAAGCACAATCCTCCAACGCCTCGGGCGAAATTATCTTCGATGTTTTCGGCTGAGCCTCCGGGACTTTCCGGAATGATCTTTGTAGATTGCGGGAAAAAAGACGTCCCAACGGAATTACCAGAGATGCAAAGTTTAATTGGCCCAGTAGAGATGCTGCTACCGTCCAGTTCCACTTCTGAGTCTCGATTATCTGCTGGATTATCCGGTGGATGCGATTTATCTTGTCTTCCGGTAGCCACATGATGTTCAATTCTGTATTCCACTTGATTCCCAAAAATTCTAACTCCTTTGTAGGCTCCAATTCCGACTTCTTGAAGTTGATGACCCAACCTAATTCCTGAAGAAGTTCTATAACCTTTCTGATCTGAGTTTGCAAAACTTCTTTGCTTTGATTCGCAAACAAAAAATCGTTCAGGTACACCAGAACCCTTATTCCCAGATCCCGAAACAGACTCGTTATCCAGTTGCTTACTCTGGAGAATGCCAGTGGTGCTGTCGCCAGACCAAAAGGGAGACATGTGAAATTGTAAACCTGGCCTTTGTAAGATACGCAAAGATATCTTCGATGACTTGGTTTTATTGGAATATGGAAGTATGCCTGAGATAAGTCCACTTTTGCTAGAAAATCGTCTTTTTGAAGAAATTGTGGGACTTTCTGTTGATTTGTTAACCGAAACTTTTTTGGAATCAGGTATTGGTTTAGCTGGAACAAGTTGAAGATTTGGCGAACTGAACCATCCGATTTTGGAATCAGGAACATTGGAGAGATGAAGCCTGTCAAATCGCTGGTTAATTTCAAGGCTCCCAACTTCAGCAACTCTTTTATTTCTGTGGACATTCGAAACGATGCTTTTGTGCCGAACTTCTTTTTGTTTGCTTCGGAAAACGGAACTGATACAGGTTTTTTTACAAACGGAATAGTGTAGCCTTTTATCAACTTCGAAATGTAATCTGGAGCTCCTAGATTGCTCCACTGGGGAATGTAATATCTTAATTGACCGGCCTGAAACGGATAGTCATGCCTTATAGGTACGACGATCTCTGCTCTTGCTTGAGTCATTTCTTTTGAAATCTTTCCTGGAGTCTTTTGATGAACGTCGACGAAAGGAATTGTTACTCGTAGAATGTGACTTCGTCTTCTTTGCGGAAATATTACCGGAACCACCTGGCTTCTGAGAGAAGTTACCCTTGTTATTATAGTAAGGTTTGTCTTTCAATGGTTGACGAAAAGTCGGGAAAATTTTAACCAATCCACCACGTTGATCTAGAAATTTCGATAAAAGTTCTTCATTAAACAGATGAGTTACCGATGGAGGAATCTCAGCAAGCTTCGCCGCGTGATGAACGTCTTTCGGCTTGAACACTTTTCTTCGCATTTCAAAAACTTCTGCTCTTTTAGCACAAGTGAATTACAGAAGATCATCAGAGGTTTTTTTGAAAGGAGATTCTCCCACGAAGACTTCTTTGATGCTCTCGTAAGCCTCTGGGTGCTTAGAAGCTAAAGTTCTCAAGCCTTCTTTCAACTGTTGCCTTTGCTTCAGCAACCCATGCGTTATTGTCCCAGCCATTTCATCCATGTGTTCCAGCAAGATCTGATAATACGATTTCTGGACTACATTCTCTAGTTGAGGATTAACTTTCAACGTGTCAAACACAGGAGAAGCGTGGAGCTTCTTCTGTACTTCCTTATAGCGAATCCTGTTCCAGCTTGCTGATCCAAGTTTTTGACAAGAGATACCTTGCTCTTTAATAATTTCCGAAGGTGGAGGAATTGTGGGCTCTTTCTCTTTAACTTGCGGAACCAAAGATAATGCCTCCAAATCATTTGACTGCTTAACTGGTAAATTTTCCAACCCCGGTGGAGTCCAATTTGAAATTGCTGAGCGATCATCTTCAGAGTCTGACTGTGAATCACTTTGCGACTGTCCATCACCATCATCATCTAGCCCGTCTTCCTCTCTATTATTCCGCCGGTTCTCCTTTAAATCATCGATTTTTTCCATTAAAATACTGAACATATTGTTCATTTGCTCTTCTAACACAACATATTTAAATGTTTTTGCTCCAATCATCTCTATGCCACCAGCCGATCTTTTCTTAGACCTAATTTGTGGATCCTCAGTCTCCGTATCCTCCGAGTCTTCATCACCCACTCCTTTCTCAGGTTTTAACTCCTCAGCGGCCGCTTTACGCGAAATATATAAAGGTTTCACTGCTTGTGCCGCATGCAAAAAAATTTCTGCCTGAGCAGCTGAGCCTTTCACCTTATTGACTAAGCATGGAGGACTTATAATGAGCGCACGACAAAAAGACCAACGCAGCATATTAACCTTGAAATCTCGGTATTGCTTCTCCGGAAGGTCTACTGCTGAGGGGTTGAAGGCTTTGGCAATTCCTACAGTAGAAAGAGCGAAACGCAATTTATTCAAAATCTGCGGATCGACTTCTAACTCTGCTCCAAATAAATCTTCCATTGATGGATTTAGAGTTCTCCAATTTTTCCACCCAACAGGTAAAGATTCTTGAGCTAAGAGTTTCAAACGATCCAAAAGTAGATCCTCTTCCTCAGTCTGCGCTGCATCCTCCAACAGCTCCTCCATTGTTATCCAATCCTGGTTATCCATCTGGAAGACCATAAAGTTGTCAATAAAAGATACTCAAATGATTATGCTCGAGAGAGAATGTCTGCGAGTCACGATTAAACGCTTTATATTACATTTAAATAAATGTAACTGTAGTATGGCTAATTTAATTGAGCCGATACTACTACAATAAGGCTGAATGTGATCTCCAGCCTTATGCCACAACCGCTCGCGACTAGTATCAGCTGCGGCTGCGACCCGGTTGAGCCGAGCCATCATGTAAACCCAGCCTCAAACGTGAGCTTTTACGTCTCGATTAACGTTTCGGCTGCGTCTTACGAGCCGTCACGGCTGCCGCTGCGGCTGGCGAGCCGAGTTCTCTCTCTTTTTTTTTTTTTTTTGGGTTCCTGTAACATTAAAAGAAAATTAACATTATGTACACTTACCATTGTAATTAAACTATTCGGTCACAATACTAAATTATTAAAACTTTAAACGAACGTTACACAACGTTTTTTATTTTAACATGTACACACTACAAGAAACAATAGCGTACTGAAGTATAAATCGGGAAACCGATCCGCGAATCTAGTCGCGCTGGCCAGCAAATGACTATCGGGGCGGCTCAGAGGGGAAATTTCTTCCCCTTGAAACCTTCCGATGTAAAAATTTGCTTGAATTTTGATGTGTACACATGAAGGATGCAGTGGGTAATCTCTGAAAGGTCAAGCCAAAGGCATAGACCTGAAATAGTTAATAATTACTAGCAACCTGCAGTCACTATCCGATTGCCGAGACTTACGAATTATGAATAAGAAAACTTTGGCTTAATGATTTTTTTATATTTATAATCACTCTGTACATAGTTTGGGTACTTTTTAAATAAATTTTAAAAATTATAATTCTATCACAAGAACAATTGAAAATAATTTAATGGACAAATGTGACCGTACAAATTAATAGAACCAAAAAATTATTAAAAACTCCAAAAAATTAGCATAAAAAATTGACTATCACTGAAAAATATATAAATCCGTGAAAAGGCACTAATTTTTGTCTCGACCTTTCCGATGATATCAACTCAAACTATAAAAATTTCTTTAGAAATAATAATATGCTCGTCACAAAAATTTTCTTTTTCTCTCAATTACTTGAATCATAAATAACTTTCGATAAAAAATATCAAGCCCAATTTACAATAAAAATATACCCATTTCTAAATTTTTCTTAGTTTCTTAGTTATATAAATTACATAATTTTTGACAGATAACCACATTCATATTTACAAAACAAAATAAAAAATTAAATAAACAAATTTTGTTTATCGCTAAATTCGAATCTATTCATAACTACTTCAAAAATTTATCATAATAAACAAACTATTTTAGAAAAGCATATAAAACATTGAAAATGCACAACTTCAGGTCAAGACCTTTCCAGCGATACCAAGTTTAATCATAAAAATCCGTTTTATCATATAAAGACATTGGCCACAAAATTTCGCTTATTCTCTTGATGGTATAGATTAAATCAAATTTGTGATTTATATTATTTCAACTGGTAACCAATTAATTTTTTCTTGAGGATTCAATCAACTTGGAATTGGATTCAAAATATTAATTGGTTTAACAAAGAGTTATTAAAACTGAAATATATATTTCATAATTACAAGAAAAGAAAAATAGAAAAATTACAGTATATAATGTAATGTGGCGTTTCGTGATGAAAACTGGAAAAATTACAGTTTCAGATTGTAAGTATTACAGATTTTATAAGAATTACATAGTAGAATGTAGTATTTACATTGAGAGCTCTGAAAATTAACCTTCAAAATTTGAATTTAGAAAAATATTATTTCGAATTGTAATTTTTCTAGTTTTGAATACGGCGGGACACTTATTACTATTTATAATGTAATTTTTTGATTTTTCTGTTTTCCGTGTAACTTTTTGTCGTAAATTCTACAGTATCAGATAGGTCTGTGCTTACTTTGGCTTATAAGCTTGAGTTAGGCATGGTTAAAAAGCTTGGACTAGATTTTACAACAATCATCTATTTCAAATACATTAATAGTATATTACACTACTAAGGCCGAAAGTTGAATTTTCGGCCCTGTGCGTCATGATGCCCGAGGCGAAGCCGAGGGCACCATGACGCGCAGGACCGAGATTTCAACTTTTGGCCTGTGTAGTGTATACGATTTTTCTTCATAGCCGGTCGAAAGTACGTTATCAATTTTACTTTTTTTAACTTCAAGTGCAGATAAGTATGTCTTGATGCCTGCCCCGACATTTGTGGCACGAGCGAAGCGAGTGCTGCTGGTCGTAGGGGCAGGCATCAAATACATTCGAAGAGTCAAGTCTGGTTATATTTTTTAAAAATAAATTAATTTCATTTTTTCAAAGATGTATTTATTTTCATTAGTTTAACAAACTATATTAGTTATTATAAAATTTATCAAACAAAACATATTATAAGCGAAAAACTCTTATTGCATTTTTTTAATCGTTTCAATTTTCTCTTGAATGATCGCAATTATTAATAATCCTTCCATAAAATACACAGTTTTCAAACTTGATATTGGAGCAGTTAAAAATTATATCTCCACTGAGTATACAGTTTTGATAATTCATAACTTGATTATTCAAATTAAAATTTTTAGATGAGCATTCTGATGATAGTTTACTGGTAGGAACATTATTTTCAGAAATTTTTCTTATTTTTAACGGAGGTTCTTGCACTGACTTTAAATAATACTTTAATATTAAATTAACAGATGACAAAACAACATTGATAAATATTTTTAAGGTTAGAGATAGCAATAGAAATTATAGCGGTTAAGAATTTGCTATAATGACGGAATAAACAGTCCCTAGTTACAAGTGTAATTACGCATGAGAAATTCTTTCCTCCCGCCGTTACAGAGGGCGCGCGTGTACTTCTCACAGGGAGTAAATGTTAAACTTTCTTTCCTGCCATTAGAGAGGAAAGTACGTATTTTCGACCGAGGTATGAAGAAAATTTGTATTAAAAATATAAAGATATTATATCTAACGCTTTGGTTTGTAGTTGAAATAGACTATATATTTAAATTAATTACCTCTGAATTACTGGTAGCAATACTCGAAAGTCCTGGTGACATAGTACCACCGGTGAGGTCAGGGCTGGCTGAAACACCAGATACCTGAGAAAGGAATGACGATGTATGAGAGTAAGATGCAAGACTGGGATGCTGTCGCTTCAGTTGATGATGCGTTGGTCCCGGTGGAGCACTTTGAACTGTAATTGGTCCTTCAGACATTCCTATGTTGTCTGATGCAATACTGGTGACATTTTCACCTTCAGTACCTCTACCAGAATCTACTATCTTCTGTGCGGAGTCGTTATCAGTTGACCAAAATGAGTCGTGAAGATATTGTCGTACTTGATTTTTCTGCTTTTGTACCACATGGTAACGAGTTGGATTTTCTAATAGTGTATGCACCTGTAACAAGTTATAATGCATGAAAAAAAATAATATACTATAAAAATTGAATAAACTTTCAATTTAAATTAATGAAATTCAATTTGATTGAATTTTTTCAATGAATGTAATAAATTTTATACCTTTTGCAGTGAAATCATATATTATTAATAGATAATTGTTTTTATAAGTTAAGAAGGGGGGGGGGGCAAAATGGGGTAGGGCGGACAAAATGGCGTACCCTAAAAATTTAGAAAAAAATTATTTGTCTTTAACTAATTGTTATTCATATGATTAGAAATAAATTTGAACTCTATCTTGCACTTGAAAAAAATTTCATGAGATCTGAGGTACTAATAATTGTCCATCAAAAGAATCATTTTTGAATAACTTTTTATTAACTTAGTAAGAACTTATTAAACAACTAGCTGACCCAGCAAACGTTGTTTTGCCATATATATTGTTTCTCTATTTTATTAATTAGGTTTTAAGTTTATTTCTAATATATTTCGTCTCAAATTTATGATAAAGAATAACAAATTGAGAACAAATAGGAAGTAACGTATAGCAAATTTGATGCTAACGGAGTATAGGGGAGAGGGAAAGTGAGGTATACCGAGAACTCCACTGTCCATCTTACAGCAACAAAGACTTATTAAAAATAGGATTTGTAACAGATGAAAGTTATTTGATGGTAAAAGCTAAAAATTAATTTATTCTGGATTTTTTTTAAATTTTCCTAACTACGAAATAAACTGAAAATAGTATCAAAAATCGATGAATAATAGCTTAAATTAGCTTAAACCCTCCCCCAAAAAAGCATGAAAAAAAAATTTTCGTTTCAGAAATATTATTAAAATATCTCGATGTGATTTTCTAATTATCGAAAATTTACGTTTCATGTTTTTTTCAAAGTTTAATTTTCTTGACGTTTTTATAAAATTATTATAAATTTAATTGTTACGCGGTTAATTAGTATTGAATAGATATTTAATAATACACTAGTCACAAAAATTAAGGGATATAAAGAAAATTCTAAATTTTTGGGTGATTTTCAACGAACTGTAACTTCGAGGAAAATTATCGTACAGCAAGAAAAAACGAAAGCAAATTGTGGCTTCAAGTGTCTAGTTTTTAGATATCACCATGAAAATTTCTTATCATGTTTAAATCTCGTGAAACCCTAAGGAAACTACAAAAAAAAAATTTATAAATTCTTTCTCGTCGAAAAAAAGCTTATGGGCTTAAAAAAATTTTGTTCAATTATTTCACTTAAAAACTCTCGTGGGAAATTGAACCCCCTTTGATTTGACGTAATCAAAAAGCCTGCACGATGATTTGCTACGGAGTTATCGTCAATATCAAAGCAAAAAAGTTCTTTTTAACTTTGATAATCAAAAACTATGGGGATGATAATCGTATAGGAAATCGAAGGAGAGTTTTGAAAATAACGCGAAATTTCCTAAGAAATATTTGGATAACTTGGTATAATTTTGGATAAAATGGATGAACGAAGGATATAGTCAATAATTTTTCAATCTCAAAGTGTCATCGGAGCCATCGTGTCCCAGAAAAAAAACAATTTCAATTTTCTTAGCGGGAAGTTAACAATTTTTTTTCGATTTTCTGCAAAATTTCGACTAATTTATTCAAAATAAAAGGAAAATACATGATTTGTAAAAAACCACAAAAAGAAATAACCTACTGAAGGAGACCGTCGTGCCTCACCCTCCCCTAATTAAAGCGCAAATAAATATTTATTATTTGCAATCAATAATTACAAAAAAAATTCAACATTTTTTCAGAAAATCCGACGTGTACTTCATAAAGTAAAATATTTTTTTTATTTTCGAACCATATTTTTAGTCAAAATTACAAATATTGCAAAATTGCCAATAAGCTATTTCAGATTAAACTTTAACATTAAATAATTTTGAGCCGAGTGAAATATGCGAAAATCGAGCTCGAAAATCTAAATTCTTCAAAAACAGTTCTTTCAGATATAAAATTTGATAGAATCATAGATAATAGCGAAATTCGTCGCACTTTAAGTTAAGCCGATTTCAACTTCACTTATGAGACCTGCAATTACTTCAACTGAAACTTTCAATTCTTATTTCAAATTTTTTTCTTCATGTTAATTATTATTCAATTTTGGAAGAAAGCTACGGGAATGTTATAGTGATTGCACATTGAAAGTTACAATGAATATTAGATAGAGTAATCACATTGATTCAAGGTACAGGCCAATCCGATGGAATTTGGAATCTGTGCAAGTCAAAACAATACTCCAATTTAATTTCAAGTTTAGATCTAAAAATACAATTCTATTCAATTCTAAATACAATGCTAAGTGCCAAGCGAAGCGGGCGGGTAACAGCTAGTTTTATTTATAAAATCGGATCTATAAGTTTTAATATCATTCTAATTAATGTAAATATTCATGAGAACTTGAAAAGTTGAATGCATTGAAATAGTTTGCTCGATTTTTCTCAACTTGATCAAAATGCACAGTCCCCTGGCATCAGTCCCTTACCATGTTATGTCACCAATTTCGGGAAAAATACTAAGATCTCGAAAAAAAAAAATCTGGAAAACGGTTGACCACAAAGGCCATCCCTGCAACTTTCCGCTAATTTCATATCTATATGGGTTGACTCGTAAATGATCGTCAGATCACTATACATTATATCTTCTCTATTATATATAGATATTCATGATTGAAGTTCTTTTACAATATTAATTTAATTTAATCTAACTTAAAACACTCTATAATATCTGAGAAAAATCGTCACTATCAGATTCTTTTATCCTTTTATCTAGATCTTGTTTTATTATTATTATTTTTTTTTCTTTAAGATCATGAAGTCTTTTCTCTTTCTATCGTTACAAATCAGACTCATTATCATTATCATTAAGAAAACAAATCATATGTTGACTGTAAAAAATTTTCGGAATGGATGCGGAGTGGATGATTTATGATTTATTTACTCTTTCAGGGGGTGAAATTCAATCTAAGACGGATTAAAATAATATTTTTGATAAATTTCACTCCGTGGAGTAAATTTTTTATTTCTTTTTTTAAATAAAAACAAAAGAATAGTTTTGATTCGTTTAAAACTCATAAAATATATTTTTAGAGATTTCAAATATGACAGTTAATAAACCGTATTTTAAATTCTGTCAAAAGTCAAACTTTATTTAAATAAAAAAATTTTTTTTTGTAATAATGCAGAAGTGGGGCTCCACCTATTTTGGATAAAATTGAAATAAAATAAAAAATCAAAAAATTGATTTTTTTGAATATTTTTTTTTTTAAATTGTTCTTCACGGCAGATTTATGATAAAAAGTATGAAAATTATACATTTTGATGTTTTTTTTCTTTTATTTAATAGTTCTAAAATTTAAGATTTAAAAAATACTCAAATTATGATATGCTGACTTTTTTTTCTAATTCATTCTATTTTTATCGCTCTTTAAGAAAAAAAATTTCAATAACCGGAAAAATAGCATCGTCACCATTTTATTGAAAAACACCCAAAATCGTAAATTTTAAACTTTCAAATGAAAAAAAAAAAAAAAAAAAAAAAAAAAACACATCAAAATATGTAATTTTCATACTTTTTATCATTTTTATTATAAATCCGTCATAAAGAAAGACAATTTAAAAAAAAAAATTATATCAAAAAGATTCATTTTTCGAATTTTACTTTCAGTAATAGGTGGAGCCCCACTTCTGCATAATTACCGTCAATGATATTTTTAAAGTATATTCATTTGTTATTAAATCACATTCTTCAGTCATCCCGTCGTTCGTTATTCCTACAGATTCGTTTTTATGCTTGTAATTTTATTATAATTCAGTGAAAAACAAAATAAATTTTTTTTTTAACCAAATACTTGAATGGATCTGTTGAATCTTATTCTCGCCTATCGTTACCAGATACCCCAGTATCGTACATTAGCTGAGAATCTAGTAAATATATTAAAGTAATGGTAATTAAAAAAAAAAAAGTAAAAATCATTTTCTGTCAAATTTGTGTAGTGAGCCGTTAAGCATTCTTCCGCTTTTTCCTTCCATTTTTAAATAATGCCATTATTACAAACATTTAAGTTATAGATATGAAAATATAAAAATTACGTTATCAAATAATATTATGTTGATGAAAAAAATGGTAAAAATTTTTCAAAAGTAACCTGAGTTAAAAAAAAATTAGCTTAAATAAGAACTGCTTAAAAAAAAAAAAAAAAAAAAAAAAAAAAAAAAACAATTTATTTAAGTTTATTTTAGTTAATTTTTTCAACTCGAAAAATACTGGTTTAAAGAACTGAAAAAAAAAAACGTGAGACTTTAAAGGTTTCAATTTACTGATTGCATTTTAGTTCATACGAATGGGGAAGCTCATGTTTTAAGGAATTGTTAAAGGCCAGTGTACCTTATTGAACGGTATCAAACACTGCTAAAATTGCTGAAGAAAAATATTTCATTCAAATTTCCTAGAAAAAATTCAAAACAAAAAATCTTTGTTGTAAAAAAAAAATTTACAGTACACGATGCCGTTGATAATTTCTTTAGAAACATTTTGGCAAATAAAAAAAATTTTTTTTTTTTTTAAGAAAAAAAAATTTTTTTTTTCAATTCGTTTTTAAAATGTAGAAATTACATTTATAAGTATGTAAATTTGACAGTTATTCTTTAACAGAAGTGAAACTGTTATTTTAACAGCTTTGACGGGACTTTATTGTCGTGTATCATTCGGGTTAACTATATTTTCTAAACTCATAAAACGTATTCATGTAGCACACATTTATAAATAAATAATGTAAGTAACGAATTATAACGCAAAAAATTGAAGAATTTATTTAATTTAGCTGCTAAATTGTCTGAGATGTAAAAGATATAGTTGTATCTTAGTTGGGTGTTCGAATATTACGAAGAAACAATAATAAGATGCCACAGACTCAAATAGCAAGACAGGAAACATTCATAGGAGTGGCAATGCGCCATATGAGAACTTATATTAAGGAATTGGCCGAGCACCAACTTTTGAAAAAGCGGAAAGGAAATGTGTTGTTGCAAGATGTTCGTAAATGGACCAAATCGAAAACATACAAAGTAACTTATAAGTATGGATAGGAAGTTGTTAGAATTTTAAAAAAGACTGTTAACAAAACATTTCTATTTGAGAAAGGAAAATATAGATACTACACTTGACAAGCTACATTTTGTGGCCAATATTTAGATAAGCTTTAAAAAATCAGAAGCAAAAAAACCTTTGATTAACAATAATTAATATATTGAAAATCCTTATAATTATACCTAAATAATTTTTATAAAGCTATTGAAATTAATCTACTGTTTTGTTATCCCTGAACTTCCTGCTTTTTTCAAACTTGAACGTCTTCTAATGAGTTGATTTTTGAGCTTTGCGAACTCAAATTATCAGTTAATATAAAATTATTATCTAATTATTAGAGTACCTATAAATTCAGAGTAAATTCTTTATTTATAAATGCCCGCTGAGAAAAGTAATGATTTCCAAAAATTGGGAATTGTCGAAGATCGAGTTCTCATCAGATTTCCACGTATTTAAGTTCTAGGGAGCAGTTTTGACTATTACTACCAATTTCGGATAAAATTGAAATAAAATAAAAAATCGAAAAATTGATTTTTTTGAATATTTTGTTTTTTTTTTTAATTATTCTTCTTCATGGCAGATTTATGATAAAAAGTATGAAAATTATACATTTTGATGTTTTGTTTTTTTATTTGATAGTTCTAAAATTTAAGATTTTAAAAATATTCAAATTATGATATGCTAACTTTTTTTTTCTAATTCATTCTATTTTTATCGCTCTTTAAGAAAAAAAAATTTCAATAACCGGAAAAATAGCTTCGTCACCATTTTATTGAAAAACACCCAAAATCGTAAATTTTTGACTTTCAAATGAAAAAAAAAAAAAAAAAAAAAAAAAGAGCAGTTTTGACTATTACTACCAAATTTCACTTTATGTGTTTAATGTCACTGTGTATACACTGTAAAAAATTTTCAATACATTTTACTATGGATGCATAGTAACACCGGACTATAAGAAAACTGGTACAAAATTTACAAATTCCCATAGTAAACGGTATGCGCAGACGACACGATTTAGTCAAATTTTCAATTTTCTTGGCAGGAAGTAAAAAAGAAAAAAAAAACGCACACACACCACAATCACATCATTCTCTAGGGCTTGGTCAAAATAGATTGCTCGAACTTGATACTTAGAATTATGATGAGAAATCGATTTTTAAAAATCGGGATGAATCCAATAACTTCCCAATAGATATAATAATTGATTCACATAACGGGAAATTCAGAATTTATTACTCTGGAATCAATCTGCAGAAAAAAGAATTCTACATTTAGTTCGTGTGTAGAATTTTTAATTTCTTTACTTTGGTACTTAGAGTGATAGAAGTTAAGTTTCACTCTGAATTTACTCCTAGTTTTTTACCCTAATAAAATTAGGACAATTAATTAAATGATGACAGGTAACTGAATATGTGTCTGGAATTAATGTCGTTAACTCGCGAAAATTGGAAGAAATCATCTTTCGTTAATTTTTAGGTTTACGACTAAAAATAAAATAAAATAAGAGAAATAAGTTTTATTGAGCCAGTTTTGCTTTCTTCTTCAAAGTTTTACGCTTGAGACACGCATCATATATCATTCCTTATTATTTGACTAAATTAAGATGATAATGTGTATTTCACTCGACAAAATGTAGAATGAAGAATTATCTTTCACTTATAAATTTACGTTATTTGTCTTGATTGCTTCTATTTAGTTATAATTTTTACTCTCACCACTAATTCATTTGAATATGACCTGAGTCGGTTAACATAGTAAAATTATCTTATCCAACAAAATAAGAGATTTCTTTTAATATGAACTCTCAAATATTTATCTTTCAAAGCGATGGAAATAACTCAAGTTATTTATCTGTACGTAGTGAGATAGATAACAAAAAAATGGTTGAATTCAAACTTATCAACTTTTCTTCTATTTTCGGTCTTGAAACAGTCAAAATTATGCGTGCTACAATGATACACAGAAAAAATAGCAGTTAAATCCGTAAACTCATTCTGAGGATTTATTATAATTTTCTATAATAGAAAAATTTCTCTACTCTAAAATTGTAAAAATCATATCATTTTGAAGATATAGCAAACATCACGGCTTCAAATAATATGTATTGCGATTTTTTAAACTCCAGTCTTTTATTTTGATTTGAAAGTTACAATCTCAGACCGTAATTTGACATGAAATAATTTTCAAACTCAGAAATCACCATCCCACCCTGTTTTCTTTTTATAGTTTTCGTCTTCTTAACAAATTTCTTGAATCTTGCCATTAAAGTGATCGTGACCGAGATGACGGGACAAAACGGGTAGAGGGAGGCAAAATGAAGTATATGTAAACAGACAGGCTATCAAGTTCTCCGATTTATGAAATCAGCTCCGCAGAACAAGACCAATCAGGTTTTAACCGGTTCTCAAGCTCGAGGTCAGAGTTCGACTCGATTCAATCGAACTCAGAGTAAGAAGTAGAGGTGAGTGTTGTTGCTGGTCGGTTAAAATATTTTTCACACGCCTGGTCTAACATTACTTCTGATTTCCGGGTATAAAATTCATTTTCCGATGACTCCAGTACAATCATTTAAACTGATAAACGATAATTTTTTTGACAACGACAAAATTAAAATGCACGAAGCTATTAAAGACTTTTTACTTATGGGGGCCATTCAAGAATGTGTTAAAGAGGAAAGTCAATTTTTATCAAGCATTTTTCTTGTCCCCAAGAAAAAAGGAAAAATGAGATTCATTTTTAAGTTAAAAAATTTAAATTCATTTATAGAGACAATTCATTTTAAAATGGAAGATTTTCGAA
The DNA here is from genome assembly GCF_013202065.1 of Cotesia typhae. Lineage (NCBI taxonomy): Eukaryota > Metazoa > Arthropoda > Insecta > Hymenoptera > Braconidae > Cotesia > Cotesia typhae. The sequence continues at coordinate 3,772,784 of NW_027423712.1, read as the reverse complement.
CAGTTCTTAAACTCATATCAAAAGATGGTTTTATGGCTAGTTTTGATCTTCAAGACGCATATTTTATGATTCCAATTCATTAAAACTTTTGGAAATTTTTAAAATTTTTCTGAAACGGTCGTCTCTATAAATTTATTTGTATGCCATTTGGTTTAATTAAGTACCGTCCCCTGGATATTGACAAAAATTTCAAAACCTATTGTTAGTTTTGTACGCTCATTAGGTTATTTATCAGTAGTTTATTTGGACGACTGGTGGTTAGTAAATGATTCGATTGCTCTTTGCTAGCAAAATATTAAAATTTCACGAGAATTTTTAGAGTCATTAGGTTTTATAATAAATGAAAAAAAGAGTAAGCTTACTCCCTCGACGTTCTATCAGTTTTTAATTCGGAGCAAATGATTGTAGAGCTTACGCAAGAAAAAATATTTAATATCCACGAGTTAATTTTGAAGTTTAAAAATCTCACCCACTGTTCTATTAGAGATTTTTCTCAACTTGTAGGTAATATTACTTGCCCAGCTATTAATTATGGTTGGTTACACTCGAAAAAATTCGAACGCAAAGTTATCTCGAATTATTGAAAGTTAATGAAGATTATGATAGTATTATGATAATATCAACATTATTAATTTCTGAATTTGATTGGTGGTTAAATAATGTTTTAATTTCAAAAAATCCTATTAGAAATTCAAAATTTTTAATTACTATTTACTCAGATGCGTCTACCACTGGCTGGGGAGCTTTTTATGAAAACCAAGTCGTCTATGAACACTGGAATCACAAAGAAAAATCATTCCATATTAATTTAGAGCTTTTAGCTGTGTTTAACGGTTTAAAGACGTTTGCTTTGGGTCTATCGGACTGTGAAATTTTATTACGAATTGATAACTCTACAACAATCGCTTATATAAATAAAATGAAAGGTACAAAACACAAATATCTTAATGACCTCACTTATGACATTTGGCATTGGTGTAAATATAAAAATTTATGGATTTTTGCTTCATACATTCCTTCCAAGGATAATGTTCAAGCTGATGTAGCTTCAAGAGTTGATATTATCGACACAGAATGGGAATTATCGTCTTCTGCATATCAAAGAATCGTTTCTCAATTTAATGAACCGGATATTGATTTATTCGCTTCAAATCTTAGTAATAAATGCAAAAAGTACTGCTCCTGGCATCGGGACCCCTTAGCTTTCTGCATTGGTGCTTTTACAATTGACTGGAATGAACTAAATTTCTTTGCTTTTCCCCCATTTTCTTTAATTCTTAAAACATTGAAGAAAATTCAAACGGACCAGGTTTGTGGAATTTTAGTAGTGCCTAATTATGGTGGTCAGCCATGGTATCCATTGTGGCTATCACTTTTAGATTCACAACCAATCATTTTTCAACCAGATTCTAATCTCCTCCGATCTCCCTGTAGAAAAATTTAACATCCACTTGTTCAAAAGATGTCCCTGATGGCGGCTTGATTGTCCACCAAGCCTTCAAGCAGCGAAGTGTAGATAACGACGCTGTTGAATTTCTCGTCAAATCTATTTCAAGTTCAACTTTAAGTCAGTATTTAAAACCGATTTCCGACTAGTATTTTTTTGGTTCTTCAAAAAACATCAATTTATTCCATCCTGAAGAGAGTGAAATTGTTTGTTTTTTAACGAATAAATTTAATGAAGGCGCTCAGTACAGTACACTTAATACTGCTCGCTCAGCGTTATCACTTATATGTGATGTTGACATCGGAAAAAATACCTTGGTGCCACGTCTTTTAAAAGGAACGTATAACATTAACCCGACGAAATCTCGTTATGACCGTATATACAGTTTAGACTCAATTTTAGATAAATTAGAACTTTTAAGACCTCTGAGTAATCTTGACCTTCCTCAACTGACAACTAAATTAGCAGTTTTATTAGCATTAAGTACCACACTTCGAATACAAACAATTGCTTAGATTAAAAGATTTAATATAATTAAAAGTGGTGAAAATTATGAAATAGAAATTCCTGATAGAATGAAAACTTTTAAACGAGGTGTATTTCAGCCATTTTTAAATTTACCTAAATTTCATAAAAATGTAAATTTATGTGTTGTTTCTACGATAGAAAAATATTTGGAATGTACTTCAATTTTGGCTAAAAATCCAATTAATTTATTTATCACTACTGTTAAACCTTATAAGAACGCTTCCAAAGACACAGTTAGTCGATGGATTCGTTCCTTTTTACAAACTTGTGTCGGTCAAAATTTTACATCTCACAGCTTGCGGCATGCAGCTACTTTATTTGCCTTTAAAAAAGGGATTGATTTAAGTTTGGTTGGTTGGATAAATCAAAAGTAATCGAAAATTTTTATAATCGACCAATCATCGAAAATAAAAATACATTCGCTGAATCTGTTCTTACTCATTAATTATGTTCATGTTAATCATATTTATGTTAATTATGTTTATGTTAAATACATTTATGTGTTTGTGATACAAACTCGTTATATTCTTGAATAAAAAAAAAAAATGATAAATAAAAGGTAAATTTGATTTATATTATTTTATTATAATTTTACTAATATATATATTGAATAAATAAGTTTTATTGTTGATATGTTTATTGTTGCTTTGAACATCTACTTAGTGATCTAAAGAACGAAGCTAGAGATATAATTGTAAGGAGGCTCGCTCGATCTCAATTATATCGATAACTTCGGTCGAAGAGATCACTCCCACCCGGTATTAACCAACTAACATTATTTTCCCACCCAGTGATCTCTCTATTTTTTAAAGATTAGCTGAACTTTATGAGTAATAAACAAGGCGGTTGCTATTGACAGCGATGAGCTTTTGTTTTTGCGCTGAAATGTGTGGAATAAAGAGTGTACATGAACGGTACTACTTAGTGATCTCTTCGAACGAAGCTATCGATATAATTGAGATCGAGCGTCACCTGCCTACGGCTCGATCTTACAATTATATCACCATAAACGAATTCGGTATTATAAAGTATAAATATATACAACTACTACAATTCAAACTTTCTTAATTAATTCGAAAATTAAAATATTATTAAACAATTTGTTACCAGCAGGAAAAAAGTTAATATATCTAAAAATACAAAAATCTCAATTTATCAAAGTTTGTCTATCGCAATGATTGCAAATTTTAATCATATTAGAGTTTAACATATAAGAATCTAATTCTGAGAGGGTGAAGCATTTTTTCGATTTTTGAAGTCGAGTGGTTCAATTGATCCCTTTCTCCCCTATATGTCAACACCTGACCGAGTTTTCAACGTAGCGGAACTCAAGTGACGACAATGTTCTAACATATATACAAGACATTGCAACCAATGAACTCAAACAAGTTGGTATATTAACATCTACATAGCAAGGAAAATAATGTTTGTCAGCAACAAAAGATTCTTGGACTAAAATATGTGCACTTCCTCGACAAAGAACACCAAATAATTCATCAAAAATTCTTACTGGCAGTTGTTGAGCTCAGTGTCATCCAAGTTGTTGGGTAAATAGCGTGATATTTTTCAATTGGTTTGTATGGCTTATTTATAACTATTAAGCAAACGAAAGATAAAACTGTATTATTAATATTAGATAGTCACACAACTCACACTCACAATTTCTGGAGATGAGCCAAATGATCTGGAAATTAAATCTAAAAATGGAGAAGTTGTTTTCGTTTATTTTTCAAAAAGTCGACCTGATCAATACAAGCCGCAGGTTTTTTAATAAATATCTAATAATCATGATTTTTAAGATAATAAACACATAGACAGAAAATGAATTGTTTTATAATTTTCTCACAGACACTTTTCCTTACAAGGTAGTATCTCCACGATATATAGTTCTTGCTATTGCTATACTTTTTACTCATTGATGATGCCCTTTTGACAGACTATCCCTTATCCGTTATTACTCATGAGTATTTTTGTTTACTAGAATAATTTATTGATGCCTAGCTATTCTACACCCGCTTGATTCGGCATACTATAAAATTTTATTTTTAAATTTAAACGTAAAATTTAACTGGAACATTTTCTTGAGTATCTTAAACAGGGTAATTTTAAGATTCAATAAAATTCCTATATATTCTTTATTTATGTAATCATTGTAACTATTAATGGGTAATTCTCATGAAATCCCGAGGTTACCTGTCAATAAATTCATGAATAATATTTGAATTAATTCATCTTTGTTTTCTTTTAAACTTATACTATTTATGTTATTAGAATTAAAAATATCGTGGTTCCTAGGATGAATGAGTTTTGAACGAATTTATAAACACTGACAATAATTAAATGCGAGGGAATGATGACTGAGGTGAGAAAATGATGTTTATATTTATTTTTCATACGAAATCGTATTATGTATTTTTTAAATATAGTTAGAATTCTACTAGATTATATTAACTTAAAAATTATAAAATAAAATTCATATTGCAGCTTGAAGATGAAATCTAGAGTTTGGGACATAGTGAGGCAATGATTTTCAGACTACTGTATCAACAGATTCGGTAGAATCTGGCGCCAAGTTCCGTTCTCAAGCCAGACTACCGAGTGTGTATATACCGTAAGCAAAATCGTTTTTTGAGGTTACAAGTTTTTTTTCAAATTTAATTTGATTTTTTTTTATATGATATTTTATAATAGTAGTTCATGCTTTTTATTACGCGTATTACTTGATTATTATCAATTATGTTTATAATTTCTATTTAAAATTATTAAAAATAATCAGCACAAACTATAGCGACCCAGATTTTTAGATTTTAACTTTTTTCTTATGTAAAAAGCGGACGGCCAGAGACTAAATAATATAACGATGCATGCTAATCTTATGATAGATGGAAAACTACAGTGAAAAAAAGATATTTGACAGCTTGCAATTACACACACCAGGCGGCGCAAGAATAACTTTTACATGAACTATAGCTTAAAGGGGATAGTTTGCCACCGGAAATGTATTAAATTAAAATTGTCAATTTTTATTATAATTACAAAAAAAACTGAAATCCGAACAAAAACAGTTTCACTGTAAAAAAATCGTGCCAAGTCCACGTTCATAAGACTATTAAGAAAAAAAAAATTTTATTTCTTTACAAAAAGATATAAAATAAAAAATTAAAAAATCCAAGTAACCGATATGGTTGTATATTTGTATATATTGTATATATGATATTCGAAAATTAAAAAAAAATTTTTATAAATTTAAAAATTAAAAGAAACAATTTTGGAACGTACTTGGTGTGCGTTATTGTGTACTTCAATTTTTTTTAAGTGTCTTAGTAGATACAATTTAGGAATTTCATAAAAAGTGAAATATTTCGTAACTACGCACACTAAATACGTTCCAAAATTGTTTCTTTTAATTTTTAAATTTACAAAAATTTTTTTTTAATTTTCGAAAATCATATACAACCATATCGGTTACTTGGATTTTTTAATTTTTTATTTTATATCTTTTTGTAAAGAAATAAAATTTTTTTTTTCTTAATAGTCTTATGAACGTGGACTTGGCACGATTTTTTCACAGTGAAACTGTTTTTGTTCGGATTTTTATTATTTCACACAAATGCCCGTACGGTTCCTAAATTATTACCAGCATTTTTAGCCTTAATAATGTTTTTTTCGAAAAAAAAGATAATGCCATTCTTAGTCGGTTAGATTTATTGTAAAAAACTGCCAAGAGGGAAATTTGAAGATTTCAAGATTCCTAGAATAACCCTAATATTTTTTATAACATTCTGTGTGCAAGTAATATAAGACATTTCGTCAGCTTTCTGAAAACAATTGATTTAGAAAAAAAAATTTTTAACTTCCCTCTAAAAAAATTAAAAATTTTCAAAAATTGGTAAGATATTGGTTTTACCCCGGTTTTCGAAAATCGAGTTTTCATCAGATCTCGACGTTTTGAGGTCCTAAAAAGCTTCCCTGATGGTTTTTACGGTGATGTCTGGGCGGGGCTGTATGTATGTATGTATGTATATGTGTGTGTGTGTGTGTTCATATATATACAGGGTGTCTCTGAAGTGGCGGGAGTAATTGTTGGGGTCGATAGAGAAAAAAATACTGAATCGAAAGTTCCTGAGCCAAAAATTTTTTTGGGCCATAGAATTTGAGTTATGAATTAAAAACGATAGCCAATCAGAAGCGCGCTATTCGAGAAATGAAAATGAGCGGGGAAGTAGAGGAGACGCGAGAGTGAGATGCTGCAATAGCAGCTTACTCGCTCACACAAAGCCGAGCATGAGAGGGGATTGTGACGCTATGAGCCGAGTACGTAAGTGTGAATGAGTGGATGTATGAGGTCGCAAGCGGACGGCTTAATGTATGAGTGTGTGTCCGTGTATCGCAGCATTATTGGAGGCGTTGTAACGCTGAATTAAAGCTAACCGGGTACTCTAAGACAGAGGAAAAAATTTTAATTTTTATTTTTATTCGAAAAAATTTAATAAAAAAATAAAAAGGCCCAAGATTTAACCAGACCCACAGAAACGGAGAGTAAATTTTTAATTCTCATTTATTTTGCTGGGGATTATTTTCAAATACAAAAAAAAAAAAAAGGCTAAGATTCAACTGGAATCCAAAAAGAGATGGATGAAAAAATTTTATTTTTTATTTTTAATCAGCAAAATTATTTTTCTTTAAAAAAGAGCCCAATCTCGACTGGAGCAAGAAAAAATGATTGAAAAATTTTATTATTAATTTTCAATCAACAAAATTATTATAAAAAAATAAATGGGCCCAAGTCTCAACCGGACCCAAACAAACGGATAAAAATTTTTATTACTTACTTAATTTGCTGGAAATTATCTTTAAAAACGAAAAAATGCCCAAGACTCGATCGGATCCAAAAAAATAACAGTACAAAAATTTTTTCCTTATTTTCAATCAGCAAAATTGTTTCTTTTAAAAAAGGCCCAATCTCGACTGGAGCAAAAAAATGATTAAAAATTTTATTATTAATTTTCAATCAACAAAATTATTTAAAAAAAAAAATAGTCCGCAGACTCAACCGGACCCAAACAAACAGATAGATAGTTTTAATTACTTATTTATTTTGATGGGAATTATTTTAAAAAACGAAGAAAATCGCCCAAGACTCGACCGGACCCAAAAAAAAAAAAATAAATTGAAAAATTTTGTTTTCATTTTCAATCAGCCAAATTAATTTCTTTTCGAAACAAGGTCCAATCTCAAACAGACTAAGAGAAACTAATTAAAAAATTTTATTTTTATTATTAATCAAATATTATTTAAAAAAAAAAAATAAGCAACAGACTTAACCGGACTTAAACAAACGGATAGAAAATTTTTATTACTTACTTAATTTGCTGGAAATTATCTTTAAAAACGAAAAAATGCCCAAGACTCCATCAGACCGAAAGGGAGATGAATAAAAAAATTTTACTATTCATTTTTAATCATCATAATTAACTTTTTTATAATAAAAGGCTCAATTTCGACCGGACCCAGAAAAAATGATCCAAAAATTTTATTTTTTATTGTTGATCATCAAAACTAATTAAAAAAACAAATGAGGCCCTAGACTCAACTGGACCCAAACAAACGGATAAATAATTTTTATTACTTATTTATTTTGCAGGAAATTATTTTTGAAAACGATAAAAATGCCCTAGACTCGACCAGACCCGAAATAAAATAAATTGAAAATCTTTGTTTTTCTATTTTTAATCAGCAAAATTATTTTCCTTTGAAAAAGGGCCTGATCTCGACTGGAGCAAGAAAAATAATTGAAAAGTTTTATAATGAATTTTTAATCAACAAAATTTTTTAAAAAAGAAAATAGGCCCCAGACTTAACTGGACCCAAACAAACGGAAAGAAAACTTTTATTCCTGTTTTTTTGTTGGGAATTATTTTTCGAAACAAAAAAATTGCCCAAGACTCGACCGGACCCGAAAAAGATAAATCGAAAAATTTTATTTCTAAATATTAATTAACTAAATTATTAAGAAAAAAAAAAATAGACCCAAGACGCAGCAGGACCCAAATAAACGGATAGAAATTTTTTATTACTTGATCACCAAGATTAATTTTCCTTGAAAAGAAAGGCCCAATCTCAAACAGACTTCGAATAACTGATTGAAAAATTTTATTATCAATTATTAATTAACAACATTATTCTTAAAAAAAAAATTAATAGGCCCCAGACTCAATCGGACCCAAACAAACGGATCGAAAACTTTTATTTCCCATTCATTTTGCTAGGAATTATTTTTAAAAACGAAAAAATGCCCAAGACTCGACCAGAGCCAAGAATAGAAGAATGCAAAAAAATTTATTTTCTCTTTTCAATAACAAACAAAAATTTATTGAACAAAAATCAGCCTAATCTTGACAAGACGATAAAAAACTGATTGAAAAAATTTATTATCAATTATTAATTGACAAAATTATTTCAAAAAAGAAAATAGGCCCCAGACTCAACCGGACCAAAACGAACAGATAGAAAATTTTTATTACTTATTTCTTATGCTCGGAATAATTTTTGAAAACAGAAGGAATTGCCCAAGACTCAACCGGACCCAACCAAACGGATGGAAAACTTTCATTTCTCATTTATTTTGCTGGGAATTATTCTGTAAAATAATTTTTCAATTAATCGTCAGGTAAAATGTCAAAAAATAAATTAAAACAAACATTGAACTCAAGTCCCAATAATTTTGATATTTTAATTAAAATTATTTTTTAATTAATTGACAGGTAAAATGTCAAATAAGGAATTGAAAAAAAAATCGCTCTCGAGTCCTGATAATTTTGATATTTTTATTAAAATTATTTATCAGTTAATTAACAGGTAAAATGTCAACTAATAAATTAAAAAAAAAAATTGAATTCAAGTCCGAATAATTTTGATATTTTAATTGAAATTATTTATCAGTTAATTGACAGGTAAAATGTAAAAAAATATACTAAAAAAAAAATCGCTCTCGAGTCCTGATAATTTTGATATTTTTAATAGAATTATCTATCAGTGAATTAACAGGTAGAGTGTCAAATTATAAATTAAGAAAAAATTGAACTCAAGTCCGAATAATTTTGATATTTTTATTAGAATTATCTATCGGTGAATTAACAGGTAGAATGTCAAATTATAAATTAAGAAAAAATTGAACTCAAGTCCATTGTTTGTCCGGTTGATTCTGGGCCCTATTTTTTTTTCAAAATAATTTTCTCGATTAATAATAAAAATAAAATTTTTCAATCAGTTTCTTCTAGTCCGGTTGAGATTGGGCCTTTTTTTGAAGAAACATGATTTTGGTGATTGAAAATAAGGAAAAAATTCTTTTAATTATTTTTTTGGGTCCGATCGAGTCTTGGGAATTTTCTTCGTTTTTAAAAATAATTTCCACCAAATTAAGTAAGTAATAAAAATTTTTATCCGTTTGTTTGGGTCCGGTTGAGACTTGGGCCCATTTATTTTTTTATAATAATTTTGTTGATTGAAAATTAATAATAAAATTTTTCAATCATTTTTTCTTGCTCCAGTCGAGATTGGGCTCTTTTTTAAAGAAAAATAATTTTGCTGATTAAAAATAAAAAATAAAATTTTTTCATCCATCTCTTTTGGATTCCAGTTGAATCTTAGCCTTTTTTTTTTTTGTATTTGAAAATAATCCCCAGCAAAATAAATGAGAATTAAAAATTTACTCTCCGTTTCTGTGGGTCTGGTTAAATCTTGGGCCTTTTTATTTTTTTTTATTAAATTTTTTCGAATAAAAATAAAAATTAAAATTTTTTTCTCTGTCTTAGAGTACCCGGTTAGCTTTAATTCAGCGTTACAACGCCTCCAATAATGCTGCGATACACGGACACACACTCATACATTAAGCCGTCCGTTTGCGACCTCATACATCCACTCATTCACACTTACGTACTCGGCTCATAGCGTCACAATCCCCTCTCATGCTCGGCTTTGTGTGAGCGAGTAAGCTGCTATTGCAGCATCTCACTCTCGCGTCTCCTCTACTTCCCCGCTCATTTTCATTTCTCGAATAGCGCGCTTCTGATTGGCTATCGTTTTTAATTCATAACTCAAATTCTATGGCCCAAAAAAATTTTTGGCTCAGGAACTTTCGATTCAGTATTTTTTTCTCTATCGACCCCAACAATTACTCCCGCCACTTCAGAGACACCCTGTATATATATATATATATATATATATATATATATATATATATATATATATATATATATATATATATATATATATACCATATGCATTTTCTGAACCCGCTTGACAAGCTGAGTCAAAATATAGCAAAATTTTTTAAAAGTTCCGTCATGAGAACCAATGCAATAGTTAGATTTCTATTAAATCTACTAAAAAATTCTGCGTTGCAGAATCAATTCTATTTATTCAAATTATCATTTTACTGCAAAACCATATCAGTATTACTCTTGAAATTTTTCTAATTCAGAACTATCAGTTGAAATATTACTCTTGCTGTAAGAAAATATTTATAGTGATATAAATTATTCAAAATAAAGTAAAAACTTTTTTGAGCTACGGAAAAAAATCTCAACCCAAAAAAATATTTTATGGTTAAAAAATTTCTAAATCTAAAGCTACTTTTATTTGGTTTTCAAATTATTTTTTTAAATCAAATTAACCTTTTCTTATCCGAGTACTTACTTTTACTCGGATACAATAAGTAATATTTTTCAGATGAAATGGAGATTACTCCACTGAATTGTTCTACCCTGATAAAAAAAGTTTACTCGACTGAATAGAAAAATCTTGGGCCAAAAGAAACTGATTATTTTGAGTCCAGCAAAAACTGATTCTTAAACAAAAAAAATTTCTTTGTTCAAGAAATTTTTCTTATTGATTCCAGATAATCAATGCATCAAGTCATGTGATATGATTTTTTGAAACTTTTAAGGTGAATAACTTTAAGTATTTTCTTGGTTTACGTCTACTTAGATCATGCTATAAACAAAACGATTGTGATGGAGCCATTTTAAGATTATAAAATTAGTTGGTCTACTCGTTTTGAGAGTAAAACACTACCTTAAATGCTTTCGAAATATGAGGCATACAAAATTGATCCACGATTAACTTAAAAAATTTTAGCCCTTTGGAAATTTTCACAATACAAAAAATCTTAATTTTTGCAATTTTTTATAAGTAAATTTTGACTTGAAAGAGATAGATCACTCTTGAAAATCTTACGATAGCGTTGACGATATATATCTCTTATTTGATTGAAAGTACTAATTTAACGGAAGTAATTACCGAATTAGTGCATGCAATAAATAAACTTAAGCAGTAGTAATCAATTATCAATTATTGATTGATGAAATATACAATTTTGAGATGCACCTTATTTGTTTCAAACTTTATTAATTATCTGAATACATAAACATGTTAATATTTCATGCTGTTACATGTTCAAACATATGTTAGCATATAAGTACGTAACGCCAGTCAACCGTGTATCTATATCTCAATTAAATTCAGACCAACAGCTTAATCGATAATTCAACACACAAATAGTTATTGAATAGAAATTGATATATTGTTGTACACATTCTACTAAACAAAATTTAATTAAAATCAACAGTTTTTTTATTATTAGTGATACTAATATGGAGAGATAAATATTAAAATATAACTATAGCGTTGGTTAAATTTCAAGAAACTAATTTTAGAAAAAGATGAAGTTTATAAAATAGCTCAAAAATTAAAAAGAGAAGTTCACTTTTAAGATTGCAAACTCGAATTATTCTAAAAAATTACATGAATAGCTCCAACGCAAATGATGCACTAGACACAGACGAAACAAAACTTAAGGTTGGCTGCCGAGTGAACATAGATCATCTGATTCGCAATTGTAAACATAAAAATTTTTCAATTTTTGCCAAAAACCAAAAAAAGTGCCATCCGGCAGCCGAAATGGAAGTAGATTCCTCACTTACATAAAATTACAACACGGATAATACAAATCTTTTCAATCACATTTATCGAATCCTTTTTAGATGTAATTTAAAAAGCTTCGATCGCATTCAAAAGATATTCCTGAAAGAAAGTAAAGAAATGTGAATTTTTACGTTAAAAATTAAAAAATCGTACTATTCTTAACTATTTCATCGATTAAGCTTATCTTTGACCTTGGTATTTATCTTTTTATCGTAAAAAATTATTAAGAGGTCGTTCCAATTTTTTTAAATTTCAAAAATCATAAAAAATCGAATTTTTTTTTTTTTTAATTTTTTTTCTTGTTTCGGCATAATTTTATAGACGAAAAAAAAAATAAGTTTCCGGAAGTTTCAGTTCAAAATTTAAATCTCGAAAGGTCGCTCATAATTTTTTTTAATTTATTAGTGCATTACTTTAGATAATTGGATTATAAAAAATGCCAAGAAAAAAAATTGCTATTTTTACTTTTGATTTTAAATAAACATTTGTTAACTGTTAACAAATATTTATTAACATTTAATAAATAATTTATCAGCTGGTAATAAATATTTATTAAATCCCATGATGTTAAAAAATCACTTATTAATAGTTAATAAAGCTCATTAAATATAAACAAATCCTTATATCAGTGTAACTATACACGGAAATCATATATAATTATATATGAATCATATACAATTGTATATAATTTTTTTTATTCCAGTTTTTATTCCACCCCAAAATATTACCGGAAATGCCTAAACACAGCTCCTGTTAAAAGCGGAACTCGAAATTTCAATATTAAAAAATCTCCACGGAAGTTACATTTTCGCACACCCTAATATATGTATTAGCTATGAACACCTACTTCGCTTGGTCATTGGTAATAGTCCAGTTATTTATTAATATTAAACCCTTCAGTACCCACGTTATTCGGCTCATCTTCGTTACCCGGGTAAAAATGATTATATATAATTATGTATATTTATTAGGGTGGGTCAAAAAAATCGAATAATTTATTTTTGACTTTATACTCTGAAAAATAGGTTCGTAGACACCTAAAAAGAATTCTCTCCAAGTATAAGCTCTTAATTATAACGGGAAGGTCCTCCGCTTTGCGGGTTTCTATTTTTTTCGAATAATCAGATAAAAAAATTTATATCTCGCTTCCAACTGCTTGGAAAAATATTCCGTGGCATAGATTTTGTGAGAAATTGAATGCTTTACAAAAAAGGTCTCTTATGACTTTTTCAAAAACTCAACCGATTAAAAGATATTCATAGTTGAAGTTTGGCTATTTTAAGGAAAATATTCGTTTTTATTATGAATTTTATAAGTCGATGAAAAAAATTATTTCGGATTGCGGAACTCATGATTTTGTAGGAAATTTACTGCTCTACAAAAATGGTCTCTTATGATTTTTTGATTAAGTGAAGCCGTTACGAGATATTCATCGTCAAACATTAACGAATATCAATATTTCCAGTTTTTGATCAATAATTCGATAAATTTTAATTTAAACTATGAGTTTCAGGAAAATTTACATAAATTTGAGTTTCGATCGATAAAGAAATGTTATAAACAATTTTTTTAATATTGTTTTCAGTCTTGAGCTTGTTTGATTGCATTAAAACAAGAAATAAGAGCATTTTTTCGACATATAGCCAATGATTAGTTTAATTTGAAGTGAATGACATATTTCTTTGTCAAATTTAATATGAAAAGTATTGAATCAAGTGAGAAACAACCAGTATTTAACTTTTTTATAGATAAATTTTTTATTGAATTATCAATTGCAATATAATTGTCTATATTTTTAACATAACAGTACGCTATTACTATAAATAATTTCTTTTATTACAATTTGGGAATGTTTTTGATGTTCTTTGACAACTTGCAATAAGTACTGGAATTGTTCTTCATTTTTGTCAAGCATTGATTATATTCACTGACTAATGCAACAGCTCGCTCTGCTGAATCATTGACAACTTTTAGTTGTTGAAAGTATTCTTTATTTTCGAGATAACTCTCATTAGTAGGCCATAATTCAACATCGACATCAAGAAAGTCATACGGTAGATCGAAGATTTTGAAAAGATTTAATGACTTTTTAGACACAAAGTCACTCAGAGTTCTCTGCGCCAATGAATTCAAATCTTTTTAGCAATTACAAATCTTTTAGCTTTAGAATCTGTACCTTCACGAGTATTAACAGCTTCAACAATACGTTTTTTTACTTCTAATGGAACGCCATCGTCAAACAGTGATAAAATGGCAAGTTCATCGCTCAAATACCATAAGTGCGAAATCATTTTTTCACACGTAGCTGAAGAAATCAAAGGATTGATATGTTTGTACTCCAATAAATTTTTCATAAACTGCAAGTCATGATAAGCAGCAGTTGTTGCAGAAGTTGATGAAAACCAAGCTTTTAAATACAATGTGACTATAAAAATACAGAAATGACGAAGACCATGCAATTCTTTCTGAGAGAGTTTGAATTCATCTCTGAATAGATACATTTTCAAACTATAAATGGCCTTAGCCATCCATCTAGCATGATGAACAGCACCAGGACGTTTGAAAGAAATCTTTTCTTGAGGCATTTCTCCAAGGAAAATCAATGATAATTCCAATAATTCTTTATCTAACTTATTATAACATTTCTTTATCGATCGAAACTCAAATTTATGTAAATTTTCCTGAAACTCATAGTTTAAATTAAAATTTATCGAATTATTGATCAAAAACTGGAAATATTGATATTCGTTAATGTTTGACGATGAATATCTCGTAACGGCTTCACTTAATCAAAAATCATAAGAGACCATTTTTTGTAGAGCAGTAAATTTCCTACAAAATCATGAGTTCCGCAATCCGAAATAATTTTTTTCATCGACTTATAAAATTCATAATAAAAACGAATATTTTCCTTAAAATAGCCAAACTTCAACTATGAATATCTTTTAATCGGTTGAGTTTTTGAAAAAGTCATAAGAGACCTTTTTTGTAAAGCATTCAATTTCTCACAAAATCTATGCCACGGAATATTTTTCCAAGCAGTTGGAAGCGAGATATAAATTTTTTTATCTGATTATTCGAAAAAAATAGAAACCCGCAAAGCGGAGGACCTTCCCGTTATAATTAAGAGCTTATACTTGGAGAGAATTCTTTTTAGGTGTCTACGAACCTATTTTTCAGAGTATAAAATCAAAAATAAATTATTCGATTTTTTTGACCCACCCTAATATTTATACATAATTATATATGAAAAATGACCCTTTATAATTATATATGATTATATATAATTAGATATAATTATTTAGAATTATTTCCATAGAAAGAATATCGGCACGCGCGGGATCCCAACCTAGGACCCGATTTTCGAAAATTTTTAATTTTCTTAGCAGAAAGTTAAAAATATATTTCATTTTATGTACAAAATATATGTGAAATATATGTAAGTATATTCATATATGTAATATATGTAAATATTTCAAGTATATTCCAAATGTAAGAAAATTATATTCGGTGTACTGGACTTAGTTATATATATCTTAATGCTTTTTACTTTCTATGGTTTGCAGATTTGAACAATTATTTTACATGAATACCTAATTTTTTTAGTTAAAACTTCAATTTTTAGAATATTTTTTTATGTATTGTTTACATTTTACGAAATGTACAATTCTTACTCATAGATAAAAATTTCAATATTATTCTAATATTAATTTCATTTTTTTTTTTTTTTTAAGTGAATTTCACATTTTTTCAACATAATTATTACATTGAAAAAATGTAAAATTGACAATTTTAGATTGACAGTTTTCGCAATGTAAAAATAATATTTTTAACTTTGTGAAATTGATATTTTTGGGTTGACAATGGCAAATTTGTAAATTTGATAGTTTTTCCTGTATTTTGACAGTCTTTTTTTTCTATATATAAAATGTAAGGTTATGACAAATATCTAAATTAGCTTTCTTTGAATTTTGTGCACACTACTTTTAAACAGTATAAATTAACATACTTGAAGAACTTGCGGAGGAACATCAACACCTATGGTTGCTAACTGGGCACCAGGAACAGGCTTGGGAGTGGCTGCTACTGGCCTCTGTTGTTGTAAGCTTTGCTGAAGTTCAGCTTCTCTTCTTTCTTGCTCTTGCAATTGTTCGCGCATTAATTGAAGTTTTAAATGTGTTCTTGAAGTCGGTATTGTAGTTTTGAATGTCGGCGGGCTAAGAAACCAAATTAATTTTTAAAAGAATATATCTACTAATGGAATTTATACGCAAATTTTAAATTTTATGGTAATAAAAATTTTTATGGGGTATATAACTTGTATAAATTGACGAATTTCAATTATACATTTCATCCGTGATTTAGCAATAGCGTAGAACTTCAATTATTTTCTTCTCTAAAATGTTAATGTTTAAGACGATACAATAACTTTTAAGAAAATCAACCGATTTTTACGCGGATGACGGCATTCAGCGCAGTTTTTTAAGTCTTCTTTCATTTTGAGTTGATCGAACTAGTAATTTCGGAGATTCCAAAAAAAAAAAAAAATCGAAACCACCTCCTTTAATGAGCTACATCGGAACGGAGCTGTTTCTCAAACACTCACCACGGGAAAGAAGACATGAAAAACAGCGTAACACCTTTCACAACCAGAGAACTACAGGACGCGGCGAAGACTTTCAAGACCGGAAAAGCACCTGGCCCTGATAGTTTCCCGGCATCGGTGATCAAGATTGTAGCCCTGGAATACCCAGATATACTACTAAATGCTTGCAATGCATACCTAGCAACCAGCACACTTCCAACGGCTTGAAAGCGGCAGAGATTGGTTCTGTTAGACAAAGGTAAAGGTAGCCCTGTAACACCTTCGTCATTCAGACCACTCTGCATGATCGACATTGCTGGGAAACTGCTCGAAAAGCTCATACAGGGAAGACTACACAACGACATCGATCGTGCTGGAGGCTTTGCCACAAACCAACATGGCTTTCGGAAAGGACGATCGACAGTCGGCGCGATCCAGAAAGTCGTAGGGACAGCGAGAGAAACATGGTTTGTTAGCTTCAAAGCTTGCAAGGTGTGTCTTGTCCTCACACTAGACATCAAAAACGCCATCAACAGCGCAAATTGAGCTGACATCCTAGATGCCTTGGAGCACAAATTTGACGCGAAGCCAGAAAATCTGGCAATAGTTGATGAATATCTCGACAAAAGAACGCTGATAGCGAAAACGACGGAAGGCCCACAAGAACACGATATAACAGTGGGCGTTCCGCAAGGTTCAATTATGGGACCAGACTTATAGAATGCAGACTACGACGAGTTCCTAGAAATCCTGTTGCCGAAACAAGTAGGGCTCCCAGGCTTTGCCGACAACATCGCGGCCAACAGAAGAGACAGAACTATTGGTTCGGGAAACTATTGATGCCGTCGAAACTTGTCTTGATAAACACCACCTGAAACTCGCCAAGCACAAAACCGAAAAGGTCGTCCTGACACGTCAAAAATGGTTCCCAAAACCATTCGCTGTAGATATGGGAGAAACAACACTGACGTCAACAAGGCTCCTGCGCTATCTAGAGGTAATGATAGACGAGAAACTATCTTTCCGCGAATACCTCGATAGTACATGCAGAAAAGACCACGAACCAAAAGAGAAGAGTTCTTTTGGAAGCAGTCCATTTAGTACTGCTTTATGGAGCGGAGATATGGGCAGACATATTAAAACAGAAGACCTACCGACGGAAAATGGCGACAGTGCAGTGGCAAGGCACTATCAGGGTTGCCTGCACCTACCGTACAGTTTCCGAAGCAGCTGTTTGGTCATTGCGGGAGCTGCGCCCATCGACTTACTAGCGCTCGAGAGAGCAAAACTCTACGATGCTAAAATCAGTGGCGAGAACATGAAGGAGACAAGAACGAGAATAAAGGTAGAAACGCATCAAGAGTAGCAAGACCCGGACTTCTTCCTTATCCAGTTATTGACAGGACATGGATAGTTCAACGCTTATCTTTTTAAGATGAGACTGAACCCGACGATACCATGCAAATACTGCCTAGACAAAATTGACGATGCCGAACACACGTTCTTCGAGTGTGATCGGTGGAAGGACAACAGAAGCAGCACTGAAAAAACTATTGACACCACGCTCTCCCCCGAGAGCTCGATAGCCTGCATACTCAGAAAAGAAAATAACTGGTCAGCTGTCGCAGTCTACGCAGCGCCTTCTAAAAGAAAAAACCGCAGAAAGGGAACAGTAGGCAGGAGTAGTCGTCGTGAGACGCAACATGGACTGGATTGAAGTAATGCTCACGCGGTTCCGATTCAGTCATCTCCGTAATATCCACGAGGAAAGAGAGAGGAGTTTTTTTTTTTTAGTGGGTAAAAATCCCACACTATCGACCATCATTTTTCAGTGATAGCAGTGAAAAAAAAAAAAAATACCAGACACACATACACACACAGTAACAACATCGCGGGAATAGTCAGGGAAGCTTCCTGTGACCTTAAAACGTCAAGATCTGATGAAAGCTTAAAAATGGAAGTTAAAAATTTAGAACCGATCTTTTTTCCGGTAGAGGCTTCTAATTTTTTTGGTGGAGGCTACCGATTTTTTATTAAATTTACCGAAAAAAATATTTAAACTATTATTAAATTATTTAAAAAAAAATGGGTTGAGTTAACCAAGTACTAATTGGTAGACTCTATCGATTTTTTTTCCTTGTTGGTTGCCGAATGGCACTTTTGCAATTTTCAATTATTAATGAAAGAAAAAAAAAACATTCTAGATATATTGAAATGTTTTATTTACAAAACATAGATAAAATCATAAACTTATATTTTAACAGGACTAATATCTGTTATACTATAAACTTTCTCCAATACATCTACTTTCAGAGAGTTCGTATTACCATTACTATTTATTCTAAGCGATTCTGATGTTATCAATCCCCTTGAGATATAATTCAGCTAACTGCGAATTTCCGACAGTCAATTACCCACGAATTTATGCTACTGCACTATAACCGTATGTCATTTAAGTCAACTACTGTTTTCGAAGCAAGTGGAACAAGCGAGCATTCCATCAGACAATTTATAACCTTTTTATTATGAATAATATCTTTTTCTTTCTTTTTAGTTCTGAGCTAGCATCCCACTCCAATATTGTGCAGAAAATATACTTTGTTGGAAAATCATTTCCCAAATCGGGAATAAAGCCAACTTATTCACAGACTAGGAATAGATATTGCTCAATTTCAGTTGCATAAAAGAATTTGAAACTTTATTGTACTACTCATCATATTATTGGAGGTTATCGAATACTATTGCGCTAAGATAAATTTTTTTTACTTTTATTAATAGATTACATATTTTTGCGTGTTTTAAGATAAGGAAAATTTTTTAGATTACACATATAAACATACGATTTTCATAATAATGATATTCTGTAAAATAATTTTCTGATATGGCCTGATATGGTAATATGTTCATAGATGAATTTTAATATGAGCATATCTGACTTGACAAGGCCTGATATGCCCATACACGACCTCACACGTCCATGTATGCTCAAATATAGTTTTTCGAACAAAGGTGTTATTGAAAATTTTTGACGGAGCATGCATCATCGCTGATTTATCTCTTTAGAAGAGACTTAGGTTAGTGTTAAGTTCTAAAATAATAATGACTATAAATTACGTACTATACGCACCCACCCTCATCCTAACCAATAAGAAATCAGGGTCTATTTTTAACTTCTCGCTACGATAACTGAAAATTTTACAACAAAGGGAAGTTATTGATTTCGGTCCGATTTTCTGAAGTCGAGTTATCAATAAATCTCCACGTTTTAAGGTTCCAGAAAACCATTCTGAATATCCCCGCCAAGATGTCTGGGCGTGTGTGTGTATGTGCACAGAAAAAAAAAATTATTCAATTCTTGATTCAAGAGAAAAATTCTTGAACCAAGAACATAATTTTGAAGAGGGTAATTGTCTTGAATCAAGACGAAAAATTCTTGAATTAAGTAAAATTTTACTTGATTCAAGAACATTCTGTGTGTGTGTGTGTGTGTGTGTGTGTGTGTGTGTGTGTGTGTGTGTGTGTGTGTGTGTGTGTGTGTGTGTGTGTGTGTGTGTGTGTGTGTGTGTGTGTGTGTGTGTGTGTGTGTGTGTGTGTGTGTGTGTGTGTGTGTGTGTGTGTGTGTGTGTGTGTGTGTGTGTGTGTGTGTGTGTGTGTGTGTGTGTGTGTGTGTGTGTGTGTGTGTGTGTGTGTGTGTGTGTGTGTGAATAAATTTTTGTCGTACGATTTCTCAAAAACGAACCAACCGATTGAATTCTACGAGACGTCACTCAAAAGGGTTTATCAAAACTTAGATCTGATTAGATTTGAGAATTAATCCATCGAGTCATTCCGAATAAATTAAAAGAAAAAAAAAACAAAAAAAAACTTTGAATTTTTAGGTTTTTTAAAAATAACTTTAAAGCATGCGAAAAAATCATAATAAAACCTTGTATATATATTTTTTGTGCTTTAAAAACTGCATCAAATGTTTTTTTAAAAAAGAAAATCGGACTACGCATTCAGAAGTTATAGATGTTTAATAAATATATTTTGAGCTCGAAGAGGATAAATAATGAAAGAATGCCGATTGTAATTCAAAATAATTACGAGCGACTCAATTAAATTATTTTACGGAAAATAAAAACTTAGAAATTTTTGACGATTTTTGAGATTGTGCGGGCCTCGATGGAGGGCTATGATGAGAAAAACTTCTCCATTATAATCAGGTTCAAAAATATATTAAGTTCCATCTGGAAAATAAATTTGAGAATTCTTTCTCGGAGAATTACTCTGAGGAAGGCCATTCCATCAGAAATTCTAGAGGATAACACTCTACCTGCTCTCTTAAAAGAAATCTTAAGTGAAATTTCACTGATTTCAACTAGTGAATGCATTTGACTGGAGAATCAAAGAGCTCAATAGTGTAGAAAAGCTATTTCTTTGAGCTCGGAGAGCTTAAAATAACTCATAAATTGTATTTTTTAGCTTGAAAAGCTCAAAAACATCATTAGTGCAATTTTAAGCGCCTAGGTATGGAACTAGCGGGAAGTTGCAGGGATGGCCTTCAATATCAACCGTTTTCCTAATTTTTTTTTTCGACACGGATAAACTTGAAAACTACTAGACCGATCAACATGAAAGCATGACCGTTCGACGTAGAATTAGTTGTAGAAGGTTTTAGGCTATTAATTTTTCAAATTTCATCAACCTGTTACCGTTTTTTTTTTTTTTTTTCAAATTTATGTGAATAGTCATTTGTTTCCGCTAATAAAACAAATGAACAGCATTTCTTTTTCATATTCGACCGCGTAAAGACCGGAGAATGTCTAACGTCACTTTAACGCTTTTATAAAAGTCTAATGAAAGTTTCATAGAACACAATTTTTTGAATTTTTAAATCGCAATAACTTCTGAATAAATCAACTGATTTTCACGCGGTTGGCGGCACTCGACGCAGTATTTTCAGCCTCATAAAGAATTTTCAGGTTTAAATTGATGAAACTAAAAATTTCGGAGTAATTGCGAAAAAATACTTCTTTCAGTTTTCTCTCAATATCTCTCAATATCTCTCGAACGAATTGACCGATTTTGATCGGCTTGGCAGTGATCGACGTGGTTTCTTGATGTTAAAAGCTGATTGATTTTTGGAATTGATCGATAGAGCCGTTTAAAAGTTATTAAAAAAAAAACACACATTTTAGAAAATTTTTTTTCATGGTTTTTTTGAGATTTCTCAAACGTATACTCTCTTAAAATGAATCAGTGGAATTTTACTGTTTCACAGCTATAAGTATGCCAAGTGGTATATATATATATATATATATATATATATATATATATATATATATATATATATATATATATATATATATATATATATATATAGATTATTATTATTTGTTATTATAGCATTAACTATTTATTAGTACACGTATAAATTAGGACTCGTATAAAAATCATAAAATGCGTATTTAGAGTTTTTAAAATTTTAATTAACAAACCGTTTTTTAATTTCTATGAAAACTCGAAATTTAAATATTTTTTCAAACAAGTCAAAAAAAATTTTTTTTTCGAAATTTGAATTTTTTCTAATTTTTTTTTCTTTATAATTCTTTTTCTTGAATTCGAATTATTAAACAAAAATTTTTTCCAAATGTTTTACAAGCACGGACTTAATTTCTTATATAGAAAATTTTCACTGACAAAACTAAATTTAATCTTTTGATTTTATGAAAATACTCCATACTTTTAGTATCGGTATGAAAATAATACTCATAACACAAAAATACAATATTTATTAAGAATAATTTTTTTTCGCTTCAAAACTTTTTGTAATGAGACAAAATTTTCGTATATTTTACGGCGTTGAGTCGATCAAAAGATCTATTGAAAAAGCCCTAACGAGTGGTGAGAAAATAAATGTAAAGAAATATATCAAATCCGCAAGTTCTTTTGACAATCTTTTTCTCACTTTTTGTTGAGAAATAAGTACTACAATTATACATAACCAGTATTTTATGCATAACAGGATTTCTATGTATGCTTCAAGAGAGGGCAAGTAAGCACAATTTTTTTTTCTTTTTTGCAAGCTCTTTTTATTTATTTATTTATTTATTTTTTTTTTTCATTTTATACAAGTCTTTACAATATTTCATAACTTAATGATGACGGTTAAATCAGTTTTCTTACATAATTAAAATGGAACCGGTTGAGTTAATCCAGAAAGTAAAGTACTAGTCAAGTACACGAACCGTATTTGTTAATATGGAAATTTAAGGATGAAATAATAGTTCTTTGAAAAATATCGTTGAATTTTAGGGCGACACTGTAAAAAATCGAGAATGAATTTTACTCCACATTCACTCCTATCACTCGGAGCAGTTATCCCGAGTCGAAATATAAATTTCAATTTGAACCTCAAAAACCTCACTGAGACTAAAACAACTGCGTCGAGTGCCGCTTACCGCATGAAAAAGCAGATGATTCATTCGAAAGTTATTGTGGTTTGAAAATTCAAAAAATCGTGTTCTATGAAACTTCTATCAGGGTGAATGGAAACTTATGGAGAAAGATTTATTTCATTTCATGGGGTATATTTTTCTAAAACGTGAAGACAAGAAACGCAAGGACTAACTGACAGCCATACTACTAATTTTTCAACTACAGTATTTGTGAAGAACTAAACAAAAATAAATAAAAAAATACCCTGACGTTATAATTGAATACTTCTAGTTATCAAAACATACTTTTCTCTAATTGATTTAGTGTCATAGCGGTATGTCGAGAGTAAAGTACTTCCACATGCGTGAGGCGTGCAATAAAAGGGCAATCGACTGTGCGTTATTTGCTGATGACCTGAGAATCGTGGTGAGTGGTAAAAATTTAAAAGAAAGTGAAAAAAAAGTAAATATGAGCCTCCGAATATTATTTAACTAGTTAAACAAAAATCAATTAAAAATAAATGTAAATAAAACTGTACATATGATTATTCACGATCAACGGTATAAAAATATAAGAGATAAATGTAAATTATTTATAAATAATATAGATATTAAGTATGTAAAAGAAACTAATTATTTAGGAGTAATAATTGACGATAATTTAAATTTCAAAAGCATTGCACAGTATTCTAGTCAAAAAAATACCAAAAAAATTGATGTAATTAATAGATTAAGATACTCAGTAGGTAATTATGCTAAATGTTTAATTTATAATACAATTGTTTTTCCACATTACGAATACTGTAAAACGTTAATGATTAATTATACAGACAACAAACTCTCTATTTAACAAAAGCTACAAAATCGAGCGATGCGTGCGATATTATGTGTTAACAAATATACGAGTCTAACACTGATGCTAGAAACCCTAGGTTGTATGTCGGTAAGACAAAAAGTAATCTATAAACCTGTTTATTGATTCAAGAAATGAAAAATAAACTCTGCCCAACTTACTTGAGGTACGAGATTGAAATATATGATGATAACTATCTAAGAGGACAATCAGGGTTACAAATATGGCATACACGCACACATGCAGCAAAAAAAACTACTTTACATAAAGGCTATCAATGGTTCAACAAACTATCTAACGAACAAAACGTACCACTTAAACGTAACTTAGATTTCGTCTCAGGATAATTTAAAGAAAAGGGGTAAAGCTCGAATATTTTATTACAGCCCTGAAGAGTTGAAAACTGTTATTAAAAATTTTTTAGCGTTTTGGGCTCAAACATAGAGATGTTCTAGGGTTGGCCTGTGGAATTCTACTGCTTTTCAGATTTTTCTATCTATTTGTGAATGATTATTTAATCAATCAATCACATGAATTCCAAGTTATTAATAAATAATGCACCGGGCTCTCGGTCATAATTAGAATTGCAAAATTGATTCCTAATATCTTCGAACTGTAATAAGATAAGTAGAACCCAAATAATCAGATTAGAAAGCTTTGGATCTAATATTCAAATTACCATCCTTTGAATAAAAGAAATTATTTCCAGGGTTAACAACCCTTACTTTTTTAAGTATTTATGATCTACGAATATTTATCGATTTCTGTGTTGATAAAGTTATATTCAAGCGTAGTTCTCTTTGAAAAAAACAATAGCATCAGCCAGAAAACAAAATCAATATTTTAACACGATATTGGTCTTTTTTATTAGTATTTATGTACAGAACATGTTGTTAAAATTTCAGAAGGATCGGCTCGCGGGATCCGGAGAAATTTATTATGACTATTGCCTTGACTATTGAGACCAGCCGAGTGCTCGGATCAGAAAGGTACACATGCACAAGACCACGCACTTGCCTTATCTCTCTTGCTCTCACGCAAGGGATGCGTGAAAAAATCATTTAATCCTGACGATCCTTATTAGTATAATGGAGTTATCTTATCAAATTAGTGAATTGTCATCGATCCTCGATAAGTCTACAAAGTTTAAATGAAATCTGACCGTTTAAAGTGGGTCAAAATCAAGTCTAAAGGAGTCGGTTACAAACATACAAACATGCTGTAACAGGGTAAAATTACCCTAAATCGATAAGTCACCGGATATCGATAATTATTCGACATAGCACTGGCGCGTCTCGATCTTCGGGCCTAAAGGGAGAATAGGAGGGGGTAGTTTTGGGTTAAAATAGGTGAGCTGTGCAGTGAAAAAGGGAGAAGTAGTGTGACCGCCAGACTGAGTGCCACGGAAATCAAAAAGGACCGTTCCCGAGAGTAGTGACGAGACGAAGGAAGCCAACTACAACTAGGACTTCATCCTCAACGAATGAGTTAGATCATCGTTTTGTTCATCAAGGTATCAATTATTACTCTGTGGGAAAGAAGTGGACCGCGGTTTACCGAATACCCAGTTACTTCTCCTATTTAATTATTATGGATCGTTTAATCGACGATTATTAATAATTAATAGTTGAATATTTGCTAGTTTTGGATTTAGTGATTTTCATGGGGGCTTATACCCGAGAATCACTCAATCGACCTTGCGGGAAAATTTTAACAACTAAAAAAATTATCAATGAAATAATTAACATTCGAAGAATTCGTTAAATTTATTGTTGTAATTTTTATAACATGTGACAGGGAAAACTGAACTTCCCATGGTCGTTATCGACCACTTTATTGACACCACGATAAATGAGGGTTTTCCCTTACCGTTCGATTTTTGACAAGTAGTTCAGACTTGTCACCGGGCGTGCAAATCGAAAGTCCCCACTGCTGTCCCCAAAAACGAAGCGGGGTTGACAATAGGAAAGTTCGAGAATTTGGAGTTGAGGGTTATAAAAGAGCCGACAAAAGAAACATCGAAGCTTTTTGAGCCAGGCCCTGGAACAAGTAACGCTTTTTGAGCCAAGCCCTGGAACAAGTAACGCTTTTGATCCAGGCTTTAAGCCAGTGACGCTTTGAGACAGTGAGGCTTTTGGCAAAACAGTGAGTCAATGTAGTGCTGTGTAGTAAATTCTGTCATCAAGATTTCGACCCTCAAGAAGGAAGTCAATGTACGATCCGGAATTGGGAACCCTTTACTTGGAGTCAGATAGTTCATTGAAGACGAGAGAGAGAGACCAACCAGCCGCTGATTTCGCCAGTTTCCACCAGGACATCACTCAACGTTTGGAGAGTTGTAAAAGTTAAGTCAGGTATTATTATTACAATTATTTCAGGCCAAGCTTGAATTTGAAAATTGAGAGGCCGAATTAACTGTAATAAAATTTGTCAATTAATGATCGCTATTGTCTCAGATGTCACTTTTAATTTAGTAGATTCTTTTATAAGTCAATTATTCATAAATGTCAATTAATTAGTTTGTTACAAGCCTTTTAGTTATGGGAAATTATTTAGTTAAAATTATTTGATTAAGTTGAAATAGTAGAAGCATTTGTGTAATTTAGATAGTCAAGGTCACTTTGGAAAATATGTAAGTTGAATATTTAATGAGGCTTGTTAAATTTGTAGAATTTGAAATTTGTAATTTTATAAAATTAATTCTAGGCCGTTAGGCTAAATTTAATTAATTTAGTAAATTTAGTGAATTAATTTATTGAGAAAACTGTTAATGAATTTAGTTAAGAAATTTTGGTAATGAATTAAATTAGTGAATTTGGTATTTTGTATTAAAAGAAATGTTAAGCGTAAAATTTCAGGGATTTAGAGAATTAGTAATTCGGATAAAGTGTGTATTGAGTTAGCGTCTGGTGGACGATTTTGTATGGAATTAGTGAGTCATTTAGAAACGTTGTATAGACGCCCGAGTCGGGGGCGCAGTCGGGAATAGGTTTTAATCGGTATTCCGTCAGGTTCACGAGGTAAATAATGTTAATTGGTATTCCGTCAGGTTGACGAGGTAATTAATTGATATTTTATGGTATTCCGTCAGGTTGACGAGGGAAAATTTAGATTTTAAGGTATTCCGTCGGAGTGACGAGGTTTGAATAAATTGGCAAGGGCCAACGTAGGTGAGAGGTTCTCACAATTAAGTTAGTTATAAGGAAATTGTTAAGTTTGTAGATTGATTGAATAAATTATTTTAAATTGTTATAAATAATTTTTCTCAGTTTTATTTACAGCCTTTCTCGGACTTCTCACGACCCTGTCTTTTCCCTCTCATGCTTCCCCGGTTTCTGGGACACCGTGTCTAAAATCCCAGTGGCGCCCTTTCTAAAGAGGAAAGGGGTAGCTAACTGAACCTGGGCAAAACCCCCTGGTTACAAACAATTAACTTAGTAAATTGATTAATTTTTGTTACTTGAAAATAATTGACAACTTTTATTCGTGGAATTTTGGTCGAGCGTCAATACATTTTTGTGTCGCAGTAAATTCCAATACCCAAGGTCAAGTAAAACTTAGCTAGCGAATGTTCTAACAAATAAAATAGAATATTTCGACTTGTGTCGATTATTTTTAATTGATAAAACTATTAGAAAATTATTAGGAATATATTATTAAGAATTATTTATTGAAAATATTGTATATCATGAAATTATTTTATCACGTGTGAATTAATTGATTTTGGGATTAAGTCCGTGAATTAGTTAAATTAATTTTTATTCCAAATTAATAATTATCGGCGTGGACATTAAGTCCAAGAAATCAGTTATTTGAGTCAAAAATATCACAGTAAAAATTTAGTCAGAATTAATTAATAATTTTATGTTAATAATTTTGAACGTGATTGAGAATTTTATATTGTGATTAATTTAATTACCAAAAGTTAATTCAAGGTATTAAGACCTTTTGTTTTAAATAGTTATTGTTATATTGTTAAGACCATGACTATAAGTTACTGAGGAATTTTAATCCATCTAATATTTTAATAGAATTAAAATTAGCAATCGGAATTTGAAAATTGTAATAGTTAGTTCAAGGTTATTTAGAAATTGATTGTTAATTTGGAATTATCGTTTTATTAATTTCTAATGATTGAATGTTTTAATGGCTCAAATTTTAAGTTCTAAACAAAAGTAAATTATTCTTAAATATTAAATTATAAATAAAGTAAAATCAGTAGTGTTAGTGTGAGACAAGTGTGGGTTATGTGTGAGTTACAGAGTATCTAGGTCTACGTTTGGTCACTGGGCTGTTACTGCTGTAGCTGGAGCGGGTTATGAGAGTGTGCTGCAGAACATCTAGGTCTACGTTTGGTCACTGGGCTGTTACTCCTGTGAGCCGAGTCAATGATCCCGGTATATGATTCGTCTCTGTGCGGGTGATTATAGGTTTAGTAAACGGGTAGACGCCGAAAGGGGCTCATCGAGAATAATAAGATTGTTAAGTGTGGTTAATGTGTGAGTGAATTAATTTTGTTAACTTGTTTTAAGTCAAGACACTGTTAAATTTTTATTGTTAATAAATATCGATATATTGTTAATTAATTATTTATTATTCAGTAGCACCTTCCTCCACTCTCTCTACCCTAAGATAAGATTTCTCAGCTCTGGACCGGTTCCAGGAACCGTGATTAAAAATCCTGGTGGCGCCCTAATAATTGTATTGGTTGTTAGTTTTGTTTAATTGTTTATAAAATTGATTAGGGGCCAACCTGAGCAGATAAAACTGTTACAATGCAAACAAATAAACATACAGGTGAAGCTAATAAAAAGCGTGTAAAATGAAAAAATAAATTATGTTTACTGTTAAATACTTTAAAATCGATAATTTTCGCAATTTTAGTTTCATAAAGTTACAATTAAAATGACAAAAAAAAAAAGATGATAACCGAAACAATTCAATTAAAAATTTTAATCCATAATGATTTTTGAAATTTTTAAAATCTGTAATGATCAGTATAAAATTTTTGTTGAGTTGATCTTTGAAGAGGGCTCTTAAATCATGATAAAATAACAATATCTCCATAGAAGACTTTAGAACTTATGAAACTATAGAACATAGAACACTAAGAGAAATTAATCAGTTTTTTTTAATTATCCAAATAAATACTGATGAAAAATTTATAATAATATAAATACTTTAACACCAGGGAACGTTTTGATTATGATTATCAGGTATATAGAATAGAGCCTCTTGCATTAAAATTAACAATGTTAATTACGACGAGATTTCTGATCCCATTCAAGGAAGACGATTAAACTTCAACGAGATTAAAAAGCATATCGAGTGTATGATGAAGCTAAAAATCTACATCAATCTCTGATAATAGTAATCAGGACTAAATGATTTTTAAATCGAACTCATTGAAACTAAATTTAAATTTGATGTAAGGGAGGGTGGGGTATAACGGCCCACTTAAGCTAGTTATTTCTTTTTGTGATTTCTAACCATTACATTTGTTTATTTTCCGTCTATTTCGAATAAATCAGTCAAAATGTTGCAGAAAATCGAAAAAAAAATCTTCTTTTTCTGGCGCATGATGGCTTATTCCCCAAAAAAAAGCATATAAAAAAATTTTTTTTTTTTACTAAAGTCATTACCATCAAAATCTAGAGATCCTCCTCCCAGAAAAAGTTGCCAAGGGCAAACCACGATTTTTATGAGCCTTAAGTATCACCAAGAACTCAAAGAAAAAAAATCAAAATGAAACAAAAAAAAAGAACCTCAGTTAAACAAAAAAAAATAAAATAAAACTAAACTCAAAAAATTTGTAAAAAAATATAAAAATGATGATTGCCATTGTCTTTATTGCATTGCACTTTGCTCAGAATCCACAAAGTCTTGGATTCAATGTAAGAATTGTAATAAAAAAATGGTCTCATGATTTTTGTATAGGTATTGACGAAGATTATTCCGACGAATATGTATGTGATCATTGCAAATAATCGTATATCGACGTTCTAAGTAGCAAATTGTCTAATGTCATGAAAAGAATCTTCCATTTGTACAAAAATACAATTAGTTCGAAATTTATTATCACTTTAATAAAGCATTTAATTTTTAATAGATGTATAATACTGTGGCTAAGATCATTCAAATAATCTATAAGCAAACTATAACTACATCAAAATTAAAAAAAAAAATCACCCTCTAAAAAATAAGGAGTTAGACCAATTGCTAACTAGACCGTCGATATCAAATTATCTCTATGTGATTTTTGAATTATCGAAAACTTATATTTCATGTCTTATTCAAAATTTTATTTTTTTTTTAACATTTTTAATAAATTATTATAAATTTTATTATAAAGCTGTTAATTAGTTTTAAATAAATATTAATTAATAACATAATTAATTCCTCTTATTGCACTTAGAGGTTTAAACCTACGTACAAGAAAAAGTACAGAGATGGTATTCGGCAAATAATTGGTTACATTAGTTAACGTTAATTGAAATCACATGTTGAGTCTTCAGATTAAGCTTTTAAAATACGTAATATCTTAAACCAGACCTTTTTTTTATATATATATATATATATTTTTATCAATTCTAAATTAGAAATTTGAATAGCGTAGAGTAAGACATCTTTGAAGAAACTTTAATAGGAGTTAATAATACAAACTTACTGCTTTGATTTAAAAAAACTGTGTTTTCAATTTTTTACCAGTCATATAATTCAATTTTTTTGTTAAATTTTTCAGTTCAATTAAATTTTTTCCTTATTCATTTTACCCGAGATAAATACAATTCGCCTTAAAAGGCTTAAAAAAATTAATTCTTTAAGTTTCTGACAGTTAAAAAAAAAAAAAAAGTTTTTTTTGTTACAATTTTTTTTTTCGAGTGGTTCATCATACCCCTCATATCATATATCAGCCCAAAATATCATAAAATACATTATAAAGGTCATAACTTGACAGAAAATGAAAAAAATAAATTTTTACTCAATTTTTGAGGTGAGCTGTTATGCCCCAAGCGGGCCGCTATGCCCCACCCTCCCCTATAATATTAGATAATTCCGTGTCGAATCGACCAATAGTTAGAATCAATTTCTTATGATTTAAATTAATTCTGGTCAACGAGTTTCTTTTATCATAAAATAAAGCTCTGCTCAAGGAAGAAAATATTTTTTCATTTTTTTCATAAATCACGCAAAATTTTAAATTTTATATTTTTTCATGTATTTGAAGTTTATTTTCTGAATATCTTGAGAACTATTCCGATTATGTAGCAATAGAAAAAAAACTTTTGAAAATCTTATTTATGTGATCCTCTAAATTAAAATACCTGCAAGTCTTGAAGTTAGTCAAAGATCGAAACTCGCAAAAAACGGGCCACGATTCATTATTGGTTAAAGTTTATGCGCGCGCGTAGTACGTCATTCAAATTTCTAGTTCCTTAAAATTCCCAGGACCGAATTGGTTAAAATTATTAGAAAATCTTAGAGTAAAATAAACCTTTGAAATATCGCGAACTGCGTTTTGAAGGGTCAAGCTGTTGAAAAGTTATGATAGGATTACATACGAACACACACACACACACACACACACACACACACACACATACACACACACACACACACGCCGGAAGTTCATAGCGGTAAATAAGAAACTAAAAAAATTAATTTTAGATTATCTTTTTTCTGCGATATATTATACCGCTTCAATTTTTTATTTCATTTCTCTAGGCAAACGTATAACTCTACATTCTAAAATTAACATTTCCCTTACGCATACACTCACTCATTCTCGAAGAAGTCGAAAGCCATTTAGCTGTGCATAAATAAAATTCATTTTGTCTCAGATGTGATTGCATTATTCACAGCCAAATGGTTTTTAACTTATTACTACGATGTAATTATTTTATTTATTTACATCCGAAATAAAATTGAAAAAATTAAAAATGATAGAAATACATGATTTTGAATAAGTTATATCACTTCAATAATTAATCGGTAAATCATAACGATTATGGACGACGTCCAAAAATTATCATTAAATTTTATCCTCTTGATATATATATATATATATATATATATATATATATATATATATATATATATATATATATATTGTACGCAATACATTTCATGGCAAGTAGCCACATAACATTCGACAGATATACGTCGCGTCATCAATTCTATGCATAACACAGATTCTGAAGCAATCAATTATGACGAAGAGCACAAACAAGCAATATAAATATGGATGTATTCATCAATCCTCTCCACTGTCATCTCAACGATTAACCCTATTATTTTATGTAGCTAGTTGACATAAGAATATCAATATGAATATATAATAGTGGTTATGGTTCATATATCAATTTGTCGTTAGCAAAATAAGAAAGAAAAAAAATTCTTAACAATTAAAGTTAATTTCGAATGCTGTACCAGCCTTGTGATTGATTTTTTTGTAGCAGCCGTATTGTATTAGGTGTCCAAGAATTTGTGATGTCAGTATTAGCTGTTTGATTGAATGAAACCATAACATTATCAGACTGTGGTCGTAATGGTGGTGACAACTGTCTATCGACTATTGATGGATCCATCTCGAGAATCATTCGAAGGTCTTCATCAATACCTATATTTACTCTTACTCGCTTCGTATCCTCTTGAGTCCGTGGAAATGAAGATGGACCTTCTGTATGTCCATGTTGTACTAGTTTCTCCCGATATGGAGTATATGAGGATGCCAGGAGATTTGTGGTTCGACGGCAAAAAGGATTTGAGGAGTTATTCTCTATACTATTATGTGAATAATTCATATTATCCGTACGCGACACAAGTTCTTCAAATTCGACGATTTGGCGCGTAGCTTCTGATACGGCACGCATGTCCGAACCTTCAACTGCGGCTCACGTCTCAGCACGATCAAACGGCTCTTAATGTCGCGACGTTACTAAAATTTACCGTACTAGTAATCATACAGCTCCGACGAGCGTTTATGCCAAAATCATGACGTTGAAATTTTAGTATATTTACTCAACACAAACATTTCGCTATTATGATTTAGCATTTACATCCATCAGTGAGTTCTTATTATTAATATTGAAATAGCATTAATTAGGCCGAAAATTTTACATTTTTTATTCATAGTAAGAGTTCTGCTGCAATTTCGACGCAATTTTTTTGGTTTTTTGTAATTTGAGACTAAGAAGTATTTAGGGCATTCTACGCCGAATTGGATGGTTTGAAAAATTGTTTTATTTGATTTCCTCTTTTCGGAAAACTCATCTAGGCAAATTCCGAAATTTTTTCACTACCAGTTCAACAGGTATCAAATTTTCAAAAGAATCGGTTTTTTCGGTCTTTCGATTATAACTTTATTAATAATAGTTCAAATTTAACGATTCTTCAGCTATGGGAATTTGCTCCAACAATTTCCACTGATTTTCAAGAAAACAAACTATTTAATGATTGGTTATGATGAAAAATATTCGAAAAAAATTAATATTCCCCCACGGAAAAAATTTTCTAGTACGAGATTTTAATATTTCTAAATTCCAGGTTGGCCTCGTTAGGGTGTGGATAGACCCCAGGTGGGCCTGTTGCTAAGCTCTTTCTTGAAGTTTAAAGATTTTTATAGGGTTTGAATAAATCAATTCTGATTAATGAGATATATTACGAAGAAAAACTTTAATAAAATAGATAGAGTCAGTCCATCTCCGGACATAAGTCCGGGGCCGAAGATGTTCATTGGTTGACTTTCTCGGGTCAACTGCCCTGGATTTGTATCCAGAGCACAAAAAAATTGTAATAATTAATAATATTGACACCGTTATATCTCAAGTTACCCCAGCGAAGTTGTCAGAGTCTAGCTCTCACGATGTTTAGGCTGGAGCCCGGCGACTCTCTTATCACAAGCGATTTCCGATACTTCACTGATGAATTTTAATCATCACCAACGAAACACTCTTAGAGGAAATGATAATCGGCCCGAGCATGGCCAAGGCTTGGCGCAATACTCATTAACTCTGGGGCAAGCTTGAAATCCAAGTTTGACCCAAGTCTGTCTAAGCATACAAATGATAACTTCTGGCCAAGACTGAATTTTAGTATTGAATCAATACCGATTTTCAAGTCTGGCCCATGCCATTTGATAAAAAAGGAATATTGTAATTGTCATTTTTTTATTTTAATTTTAATGCAGAGCTAACGCATAATTAGACCGTTTGACTTTTTATTTAGCCCTAACTTTTGCTAATTATGGAAATAAAGTTAATTACGACTTGGGTGGTAAAATAATTCTCTTTATAATGCTAAAATATAATTTATACATAGACACTGTAGTTGAAGCACAAATGATTTTGAAATTTTTTTTAGATATATACTACATAGAAAAAAAACAACAATAAAATCACAGAAAAACTATTAAAGTTACAGTTTTCAAAATGTCAATAGTAGCTGAGTTTTGGTTCAAGATTGGCAAACCAAGACTTGTTAAATGGATATTGGCTAGATCCTGGTCCTAGAATAGTAAACCAAGACTTGTCAATTGAATATTGGCTGGGTCTTGGTTCAAGACTGGCAAACCAAGGATTGTAAGTTGAGTAGTGGTCTAGTCATGGGCCAGTATTATTAGGTCGAGCCTGGGCAACCCAGTATTGTGCAAAGACAGACTTTGTTGTATAGAATTTTCTTCTTACAAGGACAGTTAACATTTTAAAATAAAAATTAAGTTAAGGAAGTTCGAGCGTAACTTATGAGTAAAAATAATATTTAAATTTTTTGTTACTTTCAGTCTTCCCAATATTCGTTAAAATTCTTTATTTTAGTTTAAAATAATTTGAAAAATTTAATAATTGATGATTTTTACTTATTTAATCAAATAAAGTAATAAAATCACTTTCGTATTTATCACTTGCAGGATTAAATAAACAGATTTGGCAACAGCACGTTTGATTATACCCATTACAGAGACAAGGATGAGTGTGTGAGTTAAATATTTCTCTCTCTGTAACTATATTTCTATTCTTTTCTTTATTCTTAGCTGTTGACGCAACGTTGCCAAATCTTTATTCGAATAAATAGCTGGCGAGAAGCGAGTTAAAAACATAAAATTAAACTTCAAATATTTCAAAAATGATATCGATAATGTATTATTATTTAACTTCCCGCTAAGAAAATTGAAAATTTTCAAAAATCGGGAAGTTATTGGTTTTCCCCCGTTTTTCGAAAATCGAGGAAGCTTCCTTGACTACTCCCGTGATGGTGCACGCGCGCGCGCGCGCGTGTGTGTGTGTGTGTGTGTGTGTGTGTGTGTGTAAACCTCTCATAACTTTTGAACAGCGTAACCAATTTCATTGCGGTTAGTGCCATTCGAAAGGGCTTGACCAAACTTAGATTTTTCACATCGAGAAAAATCAATTTTTCTTTTTTAATTGGATTTTAAGGGGTCTTCTGATGAGTTTATGATAAACCGGATATTTTCATACAAAAGCTGAGAATTTTTCCGATAAGACACAATTTTCTGTGGATTTTAATAAAAAAGTTTTTCCTCATCAGAAAAATTAATGAAAAAGTTAAAAACAATTTTATTTCAAAATTTTAAAAAATCATAACTCCAAAACCGCTGCATATTGAGGGCTGAAACTTATAGGAAATTTCTTTCTTATCATTATTATTATTATTATTATAGAGAACACCTCCACAAATTTTAAACACAATTCGCGTAAAAATTTGATGAAAACCCGACTTCTCGAAATGGGACCGAAGTCAATAATTTTACTTGTGATAATAATTCTTTTTCAGATGGGCAGCTTAAAAGATCCCATTATATTAATTTTAATGCCTTTCTGATAAATATGTATTGTTTGGATAGGAAGAAGACAAAAAAAATCTAAAATAAATATAAGCAAACTGAACATTGACGTCGTAGATGTTTTAAAAACTTAACTTTGACGCTTAGCTAAAAATGGTTACTACTACTGTTATTTGCTCGATAAAAGTCGCTACTTCGGAAATAAATAATACAAAGAAGAAGAAGAAAAAGTCAAAGAGATTGCATATAAGTTAAGTACGTATTCAAAGATAATAAAAGTTGTACCAGTGTCATTTTAAGTTATATTTTATAACTATAACGCTTAACTAAAATGGAGCAATAGATAAAAAAACAGTAAGCACATTGGTTATAACGATAATTATTCTACAATATCCGCTCTCAACGCCTGGTTAACCATTATTATATTTTTCTCCGAAAAATATCTAGAATGGTGGTAATAAAAATTTCAAAAGTATTCCACTAAAACTTTTGTAGTTTTTTCTTACAAATATTTATACGTTTTAATATTTACTAAAGGGGATTGGTACTACGAATAAATTAGGCGATAATAAACTTATAATATCATTATCATTTGGCCGTGAAAGAAATGTTTTGATACAGCCTGATATGTCCATATGTGGTCATATCAGATAATATCACAACTAAGTATTTCATCTCAATTTTATTATTAAATTAAAGATCTGATTTATAAGAATTCGATGTTAATTGATCCTTCAATAAAGTTGTAACAGGGAAAATCGAACTTTCCACGGTCATTATCGACCAGGTAATTCACGCCGCGGAAGGTAAGGGCCTTCCCTTATCTTTCGATTTTTGGCGAGTAGTTTCGACTCGTCACCGGACGTGCAAATCGAAACTCCCCACTGGTGTCCCCGAAAAATAAAGCGGGGCGTACACAGAAAAAAAATTTCTTGACTGGAGAACGAAATTCTTGGGTCAAAAAAATTTTCGGGTGCCTGACGGAAGACCGAAGTTATGTTGGCCGAAGGAAAAATTTTTCTTGAAATTCTATTCTTGGTGGAAGTAATTTTTTCTTAATTAAAATTATCATAAATACTTGATACAATACATTTTTATATTTGATCAAAATTTTTAGATACTTTAGGGAAGTAGCGTCACCTACTTCAGCTAAGAAAAAAATTTTCTAATCACTTTAAGAAAATTTCTCTCTTGAATATTTAATACCCATTTTATACTATTATAGCGTGGAATTTCACATATTGAATGAAAAAAAAAAAAAAATGATTCAATATTATTTGATCTTCCAATTTGACATGTTAGTCAATAAAAATATTCATGAAAATTTATTATCGAGATATTTAGTTTTTTTGGAGCAAGAGAGTAATTTTCTCAAGGCAAGAAAATTACTTCTATCAAGAACAAAATTTTTTGGAGCAAGAGGCTAAATTTCTCAAAGCAAGAAGATTTTCTTGACTTAAATAAATTTTCTTGGATCAAGATACGTATTTCTTAAAGCAATAGAATTAATTTTGTTTGAATAAGTGAAATTTCTTGTGTCAAAAAAAATTTTTTTTTCACTCAAGAAAATAATTAGAAAAAAGTAATTTGGGTTTTTATTTTCGGATGATTCATTTTTGAGTAATCAATTCGACCATGGAGGGGGAAAATTTTCTCTAGTGCTCTTACGAGATTGTTAATAACTTAGTAACATTTAAATATTCTTTAATAAAAATTTAGGGTAATAATCTTCAATGTACCCTTAATAAAATAAAACAAAATCTGATCCCCAAATTCCTTTATTTTCACTGTCAAAAAAATTCGCGAAAAACATCTTTTTTCTCGACCATCACAGTGGTGTTCTCCCTTGAATACAAAGAAATCTTCTTAAACGCTAAGAAATCTTTCTATCAGTATATGTTAGATTATTCGTCGTCATTGGCTCAAGGTCATTTAGTTAATTTAATACAGACCTCATGGCTATAACGAATTATTTTAGTTACATTTATTACAAGTAAAATGATTAGTAAAATTATTTAATGAATTTGTTACAGGCCTCGTTGGGCTGAATTTAATTAATATCCTCGGTTTCCTAGGCATTTACTTAAAAAACCGTTGTATAGACGCTCGAGTCGGGGGATACAACGGGATTAAGTTAGAAAACCGCTGCGTAGACGCCCGAGTCGGGAGTGTAGTCGGGAATATGGTATTCCGTCAGGTTGACGAAAACTAGGATTTATATGGTGAATAAGTATTGGTGAATTTATGTCTGGTGGACACTCAGAAAATAGGTATATGGTTGATATTTATTTGTAAGATAGTTCGGCAAGTTGCCTAGAGATTAGGTGAGAGTTTCTCACAGTTAATTTTAAGAAAATTGTTGTTAAAATTAAATTTATTAATTTTTTAATTGATGAATTGTTAATAAATCAATTGATTGATGTCAATTATTCTCAGTATCATTTTATAGTCGCTTGAACTTCTCACGACCTTGTCTTTCCCCTCTCATGCTTCTCGGTTCCTGAGATACCGTGTCCAAAATCCTAGTGGCGCCCTTTTCAAATGGAAAGGGATAACTAATTAATCGTGAGCTAAATACTTCCGTTACAAAGTAAAAAAATAAACACATTTTATGTTAGAACTAAAAATATTCAACGTTGAAAATTTTTATTTGTGACCATTTTCAATTATCAATTTATCTTTCAATGTTGGAAGTAAATAAAAAAATTTTAATAAATAAAAGATTAATTGAAATAAAAGCAAGTAAAATAAATATTGAAGGTAATTTTTGTCCTCTAAAATTTTTGGGTAGATATATTCATGAATCTTCAATTAGTTAAAAAATTCTGAG
Organism: Cotesia typhae; assembly: GCF_013202065.1. NCBI lineage: Eukaryota > Metazoa > Arthropoda > Insecta > Hymenoptera > Braconidae > Cotesia > Cotesia typhae. The sequence goes on along the minus strand of NW_027423712.1, from coordinate 3,734,338 downwards.
ATTAAAACTGACGGTCGTGTTAATTTTTCATGAGAATATTTTATTCATAATTAAAGAACATAACAAAAAAAAAATTAGGAAAACGGTTGACCCCAAAGGCCATCCTTGCAACTTTCCGCTAATTTCATACCTAACACTAAGCACTCAACATTTCACTTATCTTTTATTATTTTGAGCTCTTTGAGCTCCAAGAGATAGTTATCCTATGCTTTTGAGCTCTTTAAGCTCGAAAGTCTGATAGCAGTTTAATGCAACACTAATTTTTTCATTTTCTAACGGCTATAACTTTTAAATGGATCAACCGATTTTTACCCGGTTGGCGGCAATCGATGTTGTTTTTGGAGTATTATCGAAAAAATTGTAAGTACTAATTAATTTGATATGATATTTTTGTGTAATTTGAAAAAAAAATCGATTTTTTTCGTCATCGATATCTCACGAACAAATGAACCGATTTTTTTAGTTTTTTTTAGTGTTCTCGAAACCCACCTGTCCAAATCGGCTCAAATTTATAGGAAATTTGAGTTTGGTGGAAGATCTGTGGAAGATCGTTTGGTAGGATCCAATCGGTCAAGCTTTTCAAAAGTTATAAGAGGCTTACATAAATCCCTCCCCCCCCACACACATACATACATACATACATACAGCCGCTCGGACACCACCGTAAAAATCATCAGGGAAACTTTCTAGGACCTCAAAATGTTGAGATCTGATGAAAACTCGATTCTCGAAAAATGGTGTAAAACCGATATCTTCCCGATTTTTTTAAATTTTCAATTTTCTTAGCGGGAAGTTAAAAATAAAATGTTCTCCAAAAGCCAATTATCTGAGAATTTATGATTTAAAAAGTGTATTTATTTAGTTTTTAGAGTTGATTTTTACTTTTTTTTTAGTTAAAACAAAATTGCAAGTGTCAATAACTAGGCCAGTGTGAATATCTGGTTCTTTTTTCTTAGTCAGAATAACTTCCGAGGTCTCAAAACGTGGTGATCTGATAAGAACTCGATTTTCGAAAATCAGAGTGAAAGAAAAAAAATGCGTTGAATGCCGCAAACTGCGTGAAAATCGGTTCATCCATTCAAAAGTTATTGTGGTTCGAAAATTCAAAAAATTGTGTTTTATTAAACTTGTATCATCTCGGAGAGCTCAAAATGACACGAAAATTGTATTTTTGAGCTCGAAGAGCTTAGAAACGTAATAAGGGCAATTTTTAGCGTTTAAGTAGGGAATGAGCGGGAAATTGCAGGGATGGCCTTTAGGGTCAACCGTTTTCCTAATTTTTTTTATTTAAGACCACTACAACAGAAGCTTGTTCTGCTAATCAATAACTATTTCTGCGACCTTCTCAGAGACATAGGATGTAAATCGGTCATATTAAAGTTTGGAAAAAAAAAAGCATTTATTAAAGTTATAAATATAAATTAACTAATAATTTGGTAAGCTTCAAAAACATTCGACTGATTTATTGTTGAAAAAAAAGTTTATAGAAACCGAATAAAATTTAGGTGTTGACTTACATCTCCCTCGTTAACGGAATTGTCGTTTTAACATATATTAACAATTTTTTATGTAACTCAAACAAAAATTTTTTTTTCGATAAAATTTAATATATATCTTCATGCGGCGAGTTATTTTTACACCAACTTACGTATTGAATTTTATAGTTTTAGTTTCATATTATTACAAAACTTACGAATTACATTAGTAAATCAACTCAGGTTTCAGTAGTGACACGAATTATTCAGTATATATTTGTTTCTTTGCAGCGTTAAGTATTAATACTTATTTATTTAAAAATAATTACATCGGAGCACTTGACATTGTTTTGCACGTATTACATTTTTAAATAATTAGCATACTATTGATAAAAGATTATTACGTCAATTCTTGTATAACTCTTTTTTTCTTTATCCTCTATTGTCTTCCTGTTAAGATGCTATGTTCTCATTTAAAATGTATTTTAATTAATTCAAATTGTCTTTATTACGTTTTTACAAAAAACTGCAGTTTTTTGTCTCATCAGAAATTTTTCCAAATAAAATCAAACAAGTAATAGAATTGCCTCAATGTTTGAAGAGATGTTATATATGTAATAAGAAAAATGGTCACGTTGACCGACAGTGGAATTATCAGTCGCCTGGTATCCTTGTCCGGTTCGTCCAAAATGAATTATGCCAAGAAATAGAGGACTTAGGAAGTACTCTCAACCTCCTAAGCAACACCGCAGCTGAAACCCAGAGTGGGTTAGTGCACACTTAGACGCCAGTTGTTTTTTTCTATCAGGGAAATGACGAGCTCTTTGTGTTCAGGGCCAATTTGTAAGTATCCGTAGGGAAAACAAAATAGAATAGTATTAAGAGAGAGAGAGAGAGAGAGAGAGAGAGAGAGAGAGAGAGAGAGAAATTAAACACTCAGAATAAAGAGAAATTTGTAAATAAAATATCAACGATAAATAATTCGTTAATAATTAATAAACTGATAAAATCAAGACACAATCTGAAAGTAGTGAAATCAAAATAAACTAATTATCAACAAACTTAAGTTAATTGCTACGGGATTGACTAGAATTCGAATAATAAATATTTAATACGCGATAAATAAATAAATTACTTGAAGCCAGGAGACGACGCAGTGATCGGACAATAATCAAGCTCAACCTGTGAGTTACTTATCAAATTATCGGGCAGAGACTCGAACAAGAACATCAAATTCACACTCAACTTACATCAATGCGGGTTCCCGCGTGTCTGTCGATTTTACTCTCCGTGAAAATACATGAGGCCTCGTGTCCGATCACGAAGACCTCTCAAGCCATTTGCCAAAATTACTAGTCCCTTGCTCGTGATCGATAGTAAAGGGTGTCATCACCCGTGCGAGTAAGGGCTATGATCTATTTTTTATAATCAATATTATGATTTAGCATTTCTTTCGTTACCTGTCCTGATACCCATCTTTGAACCTTGAAATTCAAATGCTCAAACAAACTCACAGTATGATCATATACAACATAGCAAAGACTTATGGCGATATCTACATATAATAATAATATAAAATAATAATTAAGTAATAAACAGTTAAATATAAACCTCTGGAATGAATTTAAGGTTAATAATAAAGTATTAATTACATAGATGTAATAATCCTTAAATCTAAAATAATGATAAATATGATATAATGAATAAATTAAAACAAAATAATGAAAATGAGAGATACTCCAAGTGTAGATCTGTTGCTAATGCTAGGCGCAGGAAGGGACGCAAACGAAGAATAAAACTCCGGTGACATATATTATCAATTTAAATTATGAAAATAATAAATTTTTCTAAACTGGGATATAAAGATTTTTTCAGAAAAAATTGAGAAATTGAATTCGATTGAAATTTTTCAAAATGTTAATCATTCCATTAATTTTTTTTTTTTTTTTTTTGGCCGCTGCAATAGTTAGATTTTTATGAAATCTATTAATTACGATAAAAATTTATGAAATTAGCAATTATTCATATTTATCATTGAGTTCAACTAATCACCAAAAAATCAACGTGAAAAAAATGTGTATATATGATTTTATAGAAGTCTAAAGTTAAAGCTTATTTTCTAGCCCCAAAAAACCACGTTTCTAAATCTTCTATTGTTTACATTTGTTGTTAAGAATTTTTTATAAATTTGCAAGTTTGGATAAAACTTTGACTCATCGATCTATATATGTCACATTTCAATGGCATTCTTTCAAATATAAATTACTTACGTTTTAAAAAAGGGTCTATACTTTTTAACCCGATAGTAGTGCATACAGTCACCTTCAAGTACTGTTGAAAATTCACTCTCGAAATAACCATTTATATATACGATATAACGCGGCTTGTCACGACGATAACGTTTCTAATTCATAATAGATCTTCTCTAAACTCAACATACTTCATTTTTAGACAGATAGCAAGGTCAAGTTAAGATGATCTGAATCAGTCAAGTGGTTCAAGTAATTCAGGAATCACAGGGTTGCAAAATTTTCAAAATAGTAAAAATGTATATTTTGGCAGTGTCTTTCGCAGATAACTTTTTAATTAAATAACTTATCGAATTTTAGTAAATTGCATTTTAAAGCCGATCAAACGAGCATTATTTTTCATGTCATTTTATTTTTCTAGTTTTTCAACCACAGTTGAACGCTATCTATTGATCAAATAGAGATAAAAATTTATTTTCCGGATCGATTGATCAAAATTTTATGAAGAATTTAGGAATTAAGATTTACTTCTTTTGTAAAACATGATCCAATGCTCTTAAAATGGCTAAGGAAAATATATTTTTGAACATTTTAAGAGCTTTTAGGGGAAAAAATATTTTTCACTTAGTTAAAGGGACGTGAAAATTATGTCTTCCTTAGTTAAATGGAAAATTCCTTAAAAAAAAAAAAAAAAAAAAAAAAAACTGTGACATAAAAAAGAACATTCAGATCTATTGCCAACCACAAGAAAATCTTTTAAAATACACTACACAAGGGAAGAACTCTCTTAAAAATATTTCAAAATTACTTTTCTAATAGATTTTGACAATAATAATTTATAAAATGAACTAAACCCTCAAGTAGTGCACTGGGTATGACACACCCAAGGGTACGTCCGTATTTTGACGATATTTTATGATCTTCTTTTATTTTTTCGAAGAAAGAAATTGTGGATCCACAATATCTTTTTTTTTTTTTTTTTTTTTTTTTTTTCCAGGAATCAATTAATTCAATCACAAAATACAAATGATCAAATATGAACAGGCATGCCTTATCTAAGGACTCGTCATTCAGGATGATATGATAATGCGCCACTTCAGTTTAATGATCATAAAGATTATAATTTATAGTATGTGCTGTTTTTTTCGCTAATATATAAACACTAGAGACATTAAATAATATAAGGCCGTGTAATTCATTTATTGAAAATTCCATCTATCATCATGTACCACTTGTTGAAAAAATTTATTATATAATCTTTCCTCGTATCTAAAAATGATAACAAAAGGATCTTGGAAAATTATAATCGTTGGTTTTGAAGGTGACATTTTTAGCTAATAGCAGCTCAGGAAACTTCGGTGCTGATGGTTGTTCTCAAGAGAAGTGCAACACCGAAAACCACATTAGTATTGCGTGGATTTGTTAACAAATTTCGTCGACACTATAAAGGAAGGTCACGGATAAAGCTCTGAAAACCAAGTTTCAAGTCGTACACGTGGTATAATAACATAAATTTACTTACTAGGTTATAATTATATTTCCTTAATTATGTCAGCAAATGTAACATATAACACTGTATAAAGTCAAATTTTTACTCGATCTACCTGATATTTTAATGATTGATTAAGACCAATTTATTTAATTGATGAAATTTGTTGCCACAAAATAAAAAACAAAATATAGAAATTATCTTCTACGATGATATAGAAAACTATCTGCATGAATACAAATAATTCGCTGAACAATTTTTTATTTATTTATCTTTTTCTATTAGAAGAATTACTTTTATTTATTTTATAGTTGATTGAAAAAAACTACTTTTAAAAGTTTATTTTAACTGTTTATATTTTTTAAACTAATTATTCTCACAAATCTATCGTGATAACTAATGAAATGACATATATGTATACTAAGAACGAAAATTTTCATCGATCGTTTAAATGTTTAATTCAATATTTATTTAAAAATACGAAAAAGTTGATTTAAAGAATACTAAAACCAGTTTACCGATACCAAACGATAGTTTCGATTATGCGAAATGAGTCTAAAATTTGTGACCCTTTTTTTAACTTCCTGCTATGAAAATCGGTAATTTTCAGAAATTGGGAAATTATTGTTCTTAACTTGACTTGTGAAAATCGAGTTTTCATCGTATGTTGACGTTTCGCTGTCCTAAGATGCTATTCTGGGTAGTTTAGAGATGATTTCCGTATGTGTGTGGGTGTCTATTTATGTATATAAACCTCCCATGACTTTTGAACGGCTTATCAGATCCGATCGAAATAAGCAGCGTTTCAAAGAGTTCCATTGCTTTTAGATTCCTGATACTAGTTTAAAGAATTCGAGTCAATAAATTTTGAGAAATCTCAAAAATTAAATTTCCACAAATTCCTTTTTTCGAAATATTTTCTAAATACAGCTCAACCGATTGATTCTAAAAACTAATTAGCTTTTAACCTTAAAAGCCACGTCAATTGTCTCCTTTACGTTCGAAACTGATTGATTCGTTCGTGAGTTATCGTTATCGAATAAATTCGGAGAAAGTAAATTTTTCAAATTTCTTTAAAATTTTCGGTCTGATCAATTTGTGTTTAAAAGTAAATCATAGGATTACAAAAACTGCTACCAACCACGTGAAAATCGGCTGATTCATTCAAAAGTAATTAGAATTGATAAATTAAAAAAATAGTGTTTTAATAAATTCCCATTAGACTTTTGAGCTCGAAGAGCTGATAAGCATAGAATAGCCAACTCTTTGAGCTCAGAGAGCTTAAAATAATACATAAACTATATGTTTGAGCTCGAAAACGTCATAAGTACAATTTTAAGCGCTTAGATATGGAATTAGCGGGAATATTCGGGGATGGCTTTTAAGGTCAACCGTTTTCCTAATTTTTTTTATTTGCATTTACTTATGTCGTCATTCAATCTAAACATAATAGAGCTATTCTAAATCCAAAAAATAGTTTGAATTTCTTTAGTTGAGAGTAAAGCACTGCCCCAACCGCTTGGTATTGTGAGGCATGTAATTTGTTGAAAATCAAATTTAAAGATATAAATTTGACTAATCCAGTACTCAAGATGAAAATTGCAGATGTTCACCAAGACGTAAATATATGATGCACTTCCTTTCACTTTTCAAGCGCAACCTGCTCTTACTTTCAAACAAGTGTGACAGCATACGGAAAATTCTACTGTCCTACTTCTTCATCGTGAAAGGTCTGTTTATCAAATAACATCTGTATATTATAATTATCAATATTCCCTAGCATTATTCAAATGAAGATTCTAATAATACATAAGCATGGATCTAAAACATGCGCTGACACAATAAAGAACTTTTTATTTCCTATCACCGATCAAAATAATACAAAAACTTATCCAAATGTTTATACTTTATTATTTATTAACTTTATAAGTTATTTCTTACAAAACTTTTCAATTTTTCAACAAGTCGATAGGTTCAATAAAATAAACTTGTCTTAGTAATGAAAAAAATAACTGATCATTATTTAATATTACATATAAGCATACCTGCATGTGTTTGGCACACGACTTTTGATTTCATAATAGACAAATTCTTGAGAATCACAGAGCATTGACAAAACTTGATCATAATCATTATAATCACCATTTACATCTTCATTACTAGTGAGTGCAGCCAGATCAAAACCCATATCTATCCCCGATTCTTCCATGTTAATTTTTTTTATCCGATAATTTAATTAAAATGTATTTATTGACACTGACGAAATGAAGAAGTCTCTCTAATACTCGTAAAAATTCAACAGTTCACTAAATTTAAATGATTTATTATAACTGGTACGCGCATGGTTCTCATTAACTAATAAAATAGCACCACTAAATATTTTCTACTAAAAATATTAATCATTGCTATAAAATCACTATAACTTTTTTCGTGTATAATAAAAACAGAAGAAGTGGCTTATAATCCATCAATGTAGAATTTTCACTATTTTGATACTATATTTTTTCACTATTATTGCGTAGTAATTAATATTCATAAATAATGAAGTAATTAAAATGATAAAATTTTGTATTTAAAATACTGATTTATTAAAAATAATATTTCTTGAGAGGAGCATAACGAGAGTGAGAAATCACACGGGTCGTTTTATCACCCAAAAGCCCAGAGTTCAAATAGAATCTCTTATCTTTTTTTATTAAATATTCTCGTGTCACACATGAAGAGCTGTCTGCTCATCCACAACTACTGATAGAATGATATGTGCTAAAAATGCATATGACATACTATCAGATGTTTGATGGTTGAAAGAAACGAGGAAAATTATAGAATTAATCACAAAAGATTATGTACACAAAGCTCTATTGGCCGTTCCATCAAGCGCGATTCATAGAATAGACTACGCGTTGAGTGCACGTTATTAGATCGTGGTATCTCAATTGAGAAAACCCGCGTGACCCGCTCTCACTTAGCTTAGTCCCGCTTCGATCATGCCGACGTGGATCACTGTGACAATGCCATCTATCGAGTTTTCTGTTAAATTAAGTCACTTATTCGAAGACTCAGCGAGCATAATAATAGTAATAATATAAATAATTCCAATGAAAGCATCACCGCCTCAGGCAAACTATCTAGAAGTCAAAATATCCGTTATCAAAATATTCGGCTTAAATCATCCAGAGTACAATATCTCGATTAATTTATTTATAACTCTTCATTTTACCACAAAAAGTATTGTAATTTTGAAATAAAATATTTTCCACTTTACAATATTAATAAATTTAAAAATTCAATAAAGAACTTCTAACAACCTTAAATTTCAAAACATTAGACACTTTTATAAAAAATGTTCAAACAGTTTTTCTAAATCAACAAAATTTGGATTTTTGTTTTCAATATTTTTACTTTACGAAAAAAAAAAATTTCAAAATGATCATTTTTTTTGAGATAGCTTTTGAATTCTTCGATCCGTCGATTTTATCCAAATCTCAGAAGAAAACAAAAAATGTAAAAGGAACTCACTGCGTTCATCATTTGACGATAAAACAGTTCAATACAAACGAACGACACTCTGAAATTCGAAAATATGGTTTCATACCTCCTCCTTATATGCTATTTACTAAAGATTAAAAAATTTCTCAATTTTTCAATTCTAAGATCATATTTCATCCATGAAAATGCACCCCAGTCATTGACAATCGTGGTTAATAAATTTTGTTCTACATATTTGTAATGGCAATTTTCCTGATTTTTTTAGTTTTTTGAGATTTTCTCGAATTTTAAAACGTTAATAGGATAAGATTTTAAATTCAAATTCAGTGGAACAAAACACATAAAAATCATACTCAATCTGAGTCCAGCAAATTTTTTTCATTTCAATAATTTCGATTTTTCATGATTTATTGCAATTTTTTGGAGTTTTTCGAAATTTTTTCGAATTTTGACGGCTCAACGGGCTAATTAATGTTCAGATCTAGATTCAGTAAATTTATATACATAAAAATTATACTTGATCCGGGTCAACAAAAATTTTTTCAACGCTGTAACTGCAGCTTTTCACAATTTTTTTAGGTTATTTGCATTTTACTCAAAACTGGAGGGTGACCGGGCATAACGGACTTTAAATTCGGATTCAGTGGGTCGGAATACCTTGTCCGTAGGTGGGTCCGGTCCAAAGTACAGACTACTTTTTATTTTTTGTGAGCCGATATAATTAAATAGTCGGAAATAAATTTTTCAGCGTGTAGAATCGACATTAAATTTCTGAACGCAAAATTATCGTGAATCATACATATACACGGTTGACAGTATAAAAATATTAAATTCAAACTCCCTAAATTTTACACGGTATTTGGTGTAATTTTCACAAGAAAATTTTTACACCTACTCATTTACACTGCACCAGGTCTAAAAAATGTTTTACAGTGCAGACTTTACATCATTTCTAAAGAAATTTTTGTAGAGCTTACCTAAAATTTCTCATGAATTCAAAACAATGTATCATATAATTATTCAAGTTGTAGTAATAAAGTGTAAGAATGATGATAAAATTACTACGTTAGAAATATGATCATTGTTTTTAAATATTAAATTGCTTAGGAATTAAAATGATGTCATGGCTTTCTTTCTTTCAAATAAGTCAATACGTTATTTGTTAATCATGTTAGTGTTGACATAATTTTTTAGCTGACTTAACAGTCTTCGACTTCACAATTCATTGTAATGACAATTATAAAAAACAGTAAGAACTAAAACTTGAGCTCAATAAGACCATGCAACTGTTAAAAAGTTTAATTTTATTATTATTATTTTCTAGTATATGCGGGCATAATACTGAATTAAGAGCATTTGGAAATATTAAAAAATTACCATCAAAAATTTCAGAACGTTTAAGTGAATATTGGTATATTTATAAGGTAGTGTGAAAAAAAAATTTTCTTTACTTGTCAGTTTTCATTAATTAATTATATATCATATCTCAGGCAAGCTTGAACAAAACGTACACGGCGAAGGAGGAGCTAGTGAAACGAGTAGCTTGGGAGAAGAACCTGCTGAAAATTTATGAGCATAATTTGATGGCTGAAGCAGGCCATCATACTTATACTCTAAGAGATAACCATATTGCGGATTTATGTACACACCAATATATGAAAAATATGGTAAGCTTTATGACCTATTAATGAACATAAAATTTTATACCTGAAAAAAAGGTTTTTTTTTTTCCCTCCGAGCGTAAAGCGTCAACTTTAGCCCTGCTGCGCTAAACGAAGTTGCCGCTTTCCGTCTTCGTCTGGAAAAAAAAGCAGTATACACTTCTCAGGAAGTAAATAAGAAAGCCTCAGATCACATGTTTGTTGACCGAGGCGGAGCCTCGGGATTACATGTGATCTGAGACATTTCTTACTTTACTTCCCTAGGGGTGTAATATATTATTTTTTCCTTGTTAATTAATAGGTAAAACTCAAACCAAGTCGACGACGAAAAATAAGTGATAATGAATTAGTTGGTGCTGTTCTTCATGATCCGAGAACTATCCCTAGTCATTTGGATTGGCGGAAAAAAGGTTTTATTACACAACCAGTTAATCAAGAATCTTGTGGTAGTTGTTATGCTTATTCAATAGCAGAAAGTATAGAAGGTCAAATATTCAAAAAAACTGGAACATTGATTTCTCTCAGTGCTCAGCAAATCGTTGATTGCAGCTCAGTAACTGGAAATTTAGGATGTGCAGGTGGTTCTCTCAGAAATGGTCTTAGATACTTACAAAAATCAGGAGGACTAATGGAGCAAACTAATTATCCTTACATAGCACAGGTACATTGCCTATTTCATTATATATTTGCTAAATATTAAGCTACGACAAATGTCATCATCAATGATATTTATGAGGTTAAATAGCAAACTTAAATTTATAAAATTTCAATTATCACGAAAGGAAGGACAGTGCAAATTTCAAACAAACTTGGGTGTCGTTAATATTACTTCATGGGCAATATTGCCAGCAAGAGATGAACGGGCATTGCAAGCTGCTGTTGCGACTATCGGACCTATAGCCGTTTCTATTAATGCTAGCCCCCGGACATTTCAATTATATCAGTTAGTATTTTTTATATTTTTTACCATTATTATCGATTATTTTGGTTCAATTCTATTCGTCAATCTGAATTAATTTAGTTATTATGAGTAATATTCAATGGTGATTCAAATATTTTTTTACTAAGTGCTTAAACATTAGTTTTTTTTATTAATCAACTGTCTGTTTAGTATTTTGTTTTATTTCATATACTCTAGGAAATATTTTTTTTTTTTTATATTTTTCGATACCAGTAGTCTGAATACATTTTATCTCTTGGTAACCTAAATAAAAATATTACATTTCTCATGGATTTGAGTTAACTTTTCGACAAAATATATTTACTATTTTTTATTTTTATTAGAGAATTTTCAGCAGCTGTTACAGCTTTAACAACCTTGGTCATGGTGCTGCAACATCACGTAATCCAGTTGCAGCAATGCATGACAGTTATATTACTAAAATATGATTTTGTCACGTCACTGTAACAGACTATGATACGTTGCAGCAATTTTTTGTTCGTGTATCTGGGAGTTTTTTAAATACGGTTAGATATGTATTTAGTCATCTATACTAACAAATGGAGAGCTGGTTTTTTTGTTCGGTTACATTGCAAAAAATACTGAATCGATCGGAATAATACTTAAAGCATAAGATGCAGCGTGTTTCAGAAAAGATTATAGTATATGATATGTTGGTGATTACTTTTCCGGAACCTATAATTTTTTTACTTAGAAATAATGAATTTTTATTGTGACTAAATTTATTCTATTCGATTGTCATTTGTTTAAAATTAATTTTTAATTCTATTGGTTATGTTTATATACCTGCAATTTCTTTAATTGAAACTTTCAATGCTCATTACAAATTTTTTTTTTTTTCATATTAATTTAATTGATAAATTCAAAAGTTTTTTGTGTGAATAATTAGTGTTCGAATTTGAATTAAGATTATTAAAAAATTCGTCTTTGTTGTCATAAAATACTAAACTTTCATCGACTGTAAAACTGGCATTGATTCGCTCAGCATTGAGCACTAATAACTCAATTATTGTTCAAGCAGTAAAGTTAATTTGTGGCTCTAATTAGAATTTTATTGTTTGATTTAATTTTTAGTAATCATTAATTAATAATTTCAATGTTACGTTCCCAAAATTAGGTATAAATTCATTTAGAGTTTTAAATAATTAAATATCAGGTTTTGACACGGTGGGTAGTCGATCGACCCCCGGTGTGTCGCCACAGATGAACTTACTATCTTATTATGATCATTACTGATTTACCATTATGGGCCCCATAAGTCTGCCCATACAACCCCCTGTGTTTCTAACCATTTCGCTTCGAAAGGCGGGAAAATGTCGTGCCCCGTCCTCCTGAAGAGCTCCTCTGAATAATACCCGTACCTGGGGTCATTGATGGGAAGAACGCCCCCCGGAGGGTGAACCTCTGGAACCTCGATTGGGACCAGCTTCCAAGCCCTGGTGATGTCTGTCCAATAGGCGGGACGGTTGTTGCTGGTGAAGATGGACTGACCCGGTGGATCTCGGCTCGTGGGTGATTTAGGCGAGTCTTCCTCAGCGGTTCGAACTACCCTTATTCGAGGTTCGATTAGTATCTCGTCGTCTGTTACTCGCACTACTGGTCTCACGGTTTGTACTACCTCCGTTCGCGGTTCGACTGGAGTTTCAGCGCCGATTGTCGGCAACGATAGGTAGAATGGCTGGGCCAAGCGACGACGACCCTCTTGCACCGAGCGACCCGATCTTCGTGACCATTTTCCGTGAGGCATTTACGTATAGGAAATTGGTGCTGGCCGAACGCTGGCTAGCGCTCTTGCCGAAGATTTGGGACCTGGGGATACGCTGATTAAGCGCTCACCCAGAAGGAGGGTTGGGTTGGCGAAACGCTGGCTAGCGCTTTAGCCGAAAGGTATTCTTATATGCGTTGGAATTGCTATAAAGCGCTCCGCCCCATAATAAGTATATTTGGAAAATAGATTTGGTGTAATTGGTTTATTGGATCTGGGTAGGTTCAAGTCTGAGGATGGAGCTCTCTGCACTCGAGAGTCTCTAGTTCTACTGACTTGCTCCTGACCAGAGTAAATGTTTATAAATCTTATTGTCAGCCATGTTGGTAGCTCAGGTTGCTCCTGAGAGAGTCGACGAGGCCCGGGTCCCATGCTGACGCATGATGTTTTGGTTATCCGCGGCCACGGCAACTCTCTGCCGACGCCTTATCACAAGCGATTTCCGTTACCTCGCTGTTAGTATAACCACCAGCGAAGCAACTGATATCGCTTGGTATGCGTTCCGAGAATCATCTTAAATTAAAGTAAACGCTTTTAAATGAAAAATAAATCTTGAGAGAAAAAAAAAATAGAAATCGAAATTAGGCGAAAATTCGTGGAACGTAACATCAATAAATGTTGAATTGTGTCAATAGTAACTTTACAGACGTATTTTCTTAATTTTATAAATTAATTTTTCAAATGCGACTAGACTGTTCTCTCGTCAATGAGCGCAAACACGCTAACTATCAGACTAATTTTACTTATTTACACAAGTCATATTAGAGATTTAAGAATAATTTCTTTTATCGCACTCTATTATTTTGAAGGGTTACATGGGTTTACTCAATGAAAAAATAACATATTTCAAAAAAATTTTTTTGGAAAATGAAATTTTTAATTCAAAATTTTTTTTTTATGTTAGAGATACATATTTAATAAACATTTTCTGAAATTTTCGTTGAAAAATAATGTTTCTTTGAGATCACATAAATAATATTTTATTTGGTAGTCATCAGTGAATTCACAATAAACAAAACAAATTGCGAGATTTGTTTTACTCGAAGAGCTCAAAAACATATAGAAAAGCTATTTCTTTGAGCTCGGTGAGCATAAAATAATACATAAATTGTATTTTTGAGCTTGAAGAGCTCAAAAACATCATCAGTGCAATTTTAAGCGCCTAGGTATAGAATTAGCAGGAAGTTGCAGGGATGGCTTTCAGGGTCAACCATTTTCCTAATTTTTTTTTTTTTATATATCGCACTTTCATGATGATAAAAATGCATTTATCAAACAATCTGCCAAGTACATAAAATATATTTCAATAACAATTACTTTCCTTAACATAGTAAATAATACCATCAAAAATAATCTTCCTTGGACCTTCGTGTGTCTGTGTTTACTGATCCGCGTATGTGACAGAAAAATTGGTCGAAAAAATGATCATACCCGAATGATTTTTTTTTTATCATCTAAAGTATCACACTGTGGACTTTTTCAATTAACATAAGCGTTCAATCCACTGTCGTTTAATTATTATTTATAAAAAACTAAGATATGATTGTGTATTTTGATATCTATACATACATTTTATTATAGTATTTTTTTCTCATCTTAGAATTATGGCACCACTAAACCATAGCAGAGTTTTCTGTTTTTTTGTATTTTATTTTAATTAATTTTGAAGTGGAAAATCAGATTATGAGGCAAGCACTTTTGAATTTTCCAAACTTTTTAGTTTTAGCGGCGATATGCGATGGAACAGTGTATGAATGAAATCAATCAATACGTCCATTCTAATGAAAAATTATGTTTCAGTAATTTGTTAAGAAATATTTTTAATTCAATCAAGTTCTATCGTCTGTTGTTCAATATTCCCACATTTTACAAATCCATTAAAATACGGTTTACAAGCAATTTAAATGGATAATCCTTTATTAATGGAATATATCATGAAGCTGACTTTATAGGCATATTTATAGGTTTCTCACATAGTATTGTAAGAGTATGAATTACTTAAAAGTAACTGATATTGAAATACAAATTAATATCAAAATGATAAGTACAGAAAAATTTTAAGTTTTTAAGAGTTTCTCATAATTATCAATCATTTAGTTTGGTAGAATTGATAATTTAAATTATAAAAAGATAAAAAAAGTAACAATGATATTAATAAATCTTAACTTCACCCTATTAATTTGCTGATTTATATAAGATGATTTATCTTATCGAAAACTGACATTGAAAAAATTGCTCTATGGTAAATAAAAATTAAAATTATCTTAACAAAATCTTGTTCAGCATCATTGATTAAGATTTACATGAATCTAGGTTTAAGTTCCATTTAAAACACTTTTATCAAATCGATTCGAAACTGATGATCGTCTTTCGCATGGCCAGCTCCAGGGATAGGTACTCGCTTGAAAGAATAATCGACTTCAATGTAATATTCTTTTTCTCGCATAAATTATCCGAAACTACCTTTTCTTTTTAACTTTTTTTTTGATTTATATCACTTCGAATGTCTGAACCATAGGATAATTTTCAATCTTGCACAATTAAAATTCAAAAAGCTACAATAACTAACTTTAAAATTTTATTAGCACGTAATAAATTTAAAAAATCTTTTTCTAGTGAAGGAGTTTATGATGATCCATTATGCAGTTCTGATATGGTAAACCACGCAATGTTGATAGTAGGCTATACGCCCAACGAGTGGATTTTAAAAAATTGGTGGGGTGAGCAATGGGGAGAAAATGGTTACATGCGAATCGTCAAAAATAAAAATCGTTGCGGCATTGCCAACTACGCTGCTTACGTCCGAATATAAAGATATATTCCGTTTTATTATTTGAAAAATGCATTAATCGGATTTATATCGACCAAATAATATTTATAAATATTTAATACATTTACATTTGATGGATATAGTTCTTATGAATCATTTAATAAACCCAATCCTTTCCCTTATTGCGTACAATAGTAGTAACGACTAATCCATATAATAATTTTATGCATTTTCATTTATGTATAGTTTATCGATTACATATTTAACAACTGTCACGGTTACATATAATGTAATTGTATTTGTATCTCACGGTTACATTCACTACATTGACTAAATACATAAACTCATCACATTTATTTTATTTAGACACATTTTCTACATTGACTGTATATCGACATAATAAGTTTTAAAACAAGTTTGACCAATTAAGACAAAATAATTTTAATCCTATGTGAGTAATGAATAGGAATTAATTAATTTCTCTCTGAATCAAGTAGCTACCCTTCATTCTGTTAACAACCATAGTTCTCGACTCTATTTCAGCTTTGTTAGAAACACATTTAACTACTTCGATCCTTTAGTTGCAAAACAACTTTTAACATAATATCCACAACGTATCATGTTTCCGCTGACTTATAATTAAAAAAATTGTATTGTTATTTTCCACTTTGATAACGTTATTTTATTCAATATAATAGCATGTTTTCACCATATATTTACCAAAAATAAATTATATTTGTTTTTTCATCAAAAAAGTATAATTTTCTTTCTATTCGTGAACAAAACAAAACAAAAATTTTATTTTTCGGTGCAAATATGGAGAGAAAAAAATTTATTCTAACGTAAAATTTAGAAAATCTGAAGAATAAACTTTACCTTGGAAGCTATCCTCATAATTTCGTAATATTTATTAGCTTAAAGCATTAAAAAATACATCGAAAATGCATTGAGCTCATAGAGCTTCAGAATTGAATACTTCATATATTTTTAAGCTCAATAATAATTTGTAGCATACGGGTATACATTATATCTCTCATACCAATAAATTGATTTAATTCTATACATTGGATAACAATGTATTTCAAGTGAATGAATTCAGTTGTTACTGCTTCAATTTAAATTTAAACTTCAAACGCTTATTAAACAACTCAAAAATATAGGGGAGGGTGGGGCATAACAGCCCATTTAAGCTAGTTATTTCTTCTTATTGAGATTTCTAACCATCACATTTGTTTATTTTTCATCTATTTCGAATAAATCAGTCGAAATTTTGCAGGAAATCGAAAAAAAAATTTTTTTTTCTGGGGCATGTAGGGGAAGAGTAAAGGTCCTCCCCTTCCCCCTTATCCTTTATTTCCCTAATTTCCAAATTTGTCTTTAATGACAAATTTATTAATTATATACGGCTAACTCCCCAAAAAAAGCATATAAAAAAAATTTTTTTTTTACTGAAATCATTACTATCAAAACTTGAAGATTCTCCTCCCAAAAAAAGTTGCCGGGGGCAAACTACGATTTTTACGAGTTCTAAGTATCACCAAGAACTTAAAGAAAGAAAAAAAATTAAAATGAAACCAAACTCAAAAAATTTGTAAAAAAATGCTGAGAACATAAAAATGATGATTGTCATTGTCTTTATTGCATTGGACTTTACTCAGAATCCACAGAGTCTTGGATTCAATATAATAATTGCAATAAAAAATGATCTCATGATTTTTGCGTAGGTATTGACGAAGATTATTCCGACGAATATGTCTGTGATCATATAATATATGATGAGGTATATAATCTTTTTGGGCGTGAATCACGTCAATTGATGCTAACTGCATCAAGAAATCGATCGATTTCTTTAAGAAAGTTGCGTCATATAAAGATAAATGCAATAATTCAATTTCTATGAAATCTACTAAAAAGTCAGATAATTTTATTATTCGATTTAATTCGCCCATACATAGATAGAGCTCTACATTTAAGCAGTTACTAAAAATTTCATTTAACTATTTTAAAAATTAAATTTTTATTTTTCAAAAAGTTATGAAAAAATAGAAATCGATTAGAAAATTTGTAGTTGAACTATTTCGAAGCTCTTTGAAGAAAAAAAGTTTATTCCAAAATTATTTGGGTGCCTTACTTTACCCCTTTTCTCTACTCCTACTGAATAGAACAGTAATTTAAATTATTATCATTGCATAAACACTGCATTAGCTAATGAACAGAAGTGAATTATTGATTGTAAAGTACTAGTAACCATCAGCTTTTTTTCCCATGTTATTAGGATTACACAAAAGATAACTATTTTATCGAATCTTACTAAATAACTTAATATTCACTGCTTACTGTACCACAATTGTATTGGCAGTATATAACGTTATTTTCGATGCACCAAACAACAACTTTCTTCAGTTTTATTCTCCTCAATCAAAAGAAAGTCACGAATTTTTGTCTAAAGACATTGTAACTTGTTGTGGAATTTCAATTCAGATTAAATATTCGTTTTTCTATGCCGTTGTCGAACTTCTACACTTTTTAACTTTCAAGTTTATTTTCATCTTTACATTTATTCTCTGTTCGTTCTATCTTTTTATCAGGCTTTTTTTTATTATGATTAATATTCAGAGTTGGTTATAGTTGTAGGTTAAAAAATTGTCGAGAAACGAAGACTGACTTTTGATTATGAATAACGAGGGGTGCGAGTCACGAGGGTTTTGGTGGCTTTGCTCTACCGAGCACGCATTCTCTTGACTCACAAGGATAATCTTGGAACTATGTTACCATAAAACTTTAATGCGACATTATTTATCTCATATTTTTTAAATAAACGGATTATTGAATGCTAAAATGTTCGTTAGTTTTTTTTGTTTTTTTATGTTATTTTTAATTACAACTATAAAGAGATACGATTAAGCAATGGCGGATTAATTTCGAAAATTTAGTGTTAACTACGATGGAAGCAAATTTTAGTCGATGAAATTTAAAAGAATAAAAAAAGAATTTTTTTCAATTTCTCGGTTTGAAAAGTAATATTATTCGAAAGTAAAAAGTTATGAATTTCGGTCCCATATTGAGAAGTTTAATTTTTATCAGATTTCAACATTTGAGGCTTTAAAATCTATTTCGACTATGTCCAGCTGGACGTCCAGCCACGCGCGCGCTCGTGCATGTATGTGTGTAATATGTATAAAACTATCCAAGTCTTCCAATCCCAAAGAACGAAAAAAAGACTGCGGATAATTTTCAGTCTTTAAATTTTCGTCATGAAAATAAGTAATTTTCAAAAAGTTAATTGTTTCGACTCCAGTTTCTGAAAATCAAGTTCATCAAAGCCGGAAGTCAAAAATTAATGTATCGATCGATTTCGATATCTAATCATCTTTTTAGCTCAAAAATTACGACTATTGTCACTAACCACATCAAAATTGATTTATTCGTTTTAGAGATATCGTTGTTGTCGAAAAATTTGTTCACTTAACTTCAAATTTTTTTGTGAAATCATTTCCTAAGTAACAATAGAGTAATCTTTTTGTGTTTAATAATTACATCAAATACTGTAAGCTGGAACGAAATCAATAAATTCATTCAAGGGGTATTATTGTTGAAAAAATTGATAAAAAATTATTTTCAAATTTTATCAATTATTAATCTTTTCGAGAAAAGAAATAAGAATCGTGCCCGAAAAAAAAAAGTTGTTTAGTGGAAAAATATGAAAATCAAAAAATTACTTATAATATCGATTTTTGACGAAAACGATAAATTTGAAAGTTGCGGGAACTAACATAAGAAAATCGCAACTCTTTAAAATTTTCAGGGCTTTTTCGGGACACTTTGTTTAAAAATTACCAACGATATTTTTTGTTCATCCATTCAATCCGAATTTGTACTAAATTATTTCAATATCCTTTGAAAAAAATTTATTCTTCAAAAAATCAATAGCCTATACTTATGGAGAATTTATTTAAGTTTCTCAAATCCACCTTGTATTTTATGTGCGATTATTGGTTGCTGAGATATTGATATATAATCAAAGACAAAATGATCCTTTTCCATTCAAACACAGATATATGAGCAAAAAATGCTTGCATCAAGGTTTTTAAGGAAACAAAATTGAAACTGAATAAACTAGTTATCTGTTCCATACAAAGGTTAAGTAAAAAAAAAAAAATGTTTCTCCTCCGGGCGTAAACCGTCAACTTTAGCCCCACTGCCCTAAACGAAGTTGCCGCTTTCCGCCTCCGTCGAGGAAAAAAATAATAAACACTCCTCGGGAAGTAAATAAGAAAGCCTCAGATCACATGTTTGTTGTGATCTCGGCGACGCCTCGGCCAACAACTACATGTGATCTGAGACATTTCTTACTTTACTTCCTTAGGAGTGTAATATACTATTCCAAGTCCGTAGATTGAAAAGAAAAATTTGGATTTTTTTCTTGTTTCCTTAATTTTTGTGAGAAGTGTAGTTGATTAATTACGATAATTTTATTGTAATAATCTATATCCATTAAAGTAATAAAAATAAATTTCTGACCTTTGTAATTCATGAATTATTCAAAAAAATATTAATAATTGAGTTTACTAGTGGACTTTTTAATATTCTACAAAAATGAATTTTAAAAATGTAAATTAAAAAAGTCAAGAACTTAAAAAAAAAAAATTTGTAATAGACAATATAAATATTTTGATAACTTGTTTTGATATTAATCTCGATTTCTATTCTGTGCGTAAGAAATTTTAGATAGAATTATGTGAATACTTAATTTTAAGACATATCTTTGAAAAAAAAAAAAAAAAAAAAAAAAAAAACATCTATTTCTATTACGTATTTATTAAAATCCAATGAATGATTGACATCTTTAATATAGTCTGGTTTATTTTAGTTAATACGGTCCAGATGAGTTCAAAAGCTCAAAAGATCATTCTTGGCAATGCTTAGTACCAGCAGCATGTCGGCAGCGCGTGTTCTTTCGTCTGATATCAACTTATATACTATCCAATCCGCAGTCAGCCCCGAGCACGGGACAAAGGTCGCCGTCACCAAGTTGGCTGCATGACTGGCCCAACGTCACGCTTTACCTCCAGTCTTCGTCATTGTCTGGCTAGGCGATCACTAATTTTTTCAGTAAACTTAAAACTAACTTTTTTTTTTTGGCTCAACATTTTTTATACAAAAACACTAACATAGTATGATATGATATGACGAAATAAAAACTACATTCAATTAATATAAATATAAATTTAACTAAAACTAAAATAAATTTTTAAAAATGCATTGGTTAACTTTTGTGATTTTAAGTGCGATTTTATACTTTTTTGATGTGAATGCATTCATGTTAATCGATCCTTTGAAAAGCGTATGGTCATCTTTTTATTTAGGTAAAATGAGTAGCAATAGTGAAGGGAGTATTAGCAGCAATACTCATATTAAGATGGGAGAAGAATCTCAATCTAAGTGTTCAGCATGCATTAAAAACCGAGTGACTCCAAATGAAGAAATTGAACACATTCTCAATGAAATAAGAGTTGAGTATGTAAAACAACAAATTCTTAAGAAATTACGATTATCAAAGCCACCAGACGTTTCAATTTCACTTTCAACATTGCCTAAGCCACTAATAAACGGATATGTACTCGAACTGCGACCTGGTGAGCCTTTTGAATCTGAACAGCAAGCCGAAAGTTTTTACGGAAAAACAGATCAAATCGTGGTTTTTCCAAACGAAGGTAATAGTTTTTTTTATATATAAATCCACATTGTCATAGAGTCATAGCCTTTTTTATCATTGATGAATCCAAAAAATTTCATTGAGAAAAAAAGAACTTTGATTAAAAAATTTTCTCGACATAAGAACATATCTTTAATAATTATGAAAAGTAAATTTTTTATCTAAAAAATCGCTCTAATTGATTGAAATATTTTATATTCAATTCAAAGAAAACTATTCGTTTATTTGACTGTCATAATGAAAACTGATATTGATATTCTTCTGTTAAAAAATTCATAAATTAAATAGCTAATTCCAACAAATATTTGAACCAAAAAATTCTTGTCTAAATGATATTGTTCTCAGTATATAAAACTTTCTTAATTATTTTTTTGAGATTTTTTATAATTGTTTTTAACACAGGTGGTAAATGTTCTACCATAAATTCTAGTTGTTTTTCGGAGCAAAGTCAGTCTTTAATCATAACACGTTTACACGATTTTGCTGAACGTTCATTAATTATTTATTTATTTCACTACAATATGTACAATTTGCATTAAGTAATTGTGAATAACAGTCTCGGCAGCTTTAGCCATAAATAAAATTCATTATCATCATGATAATCATCTTAAATATTCAACTACCATAGAATTTTCTATCACTCAACAATTATCGAGTGAATTAATTATTATTCAATTAGTCCGTGTACTGTAAATTCTTTGGTTTATGCTGGAGTGATTGAATCGAAGAATTGTTACTTATCAATCTACTCGTGATTGTTAAACGAACTCGTACAAACAGATGTTAAAGTATTTCAGAACTTATTTTTTTCATCAATATTTTTAAGCTCAAAATTATGCTGTTAGGTATGAATAGATTCATTTTTCATGTAAATCTCTAAAAGTATACGAAATAAGAAACGAATTATCATTGTTATAAATGTAAAATATACATAACTTCTAAAACAATAAAATAATATGAAAACATCAAGAAAACTTATGTCGTTTTTCCGACAATAAATCACTTACATTTCATTTCAACAATAAATAATTATGCAATCAGTCAATTTAACAGTTTTTAAGCTGAAAAAAAAAAAAACATATGCACACGTAAAAAGATGACATTTTCACACAGGGCTAAATTACTTCCAAAGCTAAAATCATGAGTGACAAACTCATAAATTAAAATATCCTACCTGTGAATGTTATTTTATTAATGAGTATGTTATACAAAAGATAACTCTAAATTAAACAAAATAATTAAGTTAAATTTGTTAAAAAATCTATGTTTAACTAATTCTTTTCAAATCCTATAAATCTGATTTTAACCGATCGATTCGTGCAACCTTTATCTGAGTGCTAGACACTTTTAATCACACACAAATTAGATATTTTGCCATTTTCTTGAGATCGTTCGGGCATTGAAGCAATGTAAAGATGAAAAGCTTCGTTTTTAATATGTTAAAGTATTTTTGTGAAAAATATCTGACGAAGATCTTTTAAGGAATTAATTAACAAAAATCGGGCTTAACATGCAGTCCATAGTAAATGTTAACCAAAAACATTGATTTTAAATAATATCTCCAAGACTAATAAAGAAAAAAAAACTTTCTTTCATATAGATCGCTTTTTGTAGATTATGTTGAAATAAAAAAAAATATATTCTGACGAAGGATTTCGTTAATATCTTACTAGAAGAAACTTTTATTTACAAACTAGCCATGAGTAAAACTGAGCTAGCGATAGTCCGTGACAAAGGTAGCACTAGAGAACAAAAGAAAATACAATAACACAAGCTATACGTCGTCTGATCCACTATAATGACAATTTAAAAATACCTATTTTTTGGTTGTGAAAAATTTTAAATGCAAATTTATGTGGAGATTGTAATTGATTTGTGATTCAGTCTGCTTGTACCTGAATTGTTTTTTATAAATGTAGTTAGTACTAAAAATTATACATTTAATTATTTGGTTCTTAAATCACGAACTTCATATATAGAATAGTAGAATCTCTATCAAACGAATTTATTTCGATACTACAAATCAAGAATAGCTTACTAGTAGAAATTAAAATAATTTTTAATAATAAGCCTTTGTTTAAAATAAGAAATAACTGGATTATAATTATTTTTATTTTTACTATTATCATTATACATTCCCGTACTACAATGCTTTTATTCGGTTGTACGAATTCAATAATGTTTCATTGAAATTATTCACTAGCATTCAACGTTGATTAGAACACAGAGCGATTGGCTTTTTAACTTTCAAACTTTAATTACGAATAATTTCATTCGTATGTTACGAACAGCGTTCCCTGTAATTTTATTCAATTTACATGTCAGTTTGCTTTTGCTTGATGATCGCATGATTTATTCACAGAACTCACATGAATATTTATGATCAGAGTAAGTAATTTTTTTAAAATTTTTATACTCTCTAGTCTATTGTATAGAAAAATCGGAATTCATCAAAACAACACATATCATTTAATAAAATACTTATTATTAAACCATTCATAATTTTTTATAATTTAACATTCTTCAAAGTCGGTAATTAATTACCGATGACGATGATTAATGTAAATTTAATATATCATTTATACACAAATAAAAAATTTCTTTAAAAATTACCGTTAAAATCACAGTAATTGTGGGACATTCGTAAATTTCTAATCTAATTACAATTCTTTCAATAATTATTCACAATTATAATGTAAATAATCCAGAAAAGTATTATTAATTTTTACTGTAGTATACCGGTAAAAAATAATAAACGTAGAAAATTAATTAGATTAAAAGTTATTTTAACTCATTTAATCTTAAAAATTACAGTAAAATCAAAAGATTTTACTGAAACTACTATAAAATTTACCGGAGTCTCCGGTAAAAAGGATTCATGTAACGTTACTATCCACCGACTTTGACGCGGCGCTGCAATCGCTGTAGGCTTCTCAGCTGTTTACAAATTTCACATATGTTAGTATTCACATAGTCATCAGTTGACACTGAACTGCAGTTAATTATAACAAACATTTATACAATTATCATTATAATAAAATTTTATGCAATTGATTAACTATTAATTGTAAAGATGTGATGTAATGATATTCGCAATTATCTATAAATAATCAGTGACGGATTTAGGCTTGATGCCGCCCTAGGCCCTGTTTATCGCGCCGCCCTTAATATTAGAATAAATTCAATAAATTTTTATACAATGTTTTTATTCTAAATTTAAAATAACTTTATTTCGTTAGAATATAATTTTTAGTTATAACTAATAAATATTTCAGATATATAAGTAATAAACGTTAGACAAATAAATAAATATGTTTTTTTTTGTTTTAATATTAATCAATTTTAAACATTCTTTTTCCTGGCTTTGGTACGCGCAAAAATATCAATTATATCATCATACTCAATTTCTTGAACTAGTTGAGCTTCAATAGACAATAATGCAAGAGCATTAAGTCTATCTTGACCCATACTGGCACGTAAATAGGTTTTTACTCTTTTTAAAGTAGAAAAAGATCTTTCTCCTGAACAATTTGTAGCTGGAATACTCAAAAAAATACGTAAAGCAATATCAACATTTGGGTAAACATTTCGAAGACTACGTGAGTGTAATACATTGCATATATTTTGTACAAATCGTACATCTTCCGTATTTGCTGAAGAATCTTTAAGCTGGTAATGTAAATGAATACATTCGTTGCCTAATGTCTCTTCTAAATCGTTAGGATACTTGTCGACTAATTTATTGGCAAGATTTTTTAATTCGGTTGTATCTATTTCAGATAAATTATCGAAGAACTTAAATTTTTCGTAAAGCTTTTCAAATGCACTTTTACGTCCGGCCAATTGCACACTCAGAGTATCTAAAATAGGGTAATAAACATTTGTGCGAAAATTTTCTTGTCCAGAAGAAGGTATTCTCTCATTTACCCGTGACTCATCTGGCTGAATTTTTCTAGTTTTTTTGCGACGTGTATCATAACGATAATAATCTTGGACGCCAGATAATGTTTTGGCTTTTTCTTCATATTCAGAAAATTGTCTTTCTCTCATGTCCTGAAGAAATAGAGCCAGAGAACTATAGATCTGCACAACGGATGATAAATCAGCTTGAGATTCTTGAAGCTTCTTACTAGCAGCATTAAATCGATCTAAAATTACATTCCAAACGATGACTAGAATTGCTGTTTCTAAATGCTGCAACTTTCGCTGCAATCCCGTAGCTTCAGACCCTATAGTGGGTTTCTCATCTTCACTTTCAGCAATAAATTCCAGTGCATCAATTATTGCAGACCATTCTTTTTCTAACGCGTAGCAGGCATCATGTCGAGCAGACCAACGAGTTTGAGAAAACTCTTAACTCTTAAATTTGTACGCTGCACCAAAAATTCCCAACGATGGGTGGATATAGTGAAAAAATTATATAATTCTTGCAAAGTAGAAAAAAAATCGACTGCTTCTGTGACGGATTCAACCGCACATGATCCTACTAAATTTAAAGAATGAGCAGCACAAGGAACGTAATCTGCTAGAGGATTAATTGTTTTGATTCGTGTCTGAAGGCCTGAATAAATACCTGACATATTGCTTGCATTATCATAAGATTGACCACGACAGTTCATTATGTCCAAACCATTATTTTCTAGAGATTTTAACCAAGCATTCTCAATATCTTTAGCTTTATGGCCGATATTTGGTATAAATTCTAGAAACCTTTCAACAATTTCGCCGTTATCACGTACATATCTAATAATTATAGTAAGCTGATCGACATGTGCAATATCAGGCGTAGAATCTACAATTATACCAAAATACTTAGCAGATTGCACCTCACTAGAAATTTGTTACAGTACTTTATTCTGCATCAATAATATGATTTCTTCATAGATTGTTTTAGATAAGTACGATGTATTTCCGCTACCAGGGTGCGCGTACAATTTTAGATGTTCAGACAAAAATGGATCAAATTCAGCAAGAAGCTCTACTGTTCCTAAAAAATTTCCATTATGGGGATCTCCGATTCGTTCTGAATTTCCTCGAAATGGCAATCCTCTTATTGCTAGTAATTTAATAATTGCAATGACTAGGTATAAGATTTTTTTCCAGTATGTAATTTCCTCATCCAGCTGTTTTATTAGACATTGATCAACACGCCCGTGAATTACTGCTCGAGCTTTGAAATAACTAATGTTAGTCTTGTGAAACTCAGAATTTTCATGACCTTCAAGGCGTGCTTTTGAGTTTTTCCAATCACGAAATCCTTCACCAGTAAAAGCATTCGTTTTAACACTTCTACCAAATAATAAGCATGGAACACAAAATACAGAACCCTTAGTTTCTGAATAAATTAACCACTCACGGCGTTGAATCTCTCCATTTTTCAATGTACGTTGAAATAAACTTTTGGAACAATACCTTGTTTTATCATTATATACATTTTTAGAATTTTTAAAATCCGTATTATTATTTCGTGGTATACCGTTCATAGTTATAAAATCCCGTATTTCTTCATTCAAATTCCATAAAACGGGATCACTATTAAATCGTAAAATATCAGTTGTTGACTGGAGTTCTTCTGTATGTGATGAAGAGAAATTTGATGGCGTCCTGTTCGTATCTTGTGATGGAGAAGTGTTAGACAGTACTTCTTCGTTATCTTGTGCTGAAGTTTCTTCCAATTCCGGCTATGAAAAAAAAATAATTTTAGGTACTTGATATTTATTCACTCTTTATTGAAATTGAAACTTTATATCGAAAAAAAAGTTATTCACAATTATAATAAAATACTAACGACAGATGAACATGACAGTTGTTGGTCATTATTAGAAGAATTAGTTGAGCTTGTAATAAAATGAGATATTTTTGGAATTTTTTTAGTAAACTGTCTATTTTTGTAGATTCTTCTGTTTTTCTTTTACGATATTCTACACCACTAAGTTTTTTTCGATAGCCACTCATATTCAATTAAAAAATAAAATCAGAACTATGACCGAATTATAAAAAAACACCACTAACACCTCATTTAAAGTTATCAATCAATTATTTTTTTAATATTAAGAAACAGAATAAAATGATTCGAGATTTGTAGACATGAAGAGCATTTGTAAGACTGGAACGATTTCTGTATTTTTTCTACAGCGCGATGCTTTGTTTTCTGCATTAAACAAAACAAAGTCAAACGCGTCAAGACCTCTGTTAAGCGTAGCGCTCTTGTTTTGAGTTAACGATCACATACATAAAACACTCATAAAACAAAATTCTTTAAATTTTTATTTATACTTATAATAAACACATAAATGTAACTATATATGTAAACTGGTTTAATATATATCAGCTTACATAAATAAACTTAATGACTTTTCATGAAAAATTATTTATGTTAAAAGTAAATTTTCTGACATTTAAATAAATACCGCAATGATATTTAATACGTGCATATCTCCTTTTTATTTAAAGTTAAAAACAAATTGCGAAATTATTAAGATTTAGTAATTTTCAAAAGCTTTGTCAGCATATGATTAATTTCAGTAATAAAACAAAAAGTAAAGAACATCATTCGATAAAGACTATAATTGATCTTTTAAAAAATTAAAATCTTATTCATAGACTTAAAAGTAAATAAAAAAATTGAATTATCAAGAGATTCGGTAGAATCTGGCGCCAAGTTCCGTTCTCAAGCCAGACTACCGAGTGTGTATATACCGTAAGCAGAATCGTTTTTTGAGGTTACAAGTTTTTTTTCAAATTTAATTTGATTTTTTTTTTATATGATATTTTATAATAGTAGTTCATGCTTTTTATTACGCGTATTACTTGATTATTATCAATTATCTTTATAATTTCTATTTAAAATTATTAAAAATAATCAGCACAAACTATAGCGACCCAGATTTTTAGATTTTAACTTTTTTCTTATGTAAAAAGCGGACGGCCAGAGACTAAATAATATAACGATGCATGCTAATCTTATAATAGATGGGAAACTACAGTGAAAAAAAGATATTTGACAGCTTGCAATTACACACGCTAGGCGGCGCAAGAATAACTTTTACATGAACTATAGCTTAAAGGGGATAGTTTGCCATCGGAAATGTATTAAATTAAAATTGTCAAATTTATTATAATTACAAAAAAAACTGAAATCCGAACAAAAACAGTTTCACTGTAAAAAAATCGTGCCAAGTCCACGTTCATAAGACTATTAAGAAAAAAAAATTTTATTTCTTTACAAAAAGATATAAAATAAAAAATTAAAAAATCCAAGTAACCGATATGGTTGTATATGATTTTCGAAAATTAAAAAAAAATTTTTGTAAATTTAAAAATTAAAAGAAACAATTTTGGAACGTACTTGGTGTGCGTTATTGTGTACTTCAATTTTTTTTTAAGTGTCCTAGTAGATACAATTTAGGAATTTCATAAAAAGTGAAATATTTCGTAACTACGCACACTAAATACGTTCCAAAATTGTTTCTTTTAATTTTTAAATTTACAAAAATTTTTTTTTAATTTTCGAAAATCATATACAACCATATCGGTTACTTGGATTTTTTAATTTTTTATTTTATATCTTTTTGTAAAGAAATAAAATTTTTTTTTCTTAATAGTCTTATGAACGTGGACTTGGCACGATTTTTTTACAGTGAAACTGTTTTTGTTCGGATAATATATTCCAGAGAAAATTTTTTACAAAAATTAATCTGAACTCATTTTCAAAGGAGACTGTCTTTATTTTTTTTCGTCTCTGAAATTTTAGAATTTCAAAAATTTCGCCGCCCCTCAAATCATGCCGCCCTAGGCCCGGGCCTCGCGGGCCTACCCAGTAAACAATATGATGTCTTTAGAGGTTCTTGATGAACTCCTATTTAAGATTTGGACGTCGTAATTTTTAACGGAATGGTGTCTCTAAGACGTCTTGAGGACGTCGAATGCGCCACTTTAAGAGTAATATAAGACTTCCACAAATATTCTCAAAGAGATCTTTTTTCTGAGTTCAAAAAAAAAGAGTGCTTACAGAAGTTAGAATTAGGAAGTCTTTTTGAGTTCAAAAATAAGATGTCTTGCAGAAATCCGAATTAAGAGCTCTTTACGACTTCAAATAAAAGAGTACTTATAGTAGTCAGAATTGAGAGCTCTTTCTGATTTCATACAGAAAATTTGCAGAATATTATTATTATAAATTAATAAATATTATTTATTCATGCTATAAATTTATTAATATTAATTGTTAAATTATTATTGTTGTTATGTAATACTCATAATAATTATAATAATAATATTGATTTTCAGTCATTTTGTGACTTAATTTAAGTAATTTTTATCATTTAGTCGCCATCCTTTCGTCCACGAAGTCAGTATTTTTTTGATACTCCTTGACAAACAAGATGCATGTAATCCACTGGAAATTGAGACACCATACCAACACCAATATCTTCAAAATCTGATTTTCCTAAATGATGATCTTCATTTAAACGATTTATAAAATTCGAGTCAGTGCGTAATGGTGCATCCATATCAAGAAATAACATTCGATGGTCACTATATTCTCCTTCTTGAATGCACTTACCGCAACCATAAAAACCACCATGACCTTTTGTGTAGGTTACAAAAGCTCTCGCTGGTGAATCACAAATGACAGCCCTTATAATTACTTTAAATTTATGACTATCATACTCGAAACCTTCCTCTCTCAGATTTTTGTACTCATTAATGAAATCTTGAAGAAATTCATTAGTCATTTGGTTTGTTCAGTCCATGGTATATACCAATAACGAATGGTACAGAGACTTTTGGAAAAATTTCTCCCAGTATAGGATACAGTTGTCGTTTTGAACTCTTCGATATTGGCAAACCATCAATGTGTATACTAATCTGGATAATATCTGTAATCTGTTTTATATCGACAATTTTTAATTGATCAATTAATCCTTCTTTCAGTCCATAGTGGAAATATTCTCCTGGTGCAACCTCACGAATAGTAGTATCTGTAGGAGTATCAATTAAGGTACGACTGTCATTTGGAAGACTTTTTAACTCTTCTATTGACTCCACATTTCTAATAATTTTTAGTAAAGCACTTGATCCAGCTTGAGTAATGTTAAATTCGCATTTCCATTGAGCTAATTGTTTGGTTAAAGGAATTGGTACTTCGATATCACAATTATTATTATTATATTATTATAAGTGATAGAAGTTGTAGTAGTTGTTGCTGTTACTGTTGATGTTGTTTTTGTTGTTGTACAATGAGAATTATCATTATTATCTGTGTAAGTCTTTAAAGAGATATCGGTTACGGTATTATCTAAATGAATCGACTGTAAACTGAAATCATCACTGTCATAATTATTGTCGTTGTTCATTACACTGTTATTAATAACTGGATCATTATCAAACGAAGTATCAACCGATGCTTTTGCACGTGCAGTCTCCAAAATTGCCTGCTCACAGCGTTTTTTCAATCTTCGATTTTTCTGACTCTTAGACAGGTCACTGAATCTTTTTCTTTCAGACATCTTGAGAAAAAATATTTTAAATTAAAAAAAAATCATAATTTATATTTATTTTTTGGATAAATGTATACGTTACCTTTAAAATCGAATGATTTCTCAAATTTATCACTGATAAAAACATGAAATATCATACACAGTCAAATATTAATTAGCTAAGAATATGCACTTACATTATTTTTAGAACTTTTAATTTACAAATTACGAAATCACTGGTTATAAATAATTAATTGATTTCACTAAATTAAAGTTTTGCAATTCGACGCTGAATGTAAACAGAAAACGTACCATACACTTATAGGTTATATTAAAACAGAGATAAAAAATAAAAATAAAATTTCTATCGTTGTGCGCATGCGCCAATACAATTCAATCCTACCTCAGCAAAAAGACCTCTGAAAGAGTTCATATTCATGACATCTTACGAAGTCAGAAAAAAGACCTCTTAAAAAGCTCAGATTATTGATGTCTTATGAGTTCAGTAAGTAAACTACTTGAAGGGCTCATATTTTAGAAGTCTTACAAAGTTTGTCAAAAGATTTCCTGTCGACTTCTTGATTAAGAGTTCTGATTGATGAATTCGTTAAGACATCATATTTAGACTTCTTATGGACGTCTTTGAAAAGACTTCTTCTAGAAGTCTTTCTGATTTGGATGCTGACTGGGTAGGCATAAATCCATCACTGTAAATAATTGCTATTATTCTATATATGTAGATTGTAAAGTGAAATAACCTAAAAAAATAAATTAAATTAAAAAAATCAAATAATAATTTAATGTTGTTAAATTTAAATCAACTTTTTCTGAACATAAAACATAAAATTTACATAAAATTTTTAGTGCGGCAAGCTGCATTGAAAATTAAAAAAATTTTTTTTACCGGAGACTCCGGTAAATTTTACTCACCCAACTGTAAAAAGTATTTTTGGTTCTAGTAAATGGTAAAGCAGCACGTTAGCGTCCCACGATTACAATATAGTCCGACAATTTTTCTTTTTAATTTAAGGG
The DNA here is from genome assembly GCF_013202065.1 of Cotesia typhae. Taxonomy (NCBI): domain Eukaryota; kingdom Metazoa; phylum Arthropoda; class Insecta; order Hymenoptera; family Braconidae; genus Cotesia; species Cotesia typhae. Next base: position 3,702,252 of record NW_027423712.1, on the reverse strand, counting down.
TAAACTTCAAAGAAAATTTCTTTCCGTGTACGTTTTAATTCCTTAATCTTTTTATATAATTTTAGGTAGATTTCATATATTGGTGCAAAAATTAACTTGATTCAAGCGAGAAATTATTAAACCAAAAAAATTATCCTAAATAGTGTAATAATTTAGAATTAAGTGGAAAAATTCTTAATCTAAAAAATTATCCTTGACTCAGGTAAATTTTACTTGATTTTAGAGTTCTTATACTTTATTCAAGATAATCAAATTCTTCAAAATGATGTTCTTGGTTCAATAATTTCGCTCTTAAGTCAAGTTATTTTTTTATCAGTAAAAAAAGCTACCAATTGCATTGATCTTTCTATCAGAATTAAAATTTTCATGGTCATATTATCTTGTAAATAATTGAGTAAGGCTAAAAATTAACATGGCTTAAAAAATGTATATGTAACAACTAGAGCCCGAACTTTCACAGTTTTTTAAATTAACATTCATATGTTTAATAACTTCAAATTTAACCGGTGACGTTAGCCGAGTGGTCTAAAGCGCTCGGCCTATATAGCACTCGGGCTAACTCACGAGCCAGGCGTAGGTTCGAATCCCAAGCTGGTCTTAGAAACTAGTTTGGTTGCGACTGGACCCTTGCCACGTAGGTTTAGATTTTCATAACTCAAAAAAAAACTGAAAATACCACTTCCAACGATTAAAGTCGGCGATGTGATTACAGCAGTTAAAACCGACTCTGAATAATAATTAATTAAAAAAACTTCAAATTTGAATGAAGAAAAAACCTGAAATTCATGACCCTAGTGATAATATAATCCTCAAACAATTATCTTAGATAAGTTTAAAAAATTTTTTTAAGGAAAAACTTATTTATTCTTTAAAATTTTTTTTCGTTAAAGAGAAATTTTTTTTAAGAGGGGTTGTCGGGCTCCAGGAAATTAATTTCTTTTAGAATTTTGTTAAAATTTCAGTTGATTTGATTAAAGTAGAACCAAAGTAAATTAAGTTGATTATAGAAAATCTTAAAAAATAATAATCGACCTAGGGAGGGAGTCATGCCCCACCCTTCCTTGAATAACTTTTAACGCTGATAATCTTACTTGTTATTTAATGTACTATTTCGCATGTGTTAAATAAGGAGGTCCTGCGGCAAATAAAGACACCAATAGGTTGAGGCTGTTGGTTTCTTTCTCACTCACTAGTGCTGTCTCTCTTGACAGACTATTGCTCACTTACTTCCACTCGCGTAAAATATCGAAAGTCGCTAGCTTCAAACATTTTTTATAAAAAAATGAATACGGCTCGTTTATGATATTTTTGATAAAAAGTACTTGTTATAACTTCAATAACATATTCTCAGTTTTAAAAAAAAATCCTAAGAAAAGTCTGGTTATTCAATAAAATGTTCACCCTAATTACGATCAGGATAGGGAATATATATTAGATGTACGATTTTTAATTGCTAATATTTAGAAAATTAGCACCGCAAGGATTATTAAAAAAAATTTATTCGTATAGAGGACACTTAAAAGTATGCGTATTCCAAAATTTAAGATTATTGTAAGAAAAGTGATTTTGCACAGTGCCTCCTTAAGCGTGTTAATTAAACGCAAATTTTTTATCTTGTGATACTTTTTAGAGATTTTATCAATATTGAAAGTGATTCTCATCAAGTCTATGTGGATTTAATTAAAGTCTGTCTATTGCATTAATGCTCATGATCTTATTAACAATTATTTTGCTTGCATTATTTCTCAAATAAACGAATCAGTTCGTAAGAATCAATCTGTTCTACGAAATCTGTACCATATTGAATATAACCAAATAGCGTTTTTTTTTTAAAAGAGTTTTGTCAAATAATTCTTATTTACAGACGTAACAGATGTGGAAAATTGCCGTCAAAATTCGAATCATTTAACTGGTTTTAGCCCTGCAGCCTGTTTTACATTTAATCTTCCGTCAGAGATGCAATACGTTGATGTAACTTCGGCTGATCTTTGGTTTTACAAAGAAAATGATGAGAACGATGTATATGGTCAGACATTTGTTTTATCAGAATTGGATCATTGGGATCAAGGTGGAAGTTTTGAAAAAAATACTATTATGGCCATTTTCGAAACTTCAATTGAAGGTATTTTTTTACCGTTTTTAACTTTCTTGTTGGTCATTCTACAGAAATCAGTTAGTTTCGTGTAATTGAAAATATTTCAGCTATTAACAAATGTATTCAATTATAATAAATATCAGTCATCAATAAGTAAGAGTTTAAAAAAACGAAAAAATACGCTTTTTATAGAAAACCAAACTAAAAAAATTGAAATAATTTTTAATAAATTTGAATTAAGAATAATATAAAAAATTTCAATAAATATAAATTAATAATAGTGTAAATAAGAAAATGAATGTTTTAATATAATAAAAAAAAAAGCGTGGAATGCATGTCGTCAATAGTTATGAATATTTCATTGACAAATATCAGAAGGATTTCCATTTTGATAATATCTTAAAAAGCACCCCACGCTTTTTTTAAAATTGAACATTTTTTTAAGCTATGATTTATTTTTTACTTTTTAGTTTGGTTTGTTTATAAAGGTGTGTTTTTTTAGTATTTTTAATCTATTATTTGTTTTGTTAAATTATTATTCTCTTTGGTATTCCAAAATTTGTTATTATTAGATAAATCGGTTAAAGATAATGATTGGAAATAAAAATCAACATCAATTCCTGCCTTATTGACTATAGATCATTTGATAAAAATTAACAAATCTTATTTTGCAAATTGAATAATGGAATAATCTTATCTAATTAGTGTATTGTCATCGGTCTTCGATAAATCTACAAAGTTTGAATGAAATCTGAACGTTTAAAGTGGGTTAAAATTGCGCTCTAAGGAGTCGGTTACAAACATACAAACACACAGGTGAAGTCAATAAAAAGCGTGTAGAAAAATTCAATTGTTTTTTTATGCAGACATTAGAAACGACCAACAAATTAATTAAAATTAATAGTATCGAAAAATATCTATTGCTTTAATAATTCGAAATCTCTTCTCCATTTGATATAAATTAAGAACATTAAATGATGAAACGAACATATGTCATTGAAATTTTTTCAAAATTAGATATTTTTTATTTGCATTTATTATGTTGATTTTAAGACACATTACTTTTAAATTCTTTAGAATAAAGATTTTACGCAATTGTAAAGGATAACACTTCACTGAAATTCATCATAGAGTTGATTAGACATTTTGCGGAAGGTTATATCAGCACTAATTACAATCAAGTAATTAATGATGCAGTGGAAAAAAAGTGAAGAAAAATAAATAGAATATGTTAATTAATTTTCAAAATATGATAAAAAAACGTCGATTTTAAAACAATTATTTTTAGTTGCTGTTAGAATAACGAAATTAATAATAAATATTGACTAATTAAAGTTATAGTTTTTGTCAATTCTTTGAAGCGCCATATTTCAAAAAGGTTAATTCTTCTCAAACTATAGTTTATACTGTAATTTAAGTACTCCTATTATTAGCAATACAATTAATAGAATATTAACAATTTAACTAATTTTTGTAAAATGATCCTTATTTAAATATAAAAACATTCGGAAAACGATCGATTCTGAAGGCCATTCAGCAACTTCCCGCTAATTCCATACCTAAGGGCTTAAAATTGCACTTACGACGTTTTTGAGTTTTTCAAGCTCAAAAATACAATTTATGTATTTTTTGAGCTCTCCGAGCTTAGAGTTAACTGTTCTTTACTTTTGAGCTCTTGGAGAAAGATTTTCAAACTGGAATTACTTTTGAATGAATAAATCGATTTTCACGCGGTTGAAAGCATTCAACGCAGTTTTTCGAATCTTATGATTTACTTTCAAACACAAATATTCAAACACAAACACGATCGACGTGGGTTTTTGAGTTCTAATAATTATTTTATTTCATCAAAAGCCATCGAATAGAAATATCGGAGTTATGTAAAAAAAAAAAAAAAAAAAAAAAAACACTTTTTGCAAATTTTACGTCACAATTTATACACAGACAATTGATCCGCGACAATTTATCTGCAACATTTCATCCGTGGACGGTTGATCCATCTGACAATTCAACCGCACGACAAATGATCCATGATTAATTTTTGGATAATGTTACCTTTTTAGTTGTGCCCTTCAATTCTCGATTTCGTGTGTGTTTATTCGACAGTAGACCAACACATAAGCTTGTTACCGTGTTGTGACCTTTTATCATGGATTTTGTGTGTGTTTATTTGACACTCATATGAATTATCGTGAGGATAAATTGTCGGGTGAATCACTTATTATAGGAATCAATTGTCGCAGATGAAATGTCGCGGATCAATTGTCTGTGGATCAGCGGTCGTGCCACACACACACACACACACGCACGCACACGCACACGCACACACACGCACACACACACGGACATCATTGTGAAAATAGTCAGAGAAGATTTCTAGAACTTTGAAATGTCGAGATCTGATGAAAACTCAATTTTCACAAAACAAGGTAAAACCAATAACTTTCCAAATTTTTTAAAATTTTCAATTTTTCTTCGCGGGAAGTTAAAAATGATAAATTCATTTGTCAATAAAAATAAACTTTTTTCATACCAAACCCATCGATAACTGTTCACGGACGTTATTCATTGCACATTTTAATCTAAATGAAATGGAAAAAAATATTTTCTTTAAATTTACAGAAGGTTGGGTAAAAACTGATGTTGCATTTACGGTAAGAAAATGGGTAGAACGGCAGATACTTAATCACGCAATTCAAATAGCATGCAGCACATGTTCCATTGATCGTGAAACCGCTCCGGTATCTGCAGAACTAACATTGAAGCCTTTTTTGGTAATTCATACATCACCATTGTTACCTAAAAATCGACCAAAAAGAAATTCCAATTGTCTACCAGAAATGAAAGAATGTTGTCGTGATCAACTTTATATAAGCTTCGATGAAATTGGCTGGAGCGATTGGATTCTTCACCCTAGTGGATATCATGCTTATTTCTGTCGAGGCTCATGTTCGTCTGCAGCGTCGTTAATTATGAGTGGTTCACCGTACAACAATATTCTTCGAGTAAGTTAAAGTTTAAGCTTATAAATTATAAAATATGATGACTTATTACAAAGAAAAAAATGGAATTATAAAGATTCATAAAGAACAATGAAATTTTCAGAAATGGTTAATGAAAAATGGCGGACAAAACGAGATTGTGCCTTGTTGCTCGCCGACTCAGCTTTCACCAATTCAGCTTCTCTACGTAGATTCAAACAACACGATAACCCAAAAAACACTCCCTAACATGGTTGTAGAAGCTTGTGGTTGCATGTGAGACTAAATCTTCTAACGTGGAACAACCAAGTCCTTTTATTTCGGCGTGAAAGCTGTTACAATGGCTGGTCTACGTAAGACTCGTATCAACGACAAATTGTGTTCAAAATGTGATGCTCAGTTTCTTTTCTTTTGCTCGTTGTGGTTACATTGAAAGAGGACTAAAGAAGAAAGTAGATAGCGTAAAATAAAAGAGATAAAGAAAAATAAAGAGACGTAGAGAACATTTGAGAGAAAGGATTTTGCGACGAAAAAGAAGAAGAGTAATAGTGAAACGTGTCGGAGCGACCACTCGTGAAGATCCTCTCATGTTGAGAAGAGAATGCTATTCTCGAGTTTTTCTCCTCAGTACGTTCAGGTTATTGTATTGTATGAACAACAGATACTGCACTTGTTATAGAGAATGTAATAAAAGTCTTCGAAATGAGAAAGGTACTGAATGATGAAAATAAGACAGTATTTGTATTATAGATCCTTAACTTAATTTTTGCTTAATTTAATTTTAAATAGAAGCATTTCATGTAGAAAAAATATATATGTCATATATGGTAACAATATACCCAGTTTCGTTCACACCTATGCGACATATGGATTTTTTTTCTACGGGATGGTATTTAAAAATTTTTACTTTCTGTTTAAATATATGCACACACAGATTTATTTATAAATATCGAATATTTCTTGAATGAATATTTTTCCTTTAGATTTTCGCTCTATCCGATAAATAATTTATTTTAAATATGGAAACAATTTCGTTGCTTACTTTCAAACCTTGCTTATGAAGAATGTTAAGATTTTTAATAAATAATTATTACTTTAACTACTCATTTTTTTCCATGCAAATATTATGGTGTAAATATGTTTGTAACTAAATTATAAGTTTCTATAAAATTAAAAAATTGAAATAAAAATAATTTTTTCTAAGCTATGATTAGATTTTAAATATTTTTTCGTTTTAACCAATTCATTAAGAAAAAAATTCCAGTATCTAAAATTAAACTTTATAATTATTAATTTAACTTTATTTGAAACTATCTGTTACCCGCTCGCTCCGCTGGGCACTTAGAATTGTATTGAGAATTGAATAGAATTGTATTTTTAGATCTAGACCTGAAATTTTATTGAAGTATTGTTTCGACCTGCACAGATTCTAAATTTCATCAGATTGCCCTGTACCTTTTATCCATGTGATTATTCTAGCTAGTATTCATTGTAACTTTCAATGTGCAATTACTATAACATTCTCGTGGCTTTCTGCTAAATATGAATGATAATTGACATGAAGAAAAAAATTTGAAATGACCATTGAAAGTTTCAGTTAAAGCAATTGCAGGTCTCATGAGCGAAGTTGAAATCTGCCTGGCTTAAAGTGCGACGAATTTTGCTGTTAATAAATATTTCCTTCGTGACATCAATTATTCATAGAAAATTATTTGTACATGTTTTTTACGAATTCTCTTAAAATAAGTAGCCAAATTTATTTTCCACATCTCAAGTGTTTAGAAAATGTATTAATTTTAATCTATTACATTCCTGCGACCCCGTAATGAGAATAATTAATCGGTTATGTGATAAGCAAAGATAAAATATACGTAAAATTCTTAGTCCGTTGGCAGAATAGCTACATATAATGTTAAATTTTGGAGATGACAAAAAAAGATTCCTACTTGATTTCGAGTCTGTAAAAGTTACGGTTTGGAAATGGAAATTCGAAATTTATCATCCATCCCCGCAATCCCTGGCGGAAGTAAAAAATTTTGCGATTTTTCTAATTTTTCAACTTTGTTTTTGTAATATCTCGAACGCTATTATAGACACAGGAACGACCTTTCGTTTGCTTGAAAGGGGACACTTAAGATTATTGAAAAAAACATATTTTGGAAAAAAAAATGTAACAGTGTAAAATTACTCTGAATCGATGAGTCACCGGATATCGATATTTTTTCGACACAGTACTGGCGCGTCTCGATCTTCGGACCTAGAGAGTAAGTAGGACGAGGTAGTTTTGGGTTCGTACAGGTGAGCCGTGCAGTGCAAAGGGGAGAAGTGGTGTAACCGTCAGACAAAGTGCCACGCAAATCAAGAGGGACCGGTTCCCGGAGTAGATACGAGACGAAGGAAGCCAACAACTACCAGGACTTCAACCTCAAGCAGTGAGTTAGATCGTCAGAATTACGTCAAGGTATTGAAAATTACTCTGTGGACACGAAATGGACCGCAGTCTACCTAATACTCAGTTTTCTTCTCCTCTTTAATTTATTTATTTAATTATTTAATTGACAATAATTCAAGAGTTATTTAATTAGTAATTTTTAATATTCGTCAGTTTGGACTGAGTGATTTTCATGGGGATTTATACCCGAGAGTCATTCAGTCGACCTTGAGGTGTAAAATCATTTTAATATTCGTAGTGAGAATTTTTAATTAACAAAAATTTATCTAAGTGATTTATTTAATATCTAGAATCGTTTTATTAATTGTATTAATTTATAGAATCAATTAATTCGGTAAAATAAATGATTAATTTTTTCCACTTGGAAAAACCGACAAGTGTCTTCTCACGAATTCTTGGTCAGTAGATATTTTACGTCGTAGATATTATAATCTAATTACCCAAGGTCAAACTAATCTAGCGAATGTTTTTTACTCTTAAAGAATTTATTTTTACAATCGAGGATCTTATTATTATTAATTATTATGTTGCGAATTTATATTGTTGTTATAACGCGTTATAACTTTGTTTATTGATTTAATTTAATCACTTTGCCTTATTTAGAAGTTGCGAAAAACCAAAAAAAAAATTTTTTTTAATTCAAAAATTCGTATTTAAAAGAAAAAAAAAACACAGTTCTTAAAATTTCAGGCTCTTTTAAAATCAGTACAAGATATAAAAAAAAAATTCAGCCAAAATTTTAATGTCAATCGTCATTTTTGATGATATTCAAAAATTTTAAATTTGGCAAATTTGGCATTTTTCAAAATTTTACTCCAAAATATATTTTTTCTCAATAGCCCCGTGTCGCCTTTTAAAGGGTTATATCCACTTGTAATTTTGAAAAAATCGAAAATTTTTTTTTTGCATATTTTGAATCTATATGTATTCGAGAATATTGTCTGTAAATTTCAAAGTAATCCGGTAAATAGTTTCGGAGTAATTGTATTTGTAAAGACGTCTCCGAGCGTTTGAAAGTAGGCGGAACCGTAACTTTAAATAATAGCCAAAACTTTAAATGCGTTTTTCTCGATACGATGTTTTCAAAGTCGGTGAAGGATATTTCTCCGAAACGGCTTGACCGATTGACTTGAAATCTCCACAGGATTTTCTTAGATACTTTTGTCAGGTAATGATCGAAGGAATAAAGTTTCTGATGAAAATTTCGATTTTTTAAGTCACTTTAAAGTGTAAATTTTCGTGCAAAAAGAGATTTTTTTTTGTTGGGAAGCCGCCATTTTATCTAAAATCAAAATTTTGACTATTTCTTCGATCATTACCTGTATTTATCTATCCTAAAAGTAATCCTTTTGGTTTTTTTTATTTCAAATAATTTGGATCAGAGATATCTTCCTCACCGCCTGACACCTTTTTGTGGAGGACCTTCAGGAGATCTTCTACAGGAACAACGGAACCCAATATTTTTATTAATAAAATATGAATTATTAGAATACGTTAAATTCGCTAAATGTTTATATATTTTATGTACATATTCAATAAGAAGCCTCTCCAGAAAAAATTAACAAAAAAACACATTTTTTTGAACTTTCAAGTGGATGTAACCCCTTAAACAAACGAAAGGTGATTCCTGTGTCTATAATATCATTCGAGATATTACAAAAACAAAGTTGAAAAACTATAAAAAATCGCAAAATGTTGAATTTGCATATCTTTTGAAAAAAATTTTTTCATTTTTTTTTTCCTTTCACTGAATTTTGTTGTATGATAAAAGAAAATTTCTGACCAAAATCCATCTAAATTGAAAGGGGTTGATTCAAACTATTGGTCGATTTGACATGGAATGACTCATAAGTAAATATTTTTCGCTGAAAGTTAATTAAAATCAGCATTTTTCAAATTATTAAAGATTTTGGATATGCATTCTATTGAATATATATGCATATTTTTGTCCTCAAGTTAATAATAACAGGTTATTAATACATATAAATTGATTTTTTTTGTGTTTAAAAAAAAAGCAAAGCGTAATTTTTAACAGTTTAAAGTTTGAGATTCCATATCTTTAAAATGACTTGAGTTATGCAAAATATCGATCAGACCTTTTTTGTAGAGCATTTAATTTCCCATACGGTCGGGTTTGGTGTTACCTATAAAGTAGCTCGTTATCACGTTACAAAATTCTGAATTTTAAAATAATATTTTACTATGTTATTTAAATGGGAGATAGAAAATTACAAAACGCCACCTCTAAATATTAATATTAAGAGCTCATATTTTCAGAGAATCTTCTTCTAGAGATACTCTGACGATTTCTCAACGTTCATTGAAAAAAAAATATCCGATTTTTTTGAAACACTGCAAGTACCCAGGAAAACAATTATCATAACTATGTATACTTGACTCACCGTTTTTTATGAATGAAGATGTGAGAATAAGAGTACTGAGATCAAAAAAAGTTATAAATTTCTTATAGATCTAAACAGATCAAATTTGCTCCATATGAATATACATAACTCTTAAAAAAATTTATAACCTACAGATGTGCATTGCAATTCCAATTTCCTTATATCTTTTCATATCTATATGTATCTAAAAAATTATAATTTAAATATATGTCGATTTAAGTAAATATAAAAAATTTTTCCGGGATACTTATGAACTGGACTTTTTCAACATTCTTCTCAATTACTTTCATAAAATTATTTAACAGTTTGTTATAAGTTTTGATAAATTGTGTAGTCTAAATATTCTAAATTAACGTTCTACCTGGGTCAAAAAATTTAATCTGTTTTATGAGAAATGAAAACTTTTAATATTTTTCATTCAATTTAATTTTATTATGTGTATCTACTTTATATAAGAATTTAATCTGTTTTAGCCCGTATTATTCCCAATTCAGACCAATTTCAGACAATTTTTAATGTTACAATAAAATTGTTTTCTATTGTTTCAAGACCAAAATCAGACTTTTTTTTGTCACAACCATTTAGCTGGTTTTGATCGCATCAAGGTCAAAAACAGACCAAAACAATAGTAATATATTTATTTATTATCATTTTATTCGTATCCTCGAAGATCCTCTATAGGGTACGGCTTTTCATTCTCTGAAACTTAAATAGTGACTATTCACTATTTCGTGGTGCAATGTATACCACACGTTATACTTCGCACTACCAAATACAAATAATGAATACCGCTCATTAAATGATGCGTGAAATTACAAAGTTTAATATTAATCTTGTCATCTTGTCAAGATTTTAATCTGGTCGATGTATTGACATTGTCTTTAATATCGATGATTAGAAAACTATAGATTTAGATAAAATGAAACGATGAGAACTATTTTACGTATGTTCATACAAATTTATTAGTTATCACTGCAACTAATATTCGCAGATACAAAACTTTTATAGCCCATGAAATGTTAAGCTATGACAAATAAATATGACAGATCTAAGGTTAATATCAAAGATCAGTTCCTAGTACAAGAGAGCGCATGAATATATTATAATTAAATTTATTTTTTTCAAATAAATGCGACTCATAATAGTTTTTAATAAAATACTTAAGACTCAACAAAATTATAAGTCGCCATTCTAGTCGATTTTTGGCCTCTGAACATTTAGAATTAAAATTGTAGATCAAAAACAGTATAAAATTTCACATTGAATTTGAAAACAAAACATAAAGTCCAAGTGCAAATTAACTAGACTAAAAACCGATCAAACTTTTTAGTCTCATTAGATTAGAAACAGCATAAAATATTTATAGCTGCTCAATTATTTTATTAAAAGGTTGTTTAGACTTAAAACAGATAAAAAATAATCTGGATAGTAGATCAAATACAGATGAAAATGTTTTTAAAAGTTGAAATACAGATTAAAACGTTCAAATTCAGATCAGTTTGCTTAAAATCAGTTTAAATTTTTCGACCCGGGTAGTATGGAAATGTCAAAAAAATTATGATGTAATGATAAATCTTTTTTTTTTTTTATTTTTTTTATACGTTAGTATGTACTTGATACGAACGGTATGTTATTTATTAATCTGTAAAACGTCGATAAACAATTTTATTTCGTCAATCACATGTCACTTCTGTAAAATAGAATTTAAACTTTCTTATATATGAATTATAATACGTGAGTAGAAAATTTAATGCATGTAATTTAAGTTTTTATAAAAAAAATTTCAAATGCATCCCGTAATACATTGGCAGCAGATACCATATACTATGCAATATTTCAATTCATAAATTATGAACTGTGTATATGCGACAGCTAAAAATTTCTACCAAATCATATATCACAACAGAATTGTATTAAATTTAAATTTTGAAAAAAGGGCGAACTTCAAAGAAAACTTTTAATCTAGCTGTCAGACTAAAAAACTTCTGTAAGGCTCTATAGGATTATAAGTACTATAAATCTGCTCCTGAAAAAAATTTAAATGATACTTGAGGATATGTAAGTATTAATTAATGAAAAAAAAAGATCCTGAAAGTTTCAGATCCTCATGGAGCATATCCTGGAATTACAGTTTCAGAATTTTTTTTAAGCAAATAAAAATTCCAAGAAAAAGTTCTGATGTACGACAAATTATTTTTGAATCTACCTCCTAACAAAATACTTTTTGAAATTTCCACTTGATAACAAGAAATTCGGTTTTTAAGTTTTCATTTACTATAAAAAATGCAGCGAAGAAAGTACGGTTTTTCTCAAATATTAGTCTAGATAGAGAAAAATATGTGAATAGTTCTCAACTCAATTGATTTTATAGAAAAATTAAAATGTGTAGAAAGCGAAAAAAATTTATTCTTGATATTATTCTATTACTTTTTGATATTTATTTTTTCTAAAGACTGGATTTATAATACTTTATATTTTTAGTTTTTATTGGCTATCCAGTGTAATACAACAATTTTTCTCTAATTTTTCGTAATATTGTTAGTATTGTCTGTATTTACCTCCAGGCATAAACAATTTCTCGTCAATTCATATCTAAATTTGTCATTAAAGATAAATTTGACTTAAAAAATAATTCGGACGGCCCAGGATAGGATTCGAACCTGGATCTTTTGGTTACGCGCTGCCTGGGCCGTCCGAATTATTTTTTCAGTCAAATTTATCTTTCATGAAAAATTTAGATATGAATTGACAATTAATTGTTTATGCCTGGAGGTAAATACAGACTAACAATATTACGAAAAATTAGAGAAAAATTGTTGTATTAGACTCGACAGCCAATAAAAATTAAAAATATAAAGTATTCTATATAGCAAAGTTATTTTAATTATTTTTAGGTTCTTGAGAAAGTATTTTAAATTCTTAATAACTACTAGATTATTCCGTGTCAAATCAACCAAGATTTGCAAAAGAAAAAAAATTAAAACAATTTAAAAATCTTTAAAATCTAATTTTGACATGATTTTTTGGACTCAAATTTTGTACTATAATACCTTATATATTTTTTAAGAGATCCTAAAATTTTTGCACAGGTATTTTTTTGTTTAGAAATAATGAATTTTTTAATTTTGACTGAATAAATAATTTTTTTCAATCCTAAAATTTCATTTAATCAGAACTTTAACTTTCAATAAACAACGGTTTTTCAGAATTTTCACTCGAACTAATCAATAGTTCAAAGAGAATGATAAATCAATAATTTTCTCAGATTCGATGACCACCCTAATGGTCATAAAAATGATGCCAAAAAAACACTGCCACAAAGGAAATTGTGTAGATAACCAGACACCAAGATATCATAGTTATTGAAGAGGCTGATCTACAAACAAAAAACGCCATCCTCAAAGACATCACTGATGCTGTCCTAACACCGACACCGAAAGATTACTACAAGGTAATCAAAGCGAAGACGCAGGTGACCTGAAATAATGCCTAAAATCAAAAAAGTACTCAGTCTAAAAAAGTATAAGGCTCAGTAAATGAGAAATTTCCAGAATTCTATATTTGGAAAATGGATCATGTGAAAATCAACAGATTAGCCATACTATGATTACTCACCAATAGCTGCTGAAAAAAAAGAACCGACCTAAATGTGACACATGTATTAAATACACCGAAAGGGCAGGGAGATGTCTGAAGTCCTGAGAGTTTTTCGAAAAAATTAAACTGTACAATAATATGTAGACGGTAAAGTTAAACTTAAAGTTGAAGTGTCTATCAATAGTTTCTAATAAAAAGAACCAACGTGACAGATCACCTTTTATAGTCTACGTTACGTTAACATGTATTTTTTATTAAACTACTGTAGATACTTAAAATCATTGTACATGAATATGTTTAATTTTTAAATGACAGTAGTCGTTAGTGCCCTTGATGTTAAAAAACGCACTTAAATAAATAAAATAAAACAAAATAAAACAATTAATTTTTGTTTTTTCAGTTTTAATACAGTTTAATTCCAGATAAATAAATAACAATCAGATCAGGATCACGGGTAGTTGAAAACACAGTTAAATCAATTTAAACAATCATTGATTTGCAACGTTTCGTCTTCATTCTTAAGATTTTATCAAGCTCTGGAAAATAATACAATAATGAACAACATTCGTAAATTTAATGAACATGATAGATAAACAATAATATTGTTAAAATAACTAACCTCAACAATGTCTAAACGATCGTCAAATTTAAAAACAATTAATTTTTATTTGAATATTGATAATTTTACTGTGAAAAACAATAAAAATTATTTACAAGCTCAATTTTAATCTTGAATACCTTTTAAATGTTATTATTCGTTCAATTAAAAATACATATATTAGAAATATGCAAAATTAAAATTAATGTAACCTTTTTCTTTACTTTCACATTTTTTTCATTAATAATTTTGAAATTGGCTTATGTATTTTATATTCACACTTATACGCTCAGAAATTTATGATGACAATTATGATAAAGGCGTATGATAAAAAATTGTTTTTGGAATTTGAAGTAATTATGTTCGAAAACTCTAATACGGCCAGGAAAATTTTCTATTAAAATTTGGATTTTTTTTTTCAAAATTTTTATTTTTTCCATATTGAAAAAAACCTTTTTTAATTTGAATTTTTATCATGTCGCAGAGACACTATTGTTTCTATTAAAACTAAGACTCTTAATTTACTGATCTATAACAACATATTTCAACTATTTTTATACAAAAAATATGACATATGCGCCCAATTTATTGTTCAATATTAAAATTGAAAGTGTTCGATTTTTTAATGCATCGGAAAAATTACTATGTTGATAAAGAGACAATTTTTATAAGAACATAAGAATTTTTCTTATGTTGCCTTAGAAAAAAACCTATGTAACAATGGAAGAAATATCTATGTTAACAGAGGGAAAAATTCCTATGTTGCCTCGCGAATTATTCCTAAGCTAACATAATCGAAGTTTCTATATAAACATACGAATTTCACCTATGTAACCTAGTTGTTCTTCTAATATTGGCAAGATAAAAATTATTATGCCAAGAAAGAAGAATAATTCCTATGGCAGAATCGGAAATTTTACTATTTTATACTTGAATATTTTTTATACTGACATATAAAAATTTGCTGTGTTAAAAGAGGAATTTTCCCTAAGCAAAAATGGTAAAAACTCCCGTTTTCGTCTGCGTATACTTATATTCTTTGGACCTTCCGAAAAAAAATTTTATCGAATACATAAACAATCGAGAATCTAACTAAAGGTTATATCATTATTAATTTCAGTGATAACCATAATTGATAATATCAACTTACTTTGATATTTTAATTCTAATAAAAAAAGTCGAACAATTATTGTTTGCATTGAATTTCGATTAATAATTATTGCACGGTCATAAGTGAAATCTGTTATAAGAAAAAAAAATCCTGCCCACGCCCTTTTCGTAATCAAAATCAATACCTGGGTCCTTCAAAGTTTGCAAATTTTATTTGTGAAATAACAACATGATATTAACATTAAATTGATCAATTTTGATTTAATTACAGGTATATAAAAATGTTATTATTTTATACAGTATAAACATTATTTGAATTTACGACCAGAATGCAAATATTGATCTCAACTAGAAGGTGTGTTGATCCTGTAAAGACATCCATAGTATAGTCATGTACAATGCGCACCTGACAAATCTGAAAAAAAAAATTCGCTAACAACAGGTTTACATTTTATGTTTTTTAGTGTGAAGTAGCTATAAGTTCATAATTATAAATTATGAATTTTCAGGAACTAAATACAAAATTTAATTAATAAATTAAAAAAAAACGATAGTATGATAAAAAATATGTCCAATATTTAACTCTCTTGCTTAACAATGATTTAAGCGTTCTCAGGATTTTCGAGTTTGAAATTTCTATTTTCTTATTTGCATTTTGTAGTAGAAAAAAAATTTCATTTTTAAAGCCGATAAAAAGATATCTATATATCTTTTGGTTTCGTTGAAGTAATTAAAATTTTCTAAACAAATAGAACATCTGTCAAATTAGCATTGACACAATTCAGCATTGACTATCAGTATCTTGGTCATTATTTAAGCAACGAAATTTATTTGTGTTATTAAATTTGGTGCTTATTAGAATTAGTTGTTCTAATTAGAATTTTGTTGCTTGAATAGATTTATAACAATTATTAATAATGTCAGTGTTGGGTTATGTCAATGCTATAACTTTACAGACGAATAAATAAATGTATCCTTTTTCTTATCTATGTAACTTCTTAAGTCAGTCTTAAAAAATTAAGTTTAAACTCAAATCTTGACATGAACTGTTTTCAAGCTCTAAATGCCTAAAAAGATACAAATTACTAAACAATTAGGTTCTTTGATGATTATTGAATTTTGAAAAACCAAAAATTCGTAGAAATTTTGTTGAAAGTTTAGTTACCGTAGCAAACATGCATACTTATATATTTCTATAATCATCCGAATTTAATGTTACTCATAAATACCAATAGGGATTATTGTATTACTGCCTGCTCGTAAGTAGTCAGTCTTTCTTGAACCATTAATTTGTTACTACGTGTGATATTTTCTTCTCATTAATAAATTGTATTTGAAACTATTGGCTAATTATTTACACGTTTATTTGTAACATTATTCCAATAAATAATCAACAGGTTATGGGCCCAGTGTGCATACCTACATTTTTATAGTATATAGTGTTATACGTTGTATATTTTTAGCTGTCACGCGTTGTTAACGAGTGTTCTTTTTCGTTATTAAAATGGCGTCAAATACGGGTTCGTCAGCTTCGCGAATTGAATTGTTGTCGAAGGAAAATTACGACACATGGACAATACAAATCGAAGCATGGCTGAGGAGAAATGGTTTATGGAAATACGTAGACGGAACAACAGTGAAGCCGGCACGTGGTTCATCAGCAGTACCAACGGAAACACTCACAAATTGGATTGAAAAAGATGATCAGGCGAGGACAGAACTCATTCTGTCGATTCAACCACGTTTATTGAAGGACATTAAACATTGCAAGACGTCGAACGAGATTTGGATTAAGTTGCAATCGGTATATGCGTCAACTGGACCTGCAAAAAAGGCGGCATTGCTGAAGCAACTTATTCAACGAAAAATGTGCGAGGGTAGTGATGTTAGAGATCACATGGATGGCTTCTTCGAGATTACGGATAAGCTCGTAAGCATGGGAGAGGTGATAAGCGACAATCTACAGACTGTCATATTATTGAATAGTCTCCCTCCATCGTATCAAGCTTTTCGTACAGCAATAGAGACGCGGGACACACTACCGTCTCCGGAAGAGCTGAAAGTAAAAATCCTTGAATACAATGAGTCCACGTGGGAGGAAAGTGGAAATGACGTCATTGCAATGGCGTTTCGCCCAAAGAAAGGCCACGTACAATCGAGCGGGAAACGTGAGTTCAGGTGTTACAAATGCGGGGGAAAGGGACATAAGGCTAATGCCTGTCCAAGCAAGAAAGTAAATAAATCCCTAAATAAGCCCAATGACTTAGCAAATAATGTTGATGCGGCCTTCACAGTGAGTCATACTGTAATGAATTCCGATTGTGTGTATAAAGCAGCAACCAAAGCTGCCAATAAGCCATGGGTTTTAGACAGTGGGTGTACGTCACACTTATGTGGAAGTGGTGTGTTGTTCAATACGATAAATAAAGCGCCAAACGTTAGGTTGAACCTTGCAAGTGACGCGACAACCGAAGTAAAAGGTAAAGGTGAAGTGTGTATATCAGTAAGTAGTGACAAGGGTCAAAAACTGATAGAATTTCGCGATACTTTGTATGTGCCTAACTTAAGATCTAATTTAATATCAGTTGCGAAAATCACCGATAAAAATTTTGAAGTTATTTTCAAAAGGGACAGTGCAATTGTGCGTGAGACGTGAAATTCAATGAGTGTATCGTCGCAAACTCTCCACTAAGGAGAATTTCCGTAATTCTTCTATATGTAGTTGATTACTTAGGAATTGGTTCAGGATCTATCTGTTTAAAATAAAAGACTCGGTGTTGGGGTGAATAATTGTGATTAATTTATTCCCCAAGAGGAGAAAACTCTAGCAATTGCTAGAGAAAAACTCCTCGAAGATGTTACAGTTAAGAGATATGTGAATGAATGTGTGTTGATATGAATGTATATAATTATCGCACTGCTGTGCAATGAGGGGTGAGAATAGATCTCATCCGCCGTTAGGTTATTGTGGTTAACCGTTAACCATTAATATCTCAGTAGAGATATGAAATGTAATTATGATCAGAAAGGATCGTGTGTTTGTAATCGGAAGAGAATTGACTGTGTGTTATAAATTTGATCGCTGGGATCGAATCCTTGATCGCTGGGATCAAGTTGTGTTATGAATTGATCGCTGGGATCGAATCTTTGATCGCTGGGATCAAGTTGTGTTATGAATTGATCACTGGGATCAAGTCTTTGATCGCTGAGATCAAGTTGTGTTATGAATTGATCACTGGGATCAAGTCTTTGATCGTTGGGATCAAGTTGTGTTATGAATTGATCACTGGGATCAAGTCTTTGATCGTTGGGATCAAGTTGTGTTATGAATTGATCGCTGGGATCAAGTCTTTGATCGCTGGGATCAAGTTGTGTTATGAATTGATCGCTGGGATCGAATCCTTGATCGCTGGGATCAAGTTGTGTTATGAATTGGTCGCTGGGATCGAATCCTTGATCGCTGGGATCAAGTTGTGTTATGAATTAATCGCTGGGATCGAATCCTTGATCGCTGGGATCAAGTTGTGTTATGAATTGATCGCTGGGATCGAATCTTTGATCGCTGGGATCAAGTTGTGTTATGAATTGATCACTGGGATCAAGTCTTTGATCGCTGGGATCAAGTTGTGTTATGAATTGATCACTGGGATCAAGTCTTTGATCGCTGGGATCAAGTTGTGTTATGAATTGATCACTGGGATCAAGTCTTTGATCGTTGGGATCAAGTTGTGTTATGAATTGATCGCTGGGATCGAATCCTTGATCGCTGGGATCAAGTTGTGTTATGAATTGATCGCTGGGATCGAATCCTTGATCGCTGGGATCAAGTTGTGTTATGAATTGATCGCTGGGATCGAATCCTTGATCGCTGGGACCAAGTTGTGTTATGAATTGATCGCTGGGATCGAATCCTTGATCGCTGGGATCAAGTTGTGTTATGACCCGAGAGGATCGAATTAATTTTGATTTAAATGATTTGAATATTTAGTTTAAATTAGTAGTTGAATATAGTTTTCTAATTTACGCGAGAATTTACTATTTAATTTAAATTACTTTCTGAATAACTCAACAAATTATTAAATATATGAATTTATTAATGTACTTGTTTCTTGTAAATTTGATTTGAATTTAACAATTAACACGATTAAATTTAATTAAATAAAGCACATCAATGAAGTTAAGTTAATAATTACGATTGACTAAATTCAATTAACACTTGCAAAATATAACTAATTAACAATGATTTTAATTATAATTGAATATTATGAAACTGAATTGAAGATTCTTGACAAACTCTTAACAATGATAATTTATTGCGTCTAATTTATCACGCGATTGAAGACAATGGCCGCGATGCTAAACGCTAAGTACGACGTACTTTTTATTAGCGTCTTAAATATTTGACCACGAATTTATGTTAAGTTTAAAATTGATGCACAAATGTCGAATCAATGAATTTAATTAAGTATGAGAACTGATAATTAATTACGTTAGCAAATAATAAACACAATGGAATAATTTCTTTGTCAGAGAGAAAGCAGGTAAATTGCACTAGTCACTAGTCCCAGTACAACTGCCGCTCATGGCGTCCCCACCGGCCTCGTGCCCCGGGCTTGCCGGTCTTCTTCCCGCTAAGTCATGGGGCGCATGTGCAGCCGCCATTTGACATCGCGTTCATAAGAACGATAATGAAAATTGCCATGAGAATAACCCATGTTAAATATAAAGTATAGATATTTAAAGTTTGAGTATACTCATAAGTGCACTCTAGTCAATCTCTTTTGTACCGACATCAAACACACTCCCCCCGTTGCGAATGTATGAGAAAGATTATGGCATGTAATGTATGGTGTAATACAATGGTTGTTACATTATTAGATCAAGTATTAATAGGTAATGGACATAATAGAGTGATGTTTCGTTTGAACAATCCTCGTGATGTTCGGATTGATGCGAGCCGAGTAACTCCGTCATCTCCGGGATGAAGTTCGACCACGACACCCAATTGCCACAGCATGCATGGTTGGTTTCTGTCCATTAACAGTACGATCTGATTAGGTTTGATTTCTCCTTGAGTTGTGTGCCATTTTTGACGAGTTTGGAGTTCATGGAGGTATTCTAGGTACCAGCGTTTCCAAAAATCTTGTCTGGCCTTGGTGATGAATTGCCATACGCTAAGACGATTATCTGGAACATCAGAAAAATCATGTTCAGGCAGCATTGTGAGAGGGCGACCTATTAAGATATGAGCAGGTGTTAATGCTATAGGATCATTAGGATCACTAGATAGCGTGCATAACGGTCTAGAGTTAAGTATAGATTCAATTTGTATAGTTAGAGAATTTAATTCTTCAAAGGTGAGAAGTTGATCCTTCACTACCCTCTTAAGATGATGTTTAAAGGACTTTACTGCTGCTTCTCAAATGCCCCCAAAATGTGGTGATAATGGTGGATTGAATTTCCAGATAATGTTTTTTCTGATAGCGTAATCATTTACTAGATTTTGATGAGATTGAGATGTAAAAAGAGCATAGAGTTCGTTCAGTTGATTATTAGCGCCTACAAAGTTGGTACCATTGTCAGAATAAACATGAGATGGGACCCCCCGGCGTTCAACAAACCGCCCAAAGGCTCCCAAGAAGCCATCAGAGGTCAGGTCGCTAGCAATCTCAAGATGGACCGCCTTCGTGGCCATGCAAATGAAAACACATCCATAAACCTTAATCTTAGTTCGATTTCTGAATTTTCGTTCTTTTATGAATAAAGGTCCAAAATAGTCTACTTCCACATGTGAGAATGCAGCGGACTCTGTTACTCTGGCACTAGGTAGATCAGCCATCTTCCCTTGAAGTAATACAGGGCGATGCCGAATGCATTCCACGCATCTTTTGACAATCCGCCGTATCTGGCTTTTCCCATCTAGTAACCAGAATTTGTGGCGTAAGGTTGATAAAGTAGCTTGTATACCGGAGTGGTATGAATTTTTATGAGTTTCTCTAATAATTAAATCAGTAACATAATGATGTGATGGTAATAAGATTGGATGTTTTGTGGTGAAGGAGATAGGGGCGTGTTTCAAACGACCACCTACTCGTAATAAACCATTTTGATCAAGAAATGGATTTAAACAACGTAATCTCAAGTTTTTAGTTTCTCCAGTGTTTTTAATTTGTTCTATTTCATCGTGAAATTGTTCTTTTGAATTAATGCAAGTATTCTAATTTCAGTTTTTGACTTTTCTTCAACACTCAGAGGCTTATGTTTGAATTGACTTGACTTAAGCATACGTAAAACAAATGAATATGAGTTGATGAGTGTTGAATATGAAGAAAAGCGTTGGAATAGGTCATTAGTGGATGTAAGCAAGCAAGTATTTTTTCGTAAACCTGGTAGTTCTGATGGAACGGACTGAATTGAGATTGGCCAGGTATTGGAGTCCTGTGAAAGCCACGTAGGACCCTTGAACCACATTTTGTTTTTAAGAAATTCAGAAGGTAATTGACCTCGAGATAAAGAGTCAGCCGGATTATCACATGTTCGAATATGACGCCATTCTATGTCTTTCCCGAGAGCTTGTATTTCTGAAACTCGATTGGATTCAAAGACTTTAAGAGTGTGAGGTGAACGTTTGAGCCATTGCAAGACTATAGTTGAATCTGACCAGAAAATTATTTTGTTACATGTGAAATCAAATGCGGGAAGTGCTTCTTTGTATAATCTAGAAAGTAATTGTGCTGCACATAGTTCTAATTTAGGAATTGTTACATCTTTAATCGGCGCAACTCTGGATTTTGAACAAGCTAAATTAACCATGATTTGACCTTGTTGATTCATTGATCGTATATATAAGCAGGCTCCGTAGCCTATTTGACTGGCGTCACAAAAGCCGTGTATCTCGATATGAATAGCATTAGGAATAACAATGTTACGATCAACAGCAAATTCTCTAATTAATGGTAATTGTTCAGCAAATTTACACCAGAGAGTATGCAAATTCTGAGGTATTGCTTCATCCCAATGAACCTTTGCTTTCCAACATGCTTGTATCATAGTTTTGGCAGCAAGTACTACTGGACCTAATATTCCAAGTGGATCGAAAATTTTTGCGACATCTGATAAGATTGTTCTTTTAGTTATTTTTCTTAAAGAATCTAGTGAATTAACAGTATAGATAAATTCATCAGTTAAAGAGTTCCAATAAACCCCCAAAGTTTTAGATATAGGATCATCGTTAATAGCACAATCTAAGTCAAGAGTTCTTTGATCAAAGTTATCCAATGCATGTTTGTGATTGGAGGCCCACTGACGGAGTTCAAAACCCCCCTTTCTTACTAATTGAATTATTTCGTCACGTAATTGTAAAATTTCAGACAAAGAATTTGTTCCAGTTAACAGATTGTCTACATACAAATCTCGTTTAAGTATGGTTGAAGCATTTGGAAAATTGTGACGTTCGTCATCAGCTAATTTGTTTATTGTACGTGTGGCTAGAAAAGGAGCTGCTGATACCCCAAAAGTAACTCGTTGTAGTTCAAAAGTACTAATTGTGTCATCATGATAATGAAGAATTCTTTGAAATTTATGATGGTCCGGATGGACTAAAATCTGTCGGTACATTTGAGCAATATCAGAAGTCATAGCATAAACAATGTTTATTAAACATAACTACGAAAACGTAATAAAATAGTGAATAAGTTATCTTGTACAGTAGGCCCCGTCAGTAGAACCTCGTTCAAGGAGATACCTTTGTCGGATTTTGCAGAGGCGTCGAATACAACGCGTACCTTGGTGGTAGTGCTAGATGTCTTAATGATGGGGTGATGTGGTAAGAAGTAGCCCGGCTCTTGATCATTTGATACAAGTACCATATGACCAAGGTCGATGTACTCCTGCATTACCTTATTGTATTCAATCTTAAGTTGTTGATTTAAATTCAATCTCCTCTGTAATGAGAGAAATCTTTTATAAGCTTGTTGTTTTGAATTACCAAAATCTACATTGTCGACTTTAAAGGGTAGTTTTACAATGTATCTCCCAGTTGCATCTCGTGTAGTATTAAGTTGATAGTATTTTTCACAAAGGGAATCATCTAAAGTTCTAGATCCCCTGGGACTAATGTCTTCTATTGTCCAAAAACGTGTTAATTGATTTGATAAGTCTAAAAGTTGACATGATACAGGCTGTGTGTTATTATCATCGTTGATTCCCCCCGCTACAACCCAACCAAGCACGGTTTTCTGGATGATTAAGTCACAATCGTCATGTGAGCGATTTATTTGTCCAATTGACAGCAAAGCCAAGGTGGTTCCAGAACCAATAAGAACATCTACTGGTCGTGGAAGATGAAATAGTGGATCAGCAAGAGTTATGTTATTAGGTATATGTATTTTATCACGAGGAAATACTTCATTAGGACTTAAATCGGTGATTTTACTGACTGTTAGAAAGGATAATGATTTTTGAAATTTACGATTCAAAGATTTACATACTACTTGTATAAGATGTTTAGAGAATGTTTGCATTCCATTAACCGCGCCAATAGGAATAGCACAATTTTGAATTGGTAACTTTAATTTGTTTGTTAAATCTTCAGTGATAAAATTAGCAGTAGCACAAGTATCTAGTAAAGCACGAGCTTGTATGAATTTACCATCAAAATCACGTAGGTGTATGAGAGCGCTCATCATTAATTGAAAACGTGGCATTCTAAGTGCTGTGGTTAGGTTGTGCACAGATAGTCATTTTGTGGAGTCCTTGGCAGCTGGTGTGACAATAGTTGATTCAGGCTTAGAAGTAAGTATTGTATTGTTTTTGTTATGAGAATATTGTTTTTGTGGAGTTTGCGCATAATGCAGCATAGTGTGGTGGAATTTGTTACAGAGTCTACATCGTATTGAGTTACAAGGTCCCTTGTGATTACGTAAACAGTTAATACAGAGTCGGGAAGCTCTAACAAACTTAATGCGTTGGTCAACAGTCAATGAGTTGAATTTCTGGCATTTAAATAAGGGATGATCTTGTTTACAGTTTGGACAAATGTTAGCAGTGTTAGTCATCAGTATTCTAGTGGATGATTCTCCGCACTGGGTTTTAGAAATATTTCCTGAATAGTCATTGCGTTTTCGTTTAAAAGGTTGATTTGAATTGTGATGGTCATGATGTCGTGTACTAAGTCTAAAGGCATAATTCGTAATGAATTTACTAAAAGATTCAAAGGTTGGAACAGTATTGTCATCTGTAAACGTTTCTGACCATTTGTCTCTAATTCCAGTAGGTAATTTATTTTCTAACATTCTTACAAGCATAACATTAGTTATTGGTGAATTTAAAGATTCGAGGTCACTTAAATGTTGTTGAGCAGTATCGATAAATTTAGTGAGATTGTCTGTGGTAGCAACAGTGATGGGCCTTACATTTAAAATGGCATCACAATGCTTGTAAATTAAAGCGCGTTCTTTTTGATAAGTATCTGTGAGTAATTTCCAAGCCTTTTCGTAACTCTCAGGGCTGGCAGCGTAAAGCGCAAGCTTGTTAGTTGCAGCACCTACTAAACATGAACGTAGATATAAGAATTTATTGAGATCATCCACATCAGTTCGTCCGTCTATTAATGTTCTAAAAGTGTTTTTAAAAGAAATCCAATTTTCAAAATTCCCGTCAAACTTAGGTAGTTGTGCAGTAGGAAGTTTTGCAAGGCCTTGTGTTCCAAAGGAAGTGTTTGCCATTGTTGTGTTCAGTACGGTCGAATTGTGAGATGTATTAGCAGTGTCAGTTGGAATCAAGTTCGCTAATTTATCTGCAAGGGCGAAATAATCTACTCTAACCTTTTCAGCCAGTTCCAATTCTGCTGTATCGTCAGAGTTTAATAACAAATGTTCGTCAATTAATGTATCAAATATGTCAAACATTGCTTTAATTCTTTCAAACTGCAGAGCAGCATTTGAGAGTGTTATTCCTCCTACTGTTAGTTTAGACTGTAGTCTTTGTAATTTGCTTTCTAGTAGGTTTCGTTTTTGTTCAAGAGTATAATTTAAATTGTCCATGTTTAAATTTAATTATTAGATTATTGATATTGTAGTCAATTAATAATTGATAGTTTTAGGTTATCCTTTTGGCAAATAAGTTATAAATAAGAATCAAAAAATATGAATCACTAGTTGATGATTAAATTGCAATTGAATAATTATATTAATCAATCGTAGTTTAAATATAAGTAATTAGATAATAATAATTTGAGACTTATCTTTTTATTGTTAGATGTCCAACGATGAAGTTAATTGACACTTGTTTCCACTTCGTAAACCAGGGTTCGTGAGTTCACACCTCACAGGAGGCACCAATTTGTATCGTCGCAAACTCTCCACTAAGGAGAATTTCCGTAATTCTTCTATATGTAGTTGATTAGTTAGGAATTGGTTCAGGATCTATCTGTTTAAAATAAAAGACTCGGTGTTGGGGTGAATAATTGTGATTAATTTATTCCCCAAGAGGAGAAAACTCTAGCAATTGCTAGAGAAAAACTCCTCGAAGATGTTACAGTTAAGAGATATGTGAATGAATGTGTGTTGATATGAATGTATATAATTATCGCACTGCTGTGCAATGAGGGGTGAGAATAGATCTCATCCGCCGTTAGGTTATTGTGGTTAACCGTCAACCATTAATATCTCAGTAGAGATATGAAATGTAATTATGATCACAAAGGATCGTGTGTTTGTAATCGGAAGAGAATTGACTGTGTGTTATAAATTTGATCGCTGGGATCGAATCCTTGATCGCTGGGATCAAGTTGTGTTATGAATTGATCGCTGGGATCGAATCTTTGATCGCTGGGATCAAGTTGTGTTATGAATTGATCACTGGGATCAAGTCTTTGATCGCTGGGATCAAGTTGTGTTATGAATTGATCACTGGGATCAAGTCTTTGATCGCTGGGATCAAGTTGTGTTATGAATTGATCACTGGGATCAAGTCTTTGATCGTTGGGATCAAGTTGTGTTATGAATTGATCGCTGGGATCGAATCCTTGATCGCTGGGATCAAGTTGTGTTATGAATTGATCGCTGGGATCGAATCCTTGATCGCTGGGATCAAGTTGTGTTATGAATTGATCGCTGGGATCGAATCCTTGATCGCTGGGATCAAGTTGTGTTATGAATTGATCGCTGGGATCGAATCCTTGATCGCTGGGATCAAGTTGTGTTATGAATTGATCGCTGGGATCGAATCCTTGATCGCTGGGACCAAGTTGTGTTATGAATTGATCGCTGGGATCGAATCCTTGATCGCTGGGATCAAGTTGTGTTATGACCCGAGAGGATCGAATTAATTTTGATTTAAATGATTTGAATATTTAGTTTAAATTAGTAGTTGAATATAGTTTTCTAATTTACGCGAGAATTTACTATTTAATTTAAATTACTTTCTGAATAACTCAACAAATTATTAAATATATGAATTTATTAATGTACTTGTTTCTTGTAAATTTGATTTGAATTTAACAATTAACACGATTAAATTTAATTAAATAAAGCACATCAATGAAGTTAAGTTAATAATTACGATTGACTAAATTCAATTAACACTTGCAAAATATAACTAATTAACAATGATGTTAATTATAATTGAATATTATGAAACTGAATTGAAGATTCTTGACAAACTCTTAACAATGATAATTTATTGCGTCTAATTTATCACGCGATTGAAGACAATGGCCGCGATGCTAAACGCTAAGTACGACGTACTTTTTATTAGCGTCTTAAATATTTGACCACGAATTTATGTTAAGTTTAAAATTGATGCACAAATGTCGAATCAATGAATTTAATTAAGTATGAGAACTGATAATTAATTACGTTAGCAAATAATAAACACAATGGAATAATTTCTTTGTCAGAGAGAAAGCAGGTATATTGCACTAGTCACTAGTCCCAGTACAACTGCCGCTCATGGCGTCCCCACCGGCCTCGTGCCCCGGGCTTGCCGGTCTTCTTCCCGCTAAGTCATGGGGCGCATGTGCAGCCGCCATTTGACATCGCGTTCATAAGAACGATAATGAAAATTGCCATGAGAATAACCCATGTTAAATATAAAGTATAGATATTTAAAGTTTGAGTATTCTCATAAGAGCACTCTAGTCAATCTCTTTTGTACCGACATCAAACAATGAGGATACATGTAATGGCCCTTGGGATACACAGATTTTTGACGAGTGGATAATGCCAAACGATAATCACAAGAAGACAGTCGAATTATCGCCACGACCTGTCCAAAAATTCCCTGAATCGCCACAGACGCCCCAGAATGAAAGCGTTCCTCCTGAAAAACAGACTGTTAAGCGTGGGCGCGGCAGACCCCGTCTGCTTCGAACAAATTGTCGAGGGCGACCGAGGAAGTTGTTTCAGTCACAAGCCACGTCAGAAGATACACCACCAAATGGTGACTCCAATTCAAATAACCAAATTGACAATGAAGATGAACTCGAGGACGATGTTTTTGTCAATGTTGCAGAGGTTAGTGTAAAAGAAGCACTCAAGAGTGATGTATCAGATGAATGGCTGGAGGCTATTGAAAGTGAGGTTATATCGCTGATAAAAAATGATACTTGGGATATTATTAAAAGGAGCGATGGAGAAATTGTTGTTGGGTGTTGTTTAGTTTTAACAAATAAATATGATGCTAGTGGTGAAATTGTGAAACGTAAGGCCCGATTAGTGGCGAAAGGATATAGTCAAAGATACGGCGTTGACTATCACCAGACATTTGCACCTGTCGCGAGGCTAGAGACTTTGAGATTAATGCTAGCACTCGCAACACAACTCAAGCTAAAAATTTGGCAGTTCGATGTAGTGACCGCATACCTCAATGGGTCATTGGAAGAAGAAGTGATCATGAAGGTACCGGATATGCTGACCGAGATGTTGCAGAGAATCATCGCCAGTAATAAGTGTGATATAAAAGTGTGTGCGCGTGCTAAAGAAATGTTACACCAACTAAAGAGTGGTGGAAATGCGTGCAAGCTGAAAAAGGCACTATATGGCCTAAAACAGGCTGGCAGACAGTGGTACGCGACGTTAAGTGAAAAATTAGGACAAGTTGGCTTGAAAATAGTAAAAAATGAACCTTGTTTATTCTTTCGAAAAATTAAAAATTGTATAACTTTAGTATTAGTGTATGTAGATGATATTCTTGTTGCGTCAAATGATATGAAAGAGGTAGATAAGCTAAAGCTAGATTTAATGGAATCTTTTGAGTTAAAAGAATTAGGTCTTGCAAAATATTGCCTTGGTTTAGAAATAGGTCAGTATGAAGAGCAAATAGAGCTCTCTCAATCGGGATATATCGCTGCATTGCTTAAACAATACGGAATGAATGACTGTAATCCGGTTGCAACGCCTTCCGAATTAAATGTACATTTTGAAAATGTAAGCGAAGATGAGTCACATGAAGAGTATCCATACCGCGAATTAATTGGTGCTCTTATGTATATATCTGTAGCGACTCGACCTGATATTTCGAATACTGTCTCTAGATTAGCTGAAAATTTCAATTCGTTGAAAAACCGCGTAAATGCCATTGGTTGGCTGCAAAGCGTGTGTTGAGATATTTAGCTGGGACTATGAGTGCTGGACTTGTTTATAGTAAAGTTGATAAGGCTTTAGTTGGTTATTCAGATTCCGATTGGGGTGGGTGTACGATTGACCGAAAGTCTTATTCAGGCTATGTATTTTTATTCAGCGGCGCGGCTATATCTTGGAAATCTCAAAAACAACGTACTGTTGCTCTATTGTCGACCGAGGCCGAGTATGTGAGTCTAGCAGAGGCTACGAAAGAAGCTTTGTATTTACAAAGTTTGTTTTGCGAATTAGAACTGAGTGATTGGGCAAAAATGAATATTTTTATAGATAACTATGGCGCACAATGTTTAGCTGTTGATTCCATGTTTCATGCGCGAACGAAACATATTGATATAAAATATCATTTTATACGCGAAGCAATTACGAATAAGTTGATAAGTGTATGCCGTGTACCGACGAGTGAGATGATTGCTGATGTGTTAACAAAACCATTAACTCGAATTATGCACGAAAAATGTATGGATGGTTTTGGATTTGGTTACTAATAAGAGTATGCAGTTTGAGAGGGTGTGTTGAAAGTTTAGTTACCATAGCAAACATGCATACTTATTAGGGTGGGTCAAAAAAATCAACTATTTTTTTTTTACAATTAATACGTAAAAATGGGTTACTAGGCACCTTAAAAAAATTCTCACCAAATATGAACTCTTAATTTTAATAGGAAGATCCTCCGCGTCGCAGTTTTTCATTTTTTTCTCAGTCCAATAGAAAAAAATTCATTCTTCATCATTAATTGGTCGTACAGAAAAAATTTTTTTAAGAATTTTGTAGGAAATTTAATGCTCTATGAAAAAGGTATCTTATGTTTTTTCCGTAAACCTCACCATTTCACTAATATTGAAGATTTAAGATTGATTATTTTAAGTCAAATGTCACTTTTGTTTATGAATTTTATAACTCGACAAGAAATGGCTATTATTGAATGGGCAATAGAAATTTTTGTAGCAAATTAACTGCTCTATAAAAATGGTATCTTATGTTTTGGCGATTAAATTAATCGTTCAAAAGATATTCATCATCAAACTTTCATGTATATCGATTTTAAGAGTTTTTGATTAAATAATCGAAAAATTTCAATTTAATCTATCAGTTTTGAGAAAATTTCATTTTTTGTCTTTAATGTAAATATTATTTGAATTTTGTTTTCAAAATTTTTATTCAATAATTCCAAACTTTTTATTTTTCATCATTAGAAATCACGATCATGTTGTTTTTTATAACGTCTTCAAAACGTCTTAAAAAATTTTTCCACTACAGCTGTATATTGTCCTTGGGAAAATTTCTTCTGTAGAGAATTTTTGTTTTGTATTCTATTTACTCTGTTTCCCTTGTGAACTAGCGCCACCTACATTTTTCTTTATAGTTATATTGTTTTTATTTGTTTACATTTTCTACAGCATTTCTAGTGTTTCCACAAGTTATGATCTTGTATATGTGATAAAACGATTAAATATTTACAAATTTTGCGGTCACTACATAAATTTATATATTTATCGAAAATATGGATAAGGACATTCATTTGATCGGAAAACCCATGCAAAAATTTCAGAACGTAAGTTGCCAACAGTGAAAGAGGTTATGAGTGTTTTTTTATCAGCTCAAAGTATTAAAATGTTCTATCAAACAAAGTGCTAAAAATGCAACTGATCAAGTTATTGAACTATGGAAAAACAACCAGATTCCGACTAGTGGATCAACTAATGTAATACAAAAATTCTTCGCTATCATAACCGATGG
This sequence comes from Cotesia typhae, assembly GCF_013202065.1. NCBI lineage: Eukaryota > Metazoa > Arthropoda > Insecta > Hymenoptera > Braconidae > Cotesia > Cotesia typhae. Next base: position 3,671,640 of record NW_027423712.1, on the reverse strand, counting down.
TTGAAATTGCAACAATCTTTTGTGCGAAAAAATCATCAGCCCAAAACAAAAATGTAATAATATTTCAGAATGAAATCAAAGCATTATTTGATATTGTAGATCATAAATCAATAAAACTGCTTGATAATGATATTCGTGAACTATATTCAAATCAAAAAAGTGATACCCGGAAAGAAATTCTTTCAAATAACCCAAATAAATTAAACAGTACTATGAATACGATGGAAGTAGATGAAAGTCGTGAGTATTTACAACATTTAATTATTATAAATTTTAATCAGAATTGAAAATAAATTAACTTGATTATAAATTATGAATAATAAAATATATTATTGTTTTTCTAATTAATTATATCATAAATGTCAATATGTTCGTAGATGATAAATAAAAACTCTTTGTGTTCCTTATTTGATGTCAAAATGAATGAGTTCCATATTTTTTGCTTCCATTAATTAAATAACAACGCTTATTTTAGATTTGAATCAACCCTCAACCAGCCATGAGATTGTTCGAAGTGAGGAATCAGAGTCATCTTCAACCCTTACATTAAGTCAAGCTACAAATTTCGGTTCAGATTTAGAGTATGTGCCTCAAATACCGACAACACGAGCAAAAATAAATATTCTAACTCCAGAGCTTATCTCAGCACTCGACAGAGCTAATGTTAGTAGTAGAAATGCGATGTTCATTATTGCTCCAGTTCTATCAAGTGTTGGTGTTAATGTAGAAGATACAACTCTTAGTTATTGAACAATTCAACGAACTCGCATGCTCTTACGAAAAGACATTGCTATAGGACTAAAAGATAACTTCAAAGCTCATGATAAATATGTCGTGCATTGGGATGGGAAAATACTGAATGACATTTCTGAATCGAAATTTGTGGATCGATTACCGATTATTTTGACTGCTTTTGGTACTGAGCAGTTACTTGGAGTTCCAAAAATGAATAGTGGATCGGCAGAAAATCAAACAGCAACCATCCTGTCAACGTTAAATCAATGGGGTATTATTAGTTACATCAAGGCGATGTGTTTTGACACGACTGCGGTTAATACGGGTAACTAATCAATGATAAAATATTTAAAAGAAAATTTTATTTTCATCGTTCTAGTTGAATTGTTTTCATACATTAATTAAATTTTCGACACGTGCCCATTAGTTATAATTCTTTATGTATTTATAGATTTTAAAAATGCGTTACAATTTTTATTAAATATAGAACTTAAAGTGTAATTATCTATTTTTACTATACAGGAATCCATCATGGTACATGTAAAGAAATTGAAAAGGCCTTAGGAAAAGAATTAATTTGGTTACCATGTCGCCATCATATTTATGAGATCATTTTAAGGAGTGCATTCGAAGTCTATTGGCCAGTATCATCCGGACCAAATGTTCCAATATTTGACAGATTCAAAAAATTGTGGGACACATTCGATAAAACGAAGTATAAATCTGGTGTTGAAGATAGTATTGTTGCTAATATTATTACGAATGAAAAAAATAATCTATCTTCATTTATTAAGCGATACTTACAGGTATTATTTAAATACAATTTTAAGTGTAGAGGATAATTTTTGATTTTTTACGAATAATTGATTACTTTTGGTAGTTATCGCAACCCCGAGATGACTATAAAGAAATATTGGAATTGTCATTAATTTTTCTGGGAGAAATGCCACGAGAGCAAGTTTTCTTCAAGCGTCCTGGTGCAGTTCATCATGCAAGATGGATGGCAAAGGCAATTTATTGACTAAAAATGTTTATTTTTAGAGATGAATTTGACCTTTCTAAGAAAGAATTGGATGGTCTTCGACAATTTTGTATTTTCATAGTTATGGTGTATGTAAAAGCTTGGTTTTCATCAACTTCTGCGACTTCTGCTGCTAATCACGACTTAGAGTTTATGAAAAATTTAATTGAGTACAGTAAAATTAATTCTTTAATTTCCTTGGCTACATGTGAAAAAATGACTTCACATTTATGGTACTTAAGTGATTAACTTGCTATTTTATCACTTTTTGATGATACCGTTCCATTAAACATAAAGAAGAATATTGTCGAAGCTGTTAAGACTCGCGAAGGTACAGATTCTAAAGCAAGAAGATTTATTATTGATAGAAAAAATTTACATTTAATTCTGCAAAAAAATATAAGTGACTTTGTTTCTAAGAAGTCATTAAAACTTTTGAGATCTTTGATCTGCCGTATGATTTTCTTGACAAAAATATTGATTTATGGTCTACTGATGAGAGTTATAATGAAAATAAAGAATTTTTCGCACAATTGAAAGTTGTTAATGATGTGGCATAGCGAGGTGTCGCATTAGTAAGTGAATATAACCAATGCTTAACGAAAGATGAAGAGCAATTTCAATTTTTATTGCAAGTTGTGAAAGAGCATCGAAAAAACTACCCTACTTGCAACCAAAAATTGTTTGAAAATAAATAGCTCAGTTGAAAATTGAAATAAAAAACTTTCTTATAACTAATTGGACATTTTTTTCTCTAAAACTGAAATCATAATATATTTATAATGAAAACTTTGCTTTTTTTATTGATAAATAATTCACTAAGCGATAAATAATGTACAATTTATTTTTTTAAATGTAGATAAAAATACTTACACATAAAAAAAAGCTTGAAAAACATTTTGAAGTTTCTCAGTTGATGAAAAAAAATTTTTTTCGTGTAAATTTTCTCAAAACTGATAGATTAAATTGAAATTTTTCGATTATTTAATCAAAAACTCTTAAAATCGATATACATGAAAGTTTGATGATGAATATCTTTTGAACGATTAATTTAATCGCCAAAACATAAGATACCATTTTTATAGAGCAGTTAATTTGCTACAAAAATTTCTATTGCCCATTCAATAATAGCCATTTCTTGTCGAGTTATAAAATTCATAAACAAAAGTGACATTTGACGTAAAATAATCAATCTTAAATCTTCAATATTAGTGAAATGGTGAGGTTTACGGAAAAAACATAAGATACCTTTTTTGTAGAGCATTAAATTTCCTACAAAATTCTTAAAAAAATTTTTTCTGTACGACCAATTAATGATGAGGAATGAATTTTTTTCTATTGGACTGAGAAAAAAATGAAAAACTGCGACGCGGAGGATCTTCTTATTAAAATTAAGAGTTCATATTTGGTGAGAATTTTTTTAAGGTGCCTAGTAACCCATTTTTCCGTATTAATTGTAAAAAAAAAAGTAGTTGATTTTTTTGACCCACCCTAATACTTATATATTTCTATAATCATTCGAATTTAATATGTTACTCATAAATACCAATAGGGATTATTGTATTACTGCCTGCTCGTAAGTAGTCAGTCTTTCTTGAACCATTAATTTGTTACTACGTGTGATATTTTCTTCTCATTAATAAATTGTATTTGAAACTATTGGCTAATTATTTACACGTTTATTTGTAACATTATTCCAATAAATAATCAACAAATTTTTTAACTGCAATATTTTTTATTACTTATAATATTAATCGAATAAATGAATCGTTTTTTTAATTTAAGTACTTCGCGACATTCGGTGTTGTTTTTTTGTACGATTCATGATGCGAAGCATCAGAGAGTAGTGCTTTACGATCAAAGAATTTGTTTTGCCTCGATTTCGTAGCTATTTTTGTTAGAGTAAAAACTGATGAAATTTCAGAATTAATCAATACAATAGTTCGGAAGTTATTTTGAATAAATTTTATTTTTGAGATTTCTCAAAATCTACTGAGCTGAAATGTTTCATTTTCTGATGAAAAATCAATACAATAACTCTCTGTCGATGATCTTCTTTAACCGCATTTTTACCGGTCAAGTTGCTAAAAATTTATGGGAGGCGTACACATATATGTGTATGCCCAGAGAAGGCCTGGTCAAGTAAACAACATCGTCTTTACCGACATTTTTGAAAAAAAGTTTTTCTCCAAATGTATTTAACAAAGGGACATTGTAAAGCCTGACTAAGCTATCGAAAAAATTAATAAAATAAATGCCTATGACATCATGTAACACACTACTAATAAAAATTTTATTTGATTGCAGGGAACAAGTTTTTGGTAAAAGTTGTTTAAATAATTACATTACTGTTATCCATATTGAGAATTTGAAATTTCAATATCAATATACCGATCAGATTTTTAAGCTTAAAGAACTCTAAAAGGTGTAAATTATATTTCTAAGCTCAATGACTTTATCACAGATTCTCAAGTGTTTTAATTTTGAATTTATTAATCTTGAAAGTTCCACTAGATGGTTTATCGTTTTCAAAAAAAAAAATTTTTTTTTCTATATAATATGGAAAGGCTTCATATTTCTGAATATATTCAATTTTAAAATTTTAATTTTTTTAATTTTAAAATTAAATTTTAAATTTAAATTAAAATTAAAAAAATTTTTAATTTTTAAATATCCTCGAAACTATTAATATTGTTCATGCGTTTCTGATATTGTATATGAGATAATCTAAATATCTTTAAACAATAAATTAAATACAATACAATACAAATAATATGAAAAGACCCAAAAAATTTTAAAACTTATCGACAGGGGTCGAAAAATAAATGGCAAAAACAAATGACACTGGAGTTAACAGACATTAGACATTTTTTTATAATTTTATAGAAATTAAATTATGAAAAAAATTAAATAAAAAAATTCCACATGTGAAAATAAAAAAATTATTCGTGGAAACTTTTAGAAGCTTTTTTACTGTAATTGATTGGTTACAAAAATTTTTAAAGTTGACAGTTGTCAGATAACTTCAGTGTTGTAAAAAGAAGGGTCTAAATGAACCGGAAAAAAGTTTCATAACATAATTTGTATTACATATTTTCGTAACAAAATTTATCTAACTTTTTTTCCGGACTTTTAATTATTTATTTTACTTTGTTAATTAGTAATACACGGAAAAGAGTAAAATGTAATAAATAATAGGCGATTTAAAATAAAAAAAAATGTAAGTTTAGTCAAGCCTTTTGGAATTGTACCAACCACGATCAAATCAGTCAAGCCGTTCAAAAGTTATATATATATATATATATATATATATATATATATATATATATATATATATATATATATATATATATATATATATATATATATATATATATATATATATAAGAGGTTTACACACACACACACACACACACACCGTGGGAATGATTAGGTAGCTTCCTAGGACCCCAAAACGGGGTAAAACCAATAACTTCCCGATTTTCGAACATTTATAAAGAAAAAAAAAAACAAGTTAATAAAAAATTTTTTATCGCTGTTTTTTTATTGTTACTTTTTTTGTTAAGTCACATGGCGAATTTTATAAATTATATCCAACAATGATATTACTTTATTTTGCCGGTAAAATAAAAAATCCCGAAAATCTCATAACACTGAAATTAGTGGTTAGCTATCAATTTTAAAAAAATTAATTACAATAAAAAAATGCTTTTAAAATTTTTCACTTGTAATTTTTATCAATTTTCACATGTGAAACTTTTAAATTATATTTTTTTTAATAATTTAATTGCTATAAAATTCCAAAAAAATGTTTAATATCTGTCAACTTGTGTTATAAAATCTCTCATTTTTTTCAACTGTCACAGTGGCTATTCTACTTTAATAACTCTAATTTTAACCTTTTCGTGAAACAATATGTAACACAAATTAACATCAACAAAGTTATATAGATCTACAGGTTCGTTAAAGTCTGGTGCCAAGTCCTACTACATAACGTAGAGCAAATGCTTCATAATCAGGAATACTATCATAATCGTACGAGTTTTCTTCGGGTATGTTCGGCTTGTGTGTACAATAAGCCTTCGGCCTGACTGTGTTACAGCTAACCTTAGTAAATATTTTTATTTATAGTCCATGGAATATCAATCCTAAAAATGTATTTTAATGTTAATTAAAATTTCAGTCTGTTAGCATTTCTATTGAATTTATCTATGAAATAATTTATTTAGCATTTATGGAATTTAAATAAAAAACTACAAGGGCTAAATTTTGTTATTTGACACGATAAACAATGAAATTCTTAGTGTTGTGTCATAAAACGATAGATAAATCTATTTGATCAAAGATTCAATACATAATTGCGGTTATACATAATTTATCAACAAAATAACTAAGATTTCCAAACTCTTGTATTAATTAAAAAAGGAAAAATGTTATCCGATGTTGATGTGTTTATTAGCAACTACACACTAGTCGATCCCGAAGTGTATCAACTTTGGGTTGATGGGTATTCATGTAAGAACTTTCTTTCTACTTCTTCTTCTATTACTTATTATGAAATTAAATTTAGCCGATATTTAATGATTTTTAGAATTTTTTTTAACAAATAAATTATTGCAAAAAAAATTGACATTTCGAAATTTTAAAAAATTAAAAATCCAATTTTTTAAAAATCTTTTTTTGGAACTAATTTTTTTGTTAAACAAAATTTAAAAATTCTCTAGTGACTGCTAACTTTAATGTCATTTACTTCTTATTAACTATTCTTATTTAAAATAATATTTCTAATTACAGCTAGTGATGCAGTTTCTCTTCTAAATCAACGGGGAATATGCCAACAAACAAATGCTCCAATTGAGCTTGTAGCATCTGACATATTGGATCATTACCGTACTTATTCTCTTCTTGAAAGATTAATTCACACACCAACGAAATTAGCTAGTGAACAATTAGCGTTTCAAATTGAACCACAAACTAGCCAAATGTTGATAGAAATGTAAATTATTTTCAATATTCATTTGTAGTGAAAACGCTTTTAAGATTTTTTATAATATTGAAATTCGCAGACATTTAAAAATTATTTTATTCCTTTCGACAAATACAATATAGTTAAAAAAAATTTTTTTTTTTTTTTAGAATTGCGCTTGTAGTTCCTTAAAATATCTATTTGTGGAATTTTCTTTACAGTAATTGATCTGTTAAGAAAAATCCTTGAAATATCAGATATCTCTTTATTGCAGTATCATCATTTTCAATTTTAAAATATAACTGTATCCAAGTAAAAATATCTATTAATTTTCAAAAGAAGTAAAAATCTTTTAATTTTTTTACATAAAATACAGTCAATGCATTCAGAAAAAACATTTTTACGTAGTAATAAGTTCGTATTTTCATATTACTGATGAATATTAAAACAAAAAACAAAGCGGTTTTCATAGATTTGTTTAGAATTTTATGATTTAAATTCTGACTTAAAAGTCACATTCAGCCAAAGAAAAACTATAACGATCCATTATAGCTTGAGCTCCAATATAACTTATTCATAGGTCTGTGAAATTATTTAAAAATTTTCAACTTAAAATTTCTTTAACATAAAGTTAAATTCCATTTTAAAGTGAAAACATTTTTATAAAAAAATTGTTAATTAATTTGCACTTTTCTGCAACAAAATTAAAAACAAAAAAGCTGTGACAGTTGTTGAAAACCTACACTTTAACAAGTAAAATTTTAAAGACCATCAAAGATATAATATTTTTAATAAAAAATAATTATAGTAGTCTGATTTAAGACAATAAAATAATTTGAGCTTGAAATTAATAGAAAATTTGGTGATTAATCTATTAGAAGCTTTTTTACCATTATTATTTAAATTCAGATGAATCCTTATAATTATTACTTTTATGATTCCAGGTACTATGAATTCAATGACTGTGTAATCCGTGAAATTTTAGGTAAAAAATTAACTTCCAAGAGTAGAAAAGATTTGGATGAAGTGGCTGAGAAAACAGGAATTACATTAAAAAGTTGTCGAAGACAATATGACAATGTTAAAAGAGTTTTCAAAGCTGTAGAAGACTTATCTGGTTCTCTAGTCACTAACATAAAACAACATTTCTTGCTCCCGGATGATTTAGCTAAGTAAGTATTGATTCACTATAACAATGAGTAATTATTAAAATGTTTTTTTCCTTTGCAGACGGTATGCAGCAGTAGTATTTATAGCTTGTTTAAGATTTGAAATGAGCAAACGAAAATTACAGTTTTTAACATTTCCGGACCTTTATCATTGTGCCAATATTATGATGTCGTCATGGACCTACCGATATACAGGCTCAGAATATTTCGATACAGATTTAGATAGAGAATTTCTTGTGGAGCTGTCAGAGTGTAGAGTACTGTTAGAGAATGACAAACATCATAAGTAGTGAGTAATTAAACTATTAAATTGATACTATCATATAGCTGATATTGATTATAAATATGATTAAAATTGTAGTTTGGTATGTATAAAGTTGAAGCCAACTCTTTTAGAAAAGATGTTTCAAGAGTTAGATTTAAACTTTCGTAATTACTCTCGAGCTTTGTTGGGAATTGGTTGTAATCTACATCGTTCAAGAGAATTAAGATTTTTCTTCCTGGAACTAGTAGAACGATGTATAGAACCATGGCGTCAAGTAAATTGGTCGCATACTGACTTGAAAAATTTTTTAAATGCTTATACACAATGTGCGCTCGATATGGATGTATTGAGGTAAATATGAGTGATTAATTTTCTAATAATGTTGACAAAATTTTTAAGTAAAAATTATCGAAAAAAGTGAAGTAAAAAATCATTATTACAGTTGGATCTCTTTATAAAATTACAAATTATGATACTTTTTCATTGGTTAAAATTTGTTCGAAATATTTTTCTTAGCTAATTTTCTGTCGAGTGATTTATGTTTTCTTGTAAAAAATATAATAAATATAGTCATTTTACGTTTCTTAATTAGTCTTTCAATCGAGTTCGATTGTACTTTGTGTTTTTGTAAATCATACTTGGTAACTTGTTAGAAATATTAAAGTCTTTTTAAATCATTTATAATTTTGTCCGTATAATAATTTTCAATATAAAAGTGTCAACTATAATTCCTTCAAAATTTATTTGTTTAAGTAAGACGTTTGAAAAAAAAAATGTCATCATTTTTAATTTTTCTTGATAGCCTCATAATATATTTTCATATTAATTTTTTATGCAGAGAAGGTACACTGCGAGACGCATTTGAACGATATATGAAAGTTGTTACGAGCTGTTTATTACGAATGTACCATCCATGACAACTAATTTACGTCTGCAGCGAAGACGTCATTACTGTACAAGAGGATGAAGAAAAAGAAAAAGAAAGTCGATAAATTATGTATATTACAATTTATTTCTTAATTACTTTTTCCAGTTTTTTTTTTTTTTTTTCTGTAATAAATATTCGGTAACATGTGGCACATCTCCGTATGTTTTTTATGCCATAATCAGTATTCACAAAACTACATTGTTATATCGTTGAAATGTATTTTCATAATATTCTATTCAAGATTGCGAGCTTGACACGTTTTTCTGTTAGCTTGAAATAACCAATTGATAACAAAAAAAACTATGTAAATGACGTCCTTCACTAAATGAAAATTATTACGAATAAATTAAATTAAAATGTTAACTAATTCAGTACACTTTGAATCCAAAGATGAAATTTTAATTATTATCATTGTCAAAGTGCATGTTAATTGTATTCATCTATGACTAATTGAATTTTTTGGATTACTAATTTTCTACTGAAAGAAATATTTAATTTATTAATTCTTTACAGCAAAAAGAAAAAATAATCAAACAATGAGAACACCAAATTAATTTGGATAAATGAACGATTATTTAATCCTTTCAATTTTCTATATAATTTTGCTACTGCGATGCACCTAAAAGTTTCGTAACTGTTTTAACAATATCTTGGGATCGTGGAAGAGCCAGAGCTTCCAATGATTTGGTGTATGGCATTGGAACATCAGCACCCGTAACACGTATAACTGGTGCATCAAGATGGTAAAATGCTTCGCCTAAAAACAATTGATTTTTTTTAATCCTTACTCCAAAAAAAAAAAAAATATACACAAATGAATAATAATAACAATTGCCTATTAAAAACTTACTCTCCATAATTCTAGCAGAGATTTCTGCACCAATGCCACACGTCGGCCATCCTTGTTCTACAGAAACAAGGTGATGGGTCTTTGCTACTGATTTGAGAATAGTTTCCGTGTCTAAAGGTCTAAGTGATCGTAAATTGATAACTTCAGCTTCTATTCCTTTACCAGCAAGCTCGTTGGCAGCTTCCAGGGCAAGTTCAACAGCTTTGGAATGTGCTACTAATGTGATATGTTTCCCTGGGCGTTCGATTTTAGCTTTACCGATAGGTAGAACAAAGTCTTTCGATATTGCCTCGTCTGACATTGGATATTGAACACCATAAAGAAGTTCATTTTCCAAGAATACTACTGGATCAGGATCACGAATTGCAGCTTTTAGTAAACCCTTACAATCTTCGCTATTGTAAGGAGAAATAACTTTTAAACCAGGACAATGTGCGTACCAAGCTCCAAAACATTGAGAATGCTGAGCACCTACACCAGCAGCTGCACCATTAGGTCCCCGAAATACTATTGGTACATTTACTTTACCCGCAGACATATAAAATGTTTTAGCTGCTGAGTTTATTATTTGATCAATTCCTTGCATGGCAAAATTGAAAGTCATAAATTCACACACGGGTCGTAATCCAGCCTATAAATTATTTGTTAATTTTTTTTTTTAATTGTAAAAATTAATTTTTATTATTAATTAATAAATTAATTAGTAATTTATTAATTAATCTTGCTTATGATAATAACTAATGATGATAGTAATAATAATGAAACCTTAGAAGACTGAAAGACGAATTAATAATAAGAATTAAATAACTAACATTTGGACATCCTGTCAACTATATTTTGACTTAATCGGAGAACTTAAAATCTATCTGTTACATTAATTTCTATTGTGGTCGAATTTTGATCAACTGAAATTTTATTTTATTTATTTATTTATTTTTTTTCAAGTAAAATAAAAAATCGTTTATTCAAAAATAAACCAAGAAGGTTTTTGTAATCCTATTACGAATGACTTTTATGATTGATTTTTCGCTATGATTATAATAATTTGCCAGTAGATTTAAATAAAATAAAAGAAATCTTTAAATTCTAAATGTTTTATAAAAAATTTCTTGATTTCAATGATATTATTATCATTCATGGAAAATATTTTTAAGATTTGCAATTATTTAATTTTATTACATTAGATCTGTTGATGAAATAAAATCCATATAAATTAAATAAGGCCAATGTAGATTTAGCAAGATCTAAAAAATATTTTCCCGGGTCTTATTTCTATTACAATAAATAATATTTTACCATAGCTGCTCCAACCGTAAGACCAGCAAAGCCAGACTCAGTAATTGGAGTATCAATTACACGTTTATCACCGTATTTTTTCCAAAGGCCCCGAGAAACTTTGTAAGCACCATCGTAAAGAGCAACTTCTTCGCCCATCAAAAATACTCGTTCATCTCGTTCCATTTCTTCATCCAGGGCTGAATTTAAAGCATCTCTGACAGTCATCTAGAAAAATTAATTCAAAAAATTTACTTTCAATAAATTTTTGACAATTCCTTTAAAATTACGTGATTATTTATGAACTGTATGATCAACCACATGACCTTTGTCGTCCTTGCGTATTAGAGCATTGTTAGCTAATCATTTATAAAATTTTGTTTGCATATATATTTTATATAAAACTTGAACGAAAAAAAAATGTATCTGCAATAAATACACTAGTCAACATAATCACTCTAAGAATTGAATACAATAAAAAAATTATTGAAAAGTTTAAAAGCATTTAGAGCATTCAAGTTAATTCATTATTGGAATATCTTGACAGTAAAAAAATTAGCTCAACTAAAAGCTAGGTTAGTTCCAGTAAAGAAAATTTGTATATATAAATATTAACCTGCTGTGCGGCAGCCCATTTTGAAGTAGAAAAAGATCGTTTTGCGATCCCTCGAACAGCCGACTGAAAATAAAAAACCATTTATTGTTCAATTTATTACTATCATAATAAATACCATGCGAATTTTTTATTTAATAATCATGTTCTTTATTACTTTGATGTGTCTTAATAAATCTTTTTACCGTAAGCATGGTAGTTCCTATGAATGAGATGGTCAGTATATAACTTATCTTTTTTCGTTTACTAAAATTTTACCTGAATTACAAAATTGACTCTACTTATATACGTGTCTATTATACTTTTATATGAATATAATCAGATATAATCTAAATTTTATGTATTGCACTGAGTAGAGAATCAGTTTCGGGTGTCTTCGGTTCTGAATTCTCGCTAGAGTAAATTGCTCGGATCCGATATAATAATGCAATGTGTGAAATCACAAACGCTGAAGGTTTTTGGCGTAGTATAATGTATGTTGTATAGATATAGTTTGAGTTCTCTATTATCTACCCTGATAGCCAGCGCTTTCTCAGTAAGTGTTGACTTCCAGCAGTTACGGTTAATTTATACATCAAGTTGGCGGTAATTCTTCTCTCAACAACAGTTGTAAGCAAATTGACGGAAATCTACGGCCGCAACTTGAATACAAGTTAACAATCAAACTTGTAGTTAAATTTCTTTTCAACTTTACTACAATTTGAAGGAAATACTTGTACAGCAAGTTTTGACGTCTATTTGCAGAGTAAGTTATAGGTAACTAATAGGTAATCGCTCGCTTTGCCAACTCTTTCCGTCAAGTTTGCTTCAAATTGCGGACGTAGATTGACAGTAAGTTATAGATAAGGTGGCTATCAGGGTATCAGCACTCAGATTTACATTTCAGAGAACTTCTTTTTGAGCGGCTGATTATATAGGAATTTATTTTATCCTCAAGTCTGTATAATGGCGGCATATTATTCAAAATTAAATATTACACAGAAAAAAGAAAAATATAAAAATTACAGTATATAATATAACGTGGCTCTTCGTGATGAAAACTGGAAAAATTACAATTTCAGATTGTAAGTATTACAGATTTCATAAGAATTACATTGTAGAATGTAATATTTACGCTGAAAGCTTTGAAAATTAACATTCAAAGTTTGAATTACAAAAATGTTATTTCAAACTGTAATTTGTCTAGTTTTGAATACGACTGGACACTTATTACTATTTATAATGCAATTTTTGAAGTTTTCTTTTTTCCATGTAATTAACTAATAATTACAGAAGTACATTTAAGAAGAAATTATTACAATCGTACATATTTATAGCTATACTAATATTATAAAGAAGAAACATTTGATTGGTTGCAAAGTATAACTTTTCAATAAGCTAATCGATTTACTTACTCAGTAAATCATATCAATTGTAAGTTAGTACTTTAAAACAATACCAAAATATATTCATAATCTTAAAATCAAAACTTTTTATCATAAGAATACATTTTTCTCGTGATCAATTAATTTATAGCTTGCAGTAATACATTTCTGTATAGCTTTTTTATTTTTGGAAACAAAAACTTGGGGCTTTGATTCAATCGTTAGGTTTCCAAAATAGCCCGAGCAATATTTAAATTTTATGATTTAAAAATATGTAATTAAATGTTTTGTCGCCAAAACAGTAAAATCATTATTTCTAAATTCTCACATTAAAAATGAAAAAAATTGCAAGCTTAGTTTTGGAATATATTTAATATAACTTCTAAAATTTCAAAGTAATTTACTCAAGGCTTTCTATACATCTTCTTCGCTGTGACACGACAAAATCTACTCGGACAAAATCTCTCCCCTAAAATCTAATTTTAAATTATAATATAACTATCCCTGACCGTTGTGATGGTCTATTTCGTATAAATATACACAAAAACCATGATAAAAAGGCGCAACGAGATTTTGAAGCGTATTTTGTTGAGGAGATGTTGTCGTGAAACCCTTTTTTAACTTCCGGCTAAGAAAATTGAAGATTTTCGCAAATCGGGAAGTTATTGTTTTTACTCCGTTTTGCAAAAATCGAATTTTCATCAGATCTCGACGTTTTAAGGCCACAGGAAGCTTCCCTAATGCCCCCCCCCATATTGTCACTATATATATATATATATATATATATATATATATATATATATATATATATATATATACAGGCGTATGGACATCATCGTAAAAATAGTCAGAAAAGCTTCTTAGGGCTTTCAAACGTCGAGATCTGTTGAAACCTCGATTTTTGCAAAACGGGGTAAAAACAATAACTTCCCGATTTTTCGAAAATCATTGATTTTCTTAGCGGGAAGTTAAAAAATTCAAAAAGCAAGAAACCTGAAACATGAAAAATTGTACGCTCAATGGGTGTGTTTGGTCGAAGTAAGTTCTTACTAAACTTAGTAAGCCAGTAAGCATAAAAAAATTAAAGTCTTACAAGCTGACTATAGCGCTTTTCGGCCAGGACAGACTTACTGGCTTCCCTTGTGGAAATAATTATCTGAAAAAACTCTTGAAAAGTCTTTATAACTCTGAATAAGACTTTTCGAAAGTCTTCACATCCCTATAACTAAGTAAAGGAAAGACTAAATAAGTCGTCAAAACTCAGTAAAACTCTTCAAGAGTCAAATTTTCCCTGTAATTTCGGACTTTCTCAAAGAGTTATTAAGACTTGATAAGACTTATTCAGTTTTACAGGAAAAGAAGAGAATATTTCTTTTCAAAAAAATTACTTATCAGAATTAAAGAAAATTGAAAATAAAACTATAAAAAAGAATTAATGCATGTTTTGTAAGAATTTTTTTAAAATAATATTTTCATCACGAAAATACTTTGATGGGCATCGAATCACTCATAGTTGAGCAAGTCAAAACATCAACAGCAAGTGCATTTCATTTGCTGTTGATGTTTTGACTTGTTCAACTATGAGTAATTCGATGCCCATCAAAGTATTTTCGTGATGAAAATATTATTTTAAAAAATTTTTTACAAAACATGCATTAATTCTTTTTTATAGTTTTATTTTCAATTTTCTTTAATTCTGATAAGTAATTTTTTTGAAAAGAAATATTCTCTTCTTTTCCTGTCAAACTGAATAAGTCTTATCAAGTCTTAATAACTCTTTGAGAAAGTCCGAAATTACAGGGAAAATTTGACTTTTGAAGAGTTTTGCTGAATTTTGACGACTTATTAAGTCTTTCCTTTACTTAGTTAGGGATGTGAAGACTTTCGAAAAGTCTTATTCAAAGTTATAAAGACTTTTCAAGAGTTTTTTCTGAGAATTATTTCCACAAGGGTTAACATAACACAAAACACCGGCTTGCGTTGTATCCCGTACATAACCTCATATACTGAATAGAATTGACAGTACTAAATTTAGCAATATAATTTAATTCAAGTAAATATTTGCAAATGGATAATTTTATGAGAAATATTTTCCCAGTAAACAATATGATGTCTTTAGAGGTTCTTGATGAACTCCTATTTAAGATTTGGACGTCGTAATTTTTAACGGAATGGTGTCTCTAAGACGTCTTGAGGACGTCGAATGCGCCACTTTAAGAGTAATATAAGACTTCCACAAATATTCTCAAAGAGATCTTTTTTCTGAGTTCAAAAAAAAAGAGTGCTTACAGAAGTTAGAATTAGGAAGTCTTTTTGAGTTCAAAAATAAGATGTCTTGCAGAAATCCGAATTAAGAGCTCTTTACGACTTCAAATAAAAGAGTACTTATAGTAGTCAGAATTGAGAGCTCTTTCTGATTTCATACAGAAAATTTGCAGAATATTATTATTATAAATTAATAAATATTATTTATTCATGCTATAAATTTATTAATATTAATTGTTAAATTATTATTGTTGTTATGTAATACTCATAATAATTATAATAATAATATTGATTTTCAGTCATTTTGTGACTTAATTTAAGTAATTTTTATCATTTAGTCGCCATCCTTTCGTCCACGAAGTCAGTATTTTTTTGATACTCCTTGACAAACAAGATGCATGTAATCCACTGGAAATTGAGACACCATACCAACACCAATATCTTCAAAATCTGATTTTCCTAAATGATGATCTTCATTTAAACGATTTATAAAATTCGAGTCAGTGCGTAATGGTGCATCCATATCAAGAAATAACATTCGATGGTCACTATATTCTCCTTCTTGAATGCACTTACCGCAACCATAAAAACCACCATGACCTTTTGTGTAGGTTACAAAAGCTCTCGCTGGTGAATCACAAATGACAGCCCTTATAATTACTTTAAATTTATGACTATCATACTCGAAACCTTCCTCTCTCAGATTTTTGTACTCATTAATGAAATCTTGAAGAAATTCATTAGTCATTTGGTTTGTTCAGTCCATGGTATATACCAATAACGAATGGTACAGAGACTTTTGGAAAAATTTCTCCCAGTATAGGATACAGTTGTCGTTTTGAACTCTTCGATATTGGCAAACCATCAATGTGTATACTAATCTGGATAATATCTGTAATCTGTTTTATATCGACAATTTTTAATTGATCAATTAATCCTTCTTTCAGTCCATAGTGGAAATATTCTCCTGGTGCAACCTCACGAATAGTAGTATCTGTAGGAGTATCAATTAAGGTACGACTGTCATTTGGAAGACTTTTTAACTCTTCTATTGACTCCACATTTCTAATAATTTTTAGTAAAGCACTTGATCCAGCTTGAGTAATGTTAAATTCGCATTTCCATTGAGCTAATTGTTTGGTTAAAGGAATTGGTACTTCGATATCACAATTATTATTATTATTATTATAAGTGATAGAAGTTGTAGTAGTTGTTGCTGTTACTGTTGATGTTGTTTTTGTTGTTGTACAATGAGAATTATCATTATTATCTGTGTAAGTCTTTAAAGAGATATCGGTTACGGTATTATCTAAATGAATCGACTGTAAACTGAAATCATCACTGTCATAATTATTGTCGTTGTTCATTACACTGTTATTAATAACTGGATCATTATCAAACGAAGTATCAACCGATGCTTTTGCACGTGCAGTCTCCAAAATTGCCTGCTCACAGCGTTTTTTCAATCTTCGATTTTTCTGACTCTTAGACAGGTCACTGAATCTTTTTCTTTCAGACATCTTGAGAAAAAATATTTTAAATTAAAAAAATCATAATTTATATTTATTTTTGGATAAATGTATACGTTACCTTTAAAATCGAATGATTTCTCAAATTTATCACTGATAAAAACATGAAATATCATACACAGTCAAATATTAATTAGCTAAGAATATGCACTTACATTATTTTTAGAACTTTTAATTTACAAATTACGAAATTACTGGTTATAAATAATTAATTGATTTCACTAAATTAAAGTTTTGCAATTCGACGCTGAATGTAAACAGAAAACGTACCATACACTTATAGGTTATATTAAAACAGAGATAAAAAATAAAAATAAAATTTCTATCGTTGTGCGCATGCACCAATACAATTCAATCCTACCTCAGCAAAAAGACCTCTGAAAGAGTTCATATTCATGACATCTTACGAAGTCAGAAAAAAGACCTCTTAAAAAGCTCAGATTATTGATGTCTTATGAGTTCAGTAAGTAAACTATTTGAAGGGCTCATATTTTAGAAGTCTTACAAAGTTTGTCAAAAGATTTCCTGTCGACTTCTTGATTAAGAGTTCTGATTGATGAATTCGTTAAGACATCATATTTAGACTTCTTATGGACGTCTTTGAAAAGACTTCTTCCAGAAGTCTTTCTGATTTGGATGCTGACTGGGTTATTGGAAGAAATACTAAACGACCCAGTGGATAATATCGATAATTTAGTGAATCAAGGTCTGTTCTTGTCCGTTTTATTTACATCAACAATAAGCAATATGGCGTCGTATATTAAGCTATGCTTATTGCGTTAGCACTTATTTTGTGTCCCGGCCGAAAATTTTGTAAGTATAGTGAGTGACTCACTACATTTAGTAAGTACTTACTTCGGCCAAACACGCCCAATGTTAAGCACGATTCTATTTTTCCCAACATTTGTTCAAAAAAATTTTTTTTCAAGCTTACAATTAAGATAACACGCTGGCTCGCAACATTAACAGTCCCAACCCGCATGTATTAGTGTAGCTGGTGAGAATTTAGTGGGGTAACAAAAACGCGTGTAGAGAGCTATATCATTGTGTGAGCCGTGGGTAAGGGCCTAAAGAGAGGGTCGCTTTTACCCACGTTCTGGCAGCACTGCAGTGAATAACGGACAACACCGGAGTCAGTAACGAGCTCAACGGCAAGAACAACAGTGGAATTCCACAGCGCAGATCAACGGGGACTCCAGAGCTGGCAGAGCCGAAGTCAAAGATTGGGACGGCATCAGTCACGAGGGCAGCAACGATGTCAGGAGACAGGAAGCCAAGTCCAAGTATTGGAGCGGTGTCAACGACTGAGTCAAGGTCCAGCGACGGGTAATTCAATCCCAGGATTGAAGCGGCGTAACGGCAGAGTCCACAGCCAAGGTGTCCCGTAAAATTCGGCGTCCGGATTTTACAACGGAGAGAATTCTTCTGGAGATTGCCAAATTTTTATCAGACTGTTTCATTTTGTAATTTTGTATAAAATTCACTGAATAAAACAAAATTTGTACATTTTCTAAAAAAAATCTGAGGGTTGTCAATGACAAAATACCTGGTTTTCGGCGAGCTATCCTTCGCCTAGAATAAAAGTATTGTAATCATGTATGTTATTTCCCTTATTGGAAACAATCACTAGAACTACACGTTACAAAATTTTCAACAAAGTAAAAATTTTTTTTTCGACTGAGAAAAAAAAATTAAATTTTAATTCTACGCCCTTATGGTTTCCCGGGTGCCATAAGGGCGTATAAATTTTTTTTTGTATTTCTGCATATTTCGGACGAAAATACGTCGATTCCCGAAAAAAAAGCCACTAACTAAATTGACACAGAAAAGAACACTCTAGAAGTGGACAACCAGTCAACAAGAAGCATTTGAAACACTCAAGGAAGCTCTAACGACAGCACCAGTATTAGCACCACCGGATTATACAAAAGCATTCAAACTACAAATAGATGCAAGTGACTAAGGATTTGGAGCAATTTTAATCCAGGAAGACCAGAATGGAGAGCATGTAGTAGCATATGCAAGTCGCATTCTCAACGAACACGAGATAAACTACTCAACCACGGAGAAAGAGTGTTTAGCTGTGGTCTGGGGAATCCAGAAAATAAGACACTATTTGGGAGGTTACGAGTCACCAATCACTTAAATAGATGGAAACACTATCCAGCTCATCAGGATGCCTGGCAAGATGGGCATTGTATTTAAGGCAATTTAAATACAAAATAATTTACAGGAAAGGAACATTGAACAAAGTTGCAGACGCACTATCAAGGGCACCTATCCCCAGAGAGAAGGAAGAAGATGACATATTTCAGGAAACGGTACTTGTGATAGATTCCCATGATGATCCATGGTACCAAACATTGATTCGTGGAAAAACAACAACCCCTTATCGTATTCTCTAAGTTCAGTCGGTAGTCCAGGTAAAGGAACTACCCATGGAAATCAATACCTTTGATTTCACGGAGAAGAAAAAAGTTAAAGAATAAAAGACAGCAGCCAAGTTAAAAAGACGGCAAAAAAATGGAAGAAATGGCGAGAATAAATATGCTAAAGAAGGAAGTCCAAAAACTTAGAGAAAGTAACGCAACCATAATCAAAAGAACTAAAGAGGACAAATCCTATCAACTCGGAAAGGGCAAGGAGAATAACGGAAGCCACACAAGGACCCAAAGGACGTCAAGAGTGACGAAAACGGTTCACATGGAAGACGCCCGGATCAAATGGAAGTTGATCCCAATCGGGAAGAAATTCCGGGACCAAGCAACTCAAGCGGAGCTGATTATAGTCAGACCTACCAGGAGATAGGACAACTCACCTATAGTTTCAAAATTTTATTTTATTAATATATAAGCGTTCACTAAATGTTTCAAAACTAGAACTAGTTTTGTAATAACTTAAATTTGAAATAAAATTAAAAAAAAAATTAATTTAGAAAAAAAATCTTATTTAGAAAAAAAAATCTTATTTTTCTTTTTTTGGGGGGGGGGGGGAGTAAGAGGAGAATGTAATGAAAGGAAAAAAAAAATCTTTTTTAATAGCTGTAGACAGAGCCACATTTTCCTCTTTGATCAATGAACGGTAATCAGACAGAGAGAAAGAATTCTTTCTGCCGCAACGCTGATGGTAACCTCCGCTGGTCAAACTCTGGTCTGCTTTGCACAACCAGGATGATATGCTGAATCACATACCGGACATTTCACATAGTCAGTGACAATAGCATTAAAACAGTACTTGAATTCACGCGTCATTGTTTACCATAAAAAAATGACGAAATACAACAATTTTCAAATGTTATAATGCAGATAAACTTATCCTGTGAAATTTTGAAAAAAAATTCTCACAAAACTTAAGAATAAAATCTGAGATGAGTAGTGAAGCTGGGGGGTGATACCGACATTACATGAATCTGTTTTACCAACAGAGGGTTCGTGTCCATGCTAAGTACCATTTGTCGATATGGGTGACCTGTTTTACAGACAGTTTGAGGATATGGTCGAGGTTTTGCAGGTGGCGCTGGTGGTGAATTCCGCCGCCATCTTACTGTCCGCCATTTCCCCGCCATTTTGAATTGTGAATCCGTCATTTGAATCCACCATTTTGAATCCGTCATCTGGTGGCTGCTATCAGCCATTTGAATCCGCCATCTGGTGGCTGCTATCCGCCATTTTGAATCAGATTTCCGCCATCTGGTGGCTGCTATCTGAAATCCGCCATTCTGAATCCGCCATTTTGAATTTGCTATCTGAAATCCGCCATCTGGTGACCGCTATCCGCCATTTTGAATTGTGAATTCACCATTTTGTTAAAAAATGCACCTGTGATCTAACCATCAACTATAGTTGCTTAGATCACAGGTGCATTTTATTGTTCATAATCTGAAAAGGTTTATATATTCTAACTGCATGTATGACGAGTACATGCGAGAAGATACACCATCTGGTGAGGTTTTTGTCAACCTTAGGTTTAAGCCTGTTCAAGGTCATACGCAGTTTTCTTTGTTCTCCTGCGTAGTAGATGACGTCATCAGATAGGTTTGAACCTGTTCAAGGTCGCGTAACTGCGTAGTTTTCTTTGTTCTATTTCTAACTGCGTAGTAGATGACGTCATCAGACAGGTTTAGACTTGTTTTGTGAAAGGGGTGGGGGAAATTTCCACGAACCAGATGACTCATTCTGTTCTAGAATTTTCTTACTGCGCAGTAGATGACGTCATCAAACCGGTTTCGAGGTAGAGGAGTGGGGGTAACTACGCAGTATTTTCTGCCTATATACGCAGCTCGCTGAGAGCGTACTTCATAAAAAACGAAGTACATCGCTCATGATTAAACAGTATTCAGTGTTATATAAAATATAGTGAAGTTTAGTGTTGTGAAGTACGCGAGTATAGTCCAGTGTGCAAAAACTATTGTGTGCATAAACTGTAGTCCAGTGTACCAAAAACTATCGTGTAAATTCAGTGTGTGTATAAACTATTGTGAACATAACCTATAAACAGTGTATATTACCTACAAACAGTGTATATAACCTATAAAAGTGTCCATAACCTTCAATATTGTGTAAACAGACAGTAGTGAAGTGTGCGTCTTCCCAAGATGGCTCAACCTAACCTCATTGAGGCTCTCAAAAACTTGGTGGACACTATTGCTGTCTCATATGCTGATCTGTTAGGAGAGCAGCTCACTGATAATCATCGTCAAAGGTGTTTAAGGGTGTGCAATGAAACTATCCAGTACTTCAACACTATATTACTCGATCCTGGAACATCAATTCAAGTGAGACGAAGTGTTCAAGCACACATCAACCAACTCAACTGGTTTGCCGATCAGTTCTCCAGACTCGGTAACCTAGTTGTTGGTGGAGATCTTAACCAAGGAGTCAAATGGCGGGACTTGGAAAACGCTTTCGCTGGTAACATTCAGAATGGATGTATTATCAACCAGCATCACAAAGATCCAGCATCATTTCTCCAGGCCTCACGGGACATCGTCATCAACAAGGTGCAGAGTGTCTTGAGAGATCTGGCAGGGTTGAAAGTGAATGTTGAACTCTTTTGCACATTCCGGAAACATCAACAAGACATAGAAGAACGAAAATCTTTTGTCACCAAAAGTCGCGAGATTCTCCCTGCCACATCTCTTCAGGATTGGTTTAGTCAACATGTCTACGACAAATTACTACAAAGAATCGAAGATTTTGAACATGAGGGTTCTGGATGGAGTCTGCTTGGACCGAACAGCTTGATGGTGACTATGTCAAGATTCGCACCAACCCAAGTTGGAAACTCCACCTTCGTTAGATTGCCAAAGGATATTGTCAAGAAGAATGCGGTTACAAACATCCAAAATAAGGATGAGTTCTGCTTCCTATGGTGCGTCAATACTGCGTTACATCCACCTGTTCTCAATCCAGAACTACCTGAAGAATATCAACACTTTAGCATCAGATTGAACTATGAAGGTATAGAATTTCCAATTAAACTTAATGATATTCGGAAATTTGAAAAAATGAATAATCTTAGCATTAACGTATACAGTATAGAGTCGGAATTTACGAGTAAAAAGTCTGAGAAAAGTGTTATTATTCCATTATATTTAAGTAACTCTGAATCAAAAATACCTGCAATTCATTTATTGATGATTAAAAAAAGTGTAAATTATACAGATAATTTAGATCATATTGAGTCAGTCTATCACTTTGCATGGATACATAATCTTTCCGGATTAATTACTAAACAAATAACTAAAGGTAAACATAAATTGTACTTTTGCGATCGTTGCTTGAATCATTTTAAGCATCAAAAAAGTTATAAAGAACATATATCTGATTGTTTCAAATCTAACAAAGTCCGCATGGACTTTCCGAACGAAAAAAACCGAGTTTTGAAATTCAAAGATTTCAAATCTAAAGATCCTGTACCGTTTGTAGTCTATGCAGATCTTGAATGCATACTCGAACCCCAGGGAGATGATGTCAAAAAAGTTCACAAGCATGTTCCACACAGTATTGCTTACTATGTACATTGTAGCTATGACAATACATTGTCTAAATTTGAATTGAACCGTTCTCCAGATTGCATCAACTGGTTTGTTAAATAATTAGAATCATTAGCTATTGACTTTGAAAAAATTTTAAAGAATCCCATCAAAATGAAACCTCTTACTAAAGAACAACAAGATAGGCATAATCAGGCAACTGTTTGTCATATCTGTGAAAAACCTATAACATCTCCTAATGATAAAGTTTATGATCATTGTCACTTCACCGGGAACTATAGAAACGCTGCTCATAAATCATGTAACGTTAATTATCAGAAATCTACCATTATCCCCATTGTCTTTCATAATTTATCCGGCTATGACTCACACTTTATAATTAAATCCTTAGCTACAGTATTTGAAGGTGAAATTTCATTACTACCGATCAATAAAGAGCGTTACATTTCTTTTACAAAATCAGTTAAAAATACTTCAGTCTCTTTAAGATTTATTGATTCATTTAGATTCATGGCTTCCAGTTTAGAGAAATTAGCTTCATACCTTGATGATAGTGACAAGAAAATTACACAATTATACTACCCAGACCCTGATAAATTCAAATTAGCAACACGTAAGGGTGTATTCCCATATGAGTACATTGATAATATTGATAGACTTGATGAAAAACAGCTGCCTGATCAGGATTCATTTTTTCAAAATTAACCAACTCTACCATTTCTGATTATGATTATGCATTTGCTCAAGTAGTTTGGAATGAGTTTGATATTAGTACTCTCGGTGAATACTCAGATTTATATTTGAAAACAGATGTACTTCTTTTAGCTGACGTGTTTGAAAATTTTAGATTGAGTTGTTTCAAAACATACAATCTTGATGCCATACATTTTTATACAGCACCAGGTCTTTCAAACTCTGCAATGTTGAAGCATACTGAAGTAGAACTTGAACTGTTAACTGATCCTGAGATACTTCTTTTCATTGAAAAGGGTGTTCGTGGTGGGGTATCGATGTGTGCTAATAGACATGCTGAAGCTAACAACCGGTATATGGGCAAAGATTTTGATTCAAACAACCCCGAAACATACCTGATGTACTACGATGTAAATAATTTGTATGGCGCAGCGATGAGTATGTCTTTACCCCAGGGTAAATTTGAATGGGCTGAAAATGTAGATAATGTAGATCAGTTTTTCAATGATGATGAAAGTGTAGGCTACATCCTTGAAGTAGACCTACACTATCCTGAGAAATTACATGATCTACACAAAGATTTGCCTCTCTGCCCTAAACATTTTATACCACCTGGCAGCAAACAACAAAAATTAACAACAACTCGGTATGATAAGACTAATTATGTAATACATTATAAGAATTTGAAACAATGTTTAGATTTAGGCTTAGAACTTAAGAAAATACACAGATTCTTGAAATTTGAACAATCAGACTGGCTCAAATCATACATTGATAAAAATACTGATTGTCGAAAAATAGCGAAAAATGATTTTGAGAAAAATTTTTACAAGTTGATGAACAACGCGGTTTTCGGAAAGACAATGGAGAATGTTCGTAAATACAAAGAAGTTTGGTTAAGAACAAAGTGGGCGGGGCGTTATCAGGTATCAGACCTGATTTGTAAGCCAACCTTCCACAGCGTAACTGTATTTGATGAGGATATAGTCATAATTGAAATGAAAAAAGCTAGAGTTGTTTTTAACAAGCCAATCTATGTAGGCTTTAGTATCTTAGACTTATCCAAGACTTTTATCTACGATTTCCATTATAATTATGTAATGAAAAATTATGAAACGACATCTAAATTATTGTATACCGATACAGATAGTCTTATTTACCAATTTAATGTACCGAACGTATACGAAGACATCAAACGTGATATCTCAAGGTTTGATACCTCTGACTACCCACCCCAAAATGTCTTCAACATTCCGTTAGCAAACAAAAAGGTCCTGAGGCTTATGAAGGATGAGAACAATGGAAAAATCATGTCCGAGTTTGTGGGTCTCAGAGCCAAGCTCTACGCCTTCGAGATTCACAATCCTGAGAAGGAAAGAGATAGGATCAAGAAACGGGCAAAGGGTATCGGAGGATCTACCTTGAAGACAATCACGTTTGATGACTTCAAACGATGTCTGTTTGAAAACGTATTATTAAGAAAAGAGCAGTACATGATAAAAAGTAAAAATCATCAAGTACACACAATAAAGCAGGAGAAACTTGCTCTCAGTTGGGGTGATGATAAACGTGAACTTATTGAGGCTAGCACTAATACCCTACCATGGGGTTACAAGGGGCCACTAGTTTTTAAGAAAAGAAAGATTGTGCAAGATAATAATAATGATAATAAGAAGCAAAAATTACTGTAAAATTAGTAATATTAAAAAACAATGTAAATATAGTTTTAAGGTTTGTAAATAAAAACAATATATAATTTGTGTTTTACATATTAGATTTATTTATCCAACTATTATGCTTAGTATCAAATCCTAGCCATTTAACATAGTATTTATTTCCACGTTTTCTAATTACTTTTTCAACAAGATATACATCTGGATATTTGACTTTGCTGAGTTCTTCATTGTAAAATCCTCCTTCAATTGGTTGATCCTGATAGTCCACGAGCTTGTACGTCGTTGGATTCGTGTTCTGCACCGACTTGATTGTGAAGATTTCTGTTGTCCAGTTTGGTGTGTATCCCTTGTCAAACACATGCTTGTACTTGCTGATTCGGACTTTGTCTCCAACTTTAAACTTCTTCTGTTGTAATTTGACTTGCAGTGGTTGATATATGTTTTCCAATAGTTGTTTCTCCTGAGCAGCGGTAACATCAACAGGTTTCATTTTGATAGTGCGATGTTTAGTGTTGTTGTAAGTATTCACCAAGTCATCAAGTATATCGGTCCACTTGTAGCTGCAACGAGCTGTGAATTCTCGCCACATTTTAGTCTTGAGTGTTCTATTGAAACGTTCACATATGGATGCTTTGAGATTGCTGAATGTTGAATACAGATTTATCTTGTGCTGCTTCATCAGATCTTTAAATTCTTTGTTGTAAAACTCTTTACCCTGATCAACATGGAGATTCTTAGGTACACGACCTTGCTGGAGTACAGACTTCATAGCACTAGTGACATCTACACCACCTTTTGATTTAATTGGAACTGCCTAGGCATATTTAGAAAATATATCTATGATTGTAAGCAGATACTTGTGTCCTTTATTGACTGTCGCATATGGAATCATCTCAACCAAGTCAGCTTGCCAAGTCTCGTCGAGACCTCGGATGTCAACATGACGACGTTTATAGTTTCTGCGAGCCGGTTTGTGAAGCTCATTAGCTATCACTGTCTTTTTGTCGTTCATTGAGTTTCTCAGTGAGATATTTGATATTATTTTGGTGAGAGGAAAGTACTGCTTTAACTTCCTCAATAGATGTCTGCAAATTTCCCACAGCAGCCTTCAGTATTACTATTTCAGAGTGTAAATGTGAAATAATCTCTTTCTGTTCACTGTCTATACTTTTATTCAGTTCAGACATCTGTCTCAGTACAAACTGCACTGTCGCCGCATCATGTTCATTTGAAGGATTACCGAGATTGCACAGCCTTTTATTCTCAATGTTATAGTTTCCATCAGAAGTTACATTGAAACCTCTACCAGCTGGCCCTCGTTGACCTAAGTTATTGTCCAGTGGACGTCCAAATATATCGATGCTCATGGTTGTGAACACTTTGACTGTCAATGTGTGAATGATTTAATTTTTCAGAAGCTTTTAATATATAACTCCAGCCTCCCTAAGCTCTTCAATAATTGACATGATTTCATTCGTGTGACTTGGATTTCCAGCAGCTTGAGATGCCATAAGTAGTCGCAAACGATCAACTAGTTCATTTGGATCATCCCAGTAAACATAGTCCATTGGTAATCTCTGTTTTCTTGCAATCATATATTTTGGTAACCCTTTACCGAACTTGGTGATAAAATCAGCAATGTATTTATTGAACTTGATTGTTGTATCTTCATAAATGGTACGATTTGGATCATAATTTTTCCTATGAGCGTTGGTATGTTGAATTATGTCCAAGTACTTTTTCTTATCATCTGGGGTGATGAGTGCATCCTCTGGTGATTTTCTAAATAATAATTCCAACAACCCAGGAGTTATTGGATAATTTTTTTCTTTGACAGTTATTGTATCATTTGCAAATGAAATAGGTGAATCACCCATATGCATTTCACCGCGTTTTCTGCGTACACCATATCTCATATCATTATCTTTATGTTTTTACTTAAACGTTGTAGATAATTAGTGAGAAGAGGATTTCTACGAGCTGGAGTACTTGTTGATGGTGGTGGCTGAGTAATAGCAAGTGCTGTATTCTCAAATGAACTTTCATCATCTGTTATTAAACTGTTGTATACTTCTGGATCATCATATAAAGATTTTTCAACCTCTTGTTTTTCAACCTGTGGTTTTTCTTCTTTTTTAATATTTTCCCCTTTCAACTTTGAAGATTCAACTATACTCTGGAGTGGTGTCACAATAGGCTTGAACATTTCCTCCATTGCTTTCTCAGCTGTATCTTTACCCAACTTCAACATCTTGTGCTTCCGTCGGATGGCATCACTGGCTTGAGATATCTGATGCAGAATATCTTTCTGCTTTGATATTTCTTCAGGCTTCATGTTGACAGGTTAACGTCTACAGCATGTATGACTATCACACTCTAAAGTACCTCAATTTATACTAATGAAGCAGTCGAATCCTTTGCGATACCTACCACTGTTCAATTCACTGTCTTTATCTATTACCACAAACCCATATTTATTCCAACATGCCGAGCATAAATCTCTGAATGAGTTGTACGACATGTCTGTATTGACATGATCATTATAAATATGCTTCAGATTCATTTCATCTTGATGGAATAGCACGAGAAAGTTTGCATTATCTCTAATCAGATGCTTCGGTATTCGTGTATAAGTTTGACAGAGATAAAAGCTGTCTACATCCTTGTGTCGACCCATGCAGAAAAAAGCCTTGATGTGATCTTGTTTTTCACAAGCAACATCATCAAATATCATCAGGGAGTTAGGTTTAGCATCTTCAGGCTTGATTACAGCTTCATGTTCACTGAATGTGAAGAATCCAATACCATCAATCTGTTTAAGCAGCGTCTCCAGGAACTGATACTTTGGTTGGTTAAGAGACTTTGAGTAAAGATATATATTCTCAAACTTCAAACCGTTTGGATGTACAATAAGGGATAGTAGAGCGTTGGTCTTTCCACAGTTTGATGGTCCGCAAAACACTGCACGGATACTGTTGGGAAATAAAGCACCGTGTCGTTTGAGTTTCGCACCGGTTCCTTGAACAATTTGATCAAAATTGATAACTGGCAACTGAGCTCTTGGTTTGCTATCCATGACTGCTGATTGTATTCTGAGCTCAAGAGGTATATATACCGGCTTATATAGATAAGCGAATCAGTCTTTGATGTGACATGTCTGAGAGCAGACGTGGTGAAGGTTTATTCAACAACATAATCAATAAGCTTCCACTTGAACTTCACATACCAGGATATCAGTATTGTGGTCCGGGAACAAAGTTAGCTAAGAGGTTAGCTCGAGGTGATCCAGGCATAAATCCTCTGGACGCTGCGTGTAAGGAACATGATATAGCTTACTCGAAAAATCGTGAAAATTTAGAAGCCCGTCACGAGGCTGATAAAATCCTTGCTGAGAAAGCGTGGCAACGATTTCAAGCAAGAGACGCTGCTATTGGTGAAAAAGCTGCTGCTTGCAGTGTGAATAAAATCATGAAGTTGAAAAGACGTTTCGGTATGGGTCTTAAAAAAGAAAAACCTATTACAAAGCGTAAGACAATTAAAAGAAAAACAATGAAGCGTAAGACAGTCAAAAGAAAGACAACCAAGAAGAAGGATGTTGCTCTGAGACAGATTGTTGATGAAGCTAAAAAGTCCATGCAGCCTGGTGGAGATCCAGTTAAAACAGCTCTTGGAGGTGCCCGCAAAGCTGTCAAGAAAGTTGGTGGGAAGAAAAACGTTCGATTGCCTCGTATTCTACCAGTTCCATCAAAGATTGGTGGAGTACTTCCATTCTTGATTCCCCTGTTTGCAGGGTTATCAGCGGTTGGTGCTCTAACAGGTAGAGCTGCAGGTGTTGCAAAAGCTGTGAACGATGCCAGCGCAGCCAAAAATCAATTAGCTGAAAAGAAACGTCACAACTTGAAGATGGAGGAAATAGCTGTAGGTAGAGGATTATACCTCAAACCTTACCGCAGTGGTATGGGACTTTATCTGAAATCATACCCAGAAGGAGCTTGCTGCAAGAAGTCAAAAAACCAGTAGAGCTACCACATCGAGCACTGACTAACATCGACTTATTAAAGTATGCCAAGCTGCTTAAAATTCCAAATTTTCGAGGAGTTTTTATGAGAAATGATTTACCAAAATCTGGACCAAAGACAAACGAATCAGCAATAATAAATTCAGATGATAAACTTGGACTTGGAACTCACTGGGTTGCATACAAGAAGAATCATAATCAAGTAATTTACTTTGACAGTTTTGGTAATCTACAACCCCCACAAGACTTGATGAAATATCTCGATGTAGGTAGCGTAAAGTACAATCATAAAAGATATCAAGACTTTGATACAATCATATGTGGACATTTGTGCTTAAAATTCCTGGCTGGACAACTATAAATTGAAGTGAGTCGGGACAACAAGCGTCAGTCATGGCAGAGTCATTCACCTTGACACTATCCGGAAACTCCTCCATACTGGAGGCAAATTATTTTCCGCCGATTGAGCTATCACCAACAAAAATTATGTACTTGGACTCGTTAAGCTCCTGACATTCAATTCAATACCAAATATTGATGTTGGTGCTAATAAATTTTATGTGTCATCAAAAAGATCCAAAAGAAGTACAATCAAGAGATTTCAAGAAATAACTATACCAACAGGGAGTTATGAAATTAAAGATATTGAAACTTATATAAACAAGACATTACCTGAACTAAGTTTCACTTTAAAAGCAAACAACAATGAGTTGAGAAGTGAAATAAGATGTGATCAATATATAAATTTTGAGCCTGAAGATTCCATTGGATCATTACTTGGATTTACCAACCGCGTGCTTGAACCTAACACAGCACATAAATCTGATTTACCAGTCAAAATATTGAAAATCAATGCTCTGAGAGTCGAGTGCAATATAACTACTGGATCGTACATCAATGGTGAGAAGAATCACACAATCCATGAATTTTTCCCGAGGGTTCCAGCAGGATATAAGATAGTGGAAGTGCCAACAAACATCATTTACCTACCAGTCGCCGTACGAGCAATACACAACTTGAGGCTCCGCATTGTTGATCAGGACGGGAGAATAGCAAATTTCCGTGGCGAGACTATAACGATAAGACTGCATATAAAAAGTCTGTAATGGGTATCGTATATGAGACAAAGACTGGTAACGGGTATAAAAGGATTGCAGGATGTCCAAAGATTATCAGTCATCATCGAGCTCTGAAAGTGTTGACACGTCAAAACGCAGAGTTCCTAAAAAGTCTAGGACTAAAATTACGTGGAAAATTCACAAGATAAAAATAAATTTTTGTTGTCTAGCTTGTGTGATACCATGGCGGAAATCTTAGATATAAAAAAATCAATTATTTTCGATGAGTCTATTGCACACTGTGAAGCTCATTCACACTTACCATATGCATCATCAACATTCAACAACAGTGATGAAATCAGGATTGCTGTTCAACATTAAGATCTGTGCTTGCTCCTAAGCAAGAGCACATTACATTTTTATGGAAGAATGAGGAAAGCTGATGGTACTGCTGTAAGTGCTACTACGAAGATGGTCAACATGGCTGTTTGTCATATGTTTGAAGAGATACGTTATGAACTCAATGGTGCAGAAATCGATAGATGTAAGAATGTTGGTATCACCAGTGTTATGAAAGGATACGCTTCTCTGAGTCCGGGACAACAAAATATTCTGGAAAATGCTGGTTGGATTGTTAATGAAGATGACAACAAGCTGACTGATAATAGCGGTTACTTTGATGTCTCAGTACCGCTGAGTTTCATTCTTGGATTTGCTGAAGATTATCAACGAATTATCGTGAATGCCAAGCATGAATTGATACTGATCAGATCAAATACTGATCAAAATGCTTATGTTGTTACCGTTGAGAATGAAAATGTTTCAATTACGATTCAAAAATTGAGTGGATTGTACCATACATAACAATGTCTGACAAGCAAAAAATCGAGGTGTTGAATTACATAACCTCCGATCCAGCTATTCCAATCAGTTTCCGGACTTGGGAATTGTATTAGTATCCACTGCTACCAGCTACCAACAAGCATATTTGGGTAATCAAAACAACAAATCAGCTTGAGAAACCTCGTTTTGTTATCCTTGGATTCCAAACAGCAAGAAAGAATCAATCGAATCAAAACGCAAGCGAGTTTGATCACTGCAGCATAAGAGACATTAAGCTGTTCTTGAACTCTCAGAGTTATCCATATGGAAATTTGAACCTCAACATTGTGCATAATCAGTATGCCTTGATGTATGATATGTACACAAATTTTCAAAGTTCTTACTATGGGAAAGAAGCTGAACCGCTATTGGCTAAGAAAAAATTATTTTTATTTATATTATATTTATATTATATATATATATATATATATATATATATATATATATATATATATATATATATATATATATATATATATTATAATATAATAACCATATTATTATTATTATTATTATTATTATTATATATTTAATTTACAAGCATGTATGGAATACACTCACATTTTATGCTTGTTAAGGTGGATCCTAGGAGCTCCGCCGTCCATCTTACGGCATGAAATAAATTATTTTTATTTATATTATATTATAAGCTGAACCGCTATTGGCTAAGAAAAAATTTCTAAGTACAGCACCTCTGTATATAATTGACTGTTCCAAGCAGAACGAGTCAATCAAGTCTGGACCTGTGGATATACGTCTGGAGTTTGAATCGTCAGCACAGTTTCCAAATCAAACTGCTGCTTACTGCTTAATAATTCACGACCGAATAGTTGAGTACAATCCCATCAGCAGCACTGTGAGAAAACTTACTTAATGGTACAGTTTGACCCCAAGCCCACCATACATTACATGTATGTGTGGGACTTTGCATCCAGACAAGCGAGGAAAGGTCCATGGGAACAAGCAGCAAGAGACGGAGAACGATTTCGCCGACGAATACAAGAATTAAATAAAATTATTGATCCTATACTAATCAATAAACTTATTGTAATTAAAAATAATCAATAAACTTAATGTAATTAAAAATTGCAAATAAAGAAAAAACTTTTTTGTAATTTTGCGTTTTTAACTATAAACCTTACTAGAATAAGTATAAAAAATTATTTAGTATAAAATTTAAGTATAAAACAATTATTTAGAATAAAAGTTAAGTGCACATATCAAAACACAATTCTCTCACAATTTCTGTAATTGATTTCCCAGAGTGATTAATAAGCTTGAATTTATTATAATTGGCCCCAATGTAGTGTCGATTTAAAGTATTGCATAAGATTAAAAATTTCATTTTAAATATCATATCAGGATTGTTGAGATATTTCTGGTTGGTGGTAGCAGGGAAGAACGTTGAAAAGTGGTTTTCCAGATCGATTTCAACGTTGAGTCCATGATCTGTCATAACCGTTCTAATCCCAGTTAGCTTGTAAGTTTTTCCCACCTCAAGTTCACACATCCTCTTGAACATCAACGGGCTTGGAGTTTTATCTTCAACTTTGACACGCTTAAAAGTTGTTGATCTCTCAATTTCATGCATTGTATCGGTAACAGGATGTTTACGGTACGGTGTCATGATTGAGATTTCTTCAGCAGATTTCAAGTAGCAGATTCCAGCACGAGGTAGCAGATTTCAACAGCTGGTAGCAGGCTTCAGAAAACAGTTTCAGAACAGCAGATTTCAAAAGCTTGATATTTTCTAACACACAACACTATGGTACTTCACTCGTACTTCACTTCGATGAAGTATGCT
This sequence comes from Cotesia typhae, assembly GCF_013202065.1. Lineage (NCBI taxonomy): Eukaryota > Metazoa > Arthropoda > Insecta > Hymenoptera > Braconidae > Cotesia > Cotesia typhae. Next base: position 3,638,534 of record NW_027423712.1, on the reverse strand, counting down.
CGCGGCGCGCTGCTTTTATAGCAAGGTAATGACGTCATCTACTGCGCAGTTGGAAAAATTCTAGAATAGTATGACTCATAATCTAAAAATAGAAACTGCGCAGTTATGATAGATGACGCACAAGAAGTTTAACATAACCTGAAATCATAAGTTAAATGGTGGGAAAGCATAAACATAACCTGTAAAAATGAGATGACGTCATCTACTACCCAACAGAAATAGAACAAAGAAAAACTGCACAGCTACGAGACCTTGAACCGGTTCAAACCTGTCTGATGACATCATCTACTACGCAGTTTAAAACTCTACGACGTAGTTTGAATAACCAATCAAATTATTAATTAACCAATAAGATTATCGAGTGGTGGGGGTAAAATCCAGAGATCGGGTTATAAAAAGGTTGAATTGATTGTAAGAGTCATCATTCAGTCACTCTTCGTTGTCAAGAGCAGTAAAAATGGAGATCATTCTAGACGTTCAAGTATTCAGAGGAGCTGATAATCGCTTCATTGTTAAGGAGTTGGCCTCAATAACAATTCAACATGATATTGTTAATATTGAAGAGTTGTCATGCACACTATTTCAACCGCCATATCACTGGAAGGTGTTACCAGTCAACTATCAACGTCTGAATACCTGGCTGATCCGAAATTATCATGGAATCGGTTGGAATGCTGGAACAACTTCATATTACAAGCTCAAAGAAGTTCTCAATTATTTAACTTGTAATAAAAAAATTATTTATGTCAAAGGTATCGAGAAAAAGTTATGGGTTCAAAATTTAATTGATTGTAATAATAAAATTGTAATCGATCTCGATAATTTCAAATGTCCCTCTCTAAAAAGTATGAAAATTTGTAACAATCATTTTTGTAATTATCATGATCGTTTATCTGATTTATGTGCCTTGGAAAATGTAAAAATTTAAAAGATTGGTTTGTAAGCACTCAATAAATCTAAAATAAATGAATTATAATTGTTATTATTATTTCATCCTAACACATTTAATTCAGAATAGAATTAATTATTGTTAGTTATTAAATTCAAATAATTTTCCAACACTACTACTGATATTAATACTTATCAACAGATGGCGTAATGGTTTTTGACTTTTTAATTATGATAATCAATAATCAGTTTTTGTTTTCTAAAATTTTATAATTAATATTTGTTTAAATTAAAAGTCATGCATTATTTTATATAACCATTTAAAAATAAAAACTGAGTATTGATTTTCAAAATATATAGAAGATTTTTGGATTTGACGATACAGAGCACATCAACCCCATATTAGTTTATCAAATAATACATAACTTTTAATTTAAATAAATATTAATAATATTAATAACAAAATATTATAAACTAATAATAATTATTTATCTTTTATTTAAATTAAAAGTCATGTATTATTCTATATATGTATATATAACTAGAAAATTTTTTTAATATTTATGAATTGACAGCTTTTACGCTCTAAGAATAAACTGATAGTAGATGGCTCTAGTACAAGAAGCGCGAAATTCAAACTATCATTATGATAAGAAACTTAAAAATTATGATTAAGTATAACTTATTGAATTTGAATTATAAATATTAATCTTAAATTAAAAATGTGAGGAATTATAAATAAAAACAATGAATTATTTATATTGAAATCCAATATTTTATTGATTAAATAATTCCACTGGTCATTTTTACATCAAGACTAGAATTAATAAATTCAAATTTATTATATTTTCCACCATGGAAACGTAGAAACAGATAGTTTGAATCTATTAATTCATTCAAACTCTTCAGGAAGTTATCATCTTTTAAATGTTGAATAGTTCTAGATGGTAGATAAATGTTAAATTCATCGTTTAGATTGGCAACAATCCTAGTCCCAAACTGAGTTGTAATAGCTTTGATACCATTAATCTTATATTCTCGATTAAACTCCAAATGAATCATTTTTTTAACAGGAAGAATCCCAGTAAGACAATTAACCTCATTTATCTTGGTAAGATCGATGATTGATAGCTGTAAAATTTTTTAATTAATTAAATGATTCTTCATTCAATTCATATTTTAATTAGACAGTAAATGAATACTTACAATTAGTAATACTGATAGGCAGAAGATGTATATCACCAATACTTCACTACTGTCTGTCGACAACTGGTACTTCACTGGAGACGTGTACTTCGTTTTTTATGAAGTACGCTCTCAGCGAGCTGCTTATATAGGCAGAAAATACTGCGTAGTTACCCCCACTCCTCTACCTCGAAACCGGTTTGATGACGTCATCTACTGCGCAGTAAGAAAATTCTAGAACAGAACGAGTCATCTACTGCGCAGTTAGAAAATTCTAGAACAGAATGAGTCATCTGGTTCGTGGAAATTTCCCCCACCCCTTTCACAAAACAAGTCTAAACCTGTCTGATGACGTCATCTACTACGCAGTTAGAAATAGAACAAAGAAAACTACGCAGTTACGAGACCTTGAACAGGTTCAAACCTATCTGATGACGTCATCTACTACGCAGGAGAACAAAGAAAACTGCGTATGACCTTGAACAGGCTTAAACCTAAGGTTGACAAAAACATCACCAGATGGTGTATCTTCTCGCATGTACTCGTCATACATGCAGTTTGAATATATAAACCTTTTCAGATTATGAACAATAAAATGCACCTGTGATCTAAGCAACTATAGTTGATGGTTAGATCACAGGTGCATTTTTTAACAAAATGGTGAATTCACAATTCAAAATGGCGGATAGCGGTCACCAGATGGCGGATTTCAGATAGCAAATTCAAAATGGCGGATTCAGAATGGCGGATTTCAGATAGCAGCCACCAGATGGCGGAAATCTGATTCAAAATGGCGGATAGCAGCCACCAGATGGCGGATTCAAATGGCTGATAGCAGCCACCAGATGACGGATTCAAAATGGCGGATTGAAATGACGGATTCACAATTCAAAATGGCGGATAAATTTTAAAAATGGCGGGGAAATGGCGGACAGTAAGATGGCGGCGGAATTCACCACCAGCGCCACCTGCAAAACCTCGACCATATTCTCAAATTGTCGGTAAAACAGGTCACCCATATCAACAATTGGTACTTAGCATGGACACAGACCCTCTGTTGGTAAAACCGATTCCTGTAATGTCGGTATCCCCCAGCTTCACTACTGAGATTAATTTTTTTGATTAGCCGATTTCATACAACATGGGTAGAACTGCTAAAACACTGTCTATAAAAAACTATTACAAAAAATATAGTCTACGATTTACTTGCTCACTCTATTTTTTATCTCATTTTTCTAATAAGTTCAATAAGTAAACTCTCATTTTTTTCCAAATTTATTAAGTCCAAAATTATTTAATTCCACATAGATATGATGTGTATACGTATTTTGCCACATATGCAAGAAATTACTTTGACAGTATTAGACAGTAGTAGAAGAAACTAATGTTTTTAGAACAAATAATTCTTACAGTTATTACCAATATTTGTGAGAAAATCTCTAAAATTTGCTTTTGAAATTGTTAAAACTGAACCTGAAAAAAAAGAGAGGTTGACAAATTACTGTTCTTAATTTAGTCGCTGGCACACTGGACACAAAACTAAAAAAATTACAGTTTTAAATAAAAATTTTATTATTTCTGGAAGTACATTTTGGAGTTATAAAGTTTTGAAATCACATTACAAACTAAGAATTGCTTTTAATAATAATTTTATATTTTCAAAAAAGTATATATTTAAAACTGTAATTAATACAATTTTCCCTTTTGAAGTGCCACATAATACTATGAGAGATGTAATTGCTCAACTGCATTTTTCCTAAAAACCAGTAAAAGTAAGACAAATAAAATTTTTTGCTTGCATTCAACTAAAAAGATAAAAAAATTGGGCAAACTTATGAGTTGGAAAAATGTGTCAAGTTAAGGTCTTTAACTCTCAAATTTTGCAAGTTTTCATTTTTAACAAGATTTTGAAAGTTTATTAAAAAAATTTTTCAATTTAAATTTAAATAATTATTAATACTATGTTTTCAAGTTTTTTCTTGAACTATTAATTATTGAAACGAAAAAACGTATCAATAATATTTTTTCTATGGATGGTAGGCTTGTCGTAATATAATTGTTCTAATTTATCATTAATTAATTTTTTAATTATCTTTTTATTTTCAAAAAACTTTTAACGGCACATTTCTTATTTTATTAGGTTTACAAAACTGAACGTTTACTCTTGAAGAAAAAAAAAACGCCTTTCAGTCATAGAAACATAAATTGGTAAAGTTTTTTAAATTTTCAAACTGCGATTAGAGCTCCGTTAAAAAAATCAATCTTAAAATTCTAAGAAGTTATTTTTACAAAATCAACGATAAAGAAATAAATGGTAACTTTTCAAAATTTGATGTATATTCTTAAAAACTCGAAATATCCTCAGAACTTAACAACGGGAATATTTCATAATTTATTTGTACTTCAAAGGAAGAAATTGAACTTATAAAAAATTATTGTGAACAAAAAATAGATGGAACTTTTATTTTAATTTAATATCGAGGATTCTCTAACCCATCCCCGTATTTTAATAATTGAAACTTTTAAGGCAACGTAGAAAATGGTTTATAAAAAATAAATAGTTGTTTGAAAATAATACTTATCAATCGTAATTTGTTAAACAACTACTGTATGAATTACAATTTTATTTTATTTTTTAGATGTAGTTAATTATCAATTTTTCGATTCAAAGTTTTAACTTTCGAAAGTCAAGATATGTGGTTGCATTACAAAAATCTCGATATTCATTTCAAAAGCTCTATTTTTGTCGTTTATCTTGTCTTTTTGTTTTCTTTGTTTTTTCGGGTATCAATATTTAAAGTCATGGAAATAATTCTACATAAGAGAAAATAAGAAAATCGTGATAGCTCATTTCTATTTCAATGGTTTTTTTAATTTATAATGATAAAAATTATTAAATTAAATTAAAGCATTCAGTTAAAAATCGTCAGATTTTAAATTTGCCTAATTTTGTTAAAGATATACTTGCTATTGATTTTTTTTAAATTGATAATTTTCCTATCAAACACATGTAATGAAACAAATTTTGAGATTTTCATTTAGCAATAAACTCTGACCTACATTTTTTAAAGATATTTTACTACAGGAACCTTTTTACTTTTATACTTGACAAGAGGAAAAATTTATTCAATATTGATAATATTTATTCTTTAATATTTATGCGAAAATTATGAGTCTTGAAACATTACAATAGTTTAAGAGCTTTCAAAAATTTACAACAAAGCCGAAAAATTTAAAAGGAACAAATCGTATGTAACACGATTAACTTACAAGCTCTAATTTAAGAAATTATTTTATGGAAATTCAAAAACAGGTGATTTTTAAGTTATCACTAAGAAAGTTAAAAATTTACAACAATTAGCAAATTTAATAATACAACACTTTTGTGGTTAGACGAATGAAAGAATATATTCCTTCAGCCACTTATTTAATAATTAAAAAAAAATTGTTCATACTATAGATAATTAAGGAGATAAGAAATTGAATTGTTGCAAGAAGTTTTTTTTTCAATCTTCAAGCTAACTTTTAAAACTGTAAAAAGGGAATAGCAATTTATACATTTTATATAATTATAGATAATACACAAATTGTGAAGATTAGTAATCAATAGTGTAGGAAAATATAAGGACTCAATTTTACTGATTTTTTTGTAGAAAAATTCACGAACAATATAGGTGTGATATGTCTACAAATAAAAATATAGATATTATTTGTTTACAGGATATTTGTTTTATGAATTGTAGTAACATCGAACTCGAATTTTCTTGCAATTGACAAGTGGTCACTAAGTTATACCTTTGCTGTTATCACATTTCACTTCATCAGATGACATAAGTATTTTTCTATAAGTACGATTATTAGCATAGTTTCAAAATTTTTAAAACTCAACAATAGTAATTAACATTACATTTATTAATTATCTTTATTATTTATTCCTATTAATTAACAGCGTTAAATATTCAAAATGTTTACGCCAAAAATATTTTCTATAAGTATTTTATGATGTATTTTTCGACCATATATTACAAAAAAAAATTCTTTGCGATATACATTATATGTGTATATATATGGGAATGTTAAAAAATACAACTTATTTTCGTGCTCAAGCCTGAAAAAGAGGTTTTGGTTGTTGACAGTTTTTTTTTTACCAATCATAGTGTTTTATATATTTAAGAGATAGCCGCAAACCGAACCAAAATCGATTTATTCGTTCAAGTGTTTGTAATTTAGAAGTATATTTTTGATAGCTTTCAAATTTGAAATAGCTAAAAATTTTAGTGATAGCTTGTAGGATTAATAATTTTTTATAAAACTTAAATAGAACTTTTGAATATCGAACCCGTGTGATAATTAAAAGGAAAATTTATCTCCCGTTACAACCATTTTCAAGGTCTGAGCTAAAACAAAACATTTTTAATACTCCCTCATATATGCTTGTATATAAATATGTATATAACGAGTCTGCCCTTTTTGTAATTATATATTCAGTTGGCAAACGAACACCAGTATTTTGTTTAAGTTTATATTTTTTATTATAATATGATCTTAATTATTCGATCACTTACATTCAAACTTTAGGCATTACATTTTGTTGTACAAATCAATATAACTTATTTCACTCAGTCATTAAGATATACATCATCTATTATCAATCAAAATAAATATTTTGCTCGATTTTTTTTTTTTACTCTTATAACATAAGTTACAACAAGAATTCGTTTCTATGAATTTTACGTATAGAACTATATCGTATTACTATCTGCTTAGTTTTTTGTGTCGTTATTATAGATCAATGCATTAAGTAGTTTTTTGTATAATTCAGATATTCTCTATTATTTTTAATAATAATAAAAATCAATAATAACAATATTAATAGTATTTTTATTGAGTGTTAATTTTTGGTATTATGTATTATGTTGCTTTCGTGATTTTACTATTTAATAAATCTAAAACCAGCTCGGTCCACCGAATTTCGTTGAAAGACCGCCAATCCCTTTACCAAACATACTTCCAACTTTTCCTACAACATTAGACGTTACATTGGTAAGATTGGCGACGTAATTTGCATCATCCGCGCCTGCAGATTCGACAATAGTAACTTTTGTTTTTGGTCGTTCAACGTCGTCGTCATTTCCATTCTCGGAAAGTCCTCTGTATTAAAAAATAAATTAATTTGTAACTAACCAATAAATACTAATAATTAATTATATTTAATACTCTTAAAATTAAGGAATGTTCTTTGGCAGTAATAGTACCCTGGTTAAAAATATTGATTGAAAAGGATTGAAAATGATGAAATTAGAATACTTTTGAATAATTTCAATTCTTTTTCATGTATATATAGATATACAGTTCACATAGGGTAACTGATTCCCAATACTTTTCAATCAATATTTTTAATCAGGGTATATACAAAACGCGAGATTTACAGAAATATTGGGCTCGTTCAAGTTAGTAAACTAAGTTCATTACTAAGTCTACTAAGCTGGACTGAGCTCAGGTTCGTATACCTTGCATTTTTTTTTATAGATGTTCTTTAGAGAGAATGTAGTCACTTTTAGTTTTTGGTATAGACGTGAGCATTAATGCCTGGGTTACAAATTCCATCCCTCTCATCCATTTTTAACCCAGGTATTAATGCTCTCGTTTGTACAACATCTTACAAGATCTTAGTAAACTTGAACGTGCCCACTATCAACTGATCCTGTAATATAAAATCGATAACTAAAATTAAGTTAGTTTAGTATCGAAATTATATCGATACCAGTCAAATTCCTATTCAATTTTATCAGGTATTTTGATGACCTATTAAAGGTAAGCTACAGAATACAATCTTGAACAAAATTTTTTCTCAAAATACTTTGGAGCTAGACTATTTCGAACCAGTATATTAATTAGTACATTTTCTGCAATCAAATATTTTAAATTGTCAAATTGATAAATAGTTTTAAAAATTTGTTTAAAAATCGAAGAAATATTGTTTACGTTTTAAAAACTGATATCTTTTATGTTACTTCATGAAACTTGAGATAATCACAAAACTCCTAAGAAAAAGTAAAATGAAATAGCGGAAACTCAGTGAAATTACAAAACTATCTATTTAGTTAATTAATACATTCCTTTTTTTTAAGTTTTATTATTTCGCGACCCAAATGCCAATAGGGCGTATAAAATTTTTTTTTTCGCCATTCAACTTAGAACTGCTCAAAACGTAAAGATTTGTCAAAAAAATTTTTCGACATACTAATGTCAAAAGGGCATATCTTAAAACATACGCCCTTTTGGCTTTAGAAAAAGTTTATCCTAAAGATAAAAGGACGTATAATAAAACTTTCAATTTTGCTCTGAAATATGAAATTTAACTCTAAAAAATAAATCAAAATCATTTATCAAATCATTTTACAAATACCTATTTGTAATTTAATAGTCAATATATATTTTCAATTCTGCAGAAAAATTAGTAACATACAAATTACAATTTAAAGCAATCGGCAAAAACAATTATGCGCCCTTTTGGATTTAGGTCGCTAAATCTTCAATATCCTAAAGCTAAAAGGAAGTATAAGTTAAAAAAGTTATAAAACATACGCCCTTTTGGCTTTGGAAATTTATTTTTTTACTTTTAGAATTAGAAAATGTTAATAAAGCGATTAGTAAAAAAAAAATGTATACGCAATTTTGGCACTGCAAAGCCAAAAAAGCGTATAAATTGATATGCGCCCTTTTGGCATTTGGGTCGCGATTTATTTATTAACTTCCATAATAACTTTGCTGAAACAAATCACTTACTCGTCATTCTGAGCACTCATTGTTAAGGCACAAGTTGCTTCTTCCGTTTGCATTCTTTGCGCTATCGTCTGATATGTCTTCGAATTCAATTTATCTTCCATCACTCCTTGGAGCTCAAAATCTGAATAAACTTTCTTTACAATGTGAGCTAAACAAGTACACTGATAAAGATGAAGACTATGATCCAATCTGTCTGATAACCATGTGCAAAGCATTTTGATTTGTTCAGTATACCATTGCTAAAATTCATAAAGATGCAATTCAAACATCCGTTTTTATTGTATCGATTCATAAAATAGTTATTATTGTTACTATACCTCGAAGAAGTTCAAAATCCATAATTCGTCGATGACTTTGCTACGAATTTGATCCATACAATTTCTTGTGAAATTAACGTAAGCTTGACCCATTTCTTTACCACTGCCAGAGACTTTCTAAACATCCGAACTCCAAATTATTATTATAATAAAAGTATTTGTACAAATAAAAACTCGAAATTGAAACTAGAAGAAATTAAAAGTTAATATGCAATTAATGTACCGTAAAACTAAGAATTGAACCGATGAATGATCCTTCGTCGTAACGTGATAATTTCGATAAAGTTGCATCTAAAACTGCGACAAGTTTGTCAATCATTCCCTGATTCATACTAGCTGATGTTTTATCGATTAAATCATCAATTTTGGCGTGGTACTGGTGCTAAAATGATAAGAATGTTAGTACAATTATATACGGAATTTATTGGCAATTACAAATTTTAATTTTTTATTATCTAATTTAAGTAATTTATTGGATGAATTAAAACTTCTACTATATAACTAGAAAGAATAATAGCCTGGTATTCAGCAGCCAAGTTTTTGGATCCAAGCGTATTAAATACAAATCCCGTTATAAATTAAGTATCACTTTGTTATTTGAAAGTTTACACCTGGAAAATTCTATCAATCAATTTTATCAATTATCACCGAGAGAATCTATTTTGGTAACGCTTTTTCATTTTAATCTTTGCTCTATCCCGGAAAAAACGGATTAGATCTGGCCATATATAAAAAGATCTGGCCAGATCTTAAATTGTCTCTATCTGACAAGATGTGGCCAAACGTAAGCAGATCTGACCAGATATAACTCAAAGAAGAACGCCATTCGGCTACACCCGAAATGGAAGGTAGATTTCATAGAATGAATTATCATTTTGTCTCGATAACTTTCATTTGACATTGAATGAAATTTATTTTAACATACACTAGTAGGTTGTATTACACATTGCCTGAAAATGGTCTAATTGAACTCTTAATTAAAAAAAAAAAAAAAAAAAAAAAAAAACTAATAATTAACTAATAAAAAACTAATAATTAAAAGCTAATTGTGTAAGGAATCTGTATACTACATTTCATTAAGATCTGTTAAAAATTCTCGATAGAATAACATTCACAAGTTGGTTGTACTACACATTGCCTGAAAGTGGTTCAATAGAACTCTTAACTTTGATAAGGTAACTAAAAATGGTCAAAATTTCAATATTATGTACGTCAACTTAAAGGGAGTTTCATGAGCTTTCACAAGAATTTATTAAAAATTAGCCATTTCTTTTCAATCAAAAGTTATCCATCAATGAAGCCTCCGAAAATGCGATTTTCACCATTTTGATAATTTTGAGGAGCTACCATTTTTAAATTTATTGACGGATGTCACTCATCTTCGAACTCATTTAAGGTTATTATCCAAAAAATATGTGTAGCAAATTTCATCTATATCCGTCAAGAACTATAAGCATAATCGTGGCAACATCCAAATTTATATATACATATATATAACTTTTTCAACTAACATTATTTCTAAGCTTTACTCTACTAGTTACGAGATATTACGACAAAATTCCGAGTAAATTCCGACATGAGGACCTATGCAAAAGATTGATTTTTTAGAAATCAATATCTAAAAATAATCTGATTAGATCTGGCCAGATCTTTGAATTGTCTCTAACTGGCAAGACATGGTCAGATATAACTCGATCTGATCAGATGTACTAAAAAATTGTTTATAATAAATATCACAAGATCTGAATAGATTTATTCAGATCTGATCAAATATCACCAGATAAAACGAAGCAACATATCTACTCGATGTCGATGAATACACTTATGAAAGTTAAAAATTATAAATGTCAAGCTCTAAATAACTAAACAAAATTTATTAAGAAATAAAAAATAATGAATATCTTTCTCAATAAATAAATGGGAAGAATTAAAGACCCATTGTTATTCATCCTTATTACCATTTACTCTAATATAAGTAAAACTACATAATCAGATCTGATCGAATCTGATGCTGTTAACAGCTCCGATATAGTTATTTCTGGCCAGATATGATAACATCTTTTCATGTCTAATATATTTTTCAACTCAGATATAGTTATGTCTATTTACATCTGATCAGATATGACTAGATCTGATTATGTCTCAAATCCCATATCTGGTCAAATATAAATGGATCTGGCCAGATATAATTGTGTCTGGTTACATCTAAACCTTTTTTCCCAGGATCTCATTATTTTCCACTAATATTTATCATTTGACTACATTTGATTTAATTAAAAGAATGAAAAAATGATTGTACTTACAACGTCAACTCCGTCGACTGCACATAACTTAAAGCTTTGATTTTTCGCGTCTAAAATAACATTTACCATAGCACACATTTCAGAGGGTATTATATAATCAGTAGAGATAAATGTTACGCCTTTTTTCAACCATTGTTTAAATGCATCGTCAGTTCGTTGGATACACGATTCTATCATATCACACGCCATAAGCTTTAAGCGTTGTTCTAAGTGCTGCCTAAACTCTTGATCAGGCCAATGAAGACCACTAATAAAGGATTGCAAAGCATCGAGTTTCCAGAAAAGGTCTTCTGAAGTAGCACATCCATTTCCTTTAATTTCCCATCGCTCTTTTTCGAATCCTTTGTGAATAGATTGTGCTATCGATGTCTCCATAAGATCTACATAACGTACCACTAGAGGCGCAAATGTGTCTCTAAGATGTTGATGAAATCGTCCATTTTTCAAATTATCTGTTACATTTATTCAATATTTTTTAGAGGATTAGGAAAAAAAATTGGAATTTATTTGAATATAAAAATATAATGTATAGAACAGATAAAAATACTCATCAATAAAACTTACCATCTAATCGAAGATAGTCGTTTAAAATTTGAAATAATGGAAAACTTTCCCAGGTATCAGGTGGTTGTTCGGATAATACTTTGTCCATGTCAACGGCAAAGAGAGACCAGAAGATCTCAGCGTGCTCCACCAGGAGATCGCTGAACCAGGCGAACGCCTGCGGTGCAGTGTAGTAGGAGCGAAACGTGAAAATATTGGACGACACACATATACGGTGGAAAATTTTTCTTTTGCCCAAGGTGGTGGGACCGCCAGCCATGGGCAAAGAACTCTCGAGGACTCAGAAGACACTACAAACTAATTTCTAATATCCTTCTATTCTATAAGCTATTTCTACAAAATAAATTTATGCTACGATGAATTATTAACTTGAGCGATAAGCTCAAGGCAACATAATATAATAAATATTTTCATAATAATAATAATAATAATGTATAGATTTGTCTTCTGAGGAGGTTTTAGACCCTTACCTGAATCTGTTTAAAAGCATGCTTTCCCTCTACCTCGAAAGCCCTTAACAATCAACACTCAGTTCTAAAAACCTAACTAATACCTCCGAATAATGTTCCTCATTTTGTTGAAGTAAATCAACACAAAGCTCAGCTAATCTTTTAAGATCTTCTAATTTTTTCCTTGGGGGAACATCTTCAGCATTATATTCATCTTCAATTTTAGCTGCTGCTGATAACATCTCATAGTTAACAAGCGCTGCTGTTTCTAAACATGATTTTATGATCCCTCGAACTTCATCAGATGGACCGTTTGATGAAATATCCTTCATAAGAACACGTTCTAGAAGAGATAAAGTACCCTTCAGGGCACCTTCTGGACGACCAAATGGAAAGGTGTACCTAAAAATAACATAATTTAATGTATTAGATATTTCATTGGTTGTATTATAAAATTAATATATTACAAAATAATTATTTTCAAATACTTATACATCAAGAAAAATTAATAGTGGGAATTTCTTTGATATTTATTCTAGAAGAATCTCGAATGTTTCAAGTACTAAAAAATCTCAAAAAGCGATTGACCCTGCAGGCCGTCCCTAGAACTTTCCGCTATTTTCAAATTTACAATGCCCGACACTAACCCGCTATGAAGTTTTGAACTCTTTGAGCTCACAAATACAACAGCATTTCAAGCTCTAAGATCCGGTAGTCGTTTTAATGAAATGTTTTTTCAAAACTTTTGAATTTCAATATTTCTCGAATTAAACGAGTTTTGATGTGTTTGAAACATTCGATACGAATTTTTGCATACAACATTTTCTGAGTGCAGAAAACTGATCCATCAAGTTAAGAAGTTCTTGGGAAAAAAAAAAAAAAAAAAAAAAACACTTTCTTCTACAAAAATATCTCTTAAAGAAATCAAGGGATTTTGAGATAGTTGACAATGATCGACTTTTTTTTTAATCTCGATTTTTTCAAACCGGGGAAGATGGACAGTTGAAAGAAAATATACATAAAATCATAAAAATAATTTTGTACACTGTCAAAAATTTTCGAGTGAATGCGGAGTGAATGATTTTAGATTAATTTATTTCCAACGAGAATGAAATTTACTCTAAGACGGGTTGAAATTATTTTATTAACAGACTTCGCTCTGAGGACTAAATTGTTAATTTTCTTTTTTATTGAATAAAAATAAAAAAATAGTTTTGACTCGTTTAAAAATGATAAAATGCGTATTTAGAAATTTAAAAAATACAATTAATAAATTGTTTTTTAATTTCTGTTGAAATTCGAATTTTAAAAACTTTCCCTAGCGGTTTCGACGACTCAGCGTAAACTCGGAGTTTACGCGGAGTTATTATGGAGTACACTCCCTCTCGGAGTTTAATCGAGGTATAATCGGAGTTTACGAGGAGTTTTAGGAGTGTATTCAAGGAGTATTGTGTGCAGTTATGATACGGAGTCACAAAAGTATATTATTGGAGTTTTCAAAAAGTTTTTGACGAGTTTTTTCGGAATCGTTATGAAGTTTTCTTAGCGTTTTTGTCGAATGTTTTCGGAGTTGCTGTGGAGTTTTTTTTTTAGCGTTTTCGTCGAGTTTTTGACGAGTATTTTCGAAGTTGCCATAAAGTTTTTTGTCAAGTTTATATAAATCAAAAAAAAATTTTTTTGAGTAAAATTTATCTTAATTCAGCCAAAAAAAATAATTTGACATATAAAAAAACTTGTTTCAGTTAAACAAAAATTGATTTTAGTATAAGAATTCCGCACTCGTATGTTTTTGGGATTAAAATCCAGACCCACTCCGAAATCGCTCCGCGAAAAAAAAAAAACTCTGGATTCATTCCAAACGCGGAGTGTTTAATTACTTCACTCCAGTACTCCGAGTAATGGGAGTATATGCGGAGTAAAATTAATTCCCATTTTTTGAGAGCGTAGATTTCAGTTTTATTGAAATTTTTATAAAACTGATGCAGCTTGAAACTAATCGTGTACCCGGGTCGAAAAATTTAATCTGATTTTGAGTAAAATGATTTGCATTTGAACTTATTGATCTGTGTTTAAACTTTTAAAAATATTTTTTTCTGTATTTGATCTACTATTCAAATCATTTTGATCCGTTTTTGGTCTAAACAACCTTTCAGTAAAATAATTTAGCAGCTATAAATATTGTATGTTGTTTCTAATCAAATGAGGCTGAAAAGTCTAATGTTTAATGTTTTATTCTAGTTTATCTGTAATTGGATTTTATATATTGTTTTCAATCTCAATATGAAATCTCATACTGTTGATATAAAATTTAAACTCTAAATGTTCAAAGGCCAAAAGTCGACTAAGATGGCAACTTATAATTTTTTCAAGTCTTAAGTATCTTATTAAAAATTATTATGTCACATTTATTTGAAAAAATAAGTTAATTTATAATATATTCATGCGCTCTCTTAATTTATAAACTGATCGTTGAACATAACCTTACATTTGTCACATTGATTTGTTATAGCTTAACATTTCACGGCTAATAAAAGTTTTTAAAGTTTTGTATCTGCGAATATTAGTTGCAGTTATAATTGATAAATTTGTATTAACAAACGTAAAATAGTTCTCATCGTTTCATTGGATCTAAATTTAGAGTTTTCTAAGTACCGATATTAAGCACAATCTGAATATATCGAGAAGATTAAAATTTTGACAAGATGACAAGATAAATATTAAACTTTATCCTTTCAAGTTTCATATAATGAGCAGTATTCACTATTCGGTAGTGCGAAGTATACCTTCTGGTATACATTGCACTACGAAATAGTGAATAGTCACTATTTTAGTTTCAGAGAATGAAAAGCCGTGCCCTGTAGAGGATCTTCGAGGACATTAAAATAATAATAGATAAATATATTATTATTATGATTATTTTCATTATTAGTATTATTATTATTACTATCAAATTCGTAAAAGGTCTGTTTTTGATCTACAGACGATCAAAAACCGACTAAAAATGATGGAACGTTTTGGTCTGTTTTTGACCTTGATGCGATCAAAACCAGCTAAACGATTGTGACAAAAAAGTCTGATTTTAGTCTTTAAACAATAGAAAACAATTTTATTATAACATTAAAAATGGTCTGAAATTGGTTTGAATTGGGAATAGTACGAGCTAAAACATATCAAATTCTTATATAAAATAGATATACACAATAAAATTAAATTGAAAGAAAAATATTAAAAATTTTCATTTATCGTGAAATAGATTAAATTTTTTAACTCGGGATATGCACCAATTAATACGCCATCTATTCAACGTGTATACACGATGTTGACACAGTACAATATTATATATTTTTTTTTCCCCAAAAAGTTTCATATAATAATGTCAAAAATAACTCTCAACTAAATTTGAAACTTTTTGGAAACGAAAAAAAAATTTTTTCTTATCTGACTATTATGTAAGCACGGCCTATGCACTTGAAAAGTGTATAAGCTGTGTATCCACGGTGGGCTAAAAATCGCAAATAAAGCTATAAATTATAGGAATGTTTTAAGTTTATGATAAACAATAGGTTTAATAGGCTTAAATCAATTAAAAACATGAGTTATTTCATGTCATTATTTGTAAATTAACTACTGTGAAGCACTGATGGATGTCGCCAAGCTCTATTGTAAAAGATAGAGCTTAAGCATTAAACTTTGATATCGTATGCATAATTTAAGATACTGTATAATAATTGAAAAAAGTTATTTTTTCACATTTCTAAGCATAATAAAATTTTTCAGATTTAAAATTAATAGTAAATCCTAATCAAATACTATTACCTGAAATTCGTAATTTGTTTTTCTAATAGTTGCGTTAAGCGTTCTTTGATTTCTGCAAATTTATCTTTTTCTTCGTGTGTTATAGTTCCTATCCCATCTGGACGATTCCCACAAATGTGACTTGCACAAAATGCAAAACTAAAATGGAGTAATGTGGGATCTATCATACAGCCTCGTTCTGAACGATCTAGAAGATCGTTAAGGTAACAGAGATGTCTGTGGCATCCACGAACTCCGTATCTTAATAAAAAAATAATAATGGTTACCATAATAAAACTTGACTATTATAAAACTATTTATCAAATATCGACTGTTTATTGTAAATTATCATTGTTACTTTACCTTGCACAATATTCATCTATTACAAAAAGTTGACCTGGTGAAAACCATCCTAAAGAACAGTATGGATCATTAAGCCTGTAGTCAAGAGTTAAATTTTGAAGAAATTTGAATAGACTAGGATGATCAAATTTGCATGGATCGGCGCTTATGAAATCTTCCATGCCATGTTTTCTAGCTCGATCAGCATCTCCTTGTATTTTGCTAATGGTAGAGTTTTTATCAGCAATAGAAACAGGTGGTGTAGGTTTATGAGATTGACCAGTCGCTCTGTACATAGCCATCACCCATAAATGGCACTCATTCTCGTCGTCCGAGGCAAAAACAATGTTGTCCCCTTCGCGGACGGCGTTGAAGAAGTACCTGAAAAAATAATATAATTTGCAAATAAATTTAACCATAATATTATTTAGGTCAATAATATTGCAGTATTGTAACTACCTTCCACCTTCTAACTCTGTTCCAAACATAATATTAGCAGAAACGGCTTCAATATAGTCCACTGTATAGCCATCGAGCTGCATCATTTCCGACGGCTCACTTTTTTTTTCTTTATATGAGCACATCGCAAATGTGTACTGCGAGACTTGGACTAAAGCATAGTACCGTTTCTTCCATTTTTTCCACACTGATTTTCCCATAGCATAGAGATGGCCGCAATGTTTCATATTCAGTGGTTTATCCATTCGACAAGCTATTTTAATTCTTAAATCTTGATCTGGATCTTTTTTTGCGACAGTCATACGATGCCATTCGGGTACCTTTGAGGACAACGGAGTTGGCCGTAATATTACTTCGCCCAATTTCTTGTCTTCGAGCGCCAGCATTGCAGGATTTTCTGTATATAGACGGACTTTGACCACTGGTAATGGATGCATCGTTGTAAAATCACCCTGAGTATCCCACCTGTAAGAATGAAAATAAAGTAAAACATAGAACATAGATTACAATGATTAAATATTTTATTGTTTTATTTTTTTTTTTTTCTTCAATCATTTACATGGGCTTAGAAGCTTCAGCTTGATCAGTTTGTAGCTTCTCACCACCCTCGACTTCCATAGTGCAATACACAATACGATTTGGCGCGAGGCTTGTGAGACCTTTAACCTCCATGACAACAACTTCCATAGAAAAACTCAAACCCACGTCCATTTTAGTGAGTTGCGGATCGGAATCAGCGGAGTCGCTCTCCAATTTAGCGAGAGAGCCCTGGGTGCGGTAGCGGGAGCGGTCACTACGGCGCTTCAGCTTCTGCAACCCATATTTGCTGTCTATCGAACCCTTGGAGACCGGTAATGACTCCAAATTAGTCATTAGTAGATTGATAGACGACTTGAGCTCCTCAATGTAGAGCGACTCCATCTCCTTAAGGAGAAATTTCGGCATGAGCTTTCGGTTCTGAAGAAGAAAGAACAAACATAACTTAGTAATTGCACATTGAAATTTTGAATTAAGTTCATCATTACCTTTTCCATTTCGTTAACTTTCTGAATGCGACCGTCCAGCTCCCTCCTGATGGCGGCAGCCTGCTCGTCGGCTGAATCCAACAGAAGGGCGTTGAACAGAAGCTGATGCTCAAATTTTTTTATGCCAAGAATTTGTTGAAACATGTCATACAGTTGCTCTTTCGACAATATCAACTCCGAATTCAAGGACTGCTGTTGCATCCTAGATGGCCTTTTGGTGTCTTCGTCACCAGTTCCTTTAAAAATACAATCGAATTTAGCCAGCCAGGACGTAAGAACAGTCTCTTTGCTCAACCCATCGATTTCCGGGAGGCTGCGAACACGCTTTTCGATATTGTTCCTGAACACCTCTCGAAAGTCGTACTGGGAACAAGCTCCGCTTTGTACTATTTTCACAATTCTTTCTGATTTCAGAAAAACGTCGTAGTAATTCTGAATGGCATTGTGGAAGGCTTCATCTGCCATAATTTGAGTCTCTCCTTTTAGGAAAGCCTACAAAAATTTAAGATATAACATCGCACTTATTAAAGCTTTCATTACCATGTCATAAATTCCTTATTTCTAAGTTTTTCGAAAATTTTCAATTTTTAAAAGTTTAAGTAAACGATATTTAAAAAAAAACTCGATTAATTTGATAAAAAGTATTCGAAGATAATATATTACAGATTCAAGAATTAAGACTCTGAGAGGCTTCTAAAGAAATTAGAAATTTTCATTGCATGGCTTCGTAGGTCTAAGATATATTTATCATGAAAATCAAATATATATATATATATATCTATATATATATATATATATATATATATATATATATATATATATATATATATATATATATATATATATATATATATATATATATATATATATATATATATATATATATATATATTTGTATAAATAAAATGTACCTGAAAACGAGAACATAGTGTTTCCAGTTGTTGTTTCGTAATTTTCATTTGTCTTCGAGTCATATCTGTGGGTTGTTTAGCATTAAATGGATAAGCTATGCATCTCGAAATAAATACGTAAAGTTGTAT
Source organism: Cotesia typhae (assembly GCF_013202065.1). Taxonomy (NCBI): domain Eukaryota; kingdom Metazoa; phylum Arthropoda; class Insecta; order Hymenoptera; family Braconidae; genus Cotesia; species Cotesia typhae. The sequence goes on along the minus strand of NW_027423712.1, from coordinate 3,619,378 downwards.
ACGAGTCTTTCTTTCTTCTTCTTCACGTTCTTGTTTATCCTAAAATCAAACAATTAAAAATTTATTACATACATAACTGATTAATTTATTTATGTATTTAAAAGATAAATATTTACTTGTAAATCAACTTCAGTTTTTTCGCTAGCAATGGACGGTGAAGGGCTGGTTGGCCTTTGCGCAGATTTTGCATAATTGGCGGCATCTTGAGTGGCACTCATCGATGGCGATAGTGAATTACGTGCACTTGCTGAATTAGGTACATCTAATCCAGAGCCTGCAGTTTCTTGCTGAGCTGGATGACCTTGAGCTCCCCCTATTTGACGACCATGTGATCCACCATGTAAGCTTGGTGAGCCAGTGCTACCTTGACTGTGACCTCCGGGTGATGCAGTAAACCCACTAACATTACCTCCGGCGGGGCCTGCACCAGAGCCTCCGCCTCCAGTATTACCACGACGCCGAGAAACATGTCCACCACTGGCACCTCGTCCTTCACTGGCTGATCCACGAACGTTCTGATCTTCATCACTTTCTTCATCAGATGAGCTTGGATCAATCATGATGCTGAATACTCTTCAAAAATCTGATTACACTTTAATCCAGGCAAGTTGTCTCTAGCAACGCTTTCTTTATAACTGCCAATTTAGTTACTCGACTTATCTCCACTTTTAGACCTTCAATTAATAAAATCATTGATGCTTTATAATTGTATATTACTTTATAATAATATGAAAGAAATAAAATTATAGATCAAATAAAATACTGAGATTTTTTTATTATTTCGAAAGTACTTAACCGAATAAAATCAAAACCTCTATTATTTATTTTCAAATTTTAATTATTTCAATACGATTAAATTCAAGTAATTAAATATGTGTAATTAATTATATATATGATTTTTATTCTAGTAATGAATGACGATTAATATAGTCAGCAATTAAATCTCAAAGTGATTCAAGTTCAATTTAAATTGACCACAAAATATTGAAACAAAGTAATCACGGCAGAACTTTGAAAATCTATAGTAGCAATCAAAGTGATTAATTTGTTACATACATTTGTAGTCAAAGTAGAGTTGATGGGAGAATTGTATAAACAAATTCAATAAAGATAATGAATAATTGACATAATCAAATTGCTCGATTTTAAAAATTCTAATGAAAATAATGAGCTCTCAAATTTTGTAAAATTTATAATGTTCTTGACGAGAATTTATTTAAAGAATGATTAATTCATCAGGAAAATCGTGACGAAATTATAGAAGTAATATTATATTTCAAGACATAATGTTTGTTATCAATAATACTATCTCTAATATTTAGTTTTATTCACTTATTCTCATTACTATTCGTATAAGTTATTAATATATGAGTATCGATCTATATTTTTGTACAGTTATATGTTAGTAGCAATGCTGTTATTATTTTCATCTTCAAGACCGTGCATTTCAGTTTATTTTTTCTCTATTTTTAACAACGTTAAAGGAAACCATGACGAGATAACTATGTCGACTCTGATAAAATTTATATTACTGAAAACCCGGCGCATACTTTACTTGCATACTTATTCAAATCGGGTATACTCACGATAGATATTTATATGAAGCAACAAAGTTACCAATTTTCGTGATTGGAAGGAACTATAGTTGTAAAAAATTCACAACACTCAGACAAATACATTTTTTCCTCAAAAGCTACTTGAATATGCAATAATACGCGGAAAAAATTTTTAGGAAAAATTACAATTTTTACACATGGTAATCCAAGATTAAACTTTCGATCTCTTCACTTTCATAATTTTACATACTAAAATTTACGATGTTATATCGTAAAAATGCATATGAAAGTAAATATACAAACTTTTATGATGTAATATAGTAAATTTTTAAATGTAAAATTATCAAAGTGACTGCATTGAAAGTCTGGTCCTGGATTACGATGTGACAATTTTATTATTTCCCACAATTTTTGACTTCCCTCTCAGAAAATTGAAAATTTTCAAAAATTGGGAAGTTATTGGTTTTTACCCCGTTTTGCGAAAATCGAGTTTTCATCAGATCTCGACGTTTTGAAATTCTAGAACTCTTCCCTGACTATTTTTACGGCGGTGTCCGTCGGCTATGTGTGTGTGTGTGTGTGTGTGTGTGTGTGTGTGTGTGTGTGTGTGTGTGTGTGTGTGTGAACCTCTCATAAATCTTAAGCAGCTCGACCGATTTCATCAGGGTTGAGGCCATTCGAAAGGGCTTGAACAAACTTAAATTTTGAATACAATTTGGACTGATTCAAACCGATACATTTTGAGAAATCTAAAAAAAAAATACAAAAAAAAATGTTTTTCAAATGTGGTTTTTTTAAAATAACTTTTAAACGGCTTCACCGATCGATTCTGGAAACTAATCAGCTCTTAATATAAAAAAAAACTGCATCGATCGCCGCCAGCTCGGTCGAAATCGGTGTATTCGTTCGTGAGTTAACGTTGTCGAGAGAAAACCGAAAAAAGTGTTTTTCGAAATTGCTTCGAAATTCCTAGTTCGATTAATTTAAATTTAATAGTTTTTTCATGAGGCTTAAAAAACTGCGTCGAATTCCGCCAACCCCGTGAAAATCGGTTCATGAATTTAAAAGTTATGGCAATTTAAACTTCAAAAAATATTATTTTATTAAACTTCCATCAGATCTTTGAGCTCGGAGAGTTCAAAATGACACGACAACTATATTTTTGAGCTCGAAATATACATATACTTGTTTGAATGAATTGTTCTTTATATTGCCAATTAGGAAAAGACATTAGTATTGTTAATTTTAAAGAGCTCAATCAACATACCAATGACTTCTACCACAAAAATATATTATTGAACGCTTAAAGCTTGAAAATAGCGGGAAGTTCCAGAGATGGCCTGCAGAGTCAACTGCTTTCCCACTTTTTTACTGAAATTAAATCCCTATTATATCGATTTTTAAACTTGATAAGTTTGTTCGTTTATATGTGGACTTGAAAGAATGATAATGTCTGAATAATTAATAATTATTCCCTGAAACCAGTATTTGAGAAATGACTGCCTTAAGAATGGATTATTCAATTAAGCTCTTTAATAATTTTTTTGAATACACTCATGTGTATTCGGACTGTATCTAAAAAAGTTTATTATTATGGAATTCGAAAGTAACTACCCTGTCCTTGTACACTCATCAGCATAAAAAACAATGTGAAACAAACTATCACTGATACTAGCTGATGATTTAATTTAGAAATCTAAATCGAATAAATTTTTTCGAAAACGAAATTTCCTCGTAAAATTTATATTGCTACTAGATGTTAGAACTCGTTCTGCTGTTTAGAGCTAACTTCAAAAATGCTAAAAAATTGTTTTCTTAAACTAATTATAAATTCTCAAAACGACTGAAATTCTTTCAGACAAGCTAAAGTATTCTCAAACAAAAAAAAAATTTCACAGTTCAGAAACTTTGCTCCGTTCACAATCGATTTGGTATTTCCGTTTCGGAATATTTATTCTGCGATTAGAAATATATTTTATCTTTTTTTATGAAAGGATATTGAAATACGTTGATTCCTATCTCAATATTATTTTTAATTAATATTTTTATAATGAGTTCTATATGAATTATTGATCGGCACGTATCAAAAACATGTATTATCAATAACTGTAACTCTGCTTATGAAAGGACATTTTCAATATTTATATTAGTTTTATAGAGCAAAAACGTCAATATTTTAATTTTCTTGAAGCACACTATTTTGAGATCCGTTGATATGTCGGTCACGAGGTTTTTTGAGTACAGCAGTGAAATCATTACTTCAATTACCTCTTAAAACAAAGAAAGAAAGGAATAAGCTTCAAATATGCTCAAGGCTTTATTGATTACCCGAATTATAAAAACTCAAATTAAATTTATATATAGAGTAGTATTATCTATTCGATGATAATAATAATAAGAAAGAAATATCGATTGTATAAAACTACTAGAGAGAATAATACACAAACACCCACACAATTATAGTTCAATTCTGTCTAAAAAAAAATTAGATAATCATTAAATTTCCCTTATTTTTTACAAGTAAAGTAAAATAAATACGTGAAATACTCATTCACATACAGTTAGTAGTCGCATCGTGGAATTTTTCACGGAACGTTATTGATCTAGACACGAGTTCTAAACCTCGCCATTGCTCTAACCACTGTGGCACATGTGTCGTGCAGAGTAATACAAACTTGGGTGTGTCATATAGTTTCTAGACATTTTTTCAATCAACGATGAACAATTAACAAATAAAACTTAAGTTTCAGTCACTCAATAATGCCACAGAATATTGATGTCCCGTTAGTATCTACATAGTTTTAATAACTTTTCCAACCAACGTATCTATCATTCAATTTAATCCTGGAAAATCTATCATTTATGATTAAAAAACTAATATTCGTATCACTAATAATGATAATATGAAGTTATGTAACTTAATAATCAAATGAATCACTTGAAAAAAAAAGTTTATACTTTTTAATTAACAATCTTACCATCCTGTAATATATTGAGTAGCTGAACTTTTTTAGCATACACTTGAGCACAGATTGAACACCGGTACTAGAGTGTAAGAAATATGACAGTTCGGCAGCGAGGACGATGTATCATTGAAAAGGACGCAAGGGGGTGTCGCGATGTACTTATAGAATAGAAAAGGGTAAAAATAAAATAACTTGATAAATAATAATGAAAGAATATGACTAAAGAATGAATCTTATTATAACTAATATATGAGAAAGAATTTGAGGAGAGGTAAAAAAAATGCGACAAATTCATCGACAAAAATGAATAAACAGAAATTGCAAAAAACGATTACTGTCGACTCGCGCACTGTGACGCGTTTACTGGTCGGTGGATAATGAGTGATAAAGCTAGAAAGATAGAAGAGATTGAATCAACGTAATGTGGTTGGTGCTAAAGAGGGGCAAAGAGTAAAGAACGACTAATTTTAAGAGAAGGGAATGCGGTGTATTAGAGTGGGGTTGCTAAGAACGAATGAGAAAAGAGAATTCAGTCAATTCGAACCAAAATCAAGTAGAGAGGGAAAGAGTTTCCCTACTTTGTATGAAGAGCTACTAGGCCATCGATCGACTGCGCGTTTGTTGTAATAGCAGCTGACTGTTTTGTACACGCAAGAATTACTCTTTGATATGGGTTTTACCCCCCATGGAAATGCATTATAATATCTCCAAACTGAAAATTTACTTATTTATTTGTTGATAAAGCCAACAGCTCTATGGCCGATTACAAGGTTACAAAAATGTGTAAATGAAAGCATACCTTTCACCAGTAAGCTTAATTGCACATGTTGCTAGCTATTATAGTAACATTATATTTATATTTTTATGTTAAGTAGATTTAAAATAGACTATAGAATAAATTAAAAATAATAATGTATGTTGAAGCTAGAATATTTTATGCTATTTGTCTCATATTTAATCGAAAAGATGCAAGGGCATTAGCGCTAATGTATGGTGTGCAGTCAAGTGAGTCAATAGAACTGTCTTGGTGCATAATATAATTACAAGCATTAATTAGTCTACTGATGGGCGATGAAAAAGCAAAATTGTTTCTTTACCGTGGCGGATAAAAAGGCTGATCAGATCGTAAAAATCTCTAGGGTACTAAGATAGAGATCTGTCTTATTTTGTCTTATCTGTGTTAATAATCTGGGGCATTCAATATCACCACTTAATATAACTGAAATCAGGAGTATCCCGGGTCGAAAAATTGAGACTGATTTTAAACAAAATAATTTGCATTTGAACTTATTGATCTGTATTTAAATTTTGAAAAAAATTTTTTTCTGTATACAAAGAAAAAAACAGCACTGATTCTGTACAGTAATCAGTAGTGTTTTGAAAGAAAATGTGGTTAAAATGCTTGAGGCAATGGAGAGCGCCATATAAAAACTAATGCCTACTATTTGTACATTACTAAGTCGTGCGCTGACATTAACCAGTCGTGTTTCATACAGCACTCTCTACTGTCTATGGATATTTTTCTAATATTTGTACGAAACAGTAACCATTGATGTTTTATATTCTCCGTGTATTTTATCTACTATTCAAATTATTTTTGATCCGTTTCAAAACTTAACAACCTGTCAATAAAATAATTGAGCAGCTATGAATATTTTATGCTGCTTCTAATCTAATGGGATTAACAGTTTGATCTATTTTTAGTCTAGTTAATCTGTACTTAAACTTTATGTATTTTTTTCAAACTCAATATGAAATCTTCTCCACGAATTGGGACTCGTTTTAGAGCTTCACCACGAGTACGAGCATCCAAATTCCGATCAGTATATCTTTATTAATGAGTATAACATTGAGCAAGGTATGATAATAAATAAATCATGAAGTTTGAAAAAAATTAAGTTTATTTTCAATGCAGTTTATCGGCAAGAGTTTGGAAAATTTTCATAAGGGCTATCCATAAGTTACGTCACACGAATTTCAGGAATTTTTAACCCCTACCCCCTCCTTGTCACAGGTTGTCACATTTTCAGAACCCCCTTCCCCTTGATTTGATGTCACAAATTTTTAGGGCTTCACACGAGACGAGAGTAGGCGAGATTATCAAAAATCTCGTCTCGGTCTCGTCAATTCCGACGAAATTAAGTCTCGTTCGAGTCTCGGTCTCGTCTCGTTACCAATTGTCTTCGAGCTCAAAAATACAATTTGTGTGTTATTATGAGCTCTCCGAACTCAAAGATAAAGCTTTTCTATGCTTTTGAGTTCTTCGAGCTGAAAAGTCTGATTAAAGTTTGATAAAACACTATTTTTTGAATTTTCAAACCGCAATAACTTCTGAATTAATCAACTGATTTTCACGCGGTTGATGGCATTCGACGTAATTTTTGAAGCCTCATTAATAATCTTCAAGTTTGAAGTGATCGAACTAGAAATTTCGGTGTAATTCCGAAAAAACAATATTTTTGGTTTTGTTTCATTCACGATATCTCTCGAACTAATCGACCGGCTCCACAATGAGTCCTTCAACAACGGAAATGAAACGCCAGGAAGCTTAATCCAAAAAAACTACGAACGTCACTTACAGGGAGCTGTTCTACTCTTCAGAATAATCTGACTCCGGATACCTGCAGCGAGACAGAAAAGGCAGTACTAAATGGGATGAAGGAGATTATTGCAGCATGTGACGCCTCTATACTGCGGCTAAAATGTCAGAATTTTCACAGACTGGCGTACTGGTGGTCAACAGGCATAGCAGAACTTCGCTAATGATGTTATGAGCTACGTCGCCGCGCCACGAGATCTGCGAAACGCTCCCCGAACCAGAACTTACATTCGGAAGAATATAAGCAGGCCAAAAAGACGCTAAACCGAGTCATCAAAGCAAATAAAGCGAGGTTGTGGAAAGAGATCTGCAATGATCTCAACAAGGACATCTGAGGTAAAGCCTACCAAATTGTCGTCAAACTACTTGAAAAGGCTTCACCAGAAGCGCCGAAGTCTTTTGCCATAATAGACAGCATTGTAGCAGTGATTTTCCCTAAACGACCGCCGCGGGAGAAGAAACATGACGCTCAAAACTGTGAAGTAACACCCTCTATAATTAAGGAACTACAAGACGCGGCGAAGTCACTCAAGACTGTTAAAAGCACCTGGACATGATGGCATCCTGGCATCAATGATCAAGACTGTAGCCCTGGAATACCCAGACATAATCCTGAACACTTACAACGCATGCTTGGCAACTGGCACGTTTCCCGCGGTCTAGAAGCGGCAGAGAACGGTTCTCTTAGACAAAGGTAAAGGAACCCCCGTAACAATTTCGTCGTTTAGACCACTCTGTATGCTGGACATTGCTGGAAAACTGCTCGAGAAGCTCATATAAGGAAGATTTCGCAACGACATCGACCGTGCTGGAGGCTTTGCTACCAACATGGCTTTCGGAAAGGTCGTTCGACAGCCGGAGCGATCGAGAAAGTCATAAGGACAGCAACACAAGCATGGTCTGGTAGCCTCAAAGCTCGTAAAGTATGTCTTCTCCTAACGCTAAACCTCAAAAACGCATTTAAAAACGCAAATTGGAGATACATCTTAGACGCTCTGGAGCACAAGTTTGACGTGGAGCCAGAAAATCTGACACTAGTCGGCAACTACCTTGACGAAAGAAAGCTAATAGTGGAAACTACTGAAGGACCACATGAATACGCCATAACGGCTGGCGTGCAAGACTCAATAATGGGGCCCGATCTATGGAACGCAGACTACGACGAGCTTCTTAAAATCCCGTTGCCAGAACAAGTAGAGCTAACGGGCTTTGCAGACGACTTTGCAGCCACGATAATAGTAGACAGCGTAGAAGAAGCCGAACTACTAGTTCGGAAAACCATTGACGCCGTCGAAACGAGGCTTGATAAACACTACCTACAACTCGCCAAACAGAAAACCGAGATGGTCGTTTTGACACGTCAAAAATGATTCCCAAAACCATTCACCGTGGACATGGAAGAAACAAAACTGACGTCAACAAGGGCCCTGACGGTGTCTAGCCTAGCAAGAATCTTGACGAACACTATGGGACCAAGAACCAAAAAAAGAAGAGTTCTTCTAGAAGCAGTCCATTCGGTACTGCTTTATAGAGCAGAAATATGGGTAGACATATTGAAGCAAAAGACCTACCGGCGGAAGATAGCGGCAGTGCAGCGGCGAGGCGCTCTCAGGGTTGCCTGCGCCTACCGAACGGTTTCCGAGGCGGCTACATTGGTCATTGCGGGAGCCGCGTCCATCGACCTACTAGCGTTTGAGAGAGCAAAACTCTATAATGCTAAAAATAGTGGCCAAAACATGAAAGACGCAAGAACGAGGATAAAGGCAGAAACGCAGCAAGAGTGGCAGGACCGATGGACATTGGGAGGGACGGGCAGATGAACGGCGCGCCTCATTTCAAACATCAACGTCTGGCTTTCTCGGAAGCACGGGAACACGGACTTCTTCCTGACTCAGCTATTAACGCGACATGGGCAGTTCAATGCCTATCTTTTCAAGATGGGTTTGCACAGCACACCAACGTACAAATACTGCTCAGACAAAATTGAAGACGTCAAACACACGTTCTTCGAGTGTGATCGGTGGAAGGACTACAAAAGCAGCGCCAAAGAAACAACTGGCACCACAGTAGTGAAGCTGGGGGTGATACCGACATTACAGGAATTTGTTTTACCAGCAGAGGGTTCGTGTCCATGTTAAGTACCATTTGTCGATATGGGTGACCTGTTTTACCGACAGTTTGAGGATATAGTCGAAGTTTTGCAGGTGGCGTTGGTGGTGAATTCCGCCGTCATCTTACTGTCCGCCATTTCCCCGCCATTTTTAAAATTTATCCGCCATTTTGAATTGTGAATCCGTCATTTGAATCCGCCATTTTGAATCCGTCATCTGGTGGCTGCTATCAGCCATTTGAATCCGCCATCTGGTGGCTGCTATCCGGCATTTTGAATCAGATTTCCGCCATCTGGTGGCTGCTATCTGAAATCCGCCATTCTGAATCCGCCATTTTGAATTTGCTATCTGAAATCCGCCATCTGGTGACCGCTATCCGCCATTTTGAATTGTGAATTCACCATTTTGTTAAAAAATGCACCTGTGATCTAACCATCAACTATAGTTGCTTAGATCACAGGTGCATTTTATTGTTCATAATCTGAAAAGGTTTATATATTCAAACTGCATGTATGACGAGTACATGCGAGAAGATACACCATCTGGTGAGGTTTTTGTCAACCTTAGGTTTAAGCCTGTTCAAGGTCATACGCAGTTTTCTTTATTCTCCTGCGTAGTAGATGACGTCATCAGATAGGTTTGAACCTGTTCAAGGTCGCGTAACTGCGTAGTTTTCTTTGTTCTATTTCTAACTGCGTAGTAGATGACGTCATCAGACAGGTTTAGACTTGTTTTGTGAAAGGGGTGGGGGAAATTTCCACGAACCAGATGACTCATTCTGTTCTAGAATTTTCTAACTGCGCAGTAGATGACTCATTCTGTTCTAGAATTTTCTTACTGCGCAGTAGATGACGTCATCAAACCGGTTTCGAGGTAGAGGAGTGGGGGTAACTACGCAGTATTTTCTGCCTATAAGCAGCTCGCTGAGAGCGTACTTCATAAAAAACGAAGTACATCTCTCATGATTAAACAGTATTCAGTGTTATATAAAATATAGTAAAGTTTAGTGTTGTGAAGTACGCGAGTATAGTCCAGTGTGCAAAAACTATTGTGTGCATAAACTGTAGTCCAGTGTACCAAAAACTATCGTGTAAATTCAGTGTGTGTATAAACTATTGTGAACATAACCTATAAACAGTGTATATAACCTACAAACAGTGTATATAACCTATAAAAGTGTACATAACCTATAAACAGTGTATATAACCTATAAACAGTGTGCATAACCTTCAATATTGTGTAAACAGACAGTAGTGAAGTGTGCGTCTTCCCAAGATGGCTCAACCTAACCTCATTGAGGCTCTCAAAAACTTGGTGGACACTATTGCTGTCTCATATGCTGATCTGTTAGGAGAGCAGCTCACTGATAATCATCGTCAAAGGTGTTTAAGGGTGTGCAATGAAACTATCCAGTACTTCAACACTATATTACTCGATCCTGGAACATCAATTCAAGTGAGACGAAGTGTTCAAGCACACATCAACCAACTCAACTGGTTTGCCGATCAGTTCTCCAGACTCGGTAACCTAGTTGTTGGTGGAGATCTTAACCAAGGAGTCAAATGGCGGGACTTGGAAAACGCTTTCGCTGGTAACATCCAGACTGGATGTATTATCAACCAGCATCACAAAGATCCAGCATCATTTCTCCAGGCCTCACGGGACATCGTCATCAACAAGGTGCAGAGTGTCTTGAGAGATCTGGCAGGGTTGAAAGTGAATGTTGAACTCTTTTGCACATTCCGGAAACATCAACAAGACATAGAAGAACGAAAATCTTTTGTCACCAAAAGTCGCGAAATTCGCCCTGCCACATCTCTTCAGGATTGGTTTAGTCAACATGTCTACGACAAATTACTACAAAGAATCGAAGATTTTGAACATGAGGGTTCTGGATGGAGTCTGCTTGGACCGAACAGCTTGATGGTGACTATGTCAAGATTCGCACCAACCCAAGTTGGAAACTCCACCTTCGTTAGATTACCAAAGGATATTGTCAAGAAGAATGCGGTTACAAACATCCAAAATAAGGATGAGTTCTGCTTCCTATGGTGCGTCAATGCTGCGTTACATCCACCTATTCTCAATCCAGAACTACCTGAAGAATATCAACACTTTAGCATCAGATTGAACTATGAAGGTATAGAATTTCCAATTAAACTTAATGACATTCCGAAATTTGAAAAAATGAATAATCTTAGCATTAACGTATACAGTATAGAGTCGGAATTTACGAGTAAAAAGTCTGAGAAAAGTGTTATTATTCCATTATATTTAAGTAACTCTGAATCAAAAATACCTGCAATTCATTTATTGATGATTAAAAAAAGTGTAAATTATACAGATAATTTAGATCATATTGAGTCAGTCTATCACTTTGCATGGATACATAATCTTTCCGGATTAATTACTAAACAAATAACTAAAGGTAAACATAAATTGTACTTTTGCGATCGTTGCTTGAATCATTTTAAGCATCAAAAAAGTTATAAAGAACATATATCTGATTGTTTCAAATCTAACAAAATCCGCATGGACTTTCCGAACGAAAAAAACCGAGTTTTGAAATTCAAAGATTTCAAATCTAAAGATCCTGTACCGTTTTTAGTCTATGCAGATCTTGAATGCATACTCGAACCCCAGGGAGATGATGTCAAAAAAGTTCACAAGCATGTTCCACACAGTATTGCTTACTATGTACATTGTAGCTATGACAATACATTGTCTAAATTTGAATTGAACCGTTCTCCAGATTGCATCAACTGGTTTGTTAAATAATTAGAATCATTAGCTATTGACTTTGAAAAAATTTTTAAAGAATCCCATCAAAATGAAACCTCTTACTAAAGAACAACAAGATAGGCATAATCAGGCAACTGTTTGTCATATCTGTGAAAAACCTATAACATCTCCTAATGATAAAGTTTATGATCATTGTCACTTCACCGGGAACTATAGAAACGCTGCTCATAAATCATGTAACGTTAATTATCAGAAATCTACCATTATCCCCATTGTCTTTCATAATTTATCCGGCTATGACTCACACTTTATAATTAAATCCTTAGCTACAGTATTTGAAGGTGAAATTTCATTACTACCGATCAATAAAGAGCGTTACATTTCTTTTACAAAATCAGTTAAAAATACTTCAGTCTCTTTAAGATTTATTGATTCATTTAGATTCATGGCTTCCAGTTTAGAGAAATTAGCTTCATACCTTGATGATAGTGACAAGAAAATTACACAATTATACTACCCAGACCCTGATAAATTCAAATTAGCAACACGTAAGGGTGTATTCCCATATGAGTACATTGATAATATTGATAGACTTGATGAAAAACAGCTGCCTGATCAGGATTCATTTTTTTCAAAATTAACCAACTCTACCATTTCTGATTATGATTATGCATTTGCTCAAGTAGTTTGGAATGAGTTTGATATTAGTACTCTCGGTGAATACTCAGATTTATATTTGAAAACAGATGTACTTCTTTTAGCTGACGTGTTTGAAAATTTTAGATTGAGTTGTTTCAAAACATACAATCTTGATGCCATACATTTTTATACAGCACCAGGTCTTTCAAACTCTGCAATGTTGAAGCATACTGAAGTAGAACTTGAACTGTTAACTGATCCTGAGATACTTCTTTTCATTGAAAAGGGTGTTCGTGGTGGGGTATCGATGTGTGCTAATAGACATGCTGAAGCTAACAACCGGTATATGGGCAAAGATTTTGATTCAAACAACCCCGAAACATACCTGATGTACTACGATGTAAATAATTTGTATGGCGCAGCGATGAGTATGTCTTTACCCCAGGGTAAATTTGAATGGGCTGAAAATGTAGATAATGTAGATCAGTTTTTCAATGATGATGAAAGTGTAGGCTACATCCTTGAAGTAGACCTACACTATCCTGAGAAATTACATGATCTACACAAAGATTTGCCTCTCTGCCCTAAACATTTTATACCACCTGGCAGCAAACAACAAAAATTAACAACAACTCGGTATGATAAGACTAATTATGTAATACATTATAAGAATTTGAAACAATGTTTAGATTTAGGCTTAGAACTTAAGAAAATACACAGATTCTTGAAATTTGAACAATCAGACTGGCTCAAATCATACATTGATAAAAATACTGATTGTCGAAAAATAGCGAAAAATGATTTTGAGAAAAATTTTTACAAGTTGATGAACAACGCGGTTTTCGGAAAGACAATGGAGAATGTTCGTAAATACAAAGAAGTTTGGTTAAGAACAAAGTGGGCGGGGCGTTATCAGGTATCAGACCTGATTTGTAAGCCAACCTTCCACAGCGTAACTGTATTTGATGAGGATATAGTCATAATTGAAATGAAAAAAGCTAGAGTTGTTTTTAACAAGCCAATCTATGTAGGCTTTAGTATCTTAGACTTATCCAAGACTTTTATCTACGATTTCCATTATAATTATGTAATGAAAAATTATGAAACGACATCTAAATTATTGTATACCGATACAGATAGTCTTATTTACCAATTTAATGTACCGAACGTATACGAAGACATCAAACGTGATATCTCAAGGTTTGATACCTCTGACTACCCACCCCAAAATGTCTTCAACATTCCGTTAGCAAACAAAAAGGTCCTGAGGCTTATGAAGGATGAGAACAATGGAAAAATCATGTCCGAGTTTGTGGGTCTCAGAGCCAAGCTCTACGCCTTCGAGATTCACAATCCTGAGAAGGAAAGAGATAGGATCAAGAAACGGGCAAAGGGTATCGGAGGATCTACCTTGAAGACAATCACGTTTGATGACTTCAAACGATGTCTGTTTGAAAACGTATTATTAAGAAAAGAGCAGTACATGATAAAAAGTAAAAATCATCAAGTACACACAATAAAGCAGGAGAAACTTGCTCTCAGTTGGGGTGATGATAAACGTGAACTTATTGAGGCTAGCACTAATACCCTACCATGGGGTTACAAGGGGCCACTAGTTTTTAAGAAAAGAAAGATTGTGCAAGATAATAATAATGATAATAAGAAGCAAAAATTACTGTAAAATTAGTAATATTAAAAAACAATGTAAATATAGTTTTAAGGTTTGTAAATAAAAACAATATATAATTTGTGTTTTACATATTAGATTTATTTATCCAACTATTATGCTTAGTATCAAATCCTAGCCATTTAACATAGTATTTATTTCCACGTTTTCTAATTACTTTTTCAACAAGATATACATCTGGATATTTGACTTTGCTGAGTTCTTCATTGTAAAATCCTCCTTCAATTGGTTGATCCTGATAGTCCACGAGCTTGTACGTCGTTGGATTCGTGTTCTGCACCGACTTGATTGTGAAGATTTCTGTTGTCCAGTTTGGTGTGTATCCCTTGTCAAACACATGCTTGTACTTGCTGATTCGGACTTTGTCTCCAACTTTAAACTTCTTCTGTTGTAATTTGACTTGCAGTGGTTGATATATGTTTTCCAATAGTTGTTTCTCCTGAGCAGCGGTAACATCAACAGGTTTCATTTTGATAGTGCGATGTTTAGTGTTGTTGTAAGTATTCACCAAGTCATCAAGTATATCGGTCCACTTGTAGCTGCAACGAGCTGTGAATTCTCGCCACATTTTAGTCTTGAGTGTTCTATTGAAACGTTCACATATGGATGCTTTGAGATTGCTGAATGTTGAATACAGATTTATCTTGTGCTGCTTCATCAGATCTTTAAATTCTTTGTTGTAAAACTCTTTACCCTGATCAACATGGAGATTCTTAGGTACACGACCTTGCTGGAGTACAGACTTCATAGCACTAGTGACATCTACACCACCTTTTGATTTAATTGGAACTGCCTAGGCATATTTAGAAAATATATCTATGATTGTAAGCAGATACTTGTGTCCTTTATTGACTGTCGCATATGGAATCATCTCAACCAAGTCAGCTTGCCAAGTCTCGTCGAGACCTCGGATGTCAACATGACGACGTTTATAGTTTCTGCGAGCCGGTTTGTGAAGCTCATTAGCTATCACTGTCTTTTTGTCGTTCATTGAGTTTCTCAGTGAGATATTTGATATTATTTTGGTGAGAGGAAAGTACTGCTTTAACTTCCTCAATAGATGTCTGCAAATTTCCCACAGCAGCCTTCAGTATTACTATTTCAGAGTGTAAATGTGAAATAATCTCTTTCTGTTCACTGTCTATACTTTTATTCAGTTCAGACATCTGTCTCAGTACAAACTGCACTGTCGCCGCATCATGTTCATTTGAAGGATTACCGAGATTGCACAGCCTTTTATTCTCAATGTTATAGTTTCCATCAGAAGTTACATTGAAACCTCTACCAGCTGGCCCTCGTTGACCTAAGTTATTGTCCAGTGGACGTCCAAATATATCGATGCTCATGGTTGTGAACACTTTGACTGTCAATGTGTGAATGATTTAATTTTTCAGAAGCTTTTAATATATAACTCCAGCCTCCCTAAGCTCTTCAATAATTGACATGATTTCATTCGTGTGACTTGGATTTCCAGCAGCTTGAGATGCCATAAGTAGTCGCAAACGATCAACTAGTTCATTTGGATCATCCCAGTAAACATAGTCCATTGGTAATCTCTGTTTTCTTGCAATCATATATTTTGGTAACCCTTTACCGAACTTGGTGATAAAATCAGCAATGTATTTATTGAACTTGATTGTTGTATCTTCATAAATGGTACGATTTGGATCATAATTTTTCCTATGAGCGTTGGTATGTTGAATTATGTCCAAGTACTTTTTCTTATCATCTGGGGTGATGAGTGCATCCTCTGGTGATTTTCTAAATAATAATTCCAACAACCCAGGAGTTATTGGATAATTTTTTTCTTTGACAGTTATTGTATCATTTGCAAATGAAATAGGTGAATCACCCATATGCATTTCACCGCGTTTTCTGCGTACACCATATCTCATATCATTATCTTTATGTTTTTTACTTAAACGTTGTAGATAATTAGTGAGAAGAGGATTTCTACGAGCTGGAGTACTTGTTGATGGTGGTGGCTGAGTAATAGCAAGTGCTGTATTCTCAAATGAACTTTCATCATCTGTTATTAAACTGTTGTATACTTCTGGATCATCATATAAAGATTTTTCAACCTCTTGTTTTTCAACCTGTGGTTTTTCTTCTTTTTTAATATTTTCCCCTTTCAACTTTGAAGATTCAACTATACTCTGGAGTGGTGTCACAATAGGCTTGAACATTTCCTCCATTGCTTTCTCAGCTGTATCTTTACCCAACTTCAACATCTTGTGCTTCCGTCGGATGGCATCACTGGCTTGAGATATCTGATGCAGAATATCTTTCTGCTTTGATATTTCTTCAGGCTTCATGTTGACAGGTTAACGTCTACAGCATGTATGACTATCACACTCTAAAGTACCTCAATTTATACTAATGAAGCAGTCGAATCCTTTGCGATACCTACCACTGTTCAATTCACTGTCTTTATCTATTACCACAAACCCATATTTATTCCAACATGCCGAGCATAAATCTCTGAATGAGTTGTACGACATGTCTGTATTGACATGATCATTATAAATATGCTTCAGATTCATTTCATCTTGATGGAATAGCACGAGAAAGTTTGCATTATCTCTAATCAGATGCTTCGGTATTCGTGTATAAGTTTGACAGAGATAAAAGCTGTCTACATCCTTGTGTCGACCCATGCAGAAAAAAGCCTTGATGTGATCTTGTTTTTCACAAGCAACATCATCAAATATCATCAGGGAGTTAGGTTTAGCATCTTCAGGCTTGATTACAGCTTCATGTTCACTGAATGTGAAGAATCCAATACCATCAATCTGTTTAAGCAGCGTCTCCAGGAACTGATACTTTGGTTGGTTAAGAGACTTTGAGTAAAGATATATATTCTCAAACTTCAAACCGTTTGGATGTACAATAAGGGATAGTAGAGCGTTGGTCTTTCCACAGTTTGATGGTCCGCAAAACACTGCACGGATACTGTTGGGAAATAAAGCACCGTGTCGTTTGAGTTTCGCACCGGTTCCTTGAACAATTTGATCAAAATTGATAACTGGCAACTGAGCTCTTGGTTTGCTATCCATGACTGCTGATTGTATTCTGAGCTCAAGAGGTATATATACCGGCTTATATAGATAAGCGAATCAGTCTTTGATGTGACATGTCTGAGAGCAGACGTGGTGAAGGTTTATTCAACAACATAATCAATAAGCTTCCACTTGAACTTCACATACCAGGATATCAGTATTGTGGTCCGGGAACAAAGTTAGCTAAGAGGTTAGCTCGAGGTGATCCAGGCATAAATCCTCTGGACGCTGCGTGTAAGGAACATGATATAGCTTACTCGAAAAAATCGTGAAAATTTAGAAGCCCGTCACGAGGCTGATAAAATCCTTGCTGAGAAAGCGTGGCAACGATTTCAAGCAAGAGACGCTGCTATTGGTGAAAAAGCTGCTGCTTGCAGTGTGAATAAAATCATGAAGTTGAAAAGACGTTTCGGTATGGGTCTTAAAAAAGAAAAACCTATTACAAAGCGTAAGACAATTAAAAGAAAAACAATGAAGCGTAAGACAGTCAAAAGAAAGACAACCAAGAAGAAGGATGTTGCTCTGAGACAGATTGTTGATGAAGCTAAAAAGTCCATGCAGCCTGGTGGAGATCCAGTTAAAACAGCTCTTGGAGGTGCCCGCAAAGCTGTCAAGAAAGTTGGTGGGAAGAAAAACGTTCGATTGCCTCGTATTCTACCAGTTCCATCAAAGATTGGTGGAGTACTTCCATTCTTGATTCCCCTGTTTGCAGGGTTATCAGCGGTTGGTGCTCTAACAGGTAGAGCTGCAGGTGTTGCAAAAGCTGTGAACGATGCCAGCGCAGCCAAAAATCAATTAGCTGAAAAGAAACGTCACAACTTGAAGATGGAGGAAATAGCTGTAGGTAGAGGATTATACCTCAAACCTTACCGCAGTGGTATGGGACTTTATCTGAAATCATACCCAGAAGGAGCTTGCTGCAAGAAGTCAAAAAACCAGTAGAGCTACCACATCGAGCACTGACTAACATCGACTTATTAAAGTATGCCAAGCTGCTTAAAATTCCAAATTTTCGAGGAGTTTTTATGAGAAATGATTTACCAAAATCTGGACCAAAGACAAACGAATCAGCAATAATAAATTCAGATGATAAACTTGGACTTGGAACTCACTGGGTTGCATACAAGAAGAATCATAATCAAGTAATTTACTTTGACAGTTTTGGTAATCTACAACCCCCACAAGACTTGATGAAATATCTCGATGTAGGTAGCGTAAAGTACAATCATAAAAGATATCAAGACTTTGATACAATCATATGTGGACATTTGTGCTTAAAATTCCTGGCTGGACAACTATAAATTGAAGTGAGTCGGGACAACAAGCGTCAGTCATGGCAGAGTCATTCACCTTGACACTATCCGGAAACTCCTCCATACTGGAGGCAAATTATTTTCCGCCGATTGAGCTATCACCAACAAAAAATTATGTACTTGGACTCGTTAAGCTCCTGACATTCAATTCAATACCAAATATTGATGTTGGTGCTAATAAATTTTATGTGTCATCAAAAAGATCCAAAAGAAGTACAATCAAGAGATTTCAAGAAATAACTATACCAACAGGGAGTTATGAAATTAAAGATATTGAAACTTATATAAACAAGACATTACCTGAACTAAGTTTCACTTTAAAAGCAAACAACAATGAGTTGAGAAGTGAAATAAGATGTGATCAATATATAAATTTTGAGCCTGAAGATTCCATTGGATCATTACTTGGATTTACCAACCGCGTGCTTGAACCTAACACAGCACATAATAAATCTGATTTACCAGTCAAAATATTGAAAATCAATGCTCTGAGAGTCGAGTGCAATATAACTACTGGATCGTACATCAATGGTGAGAAGAATCACACAATCCATGAATTTTTCCCGAGGGTTCCAGCAGGATATAAGATAGTGGAAGTGCCAACAAACATCATTTACCTACCAGTCGCCGTACGAGCAATACACAACTTGAGGCTCCGCATTGTTGATCAGGACGGGAGAATAGCAAATTTCCGTGGCGAGACTATAACGATAAGACTGCATATAAAAAGTCTGTAATGGGTATCGTATATGAGACAAAGACTGGTAACGGGTATAAAAGGATTGCAGGATGTCCAAAGATTATCAGTCATCATCGAGCTCTGAAAGTGTTGACACGTCAAAACGCAGAGTTCCTAAAAAGTCTAGGACTAAAATTACGTGGAAAATTCACAAGATAAAAATAAATTTTTGTTGTCTAGCTTGTGTGATACCATGGCGGAAATCTTAGATATAAAAAAATCAATTATTTTCGATGAGTCTATTGCACACTATGAAGCTCATTCACACTTACCATATGCATCATCAACATTCAACAACAGTGATGAAATCAGGATTGCTGTTCAACATTAAGATCTGTGCTTGCTCCTAAGCAAGAGCACATTACATTTTTATGGAAGAATGAGGAAAGCTGATGGTACTGCTGTAAGTGCTACTACGAAGATGGTCAACATGGCTGTTTGTCATATGTTTGAAGAGATACGTTATGAACTCAATGGTGCAGAAATCGATAGATGTAAGAATGTTGGTATCACCAGTGTTATGAAAGGATACGCTTCTCTGAGTCCGGGACAACAAAATATTCTGGAAAATGCTGGTTGGATTGTTAATGAAGATGACAACAAGCTGACTGATAATAGCGGTTACTTTGATGTCTCAGTACCGCTGAGTTTCATTCTTGGATTTGCTGAAGATTATCAACGAATTATCGTGAATGCCAAGCATGAATTGATACTGATCAGATCAAATACTGATCAAAATGCTTATGTTGTTACCGTTGAGAATGAAAATGTTTCAATTACGATTCAAAAATTGAGTGGATTGTACCATACATAACAATGTCTGACAAGCAAAAAATCGAGGTGTTGAATTACATAACCTCCGATCCAGCTATTCCAATCAGTTTCCGGACTTGGGAATTGTATTAGTATCCACTGCTACCAGCTACCAACAAGCATATTTGGGTAATCAAAACAACAAATCAGCTTGAGAAACCTCGTTTTGTTATCCTTGGATTCCAAACAGCAAGAAAGAATCAATCGAATCAAAACGCAAGCGAGTTTGATCACTGCAGCATAAGAGACATTAAGCTGTTCTTGAACTCTCAGAGTTATCCATATGGAAATTTGAACCTCAACATTGTGCATAATCAGTATGCCTTGATGTATGATATGTACACAAATTTTCAAAGTTCTTACTATGGGAAAGAAGCTGAACCGCTATTGGCTAAGAAAAAATTATTTTTATTTATATTATATTTATATTATATATATATATATATATATATATATATATATATATATATATATATATATATATATATATATATATATATATATATATATTATAATATAATAACCATATTATTATTATTATTATTATTATTATATATTTAATTTACAAGCATGTATGGAATACACTCACATTTTATGCTTGTTAAGGTGGATCCTAGGAGCTCCGCCGTCCATCTTACGGCATGAAATAAATTATTTTTATTTATATTATATTATAAGCTGAACCGCTATTGGCTAAGAAAAAATTTCTAAGTACAGCACCTCTGTATATAATTGACTGTTCCAAGCAGAACGAGTCAATCAAGTCTGGACCTGTGGATATACGTCTGGAGTTTGAATCGTCAGCACAGTTTCCAAATCAAACTGCTGCTTACTGCTTAATAATTCACGACCGAATAGTTGAGTACAATCCCATCAGCAGCACTGTGAGAAAACTTACTTAATGGTACAGTTTGACCCCAAGCCCACCATACATTACATGTATGTGTGGGACTTTGCATCCAGACAAGCGAGGAAAGGTCCATGGGAACAAGCAGCAAGAGACGGAGAACGATTTCGCCGACGAATACAAGAATTAAATAAAATTATTGATCCTATACTAATCAATAAACTTATTGTAATTAAAAATAATCAATAAACTTAATGTAATTAAAAATTGCAAATAAAGAAAAAACTTTTTGTAATTTTGCGTTTTTAACTATAAACCTTACTAGAATAAGTATAAAAAATTATTTAGTATAAAATTTAAGTATAAAACAATTATTTAGAATAAAAGTTAAGTGCACATATCAAAACACAATTCTCTCACAATTTCTGTAATTGATTTCCCAGAGTGATTAATAAGCTTGAATTTATTATAATTGGCCCCAATGTAGTGTCGATTTAAAGTATTGCATAAGATTAAAAATTTCATTTTAAATATCATATCAGGATTGTTGAGATATTTCTGGTTGGTGGTAGCAGGGAAGAACGTTGAAAAGTGGTTTTCCAGATCGATTTCAACGTTGAGTCCATGATCTGTCATAACCGTTCTAATCCCAGTTAGCTTGTAAGTTTTTCCCACCTCAAGTTCACACATCCTCTTGAACATCAACGGGCTTGGAGTTTTATCTTCAACTTTGACACGCTTAAAAGTTGTTGATCTCTCAATTTCATGCATTGTATCGGTAACAGGATGTTTACGGTACGGTGTCATGATTGAGATTTCTTCAGCAGATTTCAAGTAGCAGATTCCAGCACGAGGTAGCAGATTTCAACAGCTGGTAGCAGGCTTCAGAAAACAGTTTCAGAACAGCAGATTTCAAAAGCTTGATATTTTCTAACACACAACACTATGGTACTTCACTCGTACTTCACTTCGATGAAGTATGCTCGCGGCGCGCTGCTTTTATAGCAAGGTAATGACGTCATCTACTGCGCAGTTGGAAAAATTCTAGAATAGTATGACTCATAATCTAAAAATAGAAACTGCGCAGTTATGATAGATGACGCACAAGAAGTTTAACATAACCTGAAATCATAAGTTAAATGGTGGGAAAGCATAAACATAACCTGTAAAAATGAGATGACGTCATCTACTACCCAACAGAAATAGAACAAAGAAAAACTGCACAGCTACGAGACCTTGAACCGGTTCAAACCTGTCTGATGACATCATCTACTACGCAGTTTAAAACTCTACGACGTAGTTTGAATAACCAATCAAATTATTAATTAACCAATAAGATTATCGAGTGGTGGGGGTAAAATCCAGAGATCGGGTTATAAAAAGGTTGAATTGAAGTAAGAGTCATCATTCAGTCACTCTTCGTTGTCAAGAACAGTAAAAATGGAGATCATTCTAGACGTTCAAGTATTCAGAGGAGCTGATAATCGCTTCATTGTTAAGGAGTTGGCCTCAATAACAATTCAACATGATATTGTTAATATTGAAGAGTTGTCATGCACACTATTTCAACCGCCATATCACTGGAAGGTGTTACCAGTCAACTATCAACGTCTGAATACCTGGCTGATCCGAAATTATCATGGAATCGGTTGGAATGCTGGAACAACTTCATATTACAAGCTCAAAGAAGTTCTCAATTATTTAACTTGTAATAAAAAAATTATTTATGTCAAAGGTATCGAGAAAAAGTTATGGGTTCAAAATTTAATTGATTGTAATAATAAAATTGTAATCGATCTCGATAATTTCAAATGTCCCTCTCTAAAAGTATGAAAATTTGTAACAATCATTTTTGTAATTATCATGATCGTTTATCTGATTTATGTGCCTTGGAAAATGTAAAAAATTTAAAAGATTGGTTTGTAAGCACTCAATAAATCTAAAATAAATGAATTATAATTGTTATTATTATTTCATCCTAACACATTTAATTCAGAATAGAATTAATTATTGTTAGTTATTAAATTCAAATAATTTTCCAACACTACTACTGATATTAATACTTATCAACAGATGGCGTAATGGTTTTGACTTTTTAATTATGATAATCAATAATCAGTTTTTGTTTTCTAAAATTTTATAATTAATATTTGTTTAAATTAAAAGTCATGCATTATTTTATATAACCATTTAAAAATAAAAACTGAGTATTGATTTTCAAAATATATAGAAGATTTTTGGATTTGACGATACAGAGCACATCAACCCCATATTAGTTTATCAAATAATACATAACTTTTAATTTAAATAAATATTAATAATATTAATAACAAAATATTATAAACTAATAATAATTATTTATCTTTTATTTAAATTAAAAGTCATGTATTATTCTATATATGTATATATAACTAGAAAATTTTTTTAATATTTATGAATTGACAGCTTTTACGCTCTAAGAATAAACTGATAGTAGATGGCTCTAGTACAAGAAGCGCGAAATTCAAACTATCATTATGATAAGAAACTTAAAAAATTATGATTAAGTATAACTTATTGAATTTGAATTATAAATATTAATCTTAAATTAAAAATGTGAGGAATTATAAATAAAAACAATGAATTATTTATATTGAAATCCAATATTTTATTGATTAAATAATTCCACTGGTCATTTTTACATCAAGACTAGAATTAATAAATTCAAATTTATTATATTTTCCACCATGGAAACGTAGAAACAGATAGTTTGAATCTATTAATTCATTCAAACTCTTCAGGAAGTTATCATCTTTTAAATGTTGAATAGTTCTAGATGGTAGATAAATGTTAAATTCATCGTTTAGATTGGCAACAATCCTAGTCCCAAACTGAGTTGTAATAGCTTTGATACCATTAATCTTATATTCTCGATTAAACTCCAAATGAATCATTTTTTTAACAGGAAGAATCCCAGTAAGACAATTAACCTCATTTATCTTGGTAAGATCGATGATTGATAGCTGTAAAAATTTTTTAATTAATTAAATGATTCTTCATTCAATTCATATTTTAATTAGACAGTAAATGAATACTTACAATTAGTAATACTGATAGGCAGAAGATGTATATCACCAATACTTCACTACTGTCTGTCGACAACTGGTACTTCACTGGAGACGTGTACTTCGTTTTTTATGAAGTACGCTCTCAGCGAGCTGCTTATATAGGCAGAAAATACTGCGTAGTTACCCCCACTCCTCTACCTCGAAACCGGTTTGATGACGTCATCTACTGCGCAGTAAGAAAATTCTAGAACAGAATGAGTCATCTACTGTGCAGTTAGAAAATTCTAGAACAGAATGAGTCATCTGGTTCGTGGAAATTTCCCCACCCCTTTCACAAAACAAGTCTAAACCTGTCTGATGACGTCATCTACTACGCAGTTAGAAATAGAACAAAGAAAACTACGCAGTTACGCGACCTTGAACAGGTTCAAACCTATCTGATGACGTCATCTACTACGCAGGAGAACAAAGAAAACTGCGTATGACCTTGAACAGGCTTAAACCTAAGGTTGACAAAAACCTCACCAGATGGTGTATCTTCTCGCATGTACTCGTCATACATGCAGTTTGAATATATTAATCTTTTCGGAATATAAACAATGAAATGCACCTGTGATCTAAGCAACTATAGTTGATGGTTAGATCACAGGTGCATTTTTTAACAAAATGGTGAATTCACAATTCAAAATGGCGGATAGCGGTCACCAGATGGCGGATTTCAGATAGCAAATTCAAAATGGCGGATTCAGAATGGCGGATTTCAGATAGCAGCCACCAGATGGCGGAAATCTGATTCAAAATGCCGGATAGCAGCCACCAGATGGCGGATTCAAATGGTTGATAGCAGCCACCAGATGACGGATTCAAAATGGCGGATTCAAATGACGGATTCACAATTCAAAATGGCGGATAAATTTTAAAAATGGCGGGGAAATGGCGGACAGTAAGATGACGGCGGAATTCACCACCAACGCCACCTGCAAAACTTCGACTATATCCTCAAACTGTCGGTAAAACAGGTCACCCATATCGACAAATGGTACTTAGCATGGACACGAACCCTCTGCTGGTAAAACAGATTCCTGTAATGCCGGTATCATCCCCAGCTTCACTACTCACCACGCTCTCTCTTGCGAGCTTGCCCTGATAGCCAGCGCTTTCTCAGTAAGTGTTGACTCCCAGCAGTTACGGTTAAGTTATACATCAAGTTGGCGGTAATTCTTCACTCAACAACAGTTGTAAGCAAATTGACAGAAATCTACGGCCGCAACTTGAATACAAGTTAACAATCAAACTTGTAGTTAAATTTCCTTTCAACTTTACTACAATTTGAAGGAAATACTTGTACAGCAAGTTTTGACGTCTATTTGCAGAGTAAGTTATAGGTAACTAATAGGTAATCGCTCGCTTTGCCAACTCTTTCCGTCAAGTTTGCTTCAAATTGCGGACGTAGATTGACAGTAAGTTATAGGTAAGGTGGCTATCAGGGTGGTAACCTGCATGATCAAAAAAGAAGAAATCTGGTCAACTGTCGCAGCCTACGCGCAGCGCCTTTTAAAAGAAAAAACCGCAGAAAGGGTCCAGTAACCAGTAGAAACTAGAAGCAGGCGTCGTGAGACGCAGTATGGACTAGATTGAAGTCATACTAACGCGATTCCGACCCAGTCTTCTCTGTAACATCTATGGAGAAAGAAGAGAGGAGGATGTTTAGTCGGTATTGTTGCAAAATAATATTGACTTCTGAGTCCAACATACCCAGGCAAACACCTAGTCCTGGCATACGTAAATGTATTTTACCTCCTGTATAAAAAAAAAAAAACTCCCATATATGCATACAGACATAGTGACAATATCCCGGGGTTAGTCAAGAAAGCTTACTGTGACCTTAAAACGCCGAGATCTGATGAAATCTCGATTTTTGCAAAACGGGGTAAAAACTGTAACTTCTCGATTTTTGAAAATCTTCGATTTTCTTAGCGGGAAGTTAAAAAACATTGTTAATAATTTAAATTGTTGTTGGTATACATTTAAACAACTATAGGACTCACTTCTACCATAAGTTTTGCCTTGCTTAAACTAGACGTAAACTTTACGTCCAATTCCGGCCCCACGTTTACGTCAACTTGATTTCATTTGTGCCAACTGAGGATCCCTATACGATTCAAAAATGAAACAAAATCAATAATTGATAACCAAGTAAAATTTAGCGCAGGTGATATATCGGCTGCTAATAAACTCTATATCTGTTCTGACAAAGTTAATTGATAAAATTTGGTAAAAATCTGTAAAAACCCGAGTCGAAGTCTCCAACGTTATTCCAGCGTTTCCAACGTCTCAAACGTAATTCCAACGTTTCCAACGTTACAAGCGTTAATTCAATGTTTTGAAATTTGCAAATAAATAAACCCGAGTCAGAATAATAAACCTACATGAGCCTACATGAACCTATATGAACCTACATCAGCCTACAGAACAATTTACAATTGTTTTTGATCGATATTATTCAATTTATAAATTAAATTTTTAAGTTCTTCTATCAATAGTTTTTTAGTTACTATTGAAATTTATTTGTAGTCGACTATTCGATATTAGTATGAGTGTATTTTGTGAGGTTGCATTGATCAATTAAAACAATTAAAGATAAAAATATCGATCAAAACAATTAAAAATTATCCTGTAGGCTCATGTAGTTGGAAACATTGGAATAACGTTAGAGATTTTGACTCGGGAAGATTTTTTTTTTATGTTTATGCACGGAAAAAAATTACATGAGAAAATTAAGCAAATAATGATGTGAAGTTTACATTTTTAAATAATGTAGCAGTTAAAAAAAAATACTGTTAAATTCGCAAGATTGAAAATTAAAAAATTACATCTATGTACGATGCACGATGAAGTTAAAAATTATTTTTTTAAGTAATATTTTAGAAGAAATATTTTAGAAAACAAAAAATTTTTTCTTTTCTTAACTCACAGAAAATGAGGTTCCCCGTTTTGCCCCTCAACCACTTATTTCTAATGTAAACTTTGCATTTTTCCAATGCAAAATTTACAAATTTTATAATCCTAATTTTACATTTTTTATTGGGTAAAATTTATATTTATACTTATAAAAATTTGGAATAAGCATTGAAAATTTCAGTTAAAGAAATTGCAGATCTCATAAGTGAAGAAATCTGCCTAGCTTCAAGTGCGACGAATTTTTCTGTGTATTAAAATTTTCTCAGTGATATCAATTTTTATAGAATATTAATTTTACATGGTTTTTACGAATTCTATTTAAAGATGAGCCGAATTTAATTTCCACATGAAAAAAAAATTTTTTCTTCACTTTTTGAGGGTACTGCATTTTGGCCTCACAAAATAAAAAATTGTTTGATGGAATAGAAAAATTGAAACAAAAAAATTCAAATTTAAACAAAAAAAAATGAAATTTTGAAATAATTGAAATTTAAAACTTTTAAAAAGTTTAAACTTCTACAAAACCTTAAATTTTCGAAATGAAATTTTTTTCAACAATTTAATTTTTTAAAAGAGATTCAAATTTTGACAGAAATTTAAGACGATTATTAAGTAGATTTCTTTAGAAACCTATCTGTTGTAGCCTGTCTCATGTCGTAATTTTAAGGAAATGTTGTCATGATATGTTTCATTTCATCGAGTTATGACGAAAAATAATTGGCTAAAAAGTTTAAATATATATATGTGATATAACGTGCTATGTCAACAGGATTGCACCCACAGTTCTCAACCGATCGTCATGAAATTTTGTTGGCTCAATTTGTGGATCAATACCAAGATCAAGTTTGAAGATCTGAGCAAATCCGGCCGGTTAATTTACGAGTTATAGATATTTGGAAATTTTTTTATTTTCAAAAAAATTAGAATTCGGTCAATTTTATGAAAATAGTTTTCAAACCGTGGAAGATCCCAGATAGCAATATGACGTCTTTTACAGTTCTTAAAGAACTCTTATTTAAGATTTAGACGTCAGAATTTTGATCAAAATGAGGTCTCCAAGACGTTTCGAGGACGTCCAATGCGCCACCTAAAGAGTGAATCAGGACTTCATAGAGAGAGTTCTTAAAGAGCTCTTTTTCTGACTTCAAAAAAAGAGTTCTTAAAGAAGTCAGAATTAAGAGCCCTTTCTGACTCCAGAAAAAAATAGTTCATAGAGGGTGATTTTCAGGTTTTAATTCTAATTAATAATAAAAAAGAGCTTAAATTGAGAATAATCAAGTATATTAAAATATATTTTCTTCGAAGTAAAAAAAAAAAAATGCTATCGCTCGCAGCTTAGAATATGAATTTACTAGCGGTCACCCATCCAAGTATTTACCATGACTAATGCTGCTTAACTTCAGTGATGTGGTGTCCTCTGGTCTGCCTTGGCTATAGCTGCTCCTAATGAGATAGTAAATTTTTTTTTTCTACATAAGCTCTTATGTTCACATAAGATTATAAACGACTTATAGCAACGATAAAAAACTTGATATCAACTTTTCTACCCAAAAATAAAAAAAATTACCTTTCGATTTAATTATCGATAATGATTTAATTTTTAATAAGTAGAATTACTGAACGTTTTGTTATTTATGATAATATTTTTATAATACAAAAATAAATACACAGCGAAATGAGTTCACTCGAATGCGATTATTTTTATTTTTCTATCATTTTAAAAATTCTTCAATAACGTGAAAAAAATTTTTCTGTTCCTTATTTTGACGACGTACATAATCAGAAAAAAAACCTATTCAAGAGCTCCTATTCTTGATGTCTTACGAAGTCAGAAAAAAAGAACTCTTAACGAGCTCATATTTTTAATGTCTTGGAAAGTCGAAAAAAAAGACTTCTTAAACAGCTCATTTTTTTGACTGCTTACGAAGTCGGAAAAAAGACTTCTCAAAGAGCTCATATCTGTGATGTCTTATAGAACTTAAAAAAAACCTTCTTAAAGACTTCTTAATTAAGAGTTCCGAAAAATGAGGTCTTTAAGACGTCACATTTGGAGTTCTCAAGGAAGTTTTTGAAAAGACATCTTTAAGAAATCCTTCTGACTTGGATGTTGTCTGGGATAACTCAAATCTATGAAATTTATCTTCAATTTTACGTAATCTTTAATTTATGCTATTATTTGTCTAATTTTGATTATTTTTAGAATTCATTCTGCTACTTTAAAAAATTTGAAAAAATTTTCCAACACATGTATTTCCAGCCTTCATTTATCTTTAAATAATTTTTTATCCGTAAAAGATAGCTTAAATCTATTAAATTAATGTTAAAATTTATACAATTATCTTCAGTTAAGCTTTTACTTGCCCACTTTTGATAATTTTTTTTTCTTTTGATAATTCGGAAAATTAAAAAAAAAAATAAAAAAATTAATCTTCGACTTTTAACAGTAAATAACTTTTATATATTACAAACCCCATTTTGCAGGAAAATTTCTTCAGAAGCTTTATAAAACATTTAAAAATATTTTTTAAAACAAAGATTCACCCTAAGAAGAAAAAAAATTATTATTGTAATATTTTGTCTTTAAATTACAAATTTTTTTCAATATTCATCCAATAAATCTACCTATCCATATCGAGTGTGGCTGAGTGGTGTTTTTTAATTTTCATTCAATAAAAAAAAAATTAAGAATTCACTCCGTGGAGTGAATTCTATTGATTAATATAAATCAAATCCATCTCAGTTTGAATTTCACCCTCGAAAATAATAATACAATTGAATATCATCATTCTGCAAATTTTTTACAGTCAACATATGTATATATACATCAGTTTTCTCGCAGCAATTTAATGACATTAAAATTAGCTGTCACTTCACAATTGTTTTCATTTTTTTTAACAAATAAATTATAGCAAAAAAAATTATTTAAAAAAATGGACTTGTAGAAATTTTAATATATTAAAAATGAAATTTTTTAAAAATAATTTTTCCCTGAATAAAAAAAAGTATTGAGACAAAGAAAAAAGTATTAAAAAGAATTGGATTGACTAGAAAACCAATTCTTTTCAATACTTTTTTCTTTGTCTTAATACTTTTTTTTAATCAGGGTTGATAATAAATTTTTTTGTTAAAGAAAATTAAAAATAATTTTTTAGAACAAATTTTTTTTTGCTCGACGGGCAGAAAGCGTCAAATTTCGGCCCGCTGTGCTAAACGAAATTGCCACTTTCTGCCTTCGTCGAGCAAAAAAATAGCATACACTCCTCGGGAAGTAAATAAGAAAGCCTCAGATCACATGTTTGTTGACCTCGGCTTCGCCTCGGCCAACAATTACATGTGATCTGAGACATTTCTTACTTTACTTCCCTCGGTGTGTAATATACTATTGATAAAGAAAATAAAAAAATTGTCAAGTGACAGCTAACTTTAATGTCATAGCAATTTAATGAGAGATATTATTTCTTTGATCACATATTAAATATTATTTAATTATTAACCGTTCCTCTCTGATCAACATTTTTCAGAAATGTTTAGTTGTCGAGATCTAAGTAACAGATCTCGCATTATTTAATTTAAATAATGCATTATTTAAATTTTATCATCAACTAAATTATTGGTAAGTGAGAGTTGCGGTCACGCCAACTGGTGATCAAATTTGAAACTAGTGTAACCAGGTCAGGTGTTGAATCACCGTACAGACTGCGTGTAAACAAATCCATTTGTTTACGTATAATTTCAATATTTTTTCGATCAAAATTAGTTTAAAAAATTATTTTAAATTATAAGAAGAATGTTTTTATCAATAAATGAGATTTTGGATCACTTGGGTTCTACACCCAAGAGCCGAAACTTTATCGAGGGTGAACAAGTTGTGAATTCTAACCACTTAGTTTACACAGGAATTTTAAATGAAAATAGTGAACAATATAAGTTGTTGTCTTACTGTATACAATCCTCGAAAAATCGAGATGATCCGCACGAGATAAATACCGTAATTACCAAAACTGGAAAAATTGTTTCATCGATATGTAGCTGTACAGCTGGACTAAGTGAACGGTGTAAACATAGTGCTGCGGTATTATTATTTTGTACTCGGTAAAATTTACATTTTAAAAAATTTTCTCTACAATGTAATTATCATTTAAAGTTTAATCATTTATATTTTTATCATTTCAGTAATGATTTGACTAGTTTAAAAATAGAAACATCTACCGACAGAAAATGTCTTTGGAGTGCGCCACGGGATTCTTGTTTAGAGCAATATAATGCAAAGCCTTTGAGTGAGCATAGTTGTTTTAAGATCAAAAATAATCATCTGGAGTTGGACAAGGATGTCAAGAAATTAATTAAGGAAAAATTGTATTCGAAACATTTGAAGTCATCTTTATCGGAGCATGCGTATGGGCGTGAATGATTGATTTTAATAACTAATTTTTTTTCTATTGAAAATTATGATGAAGTAGATATAGTTAAAAAAAAAAAATATATATATATATATATATATATATATATATATATATATATATATATATATATATATATGATTCTTTTTTTCAGCTATCAACAAATCAAAAATATTCACGCAATCAATTTTGTATATATTTCAAAGTTAAAGAAAATTCTATTTTCTTTAAATTTACGATGAATTCCTTATGCTTATTTACAATTTATATGTCAACTGCTTCATTTTTAAAAGTTTATTTTTATATATTTTTATAGAATATTTACTTCATTACGCATTTTACAATTTTTGGACATATTTTTATTTATACATCGTATTTTATACATTGTTTTTAAATTTATTTATAATAGAGCTGGAAGACATACTCCACTACTTCACACTGTTGAGACTCTACCACCTGAATACCTTCGACAGATTGAATGTTTGATATCTCACTTATCCTCGTCATCAATCCTTTCTACAATTTCCGATCAAACTTTTCGACCTCTGCGAGAATGTTGTCAAAAAACTTACGAACAATTAATAGGAGATCCTTTTCATATTTGTAAAGAAACAAAGAAATTTTATAGTGTATGGCAAAACGAACGAAAGTTTAGAATCACGGGTTCTCGATGCTATGAATTGTACACATACCGAAAAAATCTAAAACCAGATTGGCAAAAAAAATCTCTCAAATATTTTTATCCAAGCACTATTTCTAATGCAGCTATAAACCACGGTTTAAAATTTGAATCAGATGCAAGAAAAGCTTATGAAAAATATGCTGGAGTAAATGTATTTCAATGTGGTCTCGTAGTTCCAGAAAATAACCCTTGGCTTGGTTACTCTCCCGACGGAGTTATATTCGAATACGATAAACCTGTCAAGTTGATTGAAATCAAATGTCCACATGAAGGTAAATCTTTGAGTATGGATGATATTATTTCTAACATACAAAAAACTCCGGAAGACAATAACAATTTAACTTTGAAAAAAAATCATAAATATTATGGTCAGGTTCAACTTGGGATGGGTATTTTGAATATTGAAAAAACGGATTTTATACTATTTTCTTCTCATGACAAAAGTATGAAAATTATATCTGTTGATTATGATAAGAAATTTGTAAAAGACTTATTTATATCCTTAAAATTTATATTTTTCAATCAAATGTTGCATTATGCTTGCGAAAGTAAGCAACATAATTAAAAACTTGTACGAAAACAACTATTTTTGTAAAAAAAACTTTGTTAAACACTTCAAAAATATTTAAGCATGTTTATGTTTTCAACTAATAATTTTTATTATGAAGTTTTAATAAATTCTTACTTAATTACATTTATTATCGTGTCTTAATTATTAATCTGCATCATTTGACATAAATTTATCATTACTTAAAATTGAAGAACTTAAATTAACAATTGCACCAATAATTGTTAATATTTCTTTGCCCTTGTGAACAAGGCCACTTGGCATTCGTGAACCCAACACTTTGAATACTTTAAGTCTTTGATTAGATCTTTCTACATAAACTCGTGCTCTGGCAATTTTCGCATTTAACCGCGATTCTTCTCGGGAAAATTGCTGTTTTTCTTTCTTGAATGGAGGGCGAATGAGAGTTATATCTTTGTCTTTGCATAATTTATCAACCTTAAACCCTTTGTCGACCATTATTGCTTCACCTTTCTCTAATAAATCTAAAATCTTAGACTGTTCAAATATAGCATCATCCGAAGATCTCCCTCCATACATTGAACTAATGTAAGACAACGATCCTCCAGGAGTCACTCCAGTCATGAATTTGATGGTATATGTACTTTTATATCGTGAATATGTTGCTTGTTGACAGCAAAGTGACTTTGGTTTTTGTATGAAGATTTCAGTACAGTCCAACACTACTCTAACATTTCTAAAGTCATTAAAACATATCGGAATATTCCTAGAGATTTCATCTTTGCCTGGAAAAGGTATTCCCTGTTCTAAACAAACGTAAAGCATGTCGATCATCTGCAGAATAATTTTACGACAATGTGACTCTGAAGAGTATTTGAATATGACGGTTAAGACAGCATACGACAAATTATGTTTTAGTTTGACAAATGTCATGATAATTTTGCTACGCAGATGCATTCTTTCGGACTCGTATTTAGGAAAGCCGTCCTTAAAAACATCAAGGATGGTATTTAAGATATCAAAACTCACAATCCCGGTTAAAGTGTTCAGTTCCTTCTCATTACTGATCATATCACAAAAATCAGTCATCAAATCACCACTTTTAATCTGAATACCAATATCAATGAACTTTTTTGCAGACCTTTCATCATTCTTCACTGACAGCATAGCCACAACGGATCCATCATCATTTAAACCTGAAGTAGTAGGATTCGATGGAGTATAATCCAAAATATCTGAATTTTTGTGACCATCAGAATCAAAAGTCAATTCATTAGTCGTTAAACTTGCAGATAAATCTAGTTCTTGATTATTAGTAGTTTGAGTATTTGAAACTATCATATTTTTCTTCTTGTCTCTTTGAATTTTTTTTTCTCTGTCATTATTCATTTTAATTCTTGATGTTGTTTTTATTTCAGTACAAGGTAAATTACAAGAAGGTACTGCAGTTTTTTTAATCGTGCTTTGCCTTTTAAATCATTATCTATAGAGAAGATGAGTTTTTAAATTAATTTTATAAACAACAAAACTATGTTATGAGCTAAAAATAAATTTAATTACCTACCTGAGAAGAAATAATCAGATTTCTTAAAGTGCAAGGAACAAACTTGCATATTATCCGAAATCCTCTTTCCTATTTTTAAAACTTTTTGCCAAATTTTTCGACAGTCCATTTTCACATCCGTTCCGAAAATGTCTTGAATTTTAATGAAATTTTCATTTTCCTTTGGAAAATGATGAAACCGAACGTCAAAATCCTTGCAAGCCTTACTGTGACACCCATACACACTACAAAATGTTTTATGTTTATTTTCTTTTGGAGGAAAGCGTACTCCCAACGAATCATCGACACTGTCCATCATTACATATATTTTTTTTTAATTAAAAATAGATTTAATTGCAAATATAACGTTTGTTTACTACTACAGTTTATAATGTTATTATGACAGCTGACCTGGTTTCAGTAGTTTCAACTTAAGCCACCAGACGGCAATACCAGTTCTTACCATTTACCAATACTCCTTATATAATCTGGTTAAAGAGACACCCCACGCGAAAAGTTTGTCATAAAAAGTTGAGAAAATCAAAAGTATACGCGCATACACACACACACACACACACACACATAAAGCTTGCCTTAGCTTACGGACAGTCAGGGTATAATGTTGAGTCGTCTCGTGCCCTATCGGACGAATTCTCACACTTAGAAGGTTATATTTAACCTCTAAAAAAGTAAAAATTGTGACTTTAAATGTGGTTTACATGATAAATTCGCCTTTAAAACGAATTAAAATTGAATTAAATATGTGTTGTGTAGTTATTAATTTTATCACCTTACGAATTAGAAAAAATTGTGTGATTTTTAAAACTTAATTTTCGAGTACTGCTTTGTATTATTTCAAAACATGTTCACAATAAACAGGTTTTATTGGATGGGTTATTTTTTGCAATCATTCAAGGACAAAAGAAACTTTGACAATATTTCTTGAAATTATGGAAGTAACATATCTGCTGTACTTAACAAATAATTGTCAATCTGTTATTTATGAATATTTAATACTTTCAAGTGCCTATTTAAAAGTATTAAATACAGTATATGAATGAAAAATATAATTTCTTTTAAATTTTAATTTATAATTATACCATAATTATAAATTTAAAAAATGTTTTTTTATCTCCGTAATCGTAGTGTGAGAATCATCATACTTGGTTTCGTAATTCTCAGTATTTACATGTACTATCGTACTACTGTGGATTCGTACAATAATTTTATCGAATTTGTAAATACAAGTAAGTATTACATATTTTTTTATTGTTTTTTTTAATTTAAAATCTAAGTATAAAATGTTTAAAAATATTTTAGGTAATTTTTCATCTAACCGCGAATTACAATTTGATAATGTCACTGTGGAATTATCATTTATGTTATTGCAAAAAAATACAAGTTTTGAACATCCAGTTACTAAGTCAAGTATATCACACAACGCCAATAATTTATCAATTTCGACGTCAGCATCGCCACAATCAATACTATTGATAAATAATTCTATTAGCCTGCAAGTAAATAATAGCAACATTACTTCAGCCTTACCATTAAAATTATTAGTTACAAATTCAAGTTTTGCAACATTGATCCATGATGACACCGCACGTGCTATTTACCAAGGTGGTCATGACGTAACAGTACCTGAAAAATGTCCAATGAATGGTAAAAATATGAATCTAGTCATAGTTGTTACTTCTGCACCATCTCATATTGAAGCCAGAACAGCTATTAGACAGACGTGGGGACATTTCGGTCAGAGAACCGATGTTAGTATAGTTTTTATTCTTGGAACGACTAATGATCATAAATTGGAGAAACTTCTTCAATACGAACAAAAACTTTATGCAGATATAATACGAGGCAGATTTATTGATTCTTATAATAACTTAACATTAAAAACAATATCATCTTTGGAGTGGAAAGATACATTCTGTTCAGATGCTAAATTTCTACTTAAAACAGATGATGATATGTTTATTAATGTACCAAGACTGTTATCATTCATCAAAGCACATGATACGGAAACAAATGTGATATATGGAAGATTAGCAAAAAATTGGAAACCAATTAGAAATAAGAAAAGTAAATATTACATTTCATTGGAACAATTTAAGCAAAAAGTATTTCCGGATTTTACAACAGGGCCAGCATATCTATTATCAAAAGACGTTGTTCATAAACTTTATGAAGCTGCATTAGATCAAACTTATTTAAAGCTTGAAGACGTATTTACAACTGGTATTGTTGCTCATAAAATTGGCATTAAGCGTATTCATGTAAGTGAATTTTTAAATAAAAAAATCTCATACAATCCGTGTAATGTCCAACGTGGGATAAGTCTACATATGGTTAAATATGGTGAACAATTTGATCTTTGGAAAAAATTATTAGATGGTAAGAGTAAATGTTAATTATAAAAGAAAACATCCAATTATTAATTTGAATTTTATACTGAAAAAGTATTCAATCTCAAATTAAACATTTTATAGGAAAGATACAATTAATTACCAATTTCTTAACGATTTTCGTATTTTGAGATTATTATTGTTAAATAACAACGAGATATTTTTTATTATTATTCACTTAATTTAAAAAGTAAAGATAATTAAAAATCTGTTCAACATGGCATTTAAGTAATTTTAGTTTTAAAGCTCGATCTTAGGGCTTAATTGTCACAAAATAAATCATAATTTTTGTTATAATTATATCTTACGAATAAGTTGAATACTCATATAATCATAAATTTTCGAGAATCTCTTAAAATTCATGTCAGCATATTATTTACACTCACAAAGTGTTTTTAACAATCATACTTTCACATTTATTTCAGAATAAAATTACTTCATTTTCTATTTATCATTATTATCATTCCGTTGAATTATCTTAAGTATATGTCTGACGATAATTTCATTAGCTTGCGTACATCAACAAGCTATTTTTTTCTTAAGAAATTGTAAATACTCAATTTTGATCTTTAACTTAATTTAACAAACGTAAATTGTATACTGTTCTGTAAAGTACTACTTGACAGATTATACATGATAATGAATTGTATTATTATTATTATTATTATTATTATTATTTTTACTATTATTATTATTTATCACTAAATTTTATTTTTAGCTAATTGATCAAATATTGCAAAGTGAACAAAACAAACATTTTTTAAAAATAAAACACATTTAAAGCATAAAATACTACTAACAATTTTGTATTAAATGAATGAAGTATTATTAGTTTAAACTATTTTTTTCAAGATCTGTTAATACTGTGATAAATTATTTACTTAAAATAGCCGTTTTGTATTATTTTTAATTAAATTGTATTCGTTTTAATTTTTTATTAATCGGAAAATTTTTTAAACGTGCAATAAGAATTAACTTTTCTGAAAAAAATTCGTATTTTACTTGATTATGATATGTTCACATTTAAGTCAATCATAAAACAAACATTACATTTTTACTATGGTTTCTACACCATATATGCTTGATAGTGATTAGTCTGATAATATCAATTTTCCAATATATGTTTAAAGCCATTAAAAAGAAATTAGAGATGAGCCATGACTAATAAGTGTTTTTGAATAAATTGAAAAATGTTCAAGTAATTAAAATACATGCCATAATTTATATAGATATCTTATAATTTGTTTTAAAATACTTTCTAAAATTTTATTTGTCATAATTTAAAAATAATTGTCATTTTCAGCAAAGAGTAAAAATCCCGTTCTGAAATAATTGTATATATTATAGTGATTAATATTTACACCTACATTATAAAAATACAAAATAATAGGTAACGAAATAAATAACGAGTACTATACATTGAGAGACTTGTTATTATGCTCTCATTTTATTTTTGAATTCAAGGAATCATTATTTTATTTATATACTCATTTACTTAATTCTGGTAATTGTGTTTTGCGAGCATTTTCATTTTACGGTCATTGTAATTAAGAAAAAAATTAAACGTTATGCAAATGATGACGTAACTAGAACTAAGTTTTCCATTTGTTGACATTATAGATGAATGGATAGTATTCTCATATACCTGTATTTTTTTTGTAAATAATAGATACAATTATAAAAATGATTAAAGTTTATTTATGTAATGTAAAATATAGTGTACAAATATTGCTTGCAATATACTTTAGTTAAATTTAAATAAATATAAAATGAAAGTTTGCTTTATTAAAACAAATGGGTTTTTTACTTTATTAATATTAATATCATGTAATAATTATCTATATGAATTTTATTGAATGCTTAATATTAATTTAACTGAAAAAAATTATTTTGATCCACTAAAATTATACATATTTTCATTAACTAAACATAACGATAATTTCAATATCATGGACGAAAATTTTTTTTTATTTAAGATAATTGTGTGACAGTTTCTTCATGCTTACTAATAAATATTATTGTAATGTTCATTCAAGAGACTTTTCAATTTAATTTGGTTGAAAGTGATCTACTGCTTCTTAAACAAATTACTTTAATAATTGGGATTCATGTTATTTTAAAGAAAAAAAATATTTTTATTTCTTAAATTTTACAGTATAAATCTAACTCCGTCTTTGATACTCGTGTAGTTATTTTATCACGTAGATACGTTAAAAAGTGTGAGTAATACGAAGTTCTTTAGTAATAGTATGTATACTATTTATCACTTCCTTCCTTGATAACATTTGACTATTAAACATTATAATTTCTTATTTTATTTTTTGTATTTAACTTATTTTTTTTTGTAGAGAATTTTGAAAAAAAAATTTACTTCTTAGGAGAAGCGTTTTTTTTTTCATCTAAATTTGAT
This sequence comes from Cotesia typhae, assembly GCF_013202065.1. NCBI lineage: Eukaryota > Metazoa > Arthropoda > Insecta > Hymenoptera > Braconidae > Cotesia > Cotesia typhae. The sequence goes on along the minus strand of NW_027423712.1, from coordinate 3,580,327 downwards.
CTCATAGAGTTTTAATGTCATTTTACGATAATAAATAATAAAAACAGGTAAATTCCATAAATATCATAAATTGAAAACTAAGTTTATATATGAGCTGCCTTTTTACGATAGTGCTTTATTTTTTCAAGCGATCTAGATGGAATTTGTTGTCTTTATTGTTAACAAACAGAAAGTAATAAAATGTGCAATCACTGGGTAGATTTCATAGCAATTAATCAGTTATTTTATGAAAATAGATAAAAATCAGTCCATTTTATTTAATTTTTCTCAGTCATAGTGAATAATTTAAAAAATATGTTTTCGTTATTTTAAATTTATGTAATTTTATTTTTCTTGTAGATGATTTATTTATAATTATTCTATAAAACATAAAACTGTTCTTCATGATTGAAATCATATTCCATAAGTTTAGCTGTGGAAAAGACATGTATCTCATGCGTCTAAAATAACTAATTTTCTTTATAAGTATAAAAATCAAATTTATTATTGTAATTTAGAATGAAAAACCACTAATTTTTTTTTTTTATTTTGACCCGCTTTTCAAACTTCTGTCTCGATGGGGGTCCGGCCGAGACCGGAGAGGGACTCCAGGCTGATCGATACGTTAAAATTTTTTTTTCAGCCTAGAGAATAATGCTCCTTAAAAAAAAAACTATTAATTATCAAAACCAAATTAATTCAAAGATGTAGAATCATGAAGAGAAAATAATTCAGAACTATTTCATAGCAACGTATTGGTATGTAGTCACAACTTTTTATGCTCAGAGCTCAAATTTTATAAAAATAATCCATTACAATTATAGTATATACTAGATAATTAACTAACGATGATTGAATATTAATTTTGTTATTTATCATTTACTATTGATACAACTTGAAATATAAATTAAAACAATCTGGAAAATAATGTTTTATTAACAAAATATTACCTAATTAAACATCTCATTTTTTATTTACAAGAAATTTTTGTACATTTTTATATTAATGAATGTGATTGGACAAATAGCACCACTAACACCCAAAATTGAAGAAAAGTCTGAAATAAAATGAAATATTTATTAAGAACAAGTTTTCTTTTATATTAAGTTTTAATTATAGTAATTTACTTACAATATAAATAATCACAAATATTCGTGCCAAAGGATATCGTCTCAAAAAAACTCCAATTCTGATACTTATTGTATCCAATGCAGAATAAGCTCTTTTAACTCTGCGGGTGACACCGGTATCAAATGGTGTTTCTATTAAAAATGTTGGAACTTGAGATTTTGTATCGTCAGTATCATTGTAAGTTTTTCTTGTAGTTCCGATTAGCCGTCGATATTCTTGCTATCAACACAAAGACCAGTCAATAATTATCAATTAAATTTGAAATTGCTTTCATAATTTTTATTTTATAAATTTCACATTTCTATAATCTATAAAGTAAATAAATTCAATATTTTTATCAAATATAAAATGGAAGAATTTAGACTTTACTTCAATAAATAATGTGTAAAACTATCAAAATAAGGATATGAATACTTTTTAAATTATATTATTATAATAATCATTGATTACTTTTGTATTAGGTCTCGAATTAAAATTTTTGGAATTTTATCTCCGGGAGATTTTAATCTTTTTTTTTGAAAATTTTTTGAGTTGCCAAAATTTTTCAAATTTCAACAATAATTTACAAATAAATTCAAGAGTTAGTTCAAAAGAATTTTTTTTTTAGATTTTTTGACGTCTTTTGACTAATATAATAACTCGAAATTTTTGAAAATTTAATACTTTCTCAACGGAAACTAAAAAATTGCTTGACTTAGAAGTGTCGAAATTGGAGCACTCCATCCCCTTTGCAGTACTAGTGCAATATTGATTAAAAGACGTGCAATATTGATTAAAAAAAATCTTTAAGGTACAAGTATAAAATTATTACTTTCTCTAATTGTAATCGTAATGCATTTCTATCTGAAGTCAAAGCTTCAAGTTCATTCTGTTTTGAAACTAATGTTTGAGTCAGTGCTGACAATCGTGACTCAACCGCACTTGATGGTGTTGATATTGCTGATAATTGTGATTTTAAACGTGAAATTTCATTTTCTTGTTTTCTTGATTTAGCAGAAAAGTTTTCATTCTGTAAAGTCAATTCTTCTTTGAGCAGTCGAAGTTTCTAAAAAATAAAAAATATAATATTAAAAAAAAAAAAAAAAGTCGATAGATAACTCATTTGTTTTCAATGACAATACATGAAAATTACTAACTTCCAAGAGTACTCGGGCATCTTCTTCAGCTTCAACGCGTTTCTTTTTTTCACTTGAAATAATTCCATACGCCTCTTTGTTGGCTAAAATGATTTTTTTGTTAATTTCTTCAATTTTTAAATCAGCATTTACCAATTCTTCTTGAGTAGTTCTCAACTGTTGAGACAATTCGTGATTTTCTTGTCGAAGTAAACTACACTCTTGTTTTAATTGATCAAGTTCCATATTCGTACTATCAGCAACAACAGGTAAATTACTATTTTTTAGTTCAGCGATTAATTTGTCTTTTTCTTGCAATGTCTTCAATGCCCTCGCTCTATGTCGTTCTAATTCTTCCCTTGTCGACTGTAAGTCTATTCGATTTCTTTCTAATACTATTTGTAAACCAGAAATTTCTCTTGCGTACTGTGTTATTTCAATTTCTTGTGATCGTAATTTTTCTTTTAATAATTGAATTTCATTTTGATTATCATTATACTTTGGTAATACAATTTCTTGTTCTTGACCATTATTTGGAATAACTTTATAAGTTTTACAATTATCATAATTTGAAACAGTCGTTAAATCATGCATTTGTTTCACAGTTTCCAATTTATTTTCTATCACAATATTCTCAGGTAATACTTCATTTTTAAGCTCTTCCGTTGTTATTTGACCCTGCTGATAGTCAGTATACGGCAAACTATTTTCTGGTTCAGGAAAAAACTCATCATCTGGTACGTTAACAATTAATGTATGTCGAAAATCTGGTGAGGATCTACTGCTGGCAGCGGAATATTCTGAAATAACGTCTTTATTATCAATTGAATGTTCAACTGATAAAGAGGATCGCGTTGATGATGAATTGAGTATTGAATTACTGATTAATTGTTTTGAAGGGGAGTTCATTGCTGAGTGAAAGGAAGAATTAAATTCATCCTCTCTATTAATAAAAGTTTTTAAATTGTTTATACTTAAAGAACGTCCATTGCTTTGAGATGAATGATTAGGTAAACTGAAAAATAATAAATTATTATTATTAAAACAAAATAAATCAATTTTTTTTAATATTATACATATATTAGAAATTAACTTAGTTACTCACCTATGTTCCCATGTTACATCTGTGAGGTGATCATGTAAAACTACATCATTTTTATCTTTACTCAATACAGCAGCAGTGTTTTGGTCAATTTTGTTTAATAAATTTTCAGCCTTACCAGCCAGATCTGATAACCACGCCATAGCGCATTGTAAAACAATGAAAATATTTTTTTTTTGCTTTATAAAACTGAAAAAAATCGTAAACATTACATAGTGAATCATACAGTAGTTTATTACTTATTAAGTTTTAATATTTACCAAAAAATAATTCAAAACTAATCAATTAAATTGAAATATTAATTCTTTTATTTTTTTTATTTCAATATCATCCTTTAAATATATTATAATTTACAACAATCTTATCACTTTATTTTATTACAGCACATTCTTAACAACACGTATGTTTAGTGATGAGTGATAACACTACATGACGTATGAAATTTGTATGTTATGTGTGATGCCTCTTAAAGCGTCCAGCAGGTGACACTACCTGCTAGCGAAGCGCGAATTTAAATGTATAATTTTCTCAATAAAAAAAAAAAAAATATTTTAATGTATTTATTAATTTCTAATTTAAATAGTAAAATCAGTCCAAATTAGAAAGTTTAAGTTTTTGTTGAAGAGTATTTATAATGTGGAGTATATTTTTTTTAAATAAATATAATTTATTATCGAGTAGAAAGAAACATTGTAGTTAAGTTCCGATAAACCTTAGTTACTTTGAGACTCGGAGGAAAAATCATAAAAGGCACGTGTATTCAGATTGTAATTAATACAGATAAAATCTGTATTACTTACAATCTGAAACTGTAATTTTTCCAGTTTTATTTACGACGGGCCACGTTTACACCATGTAATGTAGTTTTTCCATTTTTCTTTTTTCCGTGGATCTAAAAAAAAAATGACATATTTTTAATTAATATAAGTATAGTTATCGTCGGAACTAGAATAAAAAAAAATTATTTGAGAAAATGTCGCGTAGTTAAAAATACGAATCTGAAATTCGTTTTCAAAAAATTCTCTTAACTATGCGTCATTTTGTCAAATATTTGAATAATATTGATCTTTTATATACCTAAACAATTAAACTAATTCATAATTTTAGGAAAAAACTTGATTATAGATTGACAGCAATAATAATAAGTTTAATCTAAATTGAAAAATATTCTCAAATAAGTTCAAGAGCTCAAACCCCTAAAAGCTTATATTCTTTTTTTATAAACTTGAATTTATATATATGTTAAAGTTTAATCAACTAAATTAATTAATAGCTAGAAAATCAAGATATTTCTGATAATTATAAAAATTATATCGTTTCGAATTTGATTTCATTAAATTAAGTTTCCTTTCCCGTGCTAAAACCGAATATTTTAATACTCTTGGATAAATGGTCAACAGTTAATAAATTTTCATGCAAAATAAATTAATATTTATGATGTTTTGTCGTTTCTTGTAAATTTTTAAACAAATTAATTTTTTATCATAGTTTTATAAACTTGACCATTTATTCCCTAGAATCTTTTGAATAAAAAAAATCTGTTAAATTTTAAACCGACAAATTAAAAATCATATTAAGACAAATAAATTGAAAAATTATAGTAATACTTGATTAATTACAAAATCAAACCAGGTTTAATTTTCGACCTCCCTAAAATTCGTTAATATAATGATGAGAGAGTTAATATAATGATATTCTAGGAGTACACTCTTTCACATGTGAAAAAAAAATAAAGTAAGTTTTTCTTAATTTATAAATTTTTTTAATTTTGATGCTTACTAGATTATAATTACACCAGTTAATGATTACAATAGATGAATTTCAATTAAATCTATCTAAAATTATAATGAAATTAATTATAAAATACAAATAATTTCACTGATTTGATCTTTTATTCAGATTCATAGAAAGTACAATTATCAAAATTATAAAATATGATCGTTATTATTATTTTATAATCGCTTATATTCAGGTAATCCGCAAAATTATCAATAAATTTAATTATCTTCTACAGTTGCAGAATCAGAATGGAATGAAGAATCCTTAGGAGGAGGATGAGCCGCAATGTATTCGAGTGCTCTCGCGATTGCTTGAGGAATTGGCGGTGGTGTCGGTAAATGTTCTCCTTCAGGATGGAATCCAGTTTCATCAGCAACATAAGTCAACGTAAAAAGATTACCATCATAATCGGTGTATGCAATTCTGCCATTTACGGTATGAGCGATTGTGTTTTTAGCGAGGACTTTGACAGTAGCTTCTTCTTGGACTTTAATGCCATTTTCAGATTCCCAAACATTGTGGAAGGATCCATCAGGAAGAACTTCTGACTCTTGATGAACAATTCCCACTGGTTTACTATCAACTGCGTGGTCATGATGATGAACAGGCACGTGATTATCATGCACGGGATTTTGAATTGGCAATTTAGCACTGTGTGCTATTGTCATGCTTAATGCGAGCAACTGAAACATAAACAAAGTAAATAATAACAATTATATAACTTATAATGTTTGCGACAATGCGTAGGCGAATATCAATGTCATTAGTTGCATAAAAACATCCAAACGTTGATTGACAGTCCTTGATCGATCGTTTCCGTTGAGATAGATTAGCTTAATTGCTTATTATAGTTATTTAAAGTTATATACTTACGATGATTTTGGACATCTTTTAATTCTGTCTTTTAAATCTTCTGTTATTTATTATTTTTTACAATGGCAACTGATACTTCTCATGGTTTTCAGCGTCTTTTTATATCAAAATATTGCCAAATTTCGAAAATCTGATAAAGTGGCCTAGCCAGTTTTTTTTCGTGCGTGATGAATATTTCTTTTTTTATCGCACTTCATGCAAATAAATTTACGATAAATAATAAATTAAAATGACAACTGAATTGCTGCATCTATATATAATTAATAAAATAGTATTTTTAGATAAAAATAAAATGTTTTTTTATATGTATCTTTATAAAATTAAAGTTATTATTATTTGATTCACAAAACTAATATATATATATATATATATATATATATATATATATATATATATATATATATATATATATATATATACGCTAATATATACATATACGCGGTGCTTATATACGAACTTATCATCTTAAAATTTTGAATTACAACATTTATACATAAATGTACAAAAAGTTGGCAGTGAATGAAAATTTTAATAAAAATAAAATGTTGTAAAACAACATTTTCTTAATTTATAATGACTTTGTTAATTTATGCAAAATGATACTCTTCTGATGTCTCGTAATTTGCTCAATTTTGATGCAATACACCTAGAATTCATAATCATTTATATTTAAACAATATTAATATCATAAAAAGTGAATTTGGTAAAAAAAAAAAAGTGTAAACAAATAAATACTTGCAATTAATATTTTTTATTTTTCACAGTATTAATAATTATCGTATAATAATTCGAAATACATCAATTAATATAATTATCCATTATTTCATATTATTATTTTTCGTTAAGTAACTATCGGAATAATGAAAAGCTCATTATTTATCTACTCTATTCGTCAGAGTCGTTTCAGTTGGAAGAAGAAAATATTTATAGCCCTCTCGTTTGCGATTTTTGACATTGAAAACTGATGCTTACAGTTTAAGTGAAGGAAAATATGTGCGATTAATAGGGATGATCCTTTCACCTCGAATAGATGCACAAAATTTAGGAGCAGTGATAGTCAATACACCATCGGTTGAAAGACTAGACATGACTCTAGTAATATCGTGACCTTTTGGCAAATCGTATCGTCTCATAAATTTTCTCGAGACAAATTCACGTGAACTATTTTTTTCTTCATGTTCTGCTTTAACAATTATTGAATTCCCAACAGTTTTAACAATTATTTCATGAGGTGAGAATTGCTGAACATCAACAGTAATACGAAATTTGTCGCTGTCACTTTCAATTTTACCCAAGTCTGTATTCACTTCATCCAATAAATTTCTCCAAGGTCGGAAGTAATCCCGAAAATATGGTGTGGTGAGTGGTTTGATTAAGCTATCTCTGCGAATTGTAAGGTCAAAGTGACGATCCAGCCAACGATGTGGCCTCTCGACGTCGTCCCACCAGTCCCGCCAGTAATTTGATGGTACAAGTGCCATTTTAGATTTCACAAAATATTTTTATTGAATAATAACTTCAAATAACAAATTCAGTTCACTTAGAGAGATTTATTAGCTTCGTAAGTTCTTCTCAAACTGATGTCCGATCAAAGCTCCACTGGTCTATATATTTATGGCCTACTACACTCAAAACGATTCGGCAAGTCGGTAGGGCGTGTAAATACGCCACACATTGACAATACATCTATTCTATCATAGAGTATTATTTTGGTCTCATACATACAACTGCATTTATTTAATTCCCACCTTTTTTTTCGATTATGCATAATCTAACGATGGCCTTCAATTTATAATTTGTTATGTCAAATTAGTTAATAACAGTAAGTAGTTTTTTATCTTATTTACTCTTAATTATCGAATATTATTGAGATATATACCAATAAAAGACTAATATGGTAAAAATATTGTTTAAGATTTTATTTTATTTCTATTAAAACATTTCTATCATATTTTAGACAAATTTAAACAAGTAAAATTACTTTTAGATAATATATATTAAGTTGACCTTGCTATTTGCTGGGTGAGCTGTTTTTGGCACTTATTCGTGAACGTTGATGCCATTTACAAATTTTTATTGAGATGAATCATTCGATAACTAATTTATGATTGTTACTTCCTAAGAGATATTGCACTTTCTCAGTTCTTATATCATGTACTTATTATATTTTTGTGATTAATAACTTAATCACTTAATCATCAACAAAGATTTGACCTTGAATAACAAAGCTTGGACGTAATACACAAGAACTTGTCCATATCCCAGTCTACCTACTGATTAAACACAATTGAATGTGCAATTGGCTCACAAAACAAGTTGTTACTCATTGATCATATTTACGAATATGGCAACTGCTAAATAATCTCAATCTAAAATTAATCTATCAATTTGTAATTTAAAGTATTGGATAAACGTCTATTTAGCATTTAAAATATCAAAATGAAATTTGCGTACTCATATTTAAATAATGTAAACATAAAAAGCAGATCATTTATTTTTAATAATTTTAATTAGAGATTATTTAATTTTATGCTTATGTTGATTTAATCCTAAAAATCCGATGATACCAACACCTTGATGTCGATCATTGTGATCGCTATCAATGTGATTTCCGGTACAAACTCATTACTTTGTATTATTCTTGCTCGTATATTTTATTGTGTTGTTATTGCTGTTATTGTAAATCACTTTATCTGGTCACTCTGTTTTTTTTTCTCTCAGCAGGATGAAAAACTGACAGAGTATTAAAAATATAATTAAAAAATTTACTTAAAAATGAGTAAACAGTTTTTAATTAATCGTTAATTATTACTAACTATCATATATTTTATCATTATTATTAATATAATATCTTTATTAAATACAATCTAGCTATATAAGTCGATATTAATTTTAAAGAGTATTCGTATTCATATCCGTATCCATGTAAAGAATCCCGAGTAATTATAATTTATGAGAACCCATCTCTTTTCGGAGTAGACAAGGTTATTTGTCATTATTAACATATTGCTATTTTGTACGACACGTGGCATGTTATGAATATCTTATTATTCCAATAAATTTTTATCCACATTAATCAATAATTAAGTAATCACAATACCTACTTTTTTAATATATTTGTTCCCCATGCTTAAACCGAACTCATTCCGTAGCAGATCTATTATGACATTACTTATAATTTCTAAATAATAATTGATTATAAAAATAATTTTATTCAACCGCGTTTATATTCATAAGTTTCTATAAAATGGTTAAGATTAAAAACATTCTGCAGCCTTTGGAATACTTGGACTTGTTTTGAAAAATTCTTTAATACTCAGGTTTTGTAGATTTTTAAATACTTTAGGTTTTTCCAGAAGATTCGGAAAGAACTTGATTTTTTTCTGTTCTATTTTTTCTTTATTAATAATCTTAAACTCATGAAGAAATAGTTATTATTCGCGACCATAGTATAAACGATTCGTTCTTAGTATAATCAACGAAGGATTAAAAATTTTACAATAATTTCGAATGAAAATTAAGTTAGCCGACATTTAAAAATTTATTTTATTGAAAAATTATTTAAAAAAAAAAAATTAAAAAAAACAATTTCACATGTAGAAAATTTTAAAAATTACACATGCAATTTTTTAAAAATATTTTTTTGTTATAATTTAATAAATGAAAAAAAAAATCAAAAAATTAAGAACTTCGGCTAACTTTAATAAAAATTAACTTAGTAAATAGTTGATAATTTTAAGAATTTTTGAAACAAATAAATTATAGCAAAAAAAAATTTATAAAAAAAATTGACATTTAGAAATTTTAAAAGAGTACAAATGCAATTTTTTAAAAATAATTTTTTCGAGCAAATTTATTTGTTAAAAAAATTAAAAAATTGTCAAGTGACAGCTAACTTTAATGTCATCTAACTTTAGTATTGTTAATTTCGAGATTTTTTTATCTCTTAAATACTAACTACAAGATGTTTAAATTATTTGATAACTATTATGAACTACTTTTTAGCATTTTTCGATAGATAAATAAATGTAAAGAAAATTTAAAAAAAAAAAAAAAAAAAAAACTATGAATAAATTACCTAAAAAATATTTTTGAAACAATAATTTTTCAAATAAAATAAAAAATTATCTGACTTGAAAAAAATGTCCACTGAGACAGAGATCTCGTATTTTATGATAAATGGACAATTCAAATTATGTATGAGAGGTGTCAAGATAGAAAGAGTAAAAAATTATTAAATTAACACTCATTTTGAACTCAGAAAAAAATCGATATTTCAGAAATGATATACAAAAAAAATCTTTCAACTTTTAAGCTCTGTCGCCTTTATGAAGGATTAAAATTTTTTTTAAATATATTTAATATTTATTTCTTATTAAAAACAGAATTGACATACATGTTGTGTTGTATGTACTATATATGTTCTCGTGTATGTATTCCATAATGTATGCGTTATAAATCTTGTTCTTCTCTCTCACTCTCTCGTCACAAAATAGTTCATGGTCAGTGGCGCGAGAGTTGGACAGAACTAAAGCTGGCTCGAACCTTGCTTGTGAGATAAATGTGTATATTTTCCATGGTGTGGATGTAATAAAACACTCAAAATTATACAACGAACAATTAAATCAATAAATTAACATGTAACAATGTAATATATTATTTACATCAACAATCATAGTAACTGACATAACCTATAACCTATAATGAAACAGTAACTCGGGTTATAATTTTTGTATAGTGATAATTAATTGAAAGAATCACATGTTTAGTTTTCGGAGTAATATGTCACACAAAATATAGAACAAAAAATCACAAGCTTAATAATGTTAATTGTCATTAGAGGATAAAATAAGCTCATGAGTTTTTTTCTTGAGATAACTTGGTCTTTGGTTCCTCAGGCAATTGTCATTGTAGCAGAAAAACTAAGGTATCATGTGAGCCAGAGTGAAATTATTGCAAGACATAATTTTATCAAGAGTATGATTTATTACATTGTAATTGGAACCTTTACTGGATCTGATTCGTTTTTTATCAAGGTAATAGGCAAATTTATAAAATTTTATTTTCAATATTATTTCTATTTATGATTAATTTATTTTATTTCTATTTGGGAACATCGTATACTTTTTATCTTTGAAGGGTTAAGTTAAATGCCATTGTCATTCTCTACTGTTACTGTGACAATACAGATCAGATAGATATACTCTAATAAGTAAGATACTGAATATTCATTTGCTTTTGTTGGAATAAAAATAAAAAATAAAAAAGTGTTATTTGCGATAATTTATTTAAATTATCAAAATAATTAAATATTTTTACAACGTGTTATTATCATAATATTCGTATAATTTAATAATTACATAATAATTTTTACAAGGTGTGATGAAAAAAGTAAATAACGATAATTTTATTGTTTTATTAACATTTGGATTATGAAATAATGATAAATTTTTATTGTATTTTTCAGAAAGCAATTGGTCTACTCCGTGAATTCGCCGGAGGAACGTTTACGATTCGTGATTCATGATTCATGTTTTAAACAAAAAAATTATTGTAAACTTATCACAGCAATAATTTTAGAAAATTTTTAAAAGTCTTTCACATGAGTAGGCATGATTGAAAAGACTAAAATTATAAGAGCGGTACGTATGTCATTCTATTTTTTTTTATTAACACTCATCATTTAAATTATTTTATTTTATATTTCTAAATTATTCATCAGTTTTTTTTTAAGTATTCTGCAATTCATTAAAAGTTTATCATTAATTAAAATGCTTATTACAAAAAGTTAACTTTTAATTTATTTTCTTTTAAATTAATATCATTTCAGTTGAATGTTTTTTGTTTATTTTTTTTATTTTATTTTTATTTTTTTTTTTTTTAGTTGATTCATTATTTATTAATAAAGTGAAAAATAAAAAGAATATTAATATAAATAACTCAGCATGGCAATAGGAAGTGTTATTTGTGGAGTAAATACTCCAAAAACAAAAAGAATGAAAAACAAGGTATATTTGTAAAGACACTTTTATTTTATTATTTAGTTTAATCATTCATTAAAATATTCTTTAACGCATTTAAAATTAAATATATTCATTAAGCGAATTTAAAATGTTTGTAAATACTCATCTAAATGTATTTTAGACTCAAGAACGCAGTTGGATAGAAGCGACATTTCAAAAAAGAGAATGTACGAAATTTATACCAAGCGCAAAAGATGAGCACAGGTAAAGTAGTAAATTTATAATTTATTAAAATTTTATTATTATCATTTTTAATTAATACTATGATAAAATTATGAAGCGCAATGACAAAAAGTGTTTCATCATTGCTCACATTCACAAGCGAATAGTATATATACTTCATATAAATATGAGTTTGATTGCAGTTTAATCAATTAAACATAATCTTTTTCTACAACACTTTTCAATAAATACTTATTCTTGCATTTAATTATATTTTATCTGATATAAGTTCATTTATTTTTAAAATCTTTATTATCTGAATCACTAACTCATATAACATATTAATATAGAAATTTATCACTCATGACCCTCATTTTCTGATTAATTAATAATTTCATTAAAAGCTTCTTTATGGTTTCTTTCTTTATTTTATTGATGAGTAATACAAATGTCAATTTAACAATCCTGTTTTAATAATTTCAATTATTTTATATTATAGCTAATTATTACTTTTTATTGTTTATAGTGTAAAATTGAAAAATTATATATCTTTTTTTGAATTTATTTTTAGTTTTTTTTTTTTTATTTATTTTATTTTTTTTCTCCATTCCATTCGTAGGCTCGAAGAAGTTCGAGGAGATAAATCTGCCGAGTACGATGTAGTCACGTCTTCCAGGTGAGAGTTGATAGGGTCATATATCATACGTCATCGTTTGAAATTTCACTATAGCTATGTTTCTGCAATATTAAATTAATGCTTAAAACTAATAAAATAACAGTATTTTTAGATATTGTATCTTTATTGTTTATAAAGCACTTGCATTATAATCATCCATCTCGGTATTGCTTTGTACACTATGCTTTAAAAGCTTATCATTAAATATATGCAAAATTATAAAAATATATGTAATTAGTATTATGTATAAAAAGATAGACTTTGTTTTGTTATTCAAACTAAAATTTCAAATGAAAATTTGTTATGTAATAAGTATAATTTATTATTTTAACTGTGATGATGAGAAATTGAAATTGTTAACTAAAGTTGGAAACTGTAAATAAATTTTTTTATATCACTTTAACTAATTAAATATTTTTTTATATATTATTTCAGATGTTGTTGTGGTCATTCCTATACTCATCATTGTGGGACAGGGGCAGACGTGCAAAATTATGCAACTGGAAATGCAGCTGAAGTAGAAAGGGATCAGTGGTCACCCGGAAAAAATACACGTTCTTTAGCTACTGATGCATATGGGACTATTGAGTTTCAAGGTGGCCCTCATCCTACTAAAGCTCAAGTAAATATCATACATTTGATATCATTAACATTTGTTTTGTATGTTTTTATAGAAATAATTTTATTAAACTATTTGTAGTATGTTCGACTATCACATGACACTCGACCAGAGCCAATAGTTCAACTTTTATGTCGCGAATGGAATTTAGGTTTACCAAGATTATTGATAACCGTTCATGGGGGTAGATCTAATTTTGAACTTCAGCCATCTTTGAAAAAGGTATTACGCAAAGGGCTTTTAAAGGCCGCTAAGACTACTGGAGCATGGATATTTACAGGAGGGACAAATACTGGTATTAAAATAGTCATAATATTAATTAATTCTTTTGATTCTATCATTTTATGAATTTATCATGAATCGAGTAAATTACTATTGTTATTTATTTTCAGGCGTTACACGTCAAGTAGGCGATGCTTTGTTATTAGAACGTGCACAACGTCAAGGTCGTGTTGTCAGTATAGGAATTGCACCTTGGGGAATACTCGAAAAAACCACGAATTAGTAGGACGAGGAAATGAAGTCCCTTATGACTCGATATCATCTCCATGGTTATTATTGAGTATAATATAGCAGGTAATATATCAGAATGAAACTATACTAATTCCGACAATGTCATAGGTCAAAGTATGCGGTGTTAAATAATCGTCATGCTTACTTTTTGCTTGTCGATAATGGTACTGGTGGGCGATATGGCGCTGAAATAGTATTACGACGGAAACTCGAAAAATATATATCAAATTTAAAATTACAACCATGTAAGTTTTTATTACAGTTACTAATCGAAATCCAATAACCCGATAAATTTCCAATCATTAAGTATTGGTAAATTATAATTTTATTTTATTTTATAGATACCCATAGTAGCATTCCAGTCGTTGCATTAGTTATTGAGGGTGGAACTAATACTGTTAGATCGGTTCTCGAATACGTTACTGATGATCCTCCTGTTCCCGTGGTTGTTTGCGATGGAACGGGACGGGCTGCAGATATTATTGCTTTCATGCATAAGTATGAATATTCGGCACATATTTATACATTAATGATATTTTATGCCAAATCGTATACCACTTAGTTCTTGAATTTCTAAGATTTTAAAAACTTTTTATTCATTGTAAAAAAGAAATTTAGTGGGTTCTTTTTGACATCTTTTTTTTTACAAAGGTAATTTTATCATAAAAATTTTAAGAATTTTTTATTCAAAATCATCTCAGAAATGCAAAAGCTAAGTTAAATATGATTTGGCATATAAGAATAAATATTATATTTATAGAGTAAGAGCATTTTTAGTCAGCCTCGAATCAGTAATTGGTCAATTTATTTAAATTATTTATATGCATATTTTAAACCAATATTAAAGTACGGGATCAATTAACTGAGCGTCAAGGGATGGGTACTGATCTCTTTATTCTATACTAATTGAGAATATTTTATGAAATTCTTTATTTTGATTGAATTTTCAAGGTATGCAGTTGAGGGTGATAGTGATAGTACAGGTGATGTTCGTTTGGAAAGTATGAAAGAGCATTTATTCGAAAAAATTAAAGATACTTTTAAAGTTTCGCAAGATCAAGCAGCACAATTATATTCTGAATTACTTCAATGTACTCGTAAAAAACATTTAGTAAGTTATTTTTAATAAGATGATAAAAAATAGTTTCAGAATCTAAGGAATTATTTTGAATTATCATTATAATCTTAATTGTTATCATTATTTTATAGATCACTGTGTTCAGGATAACTCAAGATGGACCACATGAACTTGATCAAACAATTTTGACTGCATTATTCAAATCACAACAGTTATCTCCAACTGAACAATTATCATTAGCGCTCATATGGAATAGAGTTGATATTGCTCGTAGTGAAATTTTTGTTTATGGTCAAAAATGGCCGCCTGGTTCCTTAGAACAGGCAATGATGCAAGCTTTACAACACGATAGAATTGACTTTGTAAAACTTCTACTTGAAAATGGCGTATCAATGAGAAAATTTTTATCTATACCACGTTTGGAAGAATTATACAATACCAAAGAAGGACCATCAAATACATTAGGTTATATTCTCCGAGATGTACGACCACACATTCCTCGTGGCTATATGTATACCCTTCATGATATTGGTCTTGTTATCAATAAACTCATGGGTGGAGCATATCGAGCTCAATATACTCGTAGAAAATTCCGAATGGTCTACGCCAAAGTTATGAAGCGTTCAGGAATTCATAATATGTCAGCCCATCGAAACAGTACGGCTGTAGCAATGGCACGTTATTATACGGGATTCGGAGAAAAGTCTCATGGTTTAACTATGAGTCTATTAGCTGAAACACTGCCAGCAAATCGAGATACACCTTTATTCGATTATCCGTTTAATGAATTACTTATATGGGCTGTGTTAACAAAACGACAGCAAATGGCACTTTTAATGTGGCAACATGGCGAAGAAGCTTTAGCGAAGGCTCTTGTTGCTTTAAAATTATATAAAGCTATGGCTCATGAAGCAGCTGAAGATGATCTAGAAACTGAAGTTTATGATGAGCTCCGTGGTTACGGGAAAGAATTTGAAAATATTGGTAATTCATAATTTATTGAGTGACAATAATAGTAATAAGATTTTCATACTTAATTATTTAATAAATTTTTTCATCTAGCTTTGGAATTGTTAGATTATTGCTATCGACAAGATGATGACCAAACTCAACAGCTATTAACTTCTGAACTTCAAAATTGGTCTGGACAAACTTGCTTATCCCTTGCTGTAACAGCCAACCATCGACCGTTACTAGCTCATCCATGCAGTCAGATTATTTTAGCAGATTTATGGATGGGTGGTCTGCGAACACGAAAAAATACGAATTTAAAGGTGTTTTATAGTTTGATTTAAAAATTTTTTATAAATGTATCTTTGTATTATACATTATTTATTGGCTTTTATTTATTTTAGGTGGGTCTTGGATTGCTATTTCCGCCATATATAGCACAACTAGAATTTAAGACTCGAGAAGAGCTGCAATTGATGCCTCAGACGCAAGAAGAACATTTAATTGCTTTAGAAGATGAAAATGAGGACAGTGAATCAGAGCACGGTGCTTCACCAGGACCAGACGTTGAGGTAATTATATAAAATTATCAAAGTCAATATTGTTATTACTACTGTTATTTATTTGACCGAAAAAATCATATTTTTAAAAGATATATTTTACCACATTTAGTTTTGTTGTATAAAAAATGAAATTTCATCAGTAGCTCTCATAACTAGTTTAGCTACGCAAATCGCTTGTTTTTTAGAAACGGCCACGCAGAAGTCTCAGTATTTGCAACAAACCTGACAATCAACCGGGCATAAAGGTATATTCACATTAGAAGTGGGATAATATCAAATGCAATAGTTATGTCTGATATCTTTTACACACATTTTATCGTTTATCTATTTTTATTCATTATTTCTCTTTTGTGTTATTTTTTATGACAGCGTTGTCAATTTTAGTTAGTTTTACAAAAGCTATTTACTAGTTATAAAAAAAAAAAAAAAAATTGAAAACGCTGTATTTCGTTACATTACATTAAATTACGCTTTTATTATAGATCAGTTTGTCGCCCATTCTCCAAATTTGTATTAAAGTTAATTTATTATCATTTTTTTTTCTTTTAGTCAATATTCTGTGGTGTCCTATTATTGTTGGATAATTTTTGTTATAGATTTTCATGTTCTGCTAATTAATACTTTAAGTTTAACAAATAATTACTCGTGCTATTGACAATCTATTTTATGATAGTTGTATATTTTACTTTAACTTTTTTTTTATCGATAAAAAATATCATTTATTCATAGCTATTAAAATAGATCATAATCAATCATTATTTACAACTTCCTTCTATTTTAAGAGCTGTGGTACACTAAAATAATAACATTCTGCTATTGTCACTGTAAAATGGTTTTATATGACTTATTTTCGATTATTGACTGATATTAATTGGACTGCTAAAATTATAATGTGTTTTTATTATACTTGTGTTCAGGCTTTGATAACCAATGAGCATAATCCTGCCATCATCAAAGAAACAATAGTTCAAGAAAATGGCAAAGTTCTAACTGAAATAGATGACAATCTTCATCGGCCTTATGGTATTTTATCAGAGTATTATGATAACAAAACTAACAGGCCATTACGTCTAAAAAAAAAGTTATGGGAATTTTATACAGCACCAATAACTAAATTTTGGGCAAATGCCGTAAGTTTTATTTTTTTATTAGACATTTAATTTTAATATAAAAAATTCATATTACTAACAAAAATAATAATCAATTACAGATAGCATACATACTATTTTTGATTTTTTTCTCGTATTCTATCCTCGTTCGAATGGAAGAGTATCCAGGATGGACAGAAATTTATTCAATAGCTTATATTTGCACGTTGGGATGTGAAAAAATTCGAGAAATCGCAACATCAGAACCCGCTACTCTATCACATAAATTTAGCGTTTGGTCATGGAATATGTGGAATCCATGTGATGCTGGCGCTATAATTATATTCATTATTGGCTTAGGACTCAGATTTCGTCAATCAACATTTGATTATGGTCGTGTCATCTACTGCGCGGATAGTATATATTGGTATCTTAGAATTCTCAATATTCTTGGTGTCAATAAATATCTTGGTAACTAGTTACTTAAATAACTGTAGTAAGAATTTGTCAATATTTTAAGTGTCAATAATACAAATATTAATATTAATTTAGGTCCGTTGGTTACTATGATGGGTAAAATGGTGAAAAATATGATATACTTTGTTGTCCTTTTGCTTGTGGTGTTGATGAGTTTTGGAGTAGCAAGGCAGGCAATTTTAAATCCCAATGCAGAACCGAAATGGCTAATTCTTCGAGATGTAAAAGATTTTATAATCTATTATTATTATGTGCATAGATTATATTTTAAATAAAACATCTTTTATCATTGTTAACAGATTTTTATGGAGCCATATTTCATGCTTTATGGAGAAGTGTATGCAAACAATATCGATCCTGAGTGTGGCGAAGAACCTAGTATGAAACCATGTTTACCAGGTCGATGGATAACGCCAGCGGCTATGTCGATTTATTTATTAGTAGCTAATATTCTCTTGATAAATCTTTTGATAGCTGTTTTTAACAATATTTTTATTGAAGTAAATGCGGTAGCTCATCAAGTATGGATGTTTCAAAGATTTACTGTAGTAATGGAATATGAGCAAAAACCTGTTTTACCTCCTCCATTTATTGCAGTAAGTCATCTATATTTATTAGGCAAATATCTATTACGGTATATAACACAAGGTGAAATGCGCTCTGGAGAAACGTATGATAATGGTTTAAAGCTTTTCTTAGAGGCTGACGATATGGAGCGTTTATATGATTTTGAGGAAGATTGTGTCGAAGGTTATTTTAGAGAGCAAGAATTAAAGCTTCAAATGTCAACGGAGGAACGTGTTAAAATTACAACTGAGAGGGTAGAAAATATGCATCAAAAAATTGAAGATATTGATAAAAAAGAACACAACCAAAATGCTTCACTACAAGCTGTTGAATTTCGTATTCGGAAACTTGAAGATCTAAACGAACAAACTCTAGCTTGTCTTGGTGTTATTCATCGTTTTATGGCAACTCATATGTCTGATGAAAATTTAGCTAATCTAGATAGTGAAATGCGTCCAAGAAGAGTTTCTGAAAGATCTGAATTGATATCTGATACTGAGTCTCATACTCATATTCCCACTGTATTACGACAGAAACGTTTAATACGATCATTAACCGATGCAACAGTGCTTCAGAGCCCATTTGTTGACGATGAAACTTTAAAACACTCAGAGACTTTAACATCTCGTGAAAATCTTAGCAGAAATGGATCTTCTTCTAGTGGTGATATTCCTACAACAGGGCCAGATGAGAAGAAAACATTAACAACTAGTCAAGAAGAAAGTGCTGAAAGTAAAGATATTAATGAACCTGAATTGAAACCACTAAGGCGAGAAGTTGAACGAGATACAAGTAGTGATATAGCAATATCAGATATGCGGCAAGATTCTTCAGAACGCCCGACTAGGCAAAGCAGTCGAACTCGATCAGAATCTGATGATGCTGTATTGCTTGCACCACCTGGCTTACAACGAGGAATTAAATGGGGTGAACCTCGTGTTGCGATGATCCCTCCAGGATCTTCTGGTGCATCTAATCAAAGGTCACTTTTACGAGCTATGCGTGCTGAGTACACCAGTATTACTGATGAATTAGAGAGTTACTGTGGGCTTTTAAGTCCTCCGCGAACTCCTCCAGTATCTCCCCCACCTAGTAGATCAAAAAATGCTGTCGCAATGAATCCAGAAATGGCATGGCAAATGGAAAATGAACACTTACGTGATGCTGAAGAATGTGATTATCAACAAATGGAGGATCTTATTCATAGAAGATATATGAGAAGTAGTGATGAAGATTCAGATAATGAAGTAACCACAAAATTTAAATTTAGTGTTACCAATGAACATAGAATGTTGCGCAGATCATCAGCTATTGATGAAGAATCACGAAGACCACCACCAACTATTAGCGTTACAAGGGAAATTGAACAGACATTGTCGAGACCACCAGTTATACGTGAGGTTGATGATAAAGATCCAACTGATGAAGGAACTGTGCCTGCACCAGCTTCCGAAACTATGTGTTAATTTTACGGCATTAACACATTAAAATAATACTTTGGATTGACCCATTTTCTAAAATATCAAGTTAGTTAGTCCTTGTATTTTATAATTTATAAATCTTAGCATTAATTATTATATTTCAATACAAATCTTATTGTCTTGCTGCGATATATTAATAATAATCACAATGATGATAATAATATTATTAATTATGACAGTAATTATTATTATTATTATTATTATTATTATTTTTTATTAACCAAAATTTCTTAACTTTAGCTTTACATGAAAGATGAGGACTGATAATTCTTTAAATACATATTGATATGTATTTTCTTTTAATTATGCTGCATTTCATTTGATAACTACCGTTAATAGTACGATAGTATAATTCTAAAAAGGTTCGTTATTCTTGACTAATTCGAGAATACTGTCCAATAATTTATAAAATGTTTTATCAGTATATTGATATTAAATTTTATATATGGTTTTTTTAGGATTTAGTTAGTCATAGAAGTGGTTTTTAATTATTACTTAAATATTTTTATAGCTATATTTTTAATGTGCATGTATGAAATAGATAAAAATACAAATCTTCATAACTCAAATATCAAAAATCAACGAAAAAACAAAAGTTTTCGTCCAGAAAATATGAAGTATCATATTTTCAGTTAATTATAAACATCATTATAAATTCTAGTCTTTATATTATATAATTGAAATATGCTACAATTGCTCAATAGTCACGTGTAATCTACTTTGAATTGAATTTAAATTAATTGTACATAGAAAATCAACTTTTAATTTATTATTTGCTTTATTATAGATCAGTTTTTAACTTGAATGTCATTTTGTAATCATTTTTTTTTAAAGCTTTTTATCTACTGACTATGCTCAAATCTCTTGTATTCTAAGACACCTTGTAAATAGTCTAGTAAAAATTTTCAGCCGCACTTTTTTTAAATTTAATTACCATAATGAATGAAAGTAAAAATTTGTCAACTCTTTTAAGTGCTTGGTAAGCTTTATCGTGCTTCATCTATAAATCATTGTTTCTACTTTATCTATACGAAAAATTTACACAAAAAAATATTTTTTTAGTCTTTTAGTCTATGATGAATTTCAAGCCTGCAAAAATTCCAAATATTATTTTGTGAAATAATAGTTGTAGGATTGTCTTTTAAAACAATATTTTAAAAAAGCTTTAGTACTTAATTAATTATCAATTATTATCTAAAATCTTCATTTGTAAAATTAAACACTTAAAATGAAGAGTTTTAAAACTCCAGTGCTATGAATGAGGACAAAGTTTTTTAAGCTTAAAATTAATTATTTTAGTTATAAGATAATAACATTCTTGAATACACCAAATTATACGTCGATAAGTTTATATTGAATGCTTAGAGAAGAAATGGAATTTTTTTAATTGAACATCACAGAAAAACCTTAACTCTATATAAAAAAAATTCTGAAATAATGGGCTGAATTCCAGAGTACTTATGTCATATTTTAAGCTTCATAATTGATTTAAAAAAGAAATTAATGAAAAAAACTCTTGATTTCTTTTAATTATTAAAAAACGATACTGGCCCATATAAGTTGTAAAGATCATTAAATGTTATGTTTATAATTTGATTTTGAAATAGGTACTATTAATTTGTAAAATTATGATTCTTGTATTTTCATGATATGGTTTTACTCGATTTTATTGCATCATATGAAAATTGTATATATTTTATTTGATTTTTGATTCTATATAATTATCTGTTTTAAAATAATGTATGCATAAGTATATATTTTGTGTGATATGAATAATGCTTATAATTATTATTATTATTGTTATTGTTATTATTTTTTTTATTATTATTGTCACTACTTAGATTAGTCTAAACTATTTTTATGATATATTATAAAGATGGTATGTTTGATTAATTGATTTTAGGTTCTTATAACAAAGTAATAAAATGAAAAAACCACTGAAAAAAAAGTACAAAAAAAATCGGATTAGAAAATTCAAATTTTTCCGACTATTACCATAGAATAGGTCATAGACTATTATGTAATCGTAATACTATTAATTTCAAACTAGTTATATTTTGGTGTATAAATCTTAAAATAGCATATAGTTATAGGAAAAATCAGATATAATGTATTATAACTAAAATTTGCTCCAATATGTTTAAAAAAGTATTAAAAATTCTCATTATCTTTGATTAATTAATAAAAAAAAATCTTTGAAATTCTAATGAAAACAAACATATTCTAATTGAAGAACAAACATTCGTCATATTTTACAAACTGTTGTTGTTCATTGTTTTTTTAAATTATCGATAAAATGAAACTGCCAATTTTTTCACGATATAATCAATTTTGTATAATTATATATTATATTTCAACGTAATTAACAAATACATTTATATCTTTAACTATATTACAATGCTATATTTAATAAAATGTATCTGAATATAATTATTAAGTAATCCAACTTACAATGATTAGTGTTTTATCTCAAATTAAAAACCGACTTGGCCTTTGTATTAAATATTTTATTTTTAATTCTAATCATATTTTTTTAAACATTAAGTATATGTAAAATATAAGTAAAAAAAAATTCCATTTTAGTAAAACTACTCCAATAAATTTCCAAGGACTTCCTTTTTTAGAATGTTTTGAATAGTTAATTCATAAGATAAATAAATTAGTTGATATAATTTTTAGATATTTCTGTATGGAATAAAATTTAATTTAAGTCGATTGTTTTATCAATTTTCGGCTAAAATTATTTAAATTGCTTTATTTTTCAAATAAGCTTTTTTCTGTCTTTCATTTTATTCAATGACATGTATTGAACGTGTAATTATTTGAATATCTTAATAATTAAATAAATGATAAATGTAGAATTTTACTTAAATTATTAGTATTATTAGTTCAGTACCATTAGACACAAAATAAAATGAAAGCAATCAAAAATGATGAGAATTATAATACACCAAAAATATAGGCAGAATATACATGTCTTCTTTCACGAATAACAGAAACTAAGGAGCTCGAATACTTGGTATTTTTGCTGAGACGATATTTTATGAAAAAAAAAATTGTAATAAACTTGAAATTAAATATTGAATTGAAATAAAATATTGGAAATTTGAAAATGTGTTGATGTTCCACAATAATTATATTTATAAAACAATAGTATTTCAGATATTTTACTATTCAGAGATTATATTTGACATATCGATTCGTTAAATAAACTGTCGTTAAGTGTATATATATATCTATATGTGCAAATATACATATAAGTATTACACAAAAATCAACGAGATAACTGACGTAATAGTAATCATAAATTACTAGAACCACTTTTGTTTAAAACATTTCAAATGAATAAAAACTATGTAACAATTATTAAATCGCTTTTTGTCATTGAATTACCTGATAATTATATTTTTTTACCTTACTGAAGTTATCGAAACAATAGATGCATAAAATAATTGAGTGCAAAAAGTTAATTTCCCATGAGAACAGTCAGTTGAGGTAAAATCATTGAAAAGATAACAATCGATTGTTAAGTGAGCACATATTATGTAACTTTATTAATAACCTCTACATTTGATGACATTTTTAAATCAGAAGATTATTTTAATCTGATTGAACATTAATAATACATTTTTATTTCTTGTCCTTCTTTAATTTTTTTTAGTAGATTTCATAGAAATCTAGCTATGGCATTGGACCTCATGACGGAACTTTCGAAAAATTTTGCTTCATTTCGACTCAACTCGTCGAGCTGATTCAGATTTTTATCGAAAATCTTTTTATCGTTCCATCTTTAAAAAAAAAAAAAAAATAATAAGTTAAGAAAGTAGTGATGGATGATAAAAAAAAGATATTTTTTATAATTTGAAGCGATTTTCGATAAAAAAAATGAAATTATAAAAACTTTATCATTGAATATCTCAGAAAATATTGATTTCAGCGACTTGGTGCTCTTGAACTTTTTTGTAGGAAATTCAATTCTCTACAAGTTTGTTGTTTACATTTTTTCTGTAGCTCTTGTCATTCACGAGACAAATGCGAAAAAACGCGAATTTCATGGAAAAATTAAGTTTAATGGCCCTGTACTACCTCGCCGGTGTGAGTTACAGCTTAGTCACAATAGACACTTTTGTAGAGCATTCAATTCTGAAAAAAATCCGTCCATGGTCAAAACGATGCTATGAAATGCCACTGAGCTATAGAAATTTAAAGATAAAAAGATCAGAGTTTCTGTATTTTTTTTTTAATGAGAAATCTTTACACGCCTTGGTCGAGGACTTAATATTAATATTAAGGGTCCAAACTTTCAAGGAATTTTTTTTTGGGTACTTGCAACAAAATTTCACGATGAAACCGAAAAAAAAATAGTTGAAAAAAAAGCACCCTTTTTTTCGTCACGATGATAGCGTCGCTAATTTACAACGGATATTTACCAAACTCAACATACTCATTCTACCGTAGGGATGTTCATGTAAAAAACATATCGATATTTTTTTCGATATAATATATCGTAGTGTTGTATCGATACTTTGCGATATATCGAACGGATATATCGATATTTTTTAAATATCGTAAGTAATTACTTGTATTTAACCAGTGCAAAATATTAAATTTTAAATGGGGATAAGGTTAATATGAGTCAAAACATTTAGAGAGAAGAAACAAATCAACTATATTTATTTATAAAACGTACATATTAAGGCAACGTTTTTATCGCTTACGGACTAAACATCATATGCGTGGAAAGAATAATAGTTTTTTTTTCTACCATACCAGTATGAAAGATTTATAAATCCCAGTATTTTTTCTCTAGACCTTGCAAAAATAAAATTTTATTTACTCTTTTGGCCTGCAGTCTGCTTCTCTGCTGTGTAAGAACCTGTGCAGCTTTTGAGAAAAGTCTTTCAGATGGAACAGAGCTAGCCACCATAGTTAAATATTTAAATGCCACATTGTATAACATTGGGAACTGTATTTTGTAATCTGCCCACACTTCTAACGGGTTGTCGTTGAATCTACTAACTGGAGCCCTCAAGTAAAGCGATAGCTCATCTGAAAGACTTTCATCTGTTTTATTTGTTTTCCAATTCCGCTGGACCAGTTTATGGTGATCACTCCAGAGATCCGATGATAGACTAATTTTGTCTGAACTGTCAGAGTCAGATTCCACAGTCGAACATTCATCGTGCTGATTTTTTTTTAACATATCTTTAATTTTGCTAACAGCATTTGCGCAGGCCAAAGGATCTTCGAAATGAAGTTTTTTGAATCTTGGGTCCAATATTGTAGCAATAGCTAATGATGATACCTGTTCAATAGCGCCCATTCGTCTATTAATTTCGGTAAGAATGCGTTTTTGTACCTCCTTGATTAAAGATTCTTCAATTACTAGGTTTTTCAGTTTTGATATCATGCAATGCACTAACGGAATGACTTTGCTACTTGAACAATATTTATCGCTAGATATTTCCTTAGTCGCTGCTTCTAGTGGGCGTAGTATGTTAAGAAGCGATGTTAATATCGTCAACTCCATACCAGTTAACATCGGCGGTGCTGTTTTATGACGAATCAAAATTTCACTCACAGGATTTCGTAAATCAAGGAAACGTGCGATCATATAGAACGTGCTGTTCCAACGTGTAGGGACATCCTGAATCAATTTTGTGTCAGCTTTAACTGATTTACGCAACTCGTCACTTGCCACACAACTTTGTTTAAAAAAAGTAACAACATTTTTTACTTTCGTTAATATTTGCTGTAACTCTGAAATTCCCAGCGTATGTTGAGCAACTAAATTGAGTGTATGCGCAAAGCAAGGGATATGCTTTTTTTTCCAAATGCAATTTCGACAGCCTTCACCATATTTGCAGCATTGTCGGTTACTACTGCTGTGACTTTATCAGAATTAAGTCCCCACTTTTCACATGTTTTAGTGAGCATTTGTGCAATGTATTCGGAAGTGTGTCTGTCATCTAAGTGGTACACACCCAAAGTTACGGAATGAAATTCAATTCCGATGCCAAAATGAGCAGTTACACCTAGGTAACGTCTCATTTGTAGATCTGACCAAATATCACTTGTTAAAGTAAGATCTTCTACACAGCATAATTTATTTTTCATAACTGTTGATAGTGCATCATACTTTTCATCTAACCAGCGTGTCACTGAGGTTCTGCTAGGAATCTTATAATGCGGTGCCATTACTTTCAGAAGATTCTTGAAACCTTCATTTTCAACTAATGAAAAAGGATGGTTGTCTTTACAGATCATGAACATTATCGCATTGTTAATTCTTTTAGCTTTGTCACCAGTAGAGGTATACGCATATATTTCTCCAAAACTACTTTCTATTGACCGCTGGCGTTTAAAAGGCAATTCTCTGTCATAATCCATACTTTGATCAGTTTGTGAATTCTTCGTACTTGTCTCACTACCATCCATTGGCGACGACGTAGAATCCGTAGGCAACGACGTAGAAGTTGAAGGCAACAGTTGATGTTCGTTTACGGTATTTGGCCGACATAAATACTAAGGCATTTCATTATTTATTGATTTATACTATTAAATTGTAAACATTGATAGTACTTTCATTTAAAACACGTTACGTTACTTACCGTATAAATCGTATACTGTACTAAACAAAACAGACAACTATTATTTATAGGTTATTTTGTACTGAAAACCAAGAAAGCTATCTAGCCATCTTGCTGAAAACGAAGCCAATGACCAAGACTGACCAAGACAAGTAACCGAAGATGCAGATTACAAAAGCTTTGCTACTAGTGCTGCCCTCTCGAAGAGTAATATTTCATGTCTGCGTTTCGTTATTGCAAAGGCTAGTTTTTCAATAGTTCGCGGTTTTATATTTTATTTTCAATCAAATTGACAATGTTGAATTTAAAGCAGATCAAATGGAATCAGTACCTATAAAGGAAAGAAATGGAATCCGACACGATATTTGGTATATCGCATGAAATATATCGATATTCCAGTCGATACTAGATGATTCGATAATATCGGGTTGAAGCGATATATCGCGTACATATATCGATATTTTTTGAAATATCGATATATATCGTGCACTCCTATTCTACCGATAAATACCCAAGTCAAGTTCGAACATAAGCTTAATCGGTCAAGTAATTTAGAAATGCCAGGATTTCAAAATTTTCAAATTATTAATCTCCAGTGAACACCGAGAACGATCCGCGAAGGAATCCCCACGCAATTTATTGTAGATATCAATAAGTGCGATCTAGCACAACTGGACTTAAAATTAAAGACAGACAAAGGCCAGATAACCTATAAACCCTCCGCGGCTGAAAGCAATATCTAGGGACTCGTCAACAAGAGAGAGAACTGGTCTTGGGGATATTGGTACGACACGAGGCCTTATTCCATTCGATCAATTTTGATCATGTCAATTTATATGACAGAGAGAGTTGGGAAATTTTCACGGAGAGGTCCAATCGCATCAGGACGAAAACTGCATTGGAATGTTTCTACCACTTCTGCGACTTGTATCATGAATTTAAGTATCATAAAGGAGTTTCCAAGAGGGGTGAACCCCAAGTGAATTTCGCATGGTATGCTGATTTCAACAACTGCTACCACGTCCTTCAGATACGATCAAGAAATTATTTTCGAAGATTCAAAAAATATCCATTCTTGATTTAATGGATTTAATCACTTTTTTTTTTTTTTTTAATTTGCTTCTTTCAATTTTTTATTTAAACTTATTTGTTTGATACCTTCACTGACTGGAGAGTTCGAGTTCTATGATCTTGTCAAATTAAATTGTCCAATTAAAGTTAATTAATGTAATGTTTAATGAGCATTTAATATGCCTGTTTTTATTTAAGCACTACTATTAATCAATAAATAACAACTGATTGATAATTATTTGAAAAGATTTTCAAATAATTGTATTTAAAAAACATAAAAATTAAAAAATATTTTTTTGAATGTTAATAATTTTTTTTAATCAGAGATATCCCTGGTCAAAAAATTTAATCTGTTTTATAATAAATGAAAATTTTTAATATTTTTCATTCAATTTAATTTTATCATGTGCATCTATTTAATAAAAAAATTTAATCTGTTTTAGCTCGTATTATTTCCAATTCAGACCAATTTCAGACAATTTTTTATGTTACAATAAAATTATTTTCTATTGTTTCAAGACCAAAATCAGACTTTTTTGTCCCAATCATTTAGCTGGTTTTTATTGCATCAAGGTCAAGAACAGACCTTTTACAAATTCGATAATAATAATTATGAAAATAATCATAATAATAGTAATATATTTATTATCGTTTTATTCGTGTCCTCGAAGATCCTCTACAGGGCATGGCTTTTCATTCTCTGAAACTGAAATAGTGACTATTCACTATTTCGTGGTGCAATGTATACCACACGTTATACTTCGCACGACCAAATAATGAATATCGCTCATTAAATGATGCGTGAAATAACAAAGTTTAATATTAGTCTTGTCATCTTGTCAACATTTTAATCTTCTTGATGTATTCACATTGTGTTTAATATCGATGATTAGAAAATTATAGATTTAGAAATAATGAAACGATGAGAACTATTTTACGTAGTTTAATACAAATTTATTAGTTATCACTACAACTAATATTCGCAGCTACAAAACTTTTATAACCCATGAAATGTTAAGCTAAGACAAATAAATATGACAGATGTAAAGTTATGATCAACGATCAGTTCATAAAACAAGAGAGCGCATGAATATATTATAATTAAATTTATTTTGTCAAATAAATGCGATTTACATTAATTTTTAATAAGATACTTAAGGCTCAAAAAAATTATGTCGTCATCTTAGTAGTCGACTTTTGGCCTTTGAACATTTAGAATTAAAATTGTAGATCAAAAACAGTATAAGATTTCATATTGAATTTGAAAACAATATATAAAGTCCAAGTACAAATTATCTAGACTAAAAACCGATCAAACTTTTTAGTCTCATTAGATTAGAAACAGCATAAAATATTTATAGCTGCTCAATTATTTTACTAAAAGGTTGTTTAGACTTAAAACAGATGAAAAATAATTTGAATAGTAGATCAAATACACATGAGAATGTTTTCAAAAGTTCAAATGCAGATCATTTTGCTCAAAATCAGTTTAAATTTTTCGATATGGGTATGGTAATAATAATATATTTTCAAATTTCAAAGCGGCAGACGTGGTCAAATGAATTTAAAATTCACCAAAAAATGATACTTATCTTACATGAGAGCCTTTTTTTCTTTTTAGTGAGATTTATTTGTAACCTCACGGTGGAATTTTTTTCCAATTTTGTCACCACATACTTTCAACTTTATAAGAATTCAAAAATGAACAAAATTAGAAACGGTGGCTATTAAAATTTTTGAAATTTGTCCAAATCGCTATTACTAAGAATTTTTTCTCAAATAATAAGTGAATTTCACTTTATCATGATTTTTATCGATTTTACGAAACTTTGATGTTATTCTACGAATCATTTTGTTTTATTAATTGATAGACTATTAATTTATTTCATGAAAATTTAACAGTTGATATATTTATTATTTATTCTTTAATTAATACCAATGATTTTTTGTTATGAATTATTACAATGTTTTCTAATTTATAACAAAAATTTTTCTAGTTTTATTTATTATTGATCTTGAAACTATTTATTGTTTGATGTTTTCTTGAAATATGTCAGTAAAAATTATCACCATAGTGCTAAAAGAACAGATGTGTCTCTATCTCTCTATTCATATCGAATTTAGCTTGTTTTTAATGAAAGATAATTTTAAAGATAGAGAATTTAAAAGTCTAGTAGTCGCTTTAATAAAACACTTTTTTTAAGTTACTTAAATTAAGATGTCTTTTAAAAAAATTAGCCAATATCGACGCACTTTGTGATACTTAATGTTGTTTTTTTAAGTTCAGAACTAAGTAATTTTTGGAACCGATTGGTATAATAATTAAAAAGTTAATCCAAGAAAACATGTTTTTGAAAATTTTATTTTTTAGATTTCTTGCAACAAAACAGTCTGAACCAGTTCAAATTTTCAGAAGATTTAACTTTTATCGATCGTTCAAGCGAATAAATGCCATGAGAAACACACACACAATTCAATCCTTGAAAAATTATTCAAGGTCACAGTTGAGCTTACTCATTATTGAACTTAATTCATTATAGTTTTGATATTTTTTCGTTTTGACAATAAAATGATCACAATTTAACATAAAAATTAATTACTGATGTCAAAAAATATCTAAAATTGACTGTTTTATCGCTAAAATTACTGAGGAAAAGATATCGAAAAATATACACTGACAAGTACTATTTAAGTATTAGAATCCTGAACTCATCGGTAAGGTGAAACAGTTCGAAAATGCTTAAAAATCACGAGAGCTTTCAAATTATATCTGTAAATAGAAACATTGTTTTTAGAAAAGTGTATAATTTTGCGATAATATTATTGGTTCAAAAGTTTTTCACCGTCAAGGTTAAGTTCAAAACTTACTGATTAATTTTGAACAATATAAAAGATCAATTAATTAAGTTCGTGGTGACAACTTAACAAAAGTTATACCATGACGCCAACGGGCAGCCTTCTGCAAGATGTACAAGGCCAACGCGATTCAGGCCCTCGACAAGGCGCGTATAAAAATCAGATGGATTAACTGCCGCATTCGCCCAGTTGCAAAAGTAACCGGCTGCTTTAGATACCTTGGTTTTGGACATCAAACACGTCATTGGGTGGGACTCGACAGAAACACCCGATTAGAAATTACTTTGGAATTACCCAGGGTATACATCTGGATCTGATTGGGTTCCGAAGAGGCATGCCCAATGGGGAAATCCTTATAAGGGCCTAATTAGCCCCCAATTGGGAAATCCCAACGTAAAATCAAGAATTTTTATTAAGTTTTTCCCAATAAGGTCCTGGGTGGAACTTAAGAGGGATAACCTAACGAAAAATAAAAATAAAATTGCTAAGTTCTCCTAAGTGAGACCTGTATGGGACCGAAGATGATTTTCTCAACGTAATGTAAATATTGCATCGATGGGCTTTCCTAACTGGGCTCGTAGTAGAACCCAATTAGGTTAACCCAAACTGTGAGTAGATACATGAAGAAATAATCTTTAAATTTAGGCAGTCGTTTATTTATATAAAAAATTAATCGCCCAAAGATGTGTGAGCTTATATTATTAGAATATATTTGTCATAAATTAATTAGAAATAAAAATAAAAATTATTTGTTGAGAGTAGAAAAGAATTAGAAAAAAATTCATCCAACATTGAAAAAAAAATTTTTTTTTTTGACACAAGAATTTTCATATATTCCAACAAAATTAATTCCCTTGCTTCAAGAAATACATATCTAGATCCAAAAAAATTTATTTAAGTCAAGAAAATCTTGTTTTAAGAAAATTCTGCCTCTTGCTACAAAAAATTTAGTTCTTGATAGAAGTAAATTTTCATTAATATTTTTATTGATTAACATGTCAAATGGGAAGATTTTTTTCTCAGCTGAATTAGGTGGCGCTGTTTCCCTAAGGTATCTAAAAATGTTGAAATGCTGAAACAAAATTTATACTCCAAATTTTTTTTCTCAGTATGAAAAGAAATTTTAATTGAAAACAAATTTTCATTATCGGTATTTTTCATAATTAAATTTTTATCCATATAAAAAAATTTTTTAAATAATATGCATTTCAACAAAATTTTAATCTTGAAAATAAAAGTTCTTTATGTTAGCATAAAGAGGATCCCAAATCAAATCGGACAGTTTTAAGGAATTTTATTTTTGATTCTTTTAATTTTTTTGGATTTTTCAGTCAAGTTTTTTTTTTATTTTAAAATTTTCTATTTAATTTATACAAAAATTGTATTTTCACGCCAGAAAAGTGAATAAATAAAAAAAATAATTTGTAAAAGCTTGAGCATAGCATGAATAATGTGTCAGTTAACCGATTGAATTAATCAGCATTCCTGCTTGGACCAGCGGTAACGTGAACGACTAAGGACCCTAAGGACGCAAGTTCGAGCCCAACTCTCGACAAGGATTTTTCCGACCAGTGATTTCGTTTCAATTCAAATTAAATAGTCTAATGATTAACATAACATGAGTATCTAATCCGATACTATTTCTAATCTTTTCGAAGATCATAATATTTTTTCTTTAAAAATTTAGATTGGGTTCTGATGGGGTTTCCCCATTGAGACCTGAGAGGGATTGCCCAATGAGGGCCACATAGGACTTTGCGTGACATCCCTATTTGGGGTCCCTATTAGGCAGCCCAATGAGGACCCAATAGGTCTTACATTAAAATTTCTAGTCGGGCAAGTGCTGCTACAAATGTGACGGAGAAAATCACAAGTCCGCAGACTGCATCGAGAAGCCAAAATGTTTTCTTTGTACACCAGACAAAAATGTTCAGGATAGCTTATGCCATGTTTCTGGTTCCGAGGCTTGTAAGGCATTGTAAGGCATTCTGCACCGCACTTACCGAAGCTACGAGAGGGTAGAAATGACGCACATACTGCAAGGCAACCTGAATAGGTGCGCTTTGGCGTAAAATCTGCTGCGCCAGCGTGTCTTTGAAGAAAAAATCGACGTCTGCTTTATCTGCGCGCTACATCTAAACCTTCAAGGTAGAACATGGTTCGCTGATAAATACGGCACGGATAAATACTATCTGGATAGTAAATTAGAAGAAGGTTACCGTCAACAACAACGGAAGCAGAACAGGTTTCGTCTGGATTAAGACTCCCACGACCAACTTAATAAGCGTCTACCTTTCACCCAATGAAGGGATCAATGTGTTCCACCAGAAAATGACAAACATAGAGGATGCCATCAGCAAGCTCGACGGTGAAGTCATCGTAGCTGTTGATTTCAACGCCAAATCAATTGAATAGTGTGCTCATTTCTCAGACACGAGAGGAAACGAAGTTGCAGACTTCGCAGCTAGACTTGACCTCATAGTGCTGAACACCGTTAGTACCACAACCTTTAGAAGATCGGGATACCAAGAATACATTTTCGACATTTTGTTGGTGACTTTAAAGATTGCCAACACGATTAAACACTAGACTGTATCCGAAGAATACAGTGGTAGTAATCACCAATATGTGACATTCAGCATTAGATTGGCACCTGTTCCGGTTCCACAACGTGACCTTCAACAGCGGAAGTGGAACGCCAGGAAGCTTGATTTAAAAGCATTGCGAGTGTCCCAATACAAGAAGCTTGTCTACTTTCCAGAGTAACCCGACTTCAAATACTCGCAGCGAGACGGAAAAAACGGTTTCAAAAGCAATGAAAGTGATTTTAGCCTCGTGTGATGCTTCTATGCCGCGGATGAAAAAGTGGGGCTTTCATAGGCCGACATACTAGTGATCACCAGGCATAGCATAACTTCGAAAAAGATACCACGAGTTATGTCACCGAGCAACAAGAGCTGTGAAACGCTCACCACCCAATCAAGATCTGTATTCAAACGAGTACAAGCAAGCCAAAAATAACTCAAACCGGGCCATCAAAGAAAACAAAGCGACGTTGTGGAAAAAGATCTGCAACGATGTCGACAAGCACATATGGGGTAAAGCTTACCGAATTGTCGTTAAACGACTTGGAAAGGCCTCACCAGAAGCACCAAAATCACCTGCCTTAATGAATAGCATCGTAGCGGAGCTGTTTCCTAAACACCTGCCTCGGAAGAGAAGACATTATGGAAAAAACGACAAAGCAACACCTTTCACAACTAAGGAGCTGCAAGACGCGGCTAAGTCTAATAAGACAGGAAAAGTACTTGGTCCTGATGCCATCCCAGTATCGGCGATCAGGATTGTAGCCCTGGAATACTCAGACATATACTCCTGAACGCCTACAATGCATGCCTGGCAACTGCACGTGGTCTGGAGATTGGTTCTTTTAGACAAAGGTAAGGGAATCCCTGTACCATCTTTGTCGTTTAGACCACTCTGCATCAGGGATATAAAACCTCGGCCCTATCGGACCTCAGTCTTATACTATCCCTGCTGAAAATATTTATCACCTCGACTGTATTTGCGCGTAGCTCGCCTAATGTACATAAATAACTAATATATCTGATGAAAACTTTATTTTTGAAAATCGGGGTGAGTCAAATAACTTCCCGATTTTTTGAAAATCATTGATGTAGGAGCAGGAAAAATATTTTGTTGTAAATATTTTCTATGCTTCTACTTTAGTAAAAGTATTCAGTGTTTAAGTATTTTTATTTTAGTTTCAAGGATAAGTGGTTGTAAATTTAAGGATTAGATGAGTAACTAGTATTTTTAACATGCTGTCGCCAGATGTCAAAATATAGTTACTCTGTAAGATGTTTAAATATATTGTAGCTTGAGTGCGAGTGAGAGAATGAGTAAGGGTGTATGAAGTATGTAAGTATACTATTTAGAGATGGGGGTGAGAAGGGACCAAGAGGCCCAAGTCATTTTAAAGGATAGTTTTGTAAGTTAGTCTAATACCACCCAGGCTAGTGAGCAGTTGTATGTTATTTTCCCTTATCAATAAATCTATTATTATACTTTTAAAAAAATATTGTCTCGTGCTGTAATTTCTTTTAATTAATATAATCTAAAAATCTATATTCTACATTGATTTTATTGAAGCAGCAAAACTTATCTTTACCTCATAAAAAAGTGAAAAATTTTAAAAATACTGTGCAACAATTTCATGGATTTTAGAATAAATAAATTAAAAGTACATATTTATTTTTATCTTATGAATAGTGCGAAATATACAAGTTACGAATAATCATAATAAGTAAAATGCTTCAGAGTGTAAAAGTATTTGTTTTTTATTGTAAAGAAACTGTCTTGCAATATTTAAATACATTGACGCATAAAAATTGTAGCTCTGCGCTAAAGTGTTTTTACACTCGATAAATCCGTGTAATTTTATAGAATATTAACGTATAAATTTTCTGATTTAAATAATTACTTAGGAATCAAGTTAAAGTTATATTTTAAAACATGTTCCGTATAAATAAACAAGAATATACTTATGATTATTATTAATGATATATGGCAGTATGGTTGTCGCAGTAAGTAATTAGTCCTTGAAATATGAATAAATTGTTATACTGTCAACGCGAACTGAACTCGATCTATTTTCCATTAATTAATATATTTCATCATTTAATTTTTTTTTTATGTATACAATTCAATGACTCTCATGAAGTAAGTTTTTGAGGCGGATTCTTGACGATTATTAATTAATTTATTACTACTTCAGCTGAATTATTGTTATAATAATCGTGAACAAATATAGTATAATTATTTCACTTGTTAAAGTTAAGTTTTTTCCTTGTTTGAGTATTAGTGGTATTGTCAATACCGATGTGATAAGTTATCATAGATTAAAGTTTTCTTCGCTAAATTTGTTTACTTCTTTCAATACCACGAATGTTTTATACTGGAATTGCAATAAATTTATTACAAAAATGCATTTATAGGGTGCAATAAAAGTAATTTTTAAGATCTGAAACTTTTTCTGTGTTTGTCCTAGAATTCAATGTTACTCATACTTAACATAATATAATTTTAAGCATAAAATTAAAAGATAAAAAAGGATCTACGTTAGTGTCAGTTATCTTGTGAATATTTTTGTAACATAAACTTCACAAAGCCCTAAGGTTTTTAATTTTTATTTAATGATACAACTTAAGATTTCATCATTAAATAAATTGATTGATATATTTATTCGTTAAATCTTACGAATCGGATTATCTTAATTTTCAAAGAGATAAATTAATATGAAGTTTATGGACACAATATTAAATATTGTGTCCATAACAATACTAGCGAGTTCTGTCCTTGGGATAGTCAGGCAACATGCAATAGGTAATACTTACCTTTAACAAATGAAGAAAATATCTTTATTTGTTTTACTACTGCAGTTTGAACAGTTACCGCCCAGCGTTGAGAGTGTCAAGATCATCACGTACCATATTAATTCATAATCTGATAATAAATGTTAAATCTGGAAATATATTTTAAAAGAATTAATCATAAACATAACGCAAAGTTTGTTTATAAAAGTATAGTCAGGTGATATATTTTATTTTTTTAAAAATGAAAAATCCTAAACCACACCGAAATGCAACGGAGATATTTGTACTTTCTGAAAGGCAACAATCTGATATAAACCAAGAAGTGAGTTTTCAAAATATTACTGATTTCAAAAAAAAAAAAAAAAATTTGATATGTTTGCTATTTCTGTCAGAGGTTCGCAGCTATTATGAAGTTTTTAAAACTTTGTTGATTTGCTTGATACTATAAAAACATATATTCCAACTGCATGTAATGAGCACACGTGTTTAAACGTAAATAAAAAATGAATTTTCTAAATTTAGAAAAAAAACTATTTGGAGTTTGGAGTAAAAGTAAATTTTAAATTCAAAAGTTTTTTGAAAGGTGCAAATGAAAGTATCATTTTTATAAAATTTTTTTTTAAAACTTTAAATAGCTGTTGTTATAAAATTATGTGAATGATTTGGCTAATCGCTTTTAACTTAGTTGGGAATATTGCCCAATCAATGCTTCAAATTTCATTAACATTTGGATGAAGATTGTAGTCACTATCATCACAAGATGTGTTTAATAATCTATATTCATACAATTTTAAATTAATATGAAGCATTTTACAAGTAAAATCGAACAACTTGAATTGAATTTTTTAATTTTTTTTCTCAATGAGAAGTCAGATAAATTATACTTATGAAAAAAATTTTATTTTATTATTTATAAAGTTTGCTATTTTAATACTGTAGATTCTTTAATTATTTAGGCTTTAATGCATTAAGAGATTACACACACTTAGGAGATATAAGAAAATAATTTTTTAACTTCCCGCTAAGTAAAATGAAAATTTTTAAGCATCGGCAAGTTATTGGTTTCACTCCGTTTTTCAAAAATTGAGTTTTCATCGGATCTCGATGTTTTGAGGTCCTCGGAAGCTTTCCTGACTACTCTCGCCAGAGTGTCACTATATCTGTATGCATGTATGTATGTATGTATACGCGCGCGCGCGCGCGTGTGTGTGTGTGTGTGTGTGTGTGTGTGTGTGTGTGTGTGTGTGTGTGTGTGTGTGTGTGTGTGTAAACCTCTTATAACTTTTGAACGGCTTGACCGATTTCATCACGGTTGACGCCTTTCGAAAGGGCTTGACTAAACTTAAATTTTGAATACAATTTAGACCAATTCGGACTGGTAAATTTTGAGAAATCTTAAAAAAACTACGAAAAAAAATTTTTTCAACTGTGGTTTTTTTGGAATGACTTTTAAACGGCTGGTAAAGCCGTTTAAATCGGTAAGATCAATTCCAAAAACTAATCAGCTCTTAACATCAAAAACCATGTCGATCGCCGCTAAGCCGGTAAAAATAGGTCGATTCGTTCGTGAGTTATCGTTGACGAAAAAAAAGTGTTTTTTTTTTCTTTTTTTTTTTTTTTTCGAATTACGACGAAATTTCTGGTCTGATCAATTTGTGTTTAAAAGTCGAATGCCGCCAACCGCATGACAATCAGTTCATTCATTCATTAGTTGCGGTTTGAAAATTCAAAAAATAGTGTTTTATTAAACTTCTATCATACTTTTGAGCTCGGAAAGCTCAAAATTACACGAAAATTATATTGTGGAGTTCAAAGAGCTCAAAAACGTAATAAGTGCAATTTTGAGCGCTTAATTAGGAAATTTGTGGGAAGTTGCAGGGATGGCCATTAGGATCAACTGTTTTCTTAACTTTTTTTTGGGGGAATTTCTCTAAAAAAATCTTTCAGTTTGTTAACGTTAAAATTTATGAAATATCATGACAATTTTTAACTTAGTTAAACAATATTTTGGTGATCCTATCAGACAGATTTCAAATTTTTCTTTAACATTTTTAAAAAATCAAAAATTGAAAAAAATTTTTTTGTATTATTTTCTGAGGTGGAGACTGTATGACGACCTTTTTGCTGATCAAGAATTTATTTTCTCTTTCATTTCTATTGACTAGAAGGGTCAAATTCAAACTAATCTAAGCACGTGCCTTATTTACCACCTTATAATTTTTTTTAATTTAAATTTGTTTTATGTATTAAAGCTGAGTATTTTTGTATAGAAGTATGAGTGAGGCCCTATAATCTTTATTTTTTTCAAAATTGGATTGTTTAGATCTTATGTGTTTAACATATTTGACTATCAACAGAATGGAATGAAAATACCAGAAGAAACGGAAAGAGATCGAGCGACTTGGGGAAATCCTATTGAGTTTCTCATGTCATGCATTGCATACTCTGTTGGTCTTGGTAATGTTTGGAGATTTCCATACACTGCATACGAAAATGGTGGTGGTGCATTTGTTATTACATACATTATTGTTCTTTTCATGGTTGGAAAGCCGGTGTACTATATGGAATCAATGCTCGGGCAATTTACGAGTCAATCGTGTGTTAAAATATGGGCTCTTTCTCCATCTTTTAGAGGTATAGACAATATAAAAAACAACTTTATACATTTGTATTGCAAAATTTTAATTAAAAAAAAAAATTTATTTTAGGTATCGGATATGGAATGACCATAGCAGTATTTTTAGTACAAACTTACTATTCAGGTTTATCGTCTATCATTTTATATTACTTAATAATATCCTTCCAGTCGACGTTACCTTGGTCTCAATGTTTTCCGGAATGGAGTGAACCCTGTTTTAACTCATCAAGTCCACAGTCTACAGGTATCACTTCTTCAAAGAGTAGCGCAGAACATTTTTTCTTGTGAGTTATCATTACAGCACCTATTATAAGTTAAAATGAAATTTATTTAAAAAATTAACAATTACGTGGATTTTTACCAGCAAAGAGGTCATTCATGAAAGCGGAATAGAAAATGGACTGGGTACTCCTTCATGGCGATTGGTGTTATGTCTTCTCACTACTTGGGTCATCATCTTTTTAGTTCTTTTCAAAGGAGTGAAAAGTGCTGGAAAAGCATCATATTTTCTGGCAATATTCCCATATTTCATGATGTTCATGCTGTTTGGAAGAGCCATAACTCTAGAAGGTGCTATCGGAGGAATAATATATTTTTTACGACCAGACTGGAGCAAGATGACTGATCCAAAAGTGTGGTATGCCGCCGTTACTCAATCTTTTTTTTCACTTGGTGTTTGTTTTGGCGGCGTCATAATGTACGCTTCCTACAACAAATTTGAGCATAATGTTACAAGGTAAAAACTGCAATTTTAACTTTAGTACTTATTATAAAATTAATGATTTTAGCAATTAATATTTTAAAATTTTAGGGACTGTATGATCGTTTCAACTCTCGATCTTTGTACAAGTCTCATAGCAGGTACCACTATTTTTGGAATTTTAGGCAATCTAGCTTTCAAATTAGGAACTGATGACTTTCATTCAGTCGTAAGATCAGGAAGTGGATTGGCATTTATTTCTTATCCAGAAGCTTTAGCGCAATTTTCTATCGTTCCATCTGTATTTGCAGTTTGTTTTTTCTTGATGTTATTTACACTTGCTATTGGTTCATCCGTGGCTTTTTGTAGTACTGTCATCAGTGTTATTAAAGATCAATTTCCTAGATTCTCACAATGGAAAATTGTACTTGCTGTTTGTATAACTGGTTTTGGTATTGGAGTCTGTTACTGTACACCGGTAAGATCATTTTTTACAATAGTTATGGTAATTATTTGAAAGTGAGGTCTCCTGCATTTTAATCTATAAAAATCGAAAACCCAATTTGCAAATTAAACCATCAAACGGTTTTCTTTGATTGATTGATTAAAGTTTTAGAAAAAATGAAGGGAGCAAGATTTTCTACTTAAAATAGACATTTTTTTGTTTTCGGAAATGGCTAAGAAATTTATTTTTTCCCCTCCGGGCGTAAAACGTCAACTTTAGCCCCGCTGCGCTAAACGAAGTTGCCGCTTTCCGTCTTCGTCGGGGAAAAAATAGTATACACTCCTCAAGAATTAAATAAGAAAGCCTCAGATCACATGTCATTGTTGGCCGAGGCGAGATAATTTTTCACTGAAATACAGTTTACAATTAAAAATCATCGAAAAATTTGGAAATTTTTTTTTGCTCACTTAAATTTTATGAAGAGTGTATGATTAGTCGAAAAAAAAAATTTCCTTGAATCGAGTAAATAATTTTAAACTCCATCTGCTTGATTTGAGTAGAAAAATTCTTAAACTAAGAAACTTTTCGTAGTTTAAATAAATTTTACTTGATTCAAAAATTTTTCGTCTTGATTTGAGACGATGAAACTCTTCAAAATTAGTTTCTTGGTTCAAGAATTTATCTCAAATACATTCATCGCAAAAATTGCAATTTTTTAAATTTACAAATCGAATTTACGATTAGAAATTAAAAATTGAGTTAAAAAATTTATTCATAGTCTTAAATACCTCAAAAAAATTGAGAATTAAAGGGTTACAGGGGTTTCCTCCGGGAAAAAATGGGCTATTTTCAACAGTTTTTTTTAACAGAAAAAATGAAATATTTTATCAAAACCTTTTACTGTCTTAAAGATATATGTTAAATAAGGAATTACTAAAATTAAAAAAAATATTAAAAATTCTGCTGGATGTGACGTCATTTCCGGCGAGCCTTCGGAAAAAAGATCCATCTTCGTGATCAGCAGAACTCTTAACAGGATTATTTGAAAAGAAAAAAAAAAAAAAACATGTACTTTAGTTAAAATTTCAAACTAGGTCTTGAACGAAGGAAAAAAAAATGAAAATTGGATTTTTGGCAGAGGTTTTTACAAAAAAAAATAAAAATTTGGTTAAAATTTCGCGTCAGTTTTTTTTTTAAATAGTTGTAATTTAAAAAAATAAATCTTTCGTTCAAGACTTTGTAAATTATATCTCGAAGAACTGTCTAAAATTTCACTAAGATCGGTTGAGTAGTGCTCGAGAAATCTTATGTACTGTCTTTGAAAACATATTTTTTAGATAAACGCGTTTAAAGTTTTGAGTGATAATACAACAGCGCGCAACTTTTTAAAACTGTATCTCCGAAACTATAATTCGGATCGATTTGAAACTTTAGGACAATATTCTAGAGATGTTGTAGAATTTTATAAGACAAAAAAAACCCCTAAAGAAAGAACAAATTTATGAAAAAATTAATTATCATATTTTTCATGAACACAAGTAATGTGAACCCCACTTTTGAATAATTACATTTTTAATTGTAAGTATAAAATTAATCGGATAAATATTTTCTATTATTTATTTTTTAGGCTGGACTATATATGGTTAATTTAGTAGATTACTTTGGAGGCACATTTATAATTATGGTTTTAGCGATGCTAGAAGTTGTTGGTGTTTCATGGTTTTATGGTAAAGTCATCTTTAAATGATGAAACAAAGTAATTTTTATATTATTACATAGTAATATAAAATTTTTTTAGGAATCGATAATTTTCTGGATGACATCGAGTTTATGATAAATAAAAGACCGTTTTTCTTCTGGCGCATTTGTTGGGTCTTCTTAACACCAATTATGCTCTTCACAATATTAATTTATTTTTTAATCACACTACAACCACTTACATACAATGATGAATATTATCCAACTTCTGCATATGGTATAAAATATTTTTTGATAACTTAAAATATTAAGTAACTGATCGTTGAATCCAGCTTTGAATGACTTTTTTGTTATTTATTAGTTGCTGGTTGGGCTTTATTGGCCTGTGGAGTATTGCCGTTTGTAATTATAATGTTCACCACCATCATACGTAACAAAGAAAAAAGCTTCTCTGATGTATGTTGAGCTCAATATTTTATAAAAATTAAGTTAGCCGACATTTTTAATTTTTTGGTTTTTTTTCATTCATTAAATTAGAGCTAAAAAATATTTTTTAAAAATTGGACTTAAAGTTTTTCAAGTTTTTCACAAGTGCAAATTTTTTTATTTTTTAAAAAAAAAAAAGTTCCAAAAATTTTTAGATGTCGGCTAACTGAATCTTCGTCAATATTTAAAAAAACGAATTTATATGAAAAAAATTAATTTCTAAAACTTCTTGTAGATTTTTAAACCAGCGGACAATTGGGGCCCACGCAATGCTAAAACTCGTGAAAGATGGAGAAACTTCAAGCTTCTAAAACAACAAAAAAGAGATCTTGATTTAACTGAAAATAAATTAGGAAGAGTTTTTACAGTATTATTTAATAAATTAAAGTAAAAAATAAGAAATCCATTGACGGTGAAGGTTCTAATCGTAATTTTTTTCTCTCATTTAAACAATAAAAAATATTTTTATTATGCTATTAGTGAGTTTCTAAAATAATAAACCTTATTTCCCAAGGTTAATTTGTGGTAAATACAAAAATTTAATTTGTGATGAAATAATTTATGTTTGCTTGAATTTTGATATCCATTTAAATGAGTGTTTCAACTTTTTCGAATCAACTTTTAAAAATTTTTAAAAATCCTTAGCCGATTGAAAATTATTATTACGTTAAGATATCCCAATCTGTAACGAAAATTTTTAAATTGATTCATACATGCTTCATTACTACCATAAGTAAAATACTTTTTCTTAATAGAAAAATTTTTAATGATTAGTATTCTAACTGTATTTTATTAGTTTCGCTAACATTCGCTTACTTAATTTTATACTTATTACTATTTTTAAACACTCATCCAATTAATATAATTGATGATAACAAATGGAATTTATTAAAGTTAGAAATTTTTTATATGTTCGGGTGATTTTGTACAATAATTTTAATAGGATTAATTCATGAAGATGGTAATATTTCTTCACTATAAACAGTAAAAAAAGAGTAAACTTTTTTCTTCAAAACTTAATTAATTAGTAAATTAATAACTATAAGGACTCCATCGTCAAATGCTATTACAATGCTCCCTTCTTAAGTTATATTAGCTGTGTCTCAATTTTTTCATTTAATACTAACAAGAGAAAAAAAGATAACCAGTTATATCTTAGGGAGGGAGCACTGTATAAATTATCTACACTATTTATATAAATTAATTTAATTCTTCAAATTAGTTCTTTAAATTAGAATTCAATGTTACATAAAAATATAAATATTTTTTATAATTGCAATATTTTTTTTATTGAAAACAAAGAAAACATTTAATTCATTGTCATTTAATTATAAACTTCAAACAATGTATAAAGTTATTATTTTTCATATAAAAATTTTAAGTTAAGATAATAATATTTACAGGTAATTATTTTATATACTTGAAGTTTAATTTGAAAATCATAATTGCAATCAAAATATTGAGGATTAAAAATCACCGAACATAAAAAAATACTACCAATTAAGTTATAAGACTATCATGCTTAACAAAGTGATAGTAGTCTAATGCATTTTTTTTTTTCATCTTATTTTGTTGTAATTGCAAGGGTTAAATCATAAACTGTATTTATAAACTTTATATATTTAGTATGGCTTTTAAATA
Organism: Cotesia typhae; assembly: GCF_013202065.1. NCBI lineage: Eukaryota > Metazoa > Arthropoda > Insecta > Hymenoptera > Braconidae > Cotesia > Cotesia typhae. The sequence goes on along the minus strand of NW_027423712.1, from coordinate 3,536,650 downwards.
CAACAATATAGATACACTGTGATTAATAATAGTAATATTAATTATTAATTATAATTAATAATAATAAAAATAATATTAGTATACTGATATAATAAATATTACCTTATGATTTCCAGGCAGTATTAGAGGATAATACAATTTTAAATTTATAGGTAGTGAGTGCATATATACTGATATTATAAATGATATTTTATGAAATAATGTTTATGTAATTATTATAAATTATTTATTCGGTTGGTAAATTTATTTATTTATTTTCATTTCATTAAAAGTTTTCATTATTCACATTCCATAAGTGCACAGGGAAGTACGATGACATCTTTTGTTTAAAGGTTGTTATCATAATTAATTTTCAAAATGAACTTAACAAAATTTTTATTATTTTTTAAAGGTTGTCAGGAAAAACTCTTTCGCAAAATATTTGGATATTCATTCGTTCTTTTTTTTTCGAATATTTTACATCACGAATAAGTGATAAAAAAAAAACAAAAAAAAATTGATTTTTATGTATAGGATTAAAGGCTAAAAAAATAGGATTTACATTTAATAAATAATGCATGCCATTAGAGATAAAGTGGCGAAAGAACTACCCCCAAGAGCCAAACTTTCGATGCATTTTTTCGTATCTCTGTACACCTTGTATTTTAATTTTAATTCTTATATTCCTATACATAGTCTTTTTTTAAGGAGAAACCGTATACGGTTGATACGTTCAAAGCACTTTGCTCAATCATTCTTTCGTAACATGTATGTAATAATTTTAAGAAACAATACCTAGATAATTTTATAATTATTTTAATCACAAAATTTCATATTATGTTCTTAAAACGTATCGAAGTATTTCAGAAATTTTGTTTTAAGTAAAAATTATTAGAAATTAACAACATAAGACGGAGTAACGAGTAATTAATAAACCTAATTATCAACTATAATTATTAACAGTCCATCACTGGATTTTCATAAAATTAATTTAATCAAAGAATTAACTTATAGATATTTTTCATATACTTTTTACATTAAGTAATTAAATTATTAATAAGTTATTGTAATAATAATACAATGAAAATTACTCGTGATATTTTCCCCGTCTTAATTCATTAAGAGGTCAATAATAAGTAATGTGTAAATGGAGAATGTCACAAGTGAAAGATATGATTAGTGCAATGACGCCGCAACGGCAATGAATTATTTTACAAATTACACGCAGTTATTATATCATTGTTATATTAGTTCATTCGTGGCACATTTCATTTTATGTGTGTGTTTCTACGAACGATATTCATTTCTAATAATTCTTTCACTTACGCACTCAGTTATTCACGATAAATAGTCCATTAAAACAATATCATTTTAAAATTAAATTAATAAAATTGATTCAAACGAACACGCACACACACACGCGCACACATACTCACACATACACACAAGCGCGCACGCACTTCATGTATGCATAATGTTCCGAAAAAAGATCTTTTTTTTTTCGAGCATTATCTTATATTTGCGCCGTATGGAAAAAATAGTTTAGACGGGGTTAGCCGTAAATAAATTGGAGTAATTTAAAATGACAAATTTTTTGCGCCTTGATCGATTGGTGGTTTAATTTATCAAGTTTTATCAAATATCTAGCACAGAGAAAATATCAAATAATGCGTCGCAAAATTAATTAAAATATAACATGATTTTATGCGACTTTTAATCTATCGAATTCAGAATAAAAATCTCTCACTATGAAATAACTGTAACATTGAAATATTGTAAGATCAAATTTATAATAAAATATAGTCGCTATACATAACTTTCAGATTTTAAACGCAAAAAAAAAAATATTCAATTTTACTACTCTTTAACTGCGATCTATAGAGTCAATTATTTGAGATGTATATATTTTTTATAAAACCATATAAAAAGATAAAACTTGAAAGATAAAACCATTAGTTTATATTTATGAATAAGCATAGGTGACTTTCGCTTTATTATGCTGTACGGAATAATTTATTTTCTTGTTACCATTATCTGAACAACATTCTTCCAATAATAAAATACACATTCACATTATTACATTAATTGAATTAAATGTTTTAGAGTCACTTTCAAAGACACAGACTTATTAATATTCATCTGCGACCATAATACTTTGTTTATTATATATATTATAATTATTTACAATTATTTAATTAAATTGATTAGAAAGTTTTTTTAACGCACTGTAAGTATTCACTTTTATAAAAAAAATTTTATTTATTAACAGTGACTACGTCATCGTCACTTAATTAATGTTCCCATTACTTATTTAACATAAATTTTAATCAATTCATTCTAATGATTATAAATTTGTTTTTAAAGATACAAATAAGTGATTTCGGTTTCTACTGTTTAGTTTAGTTTATTTTATTTTATTATTTATTTATTTTCTTTTTTTTTTTTTTTTGACACTGAGATCATCACACTTAGTTTCCATTGCACAAATAAACTCTATAATAAGGTTTAATTAAATGATAAGCAGATAAGAATTTATATTTTTTATTTACATTTTCGTTATTGTTATAATTTTTTTACGCACTCGCGGTCATCGTGGATGAACATCGTAATGCATATATCCAAACCCAAACCCGACTCATACAATTGACTCACTTCACGTATAGCACTATAATATTTACATCGGCTCGAGATAATTATTCGATCCTCGAGTTTAAAACGCTCCTAAAGTTCGATCAATTAATTTTAAGGCATGTATTTTTTCATTTATCGCGTATCAACGAGTCACTTATATCAATCTTCTGAATAATTGAATGGCAGTAGTGGAAAAGGTTGAGAGTGATTAATTATGTTGTTAACATATGTATATGTTATTAATTATATCTGTACAATATTTGTAATTTAATGATTACATTGATTTTCATTGGACTTAATATTTATAAAATTTTAAGTACAGTTTAAATACTTTTATTGTATTTTTATCTCGAGTACTTATATGGAAGCCGAGATAACCATTGTTAAGATGGCAACAGTGATTTTATAATTATTTTCATCAATATCCACAAGAAAATTATAATTATGTGCGTTAGGACGAGCGTTATTTTGGGGGCCGAACGGTACTCGGCGCTCGACTGGTAACCGCGGCCCCATATGTCATACAGGTTCTTCTCTTTTGAAATTTATATTTTGAGATGCACAAAAATCACGAGTAAATGGAATACAATTAAAAAGTTTACATATTTCACATTCATATACTGGTATGTTATAAAAAAGAGCAAGAAGAAGACCAAATAAACCTAATATAAGTACAAAACATATCCAAATAAGGATTATCTTTCTACGACGATCGTATTCACCAAAAGAAATAAACGGAAGGAGAGCGTAAGATGCAAAGAAACCAAAAATAAAACCGAAAAAATGAGCGTAATTATCAACCCAGGGCAAAACTCCGAGTATTAAAAATCCAACGAGGATTAAAATCAATTTAGTAAGCGCCCGACGTGGGTGTTTCAACATTGGCCAACAGTTGAGTACTTCCACGACTAATGTTGCAAGTAGAGCAAAATGAGCTCCAGCAGGACCGACCTATAAAAAAATAAATCAACAGTTATTTCTATTAATGGATATTTATAAAACAATTTCAGTTTGATTCGAATTTATGTGTTTATATAAAAATCAATTAATCTTTTTTTAGATTTTTTAGTTTAAATTAACGAGTATTTTTCATGGAAATAATTCTAAAAAATTTTTTTCTTTCAAAAATTGTAAATTGTTTGAGTGAAGAACTACAGTAGACAAGAAATTTTTTAATTTAAAAAGCTTTTCTTGTTATTTAATAAAAAAAATGATAAAAAAATAAACAAGAATCATACTGTTGTAAGTTTAAGCTCGCTAAAAGTTTTTTCTATAATAATAGCAAACCGATGTTAAGTAACGGAGTAAAAAAGACTTTAAGAAGATTAAGATAATTGTATTAGAGTTTTAAAGTTATTTTTTAACTGAGAAAGATATCAAATTAATTTATATAATAATTATTTTCTTAGAATAGTGTTAACAATGATTGTTTAATTAAAAGTTTGTTGACTTGAAAATAAATACATGCTTTTAAAACTTTTTCATCAGGTAAGTGTCTTGAGATTTTTTAGTTTTTTTTTTTTAATTTTTCTCTTTCATCTAAAAAAAACTTTATTTTAGGATTCTGTTGTTTCGAATATATTCTTATCGAAAATTTCATTTTAAGATTAACATTTCGCAGAATAACGAGTTTACATTGTTGAGAGAAAAAAAAAGTTCAATTTATTAAAATTAAAAGTGAATAAAGTAAGAATAAAAATTATGTAAAATAATTCAGTACCTCAGCTCTGTAGGGGATAAATATTGCACTTGCAAGATTACCAGCCAAAGCTCCCGTAAAATAAATCAAAGCAATTCTTAAAGATCCTGTTAATTTTTCGAGGTCCCTCATCAAATAATATTGAACAAATAACGTAATAGCAAGATGAAGAATTCTGTAAATAACAAATTATTATTTGAATAACATTTATAAAATTTTAAAAATAACTTTTTTTTATTTGGTTGAAAATTTGCGTAAATGTACCCTGCATGAAGGAATGTTGTAGTAAATAATCGGTAGAATTGATCTGGCCATTCAGGGTGCAAAAATGGTATCATTCCACAAACATCATGAAGGCATTCAACTTGTGAACAAAGAGACGCTTCTTCATGGAAATATCCATGTACAAAATCACAATATTCTTTGGTCGTTATCCTACACATTCCGTGGATACCAATGCAACAGGGATGTCCAATAACTTCGCATACCATATGTTCAGCCATTTTATCCTTATACCGACCAACCGGAAAGTTGTTGTTGTTGCTTTGAGCATGACCATTGTTACTTCTAAAACATACCATTGTAGATTGGTATGAAATTTTATATTTATTTTTTTATTTTGTACATTTTATGTTATAACTAACCGAAATCGCTGACTAAATGGATTCGTTTTGCGACATATTGGCCATTTAGTGATATCATCAGGCCATTCGTAAGGCGCTATACTAGCAGGAGCATCACAAAATTTAGGATCTAAACCACACACAGATCCACTTATTCGACCACCAGGTCCATTATCACCAGGACCCCATTTTTTCCATGTTGATATTGTGTTCTAAAAAATTATCGATTATTATTACTTTAATACTTTGACAAAAAAAAAAAAAAAAAAAAATAATTTGAATAGTCTAGTTGAAAATCATTTTAGTTGTGGTCAAATTTACATTATTTACCGTTATCGTAGATCTCACTCCCCGGATCAGTTGGTGTGCATGAGAAAATATCTTATTATAATAAATCATACATACACGAAAATAAGCAAAAGCTTCATTTAATTTTTAGTTAAAATTGTCATGTAGCGTCATAAAATTAAATCTGATAATTGACACACTTACAAGTGAGAAGAAAATTATTATGAAGCTTATATTTTTAAAGCAACTTCAAGACCATATGATTTCAATTAATTTTAATCTTTAATCAGTTAAGTATGATTTTAAAAAAGTTAAATCTTTATTTAGCTTAAAAAAATATAGTTAAAATCCTAACTGTCATCTCTAAAAAAATAACTTTTAATTGAACTTAAATTTAAAAGCTGGAATCAATTTTTTTTTAATTTCATCAATATACATACAAAAATACGAATTTCTGCTAATCAATAATACAAATGACATTAAAGTTAGCTGTCACTTGACAATTTTTCAATTTTTTTTAACTAATAAATTTGCTCCAAAAAATTATTTTTAAAAAATTGCATTTGTAATTTTTAAAATTTCTAAATGTCAATTTTTTTTGCCATAATTTATTTGTTACAAAAATTCTTAAAATTATCAACTATCTGCTAAGTTAATTTTCATATAATGCAAACATTAATGCAAACATTTGATATCTGATATAACCGCAAAAATGTATAAAAGAAACAAACAATACTTTTTGATTATTGAAGAACAATAAACTTTTTTTCTGTTATACATGTATTATAGAAAAATTCTGAAGGATTTATATGATCTAGACAAAATAAACATTTGTAATATCAAAAAACTCACTGAACAGTCGGCTTTACTCGATTGCACACATCCTGAGTCATCATTCCTGATGCAACATGCTGTATCTCTTTCTCGTTCCCGCCATACATCGATTTCCTTAAGAATTTTCATATCACGTCTCATACAAGGTGCAAATTTAGCACCTAAATGAATGAGGTCAGCTGCTCTCGGACCGATCCAAAAGTTTGCAGGCTCTTGATAGTCTACTTGTTGCAAAGATAGACTTGTCACGAGGACCTATAGAAAATTTATTTATAATTAAATAAACATATCTGTTACTTGTAATTTATAAGTTGTGTGATTTTCTATTAAGTATGTTTATATGTCCAGTACTTTATTTTTCATATAATTTTTTATTCTTTTATAATTTTAGTTATTGTATTTTCAAGTTATGTGATTTTCCATGAAAATGAATAATACAAAAGAAGTAAAGTATAATTTATAAGAAAAATATTAAAAAAATTGTGAACTTGAAAAAATGTGATAGTTAAAAAAAAAATCTAAATTTTATTTTCATGGGAGAAAATATTGTGGATACTTCTTTTAAATAATAACTTAAAATAGTATTAAAATTTAATAACAATTGTAAACAACATTGTTGAATGTGATCATAAAATATATTACCATCACTCGTCTTTTTATCTAGTAACATTAATTATTTAAGAAAATAACTTACAAGACCTGATCGATGATTCAAATCAATACCAATAGGTCCAAATCCATAACACGCCAGTGAAATAATAAGTACAAGAACTTGAACGGTTGTAATCCAGTAAGTGAAGTAAGGTCTATGATCTTCAATGTCATCTAATTGCTTTTTTACTTGTGGTTTGTGAGCAACACTTTTACGAAATGATCGACTATAAAAATCAATTTATTTGAATATTATTTTAATGAAGTATTTAATTAATTATTAAACAAATAATTTTAATCAATAAGAAAATGTGTTTCTTTTTTTTTTCTAAACATTCTGTTAATTCAATAACATTTGATTTCGTAAGATTGAATTATAATTTATGCATGTAGTATTTGTCATAAAGTGTCTTCATATTCTAGTGATAAATAAAATGAACTATAATGGTAACTTACCCAAAAAATCTTCCAACAATACCCATTCCATATTGACGTCTGTTGCTGTTATCAAAAACACGATCAATAGTATTAGGTGATATTCTTGTTCTTCCAGTTGTTATTTCTCTTCTGAGAACAAGACCATCATCCTGCTGGTGACTAAGTGTAGTTGACTCTTGATCGCTCCTTCTGGCATCGTTTCGTGATCTGCGCCAACTCGTCGTTCTGTAAATACTTTCTCATTAAATAGACATGATTTAACACGACAAGCTACCGCCTTTTTTGGCAAATTCAAAATTCATGTTTACCGAGTTCATTAGTTATTCATCAGTCATTTACATTGGGTAACATATACATTCATATTTAATATAAAAATAATAATAAATAAATATTCTATTAATTGATGCAGTCAAAATATTAGATATAATAATTTACCTTGATGTATAATGATCTTTTGGTGGTGTCACTGCAAGTCGTCTCGTCTGTGATTGTGCCCCATCTAATACTGACTTTTCTTCTTTTTGAGACGTGTATCTATTAAATGAAATTCAACGATCAACAATCAAAAATTTGTTTCATTTTCTTCAAGCAATAACTAAAAAATGGAAGTATTCAATTCGATCACGATAAAAAAAAAATACACCGTTTTCTGTATTAGCCACAAATCTAATAAAAAATCTACATTCATATTAAGTTAAAATCATGCAATTGAAATATGTTACCGATAACAATATTTTTTATTAGTTTATACTATAAATATATCAGAGCACTTTATTTGAAATTGACAGAAAAAAATTTATGAAAATTGTAACAAATTTCTGTTATAAGAAAAATGATCATGTTTAAATTTGCGCATGTGTCAAGCTTTCTTGGAGAAATGGTGAAAGTTTGAGCTTTCTATTGCAGATGTAGCAAAAAATATGCATATCTTAGAAGGAAAATGTTTCATGTCAATTTACGCTTAGAAATACATATGCATGCAAATTAAATGATCTACTATAACTTTTTCTTTTTAAAGCAACAAATTAAGAGAATAAATGAAGCCCAAGCTTTAAAATATTTATTTCTTCATACCTCCCAAGCTCATCCATAACATCCGACCGATCTGAGATCCGTTCATTTTTATCAATAGGTTTATTGCTCAAAGACGTAATTTCGTCAGTTTTCATATTAGATGCTCCGGCTTGATCTATTGGAATCTGTGATTGTTGATGCGTTGATATTGTTGGAGATGGTGTGAATTTTTGGAAGAATGCTTCTTCTTCTTCATTGACGCCATTTTCTCCTTTGCTTACGCTTTCTGTATCTGGAGCTCCAGTCTCAGAAATGGAAATTACACTGGGTGGGAAGCTTCGGGATTCAGGCCGAGATTCCGATTTTTCTTGGGGTCGTTGTCTTGTTAATGTCTGCAATAAATTAAAACGATATATTAGTTAGAAGTGAACTGCTTTTAAAATATAGAAAGATGAGTTGTTATATTATTAAATCTAATAGAAAGAAAGATATCTTGCAAAGCAAAAAATTTTTTCGTTAAAAAAAAAATATAACTTATAATGTTTTTTTAAAAATTATTCAAACTCTGGAAATGATATTATTAATTTTATGAAAAAATACATTTGCTTGAATATTTATAATACATTTTACGTAGATTGAGATGAATGTGAGGCTTACAAATATATGGGATAGTAATAAATACAGGAAAAAATATTCTTTGACCCGTGAATAAAAGAAGGTTCAGTGTAAAGAGCAGATAAAATTTTACTATCGGCTATTATTCTTGCTAAAGCTTCTATCGGAGGTAACTAAAAAATAGAGCTGGCTTATGATGATATTCAAACTTTATTTTTAATATTAGTAAGATTTTTCGTCACATATAAAAGCTTATATTATAAATATTTTAAATAAAAATAAGCTAGCTGTTTTTTTTTCTGAAAAAAAATATTAATTTATGAATTCGCAATAAAAATGGTTCTAAATTAGAGTTATTGAGATGTAAATAAATTTCAAGGATGATGAAATTTATATTGACATTCTGATAAATTCTAATAATCAAAATTTAACCCTTACGGGAGGAAATTTTTAATTAAGAAGAAAATCTCTGATACTCTAAAGTGGAACGAATAAAGTAATCTTTGGTTGTTTTATGTTGGGACTAATCCCACAGGTCTACAAAATAAAAAAAGTTACATGTGCTCGAGGTCAGAGCGTATGGTTCTAATGTATTTTTTTTTTTCCTGGAACACGAATCTATGACTCAAATTATGACCTAATAATTTTGTTCATTTGATGATAATATCTTGCGAATGATTGTTGTTGTTTCTAGACACTTAAAGTTTCTAGACACTTATAGTAACATAATCGATACTGAAGAAAAAAGTAGTTTAATTAACACAAAAACGCAAACACATACACATGTGGCGGGAGTTAAAAATTTTTCAACCGTGAAAATCATTCTGAAAACTTTGACTGACTTAAATCAAGCAATAAGTTGTTAAACCAAATAAAGTAGACCATTTTTTTTTTTTTGTGACACTTAACAGTGATCCACAAGCGTACCGACATCCTATTGTCCCTGAAATTGTCTTTTAAATTGCTTGAAGTTCGGTAAAATTATCCTTGTTCACAGCTGAAATCTGGTTAATTTATCAGAAACTGATCTGGATAAGAACTGAGAAAAGGCTGATTTGAGCGAATTTTTTTTCTCTAATTAAAATTCTTAAAATACTCCTCCTTTATCTAGAGCTTTTACAAATTTCAAAAATATATCATGAGTTTCATAAAAGATACTTATTAAACGAATGTTCTGGTAAAAGTGATACAAAACTTCTAAAATTCTAGTTGTCTCATAAATTCAAAATTTATAAATATTAGATGCGTAATAAAACTAAATGGAGGACAACTAAAAATTACAAATAAATTCGTCTCTAACGGAAAAAGAAAAATTTGCATAGATTTTAAGAATACTACCTGCTATAATTTAAATATACAAGATAATAAAAATAATTTTCTTGTTGTTTGAGTAAACTATTGTTTATGAAAACGTCACAATATTTTTTTTTTTTTTTTTTCAATAACTCATAATTATAATTTTTCAATAAAAAAAATTAATGAGGAAAAGTACAACCAGTAATTAATATTTTAAATTATAACTAATATTTTACTTTGTTAGCTTAGAACTTAGAAATTATAGAATAAATCATTGTAAAAAGGCATTAAACTTACAATAATTAACAGAAAGAAGCAAATAAAGAGCTTTTAATAGAGAATTAGTAAAAGAAATTTTTCCATATATGAGGACTCTTTGAAACTCAGAAACAAGAGGCATATGCTTTAAAATATTTTCTTTGATGTTTTACATTTTTTTTTCAACTGCAGCTTGCTGAAAATAACGTAAAGAATTTGAAATTTTTTTTTTTTATTGTTATACGTTTTATTTTTTCAGTAAAAATATATGAAACTTTACGTACGATTAAGTACTCGAACTTTTACATCGCTAGTACGAATGTATAATTAGAAAGAAATCAAACTGAATTTACTTACTTCAACCATATAATGAAGACCTGACAATGTCATATGTACAACGGAATCTTTCCTTCTAATTGGTTGCTGCCATCTTCGTAAAACAACATCCTAAGAAGAAAAAAAAATTATTTTTTCTTTTTTTTAAATTGAATGATTGTTTTATATGAGCTATAATATTAAATAGATTTCCATATTTCTATGAACCATTATTAGTCTATTGACTGTAATTATAGTACTTAAATCGATGTATACTTGGTAATTAATAGATACTCATGAAATTTATTTGACAAATACTTTAAAAAAAAATAAATAAAATGCCCAAGAGAAAAAATATTATAAAACTCATGAAACCTAGTTAAATTAATGTAGATAACATTTTTTCAATGATTAAATCTACCATGAATTTAAAAAATTATATTTATTACTATATTAAGATCCTTTTTAAATTTTCAATTTATTTACAAGTTATTTTTCTTTGTAGGATTTATTTGAATAAACTTAGAACACCGTCGTTTTGTATAAGTATATTTTTTTTAGCTTTACTGAGATCTATATATACGAGTTTTTATAGCTTTTAATCATAAAAAAAATTTTAAGCAGATAATCGAAGTCCTGTCTATCTTTCAAGTAAACTCGAGGATAATTGATCAATTCGATAATTGCGATAAATACCGTAAATTTTTATCGATAAAACATTGTAAGTATATTAAAGTAAAGTGAATCCTTGATAGAGTGTAGGAAAAAAAACCATGTTCCACCGCCGCCTCGTGACCTTGCTACCGCAGCAAATTTAAATTATTGTGCACCATGGGCAGATTTGCCCATGCCCCTATTATTGATAGACAAGTTCAAATGAGTGTCAGGTTTCGTGGTTTTTGTGGTTTGGCACCCACATGTAATGGAACATTGGATACCAGCATTAATACAATTGTCGTTTTGTAAGTATATTTATGAGACTAAATCTTAACTCTTTTGGGACTTAGGTGCATGATTTGATTTAATTTATTGTTAATAAAAAGCAAAATTTTGATAATAAATAAGAATAATTGCATTTTGTTGACGCACCTCTGGTATTTCTGTTGAATCAGGAACATCTCTTGTGATATCTGGGTCTGGTGGTTTATGCTCTGGATTCAGAGCTCCATATTTTCTTGAAGCCATACGTCGGCGACGATCGAACCATCGTTGTTTCTCGAGTGCTTCCGTTTCCTCGTCGACTCCAAAAAATGTAGCAGTTTCCTTCTTTATGTAACTGCAAAAAACAAATAAAAAGCAAAAAGATGTAATGGTTATATAATATTTCATAGAGCTTGAAGATTTTTTTTAGATAAATATGATAAATATGTATATTTCATATCTCACGTTAATAAGTTTATATACTAATAGCAATTTTAAGATGTAGTAGTTGAAGTGAAATCAAATTTATTAAATATTTTACAAAATAAAATATTTAAAAAATTTTTGTAAAACAAATTCCGTGACTCGTTACGCAAAGCATTAAAGACTACTTTACGATCGAAAAATTATTTTAGCCTCTTCACCACAACTACTTTCATTGTCATACTTTCGTTAGCTCATAAAATTAGAATAATTTAGCCAAGATTGATTCTGTAAATTCCTTATTTGATTCAGTGAGATAGAAACTAAAAATAACTGAGAAATAAACAAAAAAAAAATTTTCCCGTCAGCAATATAAAAATGCATGAAACTCGAAAACATGATAACTTAGAATAAACTTTCATTACTTAAGTTTTTTTTTTTTATAATCTTGCTACCGATTTGTTGCAAAAAGGACAATCTTTATCACTAGGGATAGATTGATACATTTGTTTTTTTTACGTCAGATTTTATCGAAAATTTTCAGAATTTGAATTTACGATACTTGTGCTGGGATATAAACGAGTAACGAAAAACGATAATAGGTTTCCCTCTCTTTTTAAGTCGAATGTAAGAAGCTCAAATTTATAGGAGTTATCCTGTACACTCCTTGTAAATATTAAGTGTTACGTAAGAAAATACTTTTTAGTGTAAATATAAAACCAGAAAAATTCAATGATTTTATATATTATATACATTATAATAATCTTAATTAGACATACTTGCGAATAGCTTCAGTGCGACTCATATTTCTTCGAAGTTTTGGTCGTTGACTTGTTGACGTTGCAGAAGTGCTCACTGAAGTACTTGATTGAATAGCAGGATGAGGACCAGCAGGTGCTGAAACGCTTCTAGTAATAGCTATGTCCGATGTACTTATGGTTGAGGCGGTAGTTGCTGAAGGCACCGATGGTAAAATTGTCAGAACTGTTGATGTAGGGTTATCTGAACTCCCCATAGCACTACTTCCGCCAACGGCATACATACTAATATTTTGAGCATTTTCAGCATCACCACCAGAAGACGATATTGTTGATGTGCCAGTTGTCCCTGAATTTGGAGATTGTTGCCTAGAATACAATAATCATATAAATACGATTTATCGTTATTAAATCAATATATTTTTTAAATTTCACAGACTTTTCAATGAAAAATAATCAATTAATTATTTGAGTATCTTCTTAGTTAAAAACTAAAATTTCTTGTAGTTATTGGTAAGACCAATAATGATAGTAAACAACATACACGGAAAGAACAAGATGACACTGGATATCATCCCAGATTATACTGAGTAAAAAAAAAGTCCAGATAGTAGCTAGTATAATCCAGATATCACGCAGTATAATCTGGATTATACTACTACTATCTAAAATTTTTTTTTACTACAGATATCACTGAGTATAATCTGGGATGATATCCAGTAATATCTTGAACCAATGTTACCGTCTATCTTAATCCAAGAGAAAGAAATTCTTGGGCGAAGTTGTAGATATCTTATTTTCAAACAACCAAGTTTCTTAATTCGAGAATCAATTTCTTAAGTTAAGAGAATTAAATTACTTAAAACAAGAATGACATTTTGAAGAAAAAGTTTTTCTTGAATCAAGTCATTTTTTTACCAGTGTACAAACACTATTTGTCTGCGATGCGTAGTTTTGGCTGCAAAGTGAAATATACGGACACAAACCTCAATTTATGTATAGATATGTAAATAAACGTCTATACTTTGATTTGTAAAAAAATTTTTGAAAGAATTAGGCGTAACATAAATAAATCTACTTATTATTCAAACAAATCTTTTAAAACTTACAGCTTTTATTGAAGCTAAACAAGAGTTAATCCTACCACGAACTTTTTTTTCAACTATCAGAGTGAATTTACATAAATTTTTAAAACAATAGTTTTTTTTTTTTATAATTTACTCAATTGATTTCTACAAAATCTATTGGGATGTCAACCGTTTTTTAGGATCAGCTTAAATTTTTTAATCATAATTTGATATAAATATTCTTCAAGTTTTATCGATAACTATAAAAAAATCAAATACGATGAATAAACATTTTTGAAAAATATTTTTTTCTTGTTTGAAATAAAGTGCGAGAAGTGTACCATGTTTATTTAACCTGTCTCTATTAGAAGAAACTAGTCGACCTGTGCAAATTTTTTAGACAATGCCATGATTAAAAACGGATGTTCATTTCATAATATGGAAATTAGACTGATATTTATTACTGCTGTTGAAAAAAAAAATCTTTTAAGAATAAATATTTGCATTTACTCATTTCCACATTAAAATATCATTATTCGTTTTGGCATCACGATACTGTGCGGAATATTATAGTGATTACGTTAATTAAATACGTTTATCATTGGCGCACTTATTTTACTCGTTGAGCCAACACAGTCGTAATCAAAATACCCATCCACTCAGTTACAATTTTATTTTCAACAGATGACGTTACATTTTTATATTTTTTTTTTTTTCATAAATTTCGTCGATAATAGAAAAAATAAGCTGTAATCAATTATTTGAAGTTTATAGTAAAGAGATTTAGACTCGCCACAAAAAAACACTCTTAAGACGCACACAGAAAGAAAAATTTCTTGACGGGAAAACAATATTCTTGGCTCAAGAAAATTTTTGGGTGCCTGAAGGAAGACCGAAGTTGTGTTGGCCGAAGTAAAAATTTTTCTTGAAATTCTATTCTTGGTGGAAGTAATTTTTTCTTAATTCAAATTATCATAAATACTTGATACAATAAATTTTTATATTCGATCAAGATTTTTAGATACTTTAGGGAAGTAGTGCCACCTACTTCAGCTGAGAAAAAAATTTTATCACCTTGAGAAAATTTTTCTCTTGAATATTTGATACCCATTTTATATTGTTTTAGTATGCAATTATACATATTGAATGAAAAAAAATGATTTCATATTATTTGATCTTTCCATTTGATATGTTAATCAATAAAAATATTATTGAAAATTTATTCTCAAGAAATTTAATTTTTTGGAGCAAAGACTAAATTTTCTCAAAACAAGAAAATTTTCTTGACTTCAATAAATTTTCTGGGATCAATACGTATTTCTTAAAGCAAGGGAATTAATTTGTTGGAATAAGTGAAATTTCTTGGGTCAAAAAAAAAATTTGTTTTCGCTCATGCATGATGATTATCAAATCATTTATTACTTCAATATAACTTACATTCGGCTATGCTTTTTGTTTCAGAAACTGTGATATTTCACTAAATTTGGTAAGATTCTATTTTACTTGCACTGACTTCGTCATAATTTATAGAAAATATATTTGCTTTAAGTTATGAATATTATTATATGGGGAGAAATCGGATATTGTATAATTTCCGGTTAGACGAGTTGACTACTACCAACTACAAATTCATATGGAATACTTCAAGTTATACCAATAATTTCTAATTTGACATGTTTATGGACAATTTTCATAACTATGTTTGTAAATTTTGAACTTGAAGACATGGTGAGGAAAATATTTCCAAGTTATTATGATTCAAAAATGTTATTTGGAAAATTAATATCATCAAACTATTGAAATTATTAAGCTCACAAACTTCTAAAAATGTAAAATTTTTATTTAATAACCAATTATTTCTGAAACTAATTAATGAATCGGACCAACTTTTATTTTGAGATGTTTTTTTTTTCCTCAAACTATAAGTGATTCACGTCCACACAAATTATTAAAATAAAAATTGCAAAATAGTGAAATAAAGAAAACACATCAGTTATGTAACATTTGTAAAGCAGTGTATACTCAAATAAACAAAGTTCTCTGTGATATTAACGAGCTAGACAATTGACCCGCATAATCTCACTTGAAGAGAGGAGTAACAAGACTTCATAGAAATTTAAGTTTGTTCATTAAAGCTTGAACTTTACTATTTTATACATAACGTTACGATTAAAAAAAAAATAAGTAAATGTGCCAACATCCAATTATTTTACTTAAAACAGTGTAAATAATTAAAGTCAGAGATCAAAGAAATGATGTCTACTGTAATAAAGCTTACGGTTTCTAAAAAACCCTACATGAAAAAAAAAATTAAAATTGTTACATCGTAATTCAGGACTAGACTTTCAATATCTTCATTTTTATAATATTGAATTTTTTGATTTTTTCGTATTTTCTTTTTTTTTTTTTTTTAATTAATCATTTAATAACTTGTTGTTAATAAAATCATTATTTATTTTAACATTGTTATTTAAATTTGTTAAACACATATTAATGTGATCATAATAAAAGTTATATTTTACTTTTCTTATCTAAAATTTCATTATCTTTTTAATGTCTCGCTAAGGAAATTGGAAAGTTTACTTTAAGAATTTATTATTCATTACAAATTTTAAGCCGTATCAAAGCGTATTTTTGGGTGTAATTATAAATTAAGCTATTTAATTAAATGCGAGTCATTTTGCAGGAAATTACTCGCATTAACTCTATTTATAAATTGTAAACATAATCTTGTGACTTCGCGATTCAGCAAGAGAAACATTAGCTACTAAGAATACAATATTTGCATTTGCTGATATATGATAATTAAACTTCAAAAGTCGCTTTAAGGTAGTTGGGTCGTGCAAGACATATTCCAAGAAAAATATGAAATTTTTTTATCGAAAGATAAATATACTAATAATTCACCACCAGAATTATTAAAATTTCAGATCAATTTACCACACCGTTTTTGAATAATTAATTTTAGAAATTGCATCTTTTACACGTAGAGGTAAAGAAAGATGATAGAGTTAGTGTCAAATCTTTCGTACTACTCGAGTGATCCAAATAAATTTCATACTAACTTTACCATCTTTCTATCCCTCTACGTGTAAAAGATGCAATTTCGAAAATTAATTATTCAAAGACACCGTGGTAAATTGATCTGAAATTTTGGTAGTGAATTATTAATATATTTATCTTTCGAGATTACGATGTTATATAAATTTACTTTGTAATATTTAACAGATAGCAACATAAAATCAAGAATAAAAGTTTCTTTGATGAATGGCCAAATAATTTAAATGGTATATTACACCATAAGGAAGGGGCCGAGGTCAATAAACGTGTGATCTAAGCCATTTCTTTACTCCCCCAGGTGTGTAATATACTATTTATATAACCTGCATTGAAAATGTGAGTTTCAATGCCTGTTGAGCTAACCGAAACTAGACAATATCAGACCAATGCGACTGTTGCCGGGCAGGAATCAATCATTTTTTCCCGGCGGGCAGAAAATGATGATTTTCTGCCCGTAAAATGGAGTTGCAGTTTTATTTTCAATCCTATCATAATATCTTTTATTTATTTTATACCTTTATAATTGTCATTTTAACCGTTTACTGTACTGACATTTTATAATTCTGTTACTAAGCATAAATAAGAATGACAAAAAAAAAACTATTCAATTTACGAACAATGTTTAATAAAAAATAAACCATTACTTTTTTGAATTGTAGTTTTTAAATTTCTCAACAAGTTTTATATTTATAAATTTTCTTTAAAAGCTTTCAAAAGTTTTTTTAAGAAGCTTATTTTCTATAGGAATTTTATCAAATTCGAATTGATCCTTTTATAAATGTAAACAATTTACAACCGTAATAATAAATAACACGACTTGTTAATTTGATGTACCAATTAGTGAATACTATAGAAGAGATATGTCTGACGCGCGTGGCACGTAATGTAAAATATGCGCATCTACATTTATTAATATAATTGTAGATATAGCTTCAGGGAATGAGAATCATTCCAAAGGCAATGAAAGGATTTGGGGGAGGATAGAAAAAATGTAGTATATTTATCGAATGGATATGGAGACATGGGTTTATTGACAATTAACTTGGCCGTTAAAATTTAAATAAGCTAAAATTGACATCAAACCGTCAAATTTATAACTTGTACGAATTATTACATTCATGCGATAATATACATTGAATAGATGTTTTAATTACTGAAAATCAGAAGGATTGCAAATCGATTTTTAATTAAAGAGATAGTCATAATAACTGTTGCAGTCATAATTACAATACGTGAATTGAATTAAAGGGATTATGCGTAATAAAAATTTCCATAAATACGAAATTTTTCGATTTTGCTTGTATCTTGCAATCATTCGAAAATTGTTTAAAAATTTCTAGTTATTCTGATGAATGATTTCTCAAAATATCCTTGAAACTTATTTTTCAACTCAAGAAATTTTTAAAGACAGGAGAAAACTATTTTCATCTTAATCAAAATTCTCATAACATCAAAATGTTAATTTAGTTATTAAAAATGGCCAAAAAAGTTTAATTATTCTAAAATCTATGTTTTATATTAATTTATTTGAATATAAAATATAAAGCTTTTTTTTTGTTTTTCATTTTTTTTTATACATGTAAACGTTTGAAAACAGTTAAAATCTATAGATAAGAGTTATAAGTCAGCTAATTAAAATAAATAATCGCAGTAACGTTTTTTGTATCTAAACATTTAATTGGCGTGGCATTTGCATTTATTGAAAAATCGTATCACCCTTTCTCTCGAAATAACGGGGACAGTTATTAGATTAGCGCTATACAACGTTGCAATCTAATTGCATTACCCGATTGGACGAACACAGTTCATTGTTTGACAACCTTCACAATACATGAATTCATAACAATGCAATCATCTCATCGCATTTATTGATTGATTTTGAATATTATATTGAGTAAACGATTTTACTTTTAGTCTCGTTTAATATTATTGACAACTAGAAATATATTACAATTAAGTTAATATAAAAACCTTGTTCTATTTAAACAATGGTAGTAAAACCATGAAAGCTCAAAATTTACTAAGATTATTAGTCGCTTTCATTTTCATAGTATTCTTACAAGTTTTTAGGTAAATTTCATAGAAATTTATCTATTGCTTTGGTCTTTATGTCAGAATTTACTTAAAATTTTGTCATATTACCTTTATAACAATTAAGTAGGGTTCGAAAAAAGCATATATACATATGTGGAATATAACGCTAATACTGTGTCCACCATAGTGCCTATAATTATAAACGTATCATAATAATAATGTTTCCCCATCAGATGATTATTTTGAAAGAGTCCGAAGATGAATAAATTCGGACTGTTATTCTAGAAATAGTGGCCAATAAACATTTTTAAAATATAAAAAATCGTCATTTTTGTGACTATATTTGTTAATAACTTTTAACTCAAGAAAGATATCTCATTTTTTGAAACACCACTGTAGATCTGATGAAATGCCGTTTAATTTGACCTATTACACTCTTTTTAATAATTTTTCATTATTTTGTGAAGTTTAATAGTCAAGTTAAACTAATTTCAGATAACGAGTCATATGACGAGACTGATAAATGTGATAATTTATATAAAACAGAACGGATCTTCATAAAACTAAGCATGCTTACTCTTCAGACAATTATCTCGAACGAGTTCAAAGACGAATGAAATCGGATAATTATTCTAAAACTAGTGATCATTCAAAATTTTTAGAATGTAAAAAATCGCCATTTCTGTAACTATTTGTTAATATTTTTCGACTGAAGAGAGATATTTATTTTCAAAAACACTGCTTGAAAGCTGATGACATGCCGTTTGATTTGACCTATAACACTCTGACTTTTTAAGAATTTTTACCTTGTATTTGGGTCATTCCATGTCGAATCGACCAATAGTTAAAATTGACCTCTTTCGATTTGGAAAAATTTAGGTCAGAAATTTTCTTTTATTTTATAACGAAGTTCTGCCAAAAGAAAAACAATAAAAAATTTTTTTCAAAAGGTATGCAAATTCAAAGCTCCACGATTTTTTCAGTTTTTCAACTTTATTTTTTTAAATATCTCAAACGCTATTATAGATGCAGGAATGGCCTTTCGTTTGTTTGAAGGAGGACACTTGAAAATATTGAAGAAAAATTAGAAAAACGATTGACCCTAGAGGCCATCCCTGCAAATAATTGGCAGCATTTGATAAAGTTTTTCGAATCCTATTGTTTACTTTTAAACGCAAATTAATCAGACCCAAAATTTTGGAGAAATTTGAAAAACACACTTTTTCCGAATTTTGTCGACAACGACAACTCACGAACCAATCAAACGATTTTGATGTTCTTGGAGAAGATCGTTGTGGTTTTTTAAACTCGTATAGTTATTTCATTACATATCAAAAACAATCCGTAAAGGAATGTCGGAGTTACGTAAAACCAATAACTTCCTGAATTTAAGGAATTTTTTATTTTTCTCAGTAGGAAGTTAAAAATTGAACCAAAAATTTAATGTCGATCGTTATTTTTGACGATTTTGAAAAGTTAAAAATTTGATTAATTTGTCAGTTTTCAAAATTTTTTTCCAAACATTTTTTTTTTTCAATAGTTCCATGTGTTCTCTTTCAAACTAACAAAAGGCTATTCCTGTATCTATAACATCGTTCGAGATATTTAAAATAACTTGCAAATCGTTTGACCGCGCAGGCCAACCCTAGAACTTCCTGCTAAGTTTGAATTTGAAGCACCTTAAAATGTGTTTTTGGTTGATATTTCAGTTTTTAAAGCTCAAGAACAGTTTCTTAAATTTTGAGCTCGAAGAGCTCAAAATGTATTTATTACACAATTATAACTCTTGACCATGTCGTTCAATTTTCTTTTTTAATAAAGCATTCGAAGCAGTTTTTTAATCACAAAAAATTTATACAAGGTATTATGATTTTTCCGCACGCTTTTAAGTTATTTTTAAAAAACATAAAAATGCACATTTTTTTTTTAATTTCTACGGAATGGCTTAATGATTTACTCTCAAATCTAATCATATCTAAGTTTTGATAAGCTCTTTCGAATAACGTAATGTAAAGTTACACACACTAGAGTTTCACAGATCCGATGAAATCTCAACTTTTGAAAATCAGACCGAAATCAATGACTTCCCTTTTTTAGAAAATTTTCAATTTTCTTGGTGGGAAGTTAAAAATAAAATTGAAAAACTGGAAAAATCAAGAAATTTTGAATTTACATATCTTTTGAACAAAATTTTTTTTTTCCTATGGCAGAACTTCGTGATATGATGAAAGAAAACTTATGACCTGAATTTGTCCAAATCGAAAGAGGTCGATTCCAACTATTGATCGATTTGACATGGAGTGACCAATATATTCTATGAGATCTACCTTCGATCTTCGGGTGTGGCCAAATAGCGTTTTTTTTTTTTTTTAAATTGATAAATAGCTTAGTTTTGATTAAGAAAGTGATTGTCTTCACATTTCGCGCAGTAAACGATTAGATTGTTATACTTTTAATAGTTAGTATTTATAAATCACTAGTAACTTCGAATTTATTGAAGTATTTAATGAAAAAAAATGTATTATGAAAATTTTCAATAAATTAATTTCCTACCACAAAAATGCTCATTTTTTTTTTTTTAATAAATTTCTTCTCTCAGTGTAATTACAAGCATTTACGGAAAAAAAATGTAGTTACAACATGTGAAAGGTTTGAAGCTCTTTCAATGGAATTTTTTAAAAAAGACATTTTTTAGTATTAATTGATTTTTTAAATAAAACCAAACAATGATCGAATATGTTAGTTAATTTTTGTATAAAAATTTTGGACACTACTTCCCGAAATTAATAGACAAATTTATAGGAGTAAATTCGATCTGCAAACTTAAAAAATGCAAATTTTTTTAATTCTTGCTTGAAAGTTTTAATTAATTTCTTGAAGACATCACATTTTTATTTCTTAAAATTTGTAAAAAATAGAATAATTTAAAAAATAACATTTTTTTAATAGCAATTTTTTGATATTCACACTATATTAAAATGATAATTACAAATAAATATTTATACTTATATGGTTAACCAAATTTTTATAAGTATCTGATGTGACTTACATTTTTTTCACTTCAGTACCACTTTACATTAAAAATATATTTTTTTCTTTTTTGTTGTTTAAATATTTGTAAATTAAGTGTAATTTTCCATATTACACACTAAAAATTTATTATAAACATGTTTACTAAATATTAATTAGATATGTTCTAAGTTGTAAATAATATTTAAATTTAAAAAACTAATCAAACATTGAATACTTCAAATCAATAAAAATGATAATTTTGATTTACAATAACCGATTAACTATTGTAATTCAAATACTCGTAGCACCAACAATTATCAGAAAAACAAATTCTATTGTTTATAATCTGGTACAGATTTCTATGAATACTCATAACAATCACACATTTATGTTAAGAAATGATTATCGCGAATATTTTAGAAAATATTTCATGTCAAAAATCACAAGTTTCAACTAATTGTCAATTGTTTTCGAAATTGTTATTAAGAATAGAGTTTAGGTTATTTTGCACTTAACTCATGTATTAGTAAAGTCATCATTACTGTCTCACACAGTAATCTTACTGGTTTTACATTCACATGTATTTTACCGTCATGTTATCGGAAATTTATCTGTCACAGAGTTAAATTAAATTTAACCTACTAATATACTTTCACATGGATGAAGTAGACAAAGAATTACTCATAGCATAGTAATTGGATGTAATTTGCAGAGATTTCTATCACGTTACTTATGATACTGATAGACATTCATTAAAAGAGAATTGTTGAAAATAACCTTGGCCTTAATAATTTCAACTAAATTAAATACAGCCATTATTTTACAACTAATAAAATAACAAGGGAAATTAATAAAAAAAATTTTTTTTGTATAATTTATCGTTTTATAATAAAATTATATAATGAAAAAATTTTTTTTAACAAATACGTTTAAAACATGACACTGAAGTTGACAGACATTAAAAATTTTTTCAGAATTTTATAGCAGTTAAATTATTATAAAAAAAATTGAATTAAAAAGTTTCACACGTAAAAATTAATAAAAATTACAAGTGAAAATTTTTAGAAGCATTTTTTTATTGTAATTGATTTATTGAAAAAATTTTTTTAATTAACAGCTGACTTCTAACTTCAGTATTATTTATAAAACAACAAAAAAGACCTCTAACAAAGTTCGAATATCGTAACTATTATGAAGTTATGAGCATTTTATAAATATCCTTTCAAAATCGACCAATTCGGTAGGTGT
Source organism: Cotesia typhae (assembly GCF_013202065.1). Classification (NCBI taxonomy): domain Eukaryota; kingdom Metazoa; phylum Arthropoda; class Insecta; order Hymenoptera; family Braconidae; genus Cotesia; species Cotesia typhae. Next base: position 3,513,486 of record NW_027423712.1, on the reverse strand, counting down.
CAAGATAGAAAGCTAAGAATTTACATGGATACTTCGTTTTGCATCTATAATAGTTGAGGAGTTGAGTTTCAAAGGGGCATCTTTTCATTTTTGATTAATTGAAACAAAAAACTGGTTATCTCTAATTATAAATACTTTTACTGAACTTTTTGAATTTAGTTATGAAGTGCTATCGGTTATAAAGCTACAATTCAATTCTCATTTAGAAATCTTTATAATTTTCCAAGTAATTGAGATTTAAAAGTTTAAAAAACTGCTCTTTTAAAATATGAAAAAATACCCTTTTGGAAAATCAGCTCCTCAGTTTATAAAAAGAAAAAAAAAAAAATTGAAGGGCGTCACCAAAAAACGTTGTTGAATTAACATGGAATGATCCATATATTTGCTATCCATAAATATGTACGTCATATAATTTTTGTTGAAATTAAGTATATGTTTCTGATTTGCATGAAGAACTTATTAGTATTATCGGCTAGTCGCAAGAGACTTATCAACGATTTTAGTTTGCATTTATAATGAAATTCCGAACGTTATCTGTAATTACCATCCTCAATAAAAATGTTACAATAGATGTTCCCCTTATCGTGGGCTGCTACCAAGAATTGAGAAAATTTTTATTCTATATAACTTACAACTATTTATGAAAAGTGATGAGAAAAAACTGTTTCGACACAAATATTTTATGTTATTTAAAATTTGGTAGATTTTTGTTTCAAATCTGACTATCGAAAATTGAGTATTTTTTCAAGTGTAAGGTATTCTATTTCAAATTAACCATTTATAAACCCAACTTCTTTCGGTTTGACCGAACATTTATTATTTTCAAATTTTTTCACTCAACCTACAAAAGTTGTGAATTTTCTGAAAAAAAAGCTTTTTTTTCTTAAATAGTCATAGCTTTTTAAAAAATTAACCTATCGATCCTTTTTTTTTTCAAAATTTTTATGTTTTTTTAATATATTTTCTGGCATAAAAAAATTTTTTCAGATGTTGAGATCAACGAAATTTTTCAATTTTTTAAGAATCTTTTTTTTTTAAGGTAGTGCGGTTATGAATGCAATTTTTCAAGAATTTTTTGAAACTCAGAATATAAGCAATTGAATGTATAATACATATGCTGTTAAAATTTGAAGATGATTTACCACACTAAACCTGAGATATTTGCAATTAAAAATGACATAATTAGTATACGTAGCATAGGGAAAGCGTGGGAAAATGACCAATTTAATTTAATTTATCAATGAATTACTTTCACCATCACTATGAAAAACTAATATTACTTAGAATACTGTATTTTGATAATATAAAAAAAAATAGGAATTATTTACCACATAGTTTCGATAAAAAATTAAAATAAATAACTCGATTTAGCGATTATTTTCAGTAGAGGGGATACGGTGACTAGTGGCATGGAAACTATGTGGCAACGTTGTTACAAGTAAAATGTCGGAGCAAAGAGAAACGGCGCGAATTTTCAAATCAATAAAATATATTTTAAAGGAGATCCATTTTCAACTTTTGTTTAATAACAATAATTGATGAATATTTACATGAAAAAATAAATTTTATAGCGTTATTCTTTTATTTAATATTAATTATAAAATTTAATACATAAAATATATCCAGCGATACAACATGACAAAGTATTTTAAAACCAAATTCTTATGACAATAAATTTTTAATTATTGCAATATTTTATAATCATAAACTTTTTCTTAATTTCATAAAAACACATATATTTATTATAATATATATCACATTTTTTTTGTAAAAAATGAACATAGCTTATCTAAAACCCGTTTATCTTTGGTAATATTAGGTTTATTATCACTTCCTGGTTCTTTACAAAATTTTATTAATTCGTTTGTTCCACCATTCTCATATTTATTAATTAAATCTTGGTATTTTATGGCTTGAGACGCCATTTTCCTTAATATATGACCAGATAGAACTCCTTTTAGTGGAGATAAACAGTCCATGCCAGAAGCAGTTTTCTTTAATTTTTAAGATGAATCAAACACTCTCTGTAAGATTTTGAGCTTTCGAATAAATGTTTGTTGTCCGTCAACGAAACTAGTTTCTCTAGAATCTCAACATCGTATAAAGCTTCATGGAATTTATCGTCAGAGTTAACATTCAAATGATTTTTAGCTAATTCTGACAGTTTATATTCCCCCGAAATCTTTTTAGAAGTAAAATTTTTCTTGAATAAAGGCAAACTATCAGAAAATCTTGCGATTTTACTGAAGGTAGATACCATCGAACATTTCAAAATAGAACGCAGTAAATGCGATTTGTCAAACGTAACATTATGTGCAACAAGTAAACATGGCTTAGGTGACATTTTTAAAAACATTAAAAAACTCTGGAGAGCTTTTTTTAGCGGCAATGATTCTACTTTTTTAGTGTGAAAGTATAAATCGCCGTTAATATTTTTAATCCAGTATGCGCGGAAGCTTTATCATCAATGATTTTTGTAGGATTAATATAGACACTAAATTTTCGCCCGTTACAAGATGCTGCAATTTGAAGAATTTCGTCACTTTTACGGAAGCCGGAGGTTTCTAGATCAAAAAAAACTAAATTGCATGTCTCTGGTGACATTTTAATATCTGGACCTTTAATTTGTGATTCGTCAAAGGCTTCAAAATCTTCACCGTCTTGCGACAGACCGCAGTTAGATTTATATTGAACGCCTTCGGAATTTTCATTCTTCTTCCTTAATTTCTCACGTTCTTGAGTTACAAGTACACGACGTTTCTTGGCAACCGGCAGCTTTGCATCTATTGCACGTTTCTTTCGCTTATTATCTGATTGCTCTGCATAAAGCGAAGTGTGTAACCCTGGTGACAACTTTAGTTTTTTCTAATTTCAACGACACAGGAATCGCCATCATTTTTGGTACACACAGAACTAGCGAGACGATAACTTGATGATTCGCTTTTGCTATAGCAAATGTTTTTAGGCGATTTATGAGCCATTATATTATTGAACGATTCATTAGCTTGGCTCGAAGCAGGAATTGAAAATTTATTTGCACTAGCAGCGTACTTCTCACATACAGCTGATAGTTGATCAAATAAAGTTAGGTTTGTAAGCAAAATTGTTTGTTCCCCAGAGCCACTTCTGCGACAACACCAAGATCCACAATTCTCGTGATTATCGTACAAATGATTGGGTATATTACGTATAGCTTTTGCTAAATTTTTGCTATCACCTACATTTTGAGCCAATGCATAACTAAAACATTTTTTTATATGATCAATACTATTTTTTTTTATTTCTTTAAAATTCGACAATTTCCATAAATCCTGGCTAAAATTTTTTTTCAAATGATTTTGATCAGCAAGTTTAAAAATTTTTTTAGGGTTCCCTCGACGAACGGCTGCGATAGTGCAGCTATCTTCATCGCCAATTAGTACTCGTGCTTCAAGGTTAGTTTCTTTAAGAACTGTGCTGTTGTTTACCAAATCTGCTCCTGCAGATGCTTCCATCGCTTTGGCACTACCGACGAAGTTTTTCCGGCAATCATGATCTTCTTTTTTCCTGCCCAAGTCACAAAATTTGCATTTTCTTATTTTATCAGCATAATCGAGAATTTTGCCACTCAAAAAACCTATAATAGTACCATAACCATTGAGACTATCGTAGCTCTTTCCATTTCCTCTTTTACTCCATCCCATGTCATAAGATACAATAATATTAACAACTTCTCCGACAGCTGAATCATACGTGGTATTGTTGTTTTCATCTAAATCAACTATTGACGATTTTAATTTGGCATGGTGAGGGTAAATTTCTTCGACGATCTTTTGAGGCCTAGGAAGAGGAAAGGGAGATTAAAATGGGATAATAAGAAATCAGGGATGTAAAGTTTCAATTTTAAATTTCATCTGCATTTATTGATTTAAATATTAGATTAAAATAAAAATCAATAATTAATGCTGCTCTGTATTCATCAATAAAATAATAAATAATACAAAGTTTGACGGAGAATTTTAAATCACTGTTATATGGAATGTATGAGAACAAAAATTATTTTATAAAATATTTACAATCTAGACAAGTAAGCATAAAAATTATTATGAAAGTCGAGACAACAATTACGTCCAAAAATGATATACAATTCGAAAAAATTCTGCATAATTCAAAATAGTTATTTACAATTCAAAAAAATTATATATAATTCAAAAAAATTATATTCAATTTAAAAAAATCATCTACAACTCAAAAAAATTATAGACTTCTAAAAACTCTGTTTCGTTGATGACAATAAATCAATTCAAATCATCCTGATACGATCAATAAAAAATTATAAACAAAAAAAAATTGTTACTCCGTAGCTCTATCAATTTCAATTAAACTTACAATAATTCACACAACTTGTCTATATTTTCATTGACAAGTTGTTGCTCTTCCTTGGCAGCTCTTTTACAACTCTCCTTAGCAGCTTCTTCGATTGCAGGACCAACTTCTCTTTCATATCTTTTAAATAATTGTGGCGATATTGTTGGAATATTGGCACATGCCAATATTTTGTTTAATCCAGTGCAGCCATAGCCAGCGTGTACAGCACCTGTAATAAATATATTTATTTTTGTATTTGAGCTTTCACATAGAAATTTAACTATTATTGTTTTTAAGTAAATTTAAATTATCAATTTTTTAAAATTTATATTAATTAAATATTAATATTTATTTAACTTACCAAGAACTATACCTGTATTAATGTCTGAGTGATTGGATTTATTATCACCCGTACGATGAGTTTTACTCGTTCGAACTATTGTTATTATGTCACATTTAGTACACTTTACTTTTAAGATTGAATTCAGCCCTAAATTTTGTTCGTGTACAATATTATCAAGACAAAGTACTTCAAAACATTTTACACATTTTAATTTTTCGGCTAACAATTTTAAATCCACCACACGAAAGCCTTCGGATAGGTTAGGTTTATTATTTGTTGACAAATCATTGCCTTTTCTTTTTTCTTGTAAACCATTTTTTATTTTAATTTTTTTATCCAATACTTTTTTTTTAATAAATCTTCCTTTATAACGCATTCGATCACCCATAATTATTTGTTTATTTCAATAACAATAGCCGGTTGCTTACATTTACTGCGCATATGAACTGTACATAAATTGAGTGGTATTATAGGTATAGCATAAATAAGAATAATAATAACGCGACGTTGCCACAGTTCCATGCAGAATTGAATTTCATAGTATGTGTGTATACGTATAGGGGATGTAGTAGTGAAAAAAGTACAGTCACGTTAAAAAAATATGGAACACAGTCATAGTACAGCTAATGTGTTTAAGTATAGTACTAATCCAAAACATTTTGACTGTAAAGTCGCGGAGGTACTACCTTAAGTTGACCAATGTTGACTTTATTTTGTTATCTCAAAAAAACTCTGTTTTGTTCTTTAAATAATTCCGAGTTTCATTTTTTGAATCGATTTTTTCGAATATTTTAAATTTATATAATATTGTAGTAACTTTAATAATATGTAAAACATAATTATAGTATATTACACACCTAGGGAAGTAAAGTAAGAAATGTCTCAGATCACATGTAATTGTTGGCCGAGGCGAAGCCGAGAAGTGTATGATATTTTTTTGCTCGACGAAGGCAGGAAGCGGCAACTTCGTTTAGCGCAGCGGGCCGAAAGTTGACGCTTTCTGCCCGTCGAGCAAAAAATATTATATTTCTTATTTATTTATAGGTTTTAACTATTTAAAAGGTAATGTCATAAAATAACGTCTAAAAAACAATTACAATAACTTACCAAGAAGAGTGTGTGGACTGATTAGAAGGTATAGAAGACAAAGCACCAGGAGGCAAAGATCTTCTAACTTGACAACAATTTCTTTGTCCACCCACACTATCCCCACAGCATGATTGACTCGGTCTAATAGTAGAAGTAAATTCTATTGCGGATGCACGAACTTTCGGTCTTAATGAAGGTGAAGTAGAGAAATCTCTTTGAACTGATGTAGAGCTACTTGAGCTACTTGATCCAGGACTTCCTCCTATTCTACCAGGTGATGCATACGCAAAACCACGAAAGCGAAAATGAGATTGATGATATGGATAACCAGGTGGTGGTAGTCGGTAATGATGATGAAATCCCAGATCTCGCCTCATGTAGGGGTCACCTGGATCTGTAGTCGGCACATACGTCGGGGTATGCGCCGTGGATGATACGTATCTATCAACGTATCTCTCAGGAAAAAGAACCTCTGGAGGTGGTTGAGGAACATACCTCTCAACAGGAGTATGGGCATTTGGTGGCACATAACTACTAACACCTGAAGGATTACCAAATCCCCTAGCTTCATTACCATTAATTACTGATGAACAAGATGAAATTATTCTGCCTGTTGGATAATTATCCTTTGGCTTTGGCAACGATAAGTACTTGTCTCCAACTACGCGAGCAGGAGAAAAACTTTCTGAATTTCCATGATAACGTTGTTCACTTCCTTGATATCGATCGTTTCCGGCTGTCGAGTTGGAATACTTATCGAATCCGTAAATTCGCTCTTGATTTGAGTGTTCATATTGATCCGAGCTTGTAAGCTGATAACGATCGTAACTAGATATCGATTTTGAAACTTGAATAAACTTATCACTTTTTGTCGATACTTGATTTTGGTAGCTACGGATTGTACCATTGTTGTCCAATGGTGGTGATTGTTGGATAAAGCGATCGTTTGATGTTTGTCCTGAACTCGCATACAAGTTTTGATACCGACTATTTTCAGATGATGATGGTGACGAAGAAACGAGAAGTCTTTCAGTCGAAGAAGTGCTAGCATACCGATTAGATTCTGAAGTAATTCTTCCATCATGAGTCGGAGACAAGTTAGAAAGATAACGATCATTAAATCTATCATTGGATCGTGATTGGCTGTAGCGCTGTAGTGTAAGATCATTGAAACGATCTGCTGAATATCTAGATTGTCCAGCTGTATCTTGAAAGGTTGAATATCTACAGGAGTACTCTGTTGGGGCAGGTGAGGTTGAGCTGGTACATCGATCACTTCGTTCCGAATACTTCGGATATTGTTCAGTTGAAGGAAAACAACGTGGTTGGAGTGCATCTGTTGTAGATGAGTTAGCCGAAGCTCTTTCCGTCGATGAATAACGGTGGTGTAAATTTTCTGAATTTTGAGTACTAGAGAGATACCTCTCACAATTTGCAATTGTAGAAAATCTGTCATGATAAATACCCAATGTTTCTTGTCGTTGATAACGCTCATGGTTTGGAGATTCAGAGATGAATCGATCTTTAGTTTTGCTGGCGAACCTTTCTGGCACGGGTGCATGCATCGGCGAAGATGTGACCAATCGTTCTGGAGACAGTGGATATCTATTGGATTCATTACTAGCAGTTGATACTGAAAAAAGATTAACGGAGTCACGCTGAAGACCACACAGTACTGGAGACCCATTAACCAAGAGACGCTCAGTGGAAGATGTATATCGTTGCTGTTGATCTTTGGCATCGTGAGTTGCATTGGTACTGGTTGCACTGTTTGCTGCCAACAATTTTTCAGCAGATGCGAATCTATTTTTAAGTATTGGTGATGCTGGTGCAGTTCCGTATCTATCTCGAGTGCTTGGAGATCCAGATTGTAAAATCCGTTCACCAAAAGGATAACTAGCCAAGCTGTGAGTCGAGGCATACTTATCACTTGGACTCGGAGAAAGTGGAGGGGGTGGTACGAACCGGTCATTCGCGGGTGCTGGAGATGGTGGCGAAGGAAATGTTTCTGGTGAGAACGGCTTACCAGTGGACAAAACAAGAATCCCTGAGTTTGCATATTCTCCAACTGTCGATGTTTTTGGTGATGATGCCGAAGTACTGTCACTCTGAAAACGATCCATACGTTGAAAGCGATCGTTTGATTGCAATCCCAATCGTTGATCGGAGATAACAGAGTTGGCCTCAGAGTATCGAGTAAGTTGATTGATACTACTTTGCGATACGGACTGTTGCTGTCTTGAGTATTGATGAAGATTCTGATTTCCCCCCGAACATATGGAAATTTGGTTAAATTTTTCGGAATTTTGAGATTTACTGAATCGCTCGCAGCAAGACGATATTGAGCGAGATTGTTCACCATACAAAGTTGTGTCATCGATTTGCTGTGATTGTAGTTTATCACTCTGTTTTTCATACTTGTCCATTGTGCTTTGAACTCCATAGTTATTTGACACGCTTGACTGAGTCTTCTCGTTGCTTCCTGAGTAGCTCTCGCATACCTTCTGGAAGCGTTCTGGAGAAGTACCGCTGGATGATGGTGCTTTTGACTCTGATTGCTTTTGATAGCTTGACAAATCGTTATTAATGCTATTATTATTACAGGTATTCGACACAATTTGTGATCCCAAAATTGTGGGATTACCTCCCGACACTGATGATACTGATGACACTCCGAACTGAGAGGCTGGATTCTGATGCAACAGAAGACGTTCTCTTCGGCCATAGTCATCGTCTGTCGGCATCCTGGTGGCCCGCGGCCCGCTGTCAGGACATCTATAAAATACCAAATGGAAATAATTATTGATTTGTAAAATATAACGTCGTAAATTTTATTAATTTGTTAATTCATTTCATAATTAATTCATGATCATTTTTCGAATTTTCATTTATCAAGTTCATAAAACTTAAAGGCAGCTACGAATGAGGACTAGTCAGCAAATAATTTTCGATTAAAAACTTGAAAAAACTATTCGTGTAGATTATCTTGAAAACTTTCTTTTATTTACAGACTCTTGAAAATAAATCTATTTATACAATATTGAAATTTCGTCACTTTAAAAACCGGAAATAAAACTATTAACAAGAGACAGTTAAGAATTTTAAAAAATTACTTTTTAAATTAAAAATTACCCACAAACAATGTGAACCTATTATATTCAGAATAGAACCATTCTTATGGACAAAATGAATTCTCTGGAGACCCTTTCGATGCTTATTATGTGACATACGACTGTAATAAATAATGTCTCCCAACGGTATAGTGTTCAGACTCATCACTCCTGTACCAAATACCTGAATACGTGACGGCTGTCAGACGCATAAATTTGCCGGATTATTTGCCGTACTAATTAATGCCCTAGTGCATTATGATCACCTTTCGTATATCTTCGATAAATTATCATTATTGGGTATGACTGTCGACATTGGTAATTTTTTATTTTTTGATAGAAAATTACGTACACAGAAAAAAACAAGATGATACTGAGTCTATCTATATCTGAAATTTTTTTTTACCTTAGATTTAACTGAGTATAATCTGGAATAGGAGCCAGTATCATCTTGCTTTTTTTGTATAGTTAAGATAAAAGTTATTTTTAGCTCGATAGCTTTTTATAGTCAGTTTTCAAGTTTAAATTGTATTTTAAAAAAAATTAAGAAAGCGGTTGACCCTAAAGGCCATCCCTACAACTTTTCGCTAATTCCATATGAAACGCTTAAAATTGCACTTATTACGTTTTTGGACTCGTCGAGCTCAAAAGTATAATTTTCGTGTCGTTTTGAGCTCTCCGAGTTCAAAAGTTTGATCGAAGTTTAAGAAAACACTATTTTTTGAATTTTCAAATCGCAATGACTTTTGAATGAATGCATCGATTTTCACGCGGTTGACGACATTTGACGTAGTTTTTTTAAGCTTCATGACGAATCTTTAAAGTTAAATTAATCGAACAAAGAATTTTTAAGTTTATATTAATCGAACTAAGAATTTTAGAGTAATTCTGAAAAAACACTTTTTTCGGGTTTCTTTTGACAACGATAACTCACGAACGAATCAACCGATTTTGACCTAACTGGTGATGATCGATGTGGTTTTTTTTCAAGCTTAAAAACTGATTAGTTTTTGGAATTGATCGGTAAAACCATTTAAAAGTTATTCCAAAAAAACTCTCCAACTTTTGAAAATTTTCAATTTTCTTAACGGGAAGTTAAAAATTAACTATAAAAAATGGATCCCAAAGTGTTCATTTTGTTACCCACAGTAGTAGTATAGTAACATTTAAATAGTGTGGGACATATCTACGAAGTTATCAAACTTATAAAATAAAGTAGAAGTGGGTTATATACTTTGTTTAGACTGGTCCTCAATATTCGTCTTTCACTTGGGACATGTGCTACGGCTTATTAAATTTGAATATTATAAAAAAGTTTGGAAAGTCAAAAACTTCACGCCTTTAAACGCTAATTTAATATTTGAGATAAAAATAAATCGCATTACTGACGATTACAATACAATAAAGCAGAAAGAAGAAAATTCCATTTTTAATAGCTGTTACAAAAACAAATCAGAAAAATTATAAAGAACGCATATGTACGAGGCATTCCACGCCCAATCGCACGCATTGAAGAGTTTTCATCTTTGATTTTCTTAATTTTTTAATATTTTTAAGTATCTACCCAAAAAGCCGTTCTGGATAATTTTGAGATTTCTTTGACTATTCGTTGAAAAGATATCGAATTTAAAAAAAAATTGCTCTTTCGGTTTTTTGCTCATGACTTTAATGATGAAACAATAAGAACTTTTTTTATCTTTGTTTTTGATGTCGTTTTAAGAAAACTTTCAGTGTTTACAAATGTATCTTGTATGTTTTGAACTTGAAAAAATTTTTTCAAAGTGAGTACATATTTTGATTTTTTCCAAAATTAGAGTATTATCTTTTTAACAACTTTTGTGCTTAGTCCGGTCATAGGATTTCCATAATTACTATCTTTTTTAAATTTCAAAAAAATTTTTTTTATGCTCCGTTATGGCTTACAATTATTGTCACTGTTGTTCTCAATGTTACTTTCTGAAACTGGTTGAAAATTTGGAATTCCGATAAATTCTTTGTCACTAATGTTGAGATGTTTTATATTTGCATTGAATTAAAAGAAAAGTCGGTAACTATTGTCAATAGTGATGAATAAAACAAAACTATCAATTGGATAATATTTTTTGCTGAGAAAATTTCTCAAAATATAATTTCAATTTGAGCTTCTATTAAGCACAATACAAATTACTGAAATTATACTATTCATAAGATAAAATTAATTGAATTAATTATTCAACATGTCTCAATCAATATATCTTATTAATTTATTAAAAATAAAGTATAGTTATTTAGATTTTCACCTATTTTTGTCCATACAAGAACAAAAAGTTATCTTTTTCCAGGATTTTTTGTGCACGATTCATACAATGCGATGTGTTTCAGTTACATAGAGCTATACTCTCAACTTCTCAAAGCCAAGAAAATTTCTAAAATTAAAATTAAATTGAAATTTAATTATTAACTCATTTAATATTTTTATTCATTTTGTCTAATAAAAGCAAAAATTGATAAAATAAATTTTTTTCATGAACGTCCGAAAGTCTGCTTATCTGGATTTGGTTATCTATTACGGTAACGTCCGGAAAACTTCACGTACCAAGATCATTTTTTTATTGGCTTTAGAATTATAGCCACAGTATTTTCGGATTGATGATATCTCACTAATTTAGTCATTTAAATGTAATTAAATAAAAAACATTATCTGGTCCTTTGTATATGCATATCTATGTATGAGTATTTATATAAGCTTTAAGCGTAAGCGACACATGAGTGTTAAACGTCATCTGAGTCATAGCTTGCGCTTTATTTTTCACATCTGAGAAGATGCCACGATATTTTCAACTTTGAAAATAGAAGAAAAATTTATTATTTACTTATTCTTATAACAATGATTTAAAAATGAACATATTTTGTTAACAATTTGTTTATTTCTTCGTTTATATTATTATGCATCGAAAATAAATATTTCTTTATTCCGGTTTACTTTTAAAATCGACAATGCAAATTATTTTTATCTTAAAATTTAAATAAGCGTTATGAGACGCACACTTTTATATTTCCTAAAATTTTATTGTTTTTTTTTTTTTTTTTAAGATAATATATCCAAAAAAGATAAATTTAAGTGCAGTCCCATGTAGGAAAGAATGGAAGGCCCAACTATGCAGAACTCTGGACGAGGCTTGGCCCAGTTTTGGTTTAAGTCTGGAATGATAACATTAACCCAAGCCCAGTTACCGGGATTGGGCCACAGTTAATTTTCAAGTCCGAGCCATGCCTAGTTACCAGGACTGCATAGTAAAAAATTTTTCGTCATTGTGTAAAGTGTTATAATTTGTGTGTAGAATATTACACTCTAGTGTGTAGAATTTAACATTCTAGTGAGTTAAATCATTAAATTAACACATGAGAATGTTAAATTCTACACACAAATTTTAACACTCTACACAATGACGAAAAATTTTTTACTGTGTGGGCCATAGTTAATTTTCAAGTCTGGCCTAAGCCATTTGATAAAAAATGATAAAAAAATAAATTTTTAAGAGTCACTTTTTCAAGAATGGGCCAATATCGGTGCGCCAAGCTTGGTTGCCCAGTACTGGGCCAGGTAAGGCCCCGTCATTCAACTCTGGCAGTTCCTACATGGGGTATTTCGAAAATATAAAGACTCAGGTATACTGTACTCCTATACATAAATATTGAATGCTATGCAATGCACGACTGACTATACTCTCAGTATACCCCTGAATCTTTTCTGCATAACGCTGTGAGTCTATTTTATAGTACAAACTATTATTCAAGTATGTCAGTAAACCTGTTTATTTTATCTTCTCGTTATGAAAATCAATAACTTTTAAAAATTGGGAAATTATAGAGAAATAATCGAAATTTGAACATTTATTGGATGTCAGTGTTCACGTGTCCTCGCACGCGTGTGTGTATGTATATCTCATAAGTTTTTAACTCCGAACTCCATAATTTAGTAAGTATAAAATTTATTTTAAGCCGTAAGATGGACGGCGGGGGAAGATGGTCGATCTTAACAAGCATCGAATGTTATTATTCTATGCTTGTATAGCTAGCTTTGAAGTATTTTTCTGGTTAATAGTCTACTATCAGACAAAATAGGTAGAATTTACATAGTTTTTCATGTAAAAAAAAAATTCTTTGTAAAAATAATAAAAATAATAAAAAAAGTATGAATATAGGTCTCATTTATATAATTATTAATCCCATAATTATGGAAATTTTTTCAGACATTATGGACGTTATTCCCATCATCGATAGTAATTGTTCCTATTATTGTATAGAAAGAAATTTCATGAATATTATAAGAATAGTTCCCATATTTTTCTTTTTTTGTACTCATGAAATGGTACTCAACAAAGTTGATTTTTTTAATTTGCGTGTATATATGGGAAAATATTTGTACATTTGTTAATTAAATACACTATCAATATTGTTTATAATTTCAAGTCGAAATATTTTATCTATCGAAAATTTATTATCTACCTTTGTAAAAAAAAAAAACTGAAAACTAATTTCACTGAAATTTTTTCACTATAAAAACCGGCATTACAAAATAAATAAATCTGATTTGACATCTGTAGTCAACACGCTGTCTGGAAACATCGTATTTATCATGTTTGACAGCCCGAAACTTATTCAATCTGTTAGGAACAGACAACGAAGAAAGGAATTTTACTCCATTATTATTTCGGGAATTCTCCTTACTATACTATCCACATCTATAAGAATTATTGAAGAAAACATAGAAATTTAATTCCTAAAGTTTTTTTTAATATTTTATTCTAACTAAATCTTCTTACAAGCATTTCTCTTCACTTCTGTTTTCTCTAAATTTTTTCTGATCCACTTTTTTTTGGGTTTTGTGTTATACTTGAATTAAAACAATATGAATATAAATAAAAAAAAATTTTTTAGATTATATTGAGCTAGTTCAAGTTTGCTATGTTCTTAGCTGAAATGAGCTTAGGTTATAATATACCCTGGATTATTTTCTTGTGAATATTCTTTAGAAAGAATGTAGTCACTTTTAGTTTTTGGTACGAGATCTGCTAAGATCTGCCAAGAGCTTAGTAAACTCGAACGAGCCCACTATCGACTATCTTAGTATCTTAACAATCCAATATACTATTATAAAACTTGCACTTTTAATGCAGATTATATAAAAAATATAATGTGTGACACGGGATAAAATATGATTTCGATCGGGCAGGCAATTTCACTCTCGTCTAAATCTTTTTGTTCGTCATCCCGAATCACACAATATTCTAATTAAAAAAAAAAAAAAAAAAAAAAAAAAAAAATTCTAACCTGTTCGTTTGTTTGCTTGCAATAACGGATGCAAAAGTTGATTAGTAAAATGATTGGCTTAAAAACTGTTGTTTTCAGGCCAGTTTGAATATTCAACAGTTGTTGGAACCCATTAACGTAATCAATCCCCCGGTACTAACTTTCCTGAAGTTACTTATGATTTTAACTTTTTATTCCAGTAAATTTTGCTGATGAAAGATGATGGAAAATCCAACTAAAGACTTTGACGTTCTATAATTTCTTCTTCTTTTTTTTCTCATCTGAATATGTCGAAAATCCTGCGACAAAATAGTTTAATATTTCTTAATAAGGAATGGTTTTAATATTGTACGATACATACAATAATAAGCGTTCCAAGTGGCAGAAAGAATGTTTGGTCAACTTTTTTTAATAAATTATTTATTACACTTAATGTACTTTTTTATGCGCATATTAACGATTTTTCCGATAACAATTACGTTATCGTAAAAGTATTTCCATGAAAAATTTTTCCGTAACTTTAGAGAAAAATAGTTCGATTTTTTTTTTTTTTTTTTTTTTTTTAATAAAAGTACGTTAAAGAATAAAATAAAATTTGTTACAAAATCTTATTAGCCAACTCAAAATTAGTGAAATTTCTGCTATCAATTATTAAATTGCTAACTTGATCAATGATCAGATACTTTTTGATAATTTTTTAGACTACTCTCTTAAAATAAATCAAGGGAATTTCACTGATTCCAACCAGTGAAATTCCAATGATCCATTTTAAAAGAGTAGAGAATCCTTAAACCTTATTTCACACAAGCTGATCGAATTATAAAAAAAAATAAGGAAGTAGAAAAATATGACCGTTCTAAGTCTGTATTAATAGCGGTTGCACAGTAAATCCTTTGATATATTTTTATCATTAACCGGATAGAAGGTAAGCGTAAAGTCGGATATAAAAACTCGTAAACTTTCTTTGACCACTCGTAGCGGGTAAAAAATAAAAGAAAGAACTAAAATCTCATGAAACATGTGAAAAGCTTAGAGTGTGATATATTTACGACTTAAACCCTTGATTGTAATTTCGTTACACATCGTTACGAGCATTTCATAACCTGTATTGCTACTAGCTGCTGTGTGGATTTAAAAAATATGTAATAATATTCATTATATTACATACACGGAAAAAAGTAAACTGTAATATTCACTCGGATTCCGGTTAGTTTTTATAGTTTCAAACAGTAAAGCGGACATCGGGGTGGCAAAAATGTAAATATTACAGAACTTAATGTAGAAAGTATAAAAGCCACAATATATAATTTAATATCCAAAATAAGTAATTAGTAGTTGTCATTATAGTAAATAACGACTCTTTTATCTTTAAAAATTACAGTTTCAAACAGTAAAAATTGCCATTTCAATATATAGTCCATATTATGAAGAGAAGGGGAACTCAGATGAAAGAGAAGGGGGTTTTACTCTGGGAGAATTTAATATTTCAAACAGTAAAAATTATACTTTTAAAATATACATTTTACCAGTCTAAGCAAGTCAATAATTACAGTTTGATTTTTAGCATTGCGTTTAAAATTTACGATTTTACTTTGTAAATATTGACGTTGCTTGTATTAGAAATTTACTAACTTTATTCTATACTTTTTACATATCATAACATCATTTTTTAGGTACGAAATGATAAATATTAAAGTCTGAATTCTTAACTATTATACTTTAACATTTTAGACATTTACATGGCGAATATTACTGTTTGAAATAGTATTTTCTTCCATGTAAAGAGTAAATTGTAAGGTTTAAATTGTAAATATTACAATGTGAATAGTAAAATCATGATTTTACTGTTTGAAGTGGTAATTTTTAGCAGTTGATCATTACTTATTATAAATCGACTGTTATTTATTACAGTTTACTTTTTTCCGTGTAGATAGATAGATAAATAAATTTATTAAATACTGGAGCCTTAGCTTCCTTAGGACTATTAACAATTCATACATTCTTCCTTAACGCAATTGGTAAAAATTGTAGTTTTGATCTAAATAATTTTATCTTTAATTTTAATTTTTTGATCTAAATAGTTTAACTAAATTTCTTTGTAAAATAAGCTATTATATAGAGTATTATTTCCTCGTATCAAGTATTAACCAACCCAGCTATTTATAACATGCAGTAGTGGGCTCAAACTTGGATATTTTACAAATGGTGTACCTAATACAAGAATTTGTTTTAAGCTGTAATTTGTTTGGAGTGTTCGTGTAAGTTGCACAGCAGTAGTCAAAGACTGGAAAAATCGAGATGATAATCAACTTTACTTTATTTCTTATTTTTTAAATTTCTTTGAAACGGCTCGACCGATTGACTTCAAAATTTAATGAGCTTTAAGTCTTAATGAACACTTTTTAACGCCATGTCGTTCATCTCGATCGGTTAATTCATTCCAAAGATATCATACGACAAAATGTTATTTATTCACACACACACACACACACACACGCGCGCGCGCGCGCGGCCGGACGTCTAGCCAGAAATAGTCGGAACAGCTTCCTAGGACTTCAAAACGTGGAGATCTGATGAAAACTCGCATTCTCAAAATCGGACCAAAGTCCATAAGTTCCTACTTTTGAAAAGTAAATTTTGAATTTTCAAAATGGGAAATAAAAAATTGTTACGAAAATGCGAATCACTATCAGCTTCTCAACGGAGCTATTTATTTTTAATGATTATTCACTGAAAACCCGAAAAAATGTAATTGGAAAACATCCTATTTTGCATGATTTTTAGGTGCCAGATAAATGAATTAAAATTTTTTTTTTCTCAAGCCTGAGAACTTTTTATATGAAATGAAACTTTTTTTGTGACATGCATAAATTAATTTCTATCCGAATACAAACAAATCATAAGTTTCAACAGTAATTTATCTTCTTATGTTAAACAGAATCTTTTTAAAAAGTGACATTCATGACTAATTTTTATACCTTTCAATATATTCGCGAGAAAAAAGTGATTTATTTATGGTAAAAACAAGATAATGTTTCAATTAAGGGTATTTAGTGATAAAATCGTCATTATTTTTCTCAAATAAAGTTATTTTGCGTGTTTAATAACATTTTAAATACTCAATAGTATAGTTATCTAATCATTTGAATCAGCTGATGTATATTTTATCATCTGCTAAATAAATCTACATGTATATGTAATGAAGAATTAAAAGAAAAATAACGCTGCGAATAAATGCATTTATTGATTGATAATAAATATATCTTTTTTCTTGTTATGCGCACAATACCGTTCAATAGAGAGTAAACTATACATTGTTCTCCATGTAGTTTTCGGTTCAGTTAAACAATTAAAAATTTCATACTTAACACATATATATTCAATCATTGATGTCTCGGTTATATAAATAAGAAAAGTTGATACTTAAATTTAAACTTATTTTGAAGTTTTTAAAATAAAAAAATAATAGATAAGCGTTAGTAAATTAATTAATTGCACATATTCCCAACGATATATTTATTTTAAAGGAATCTAGTAACCCATAATTTTTAATACATTAATTATATAAATAAAGTAACATGTAAAGTGATGAAGAATGAACCTATATAAGCCAATATATACTTTGCTCATATTCAAATGTCAGCACTGGTACCCAGCATAAATAGAAAGGTTAAACATTTACTGGAATTCAGCCAACATACTCTTCGTTCGATGATTTTGTACAAAACTTTCAAACGCTATCTTACCAACTCTACACAACAATGTATATTATTTTTTCAAACTAAGTCACGTTAAGCACAAAGGATTTAACAAAAAATGATTACACAACCTCCCCAATGGGACAAAGGTAGCAAGTTTTATAAATTTGAAATTGAATTTTGAATAGACTCAATTCTCCTTTGTAGCCTATTAGTTAATATAAATTGAAATAATTGCATTGTTATTTTGATGAAAACTTATACGATAAAAATGTCCACTTAATATTTTTAAATTTTTGTTTTAGTAAAAAAATTAGGAAAACGGTTGACCCTGAAGACCATCCTTGCAACTTCCCGCTAATTCCATACCTAGGCGCTTAAAATTGCACTTATGATGTTTTTGAGCTCTCTGAGCTCAAGGAGATAGCTTTTCTAGGGTTTTGGGCTCTTCGAGCTCAAAAGTCTGACAGAAGTTGAATAAAACACTCTTTTTCGAATTTTCAAACCGCAATAACTTTTGAACGAATGAATAAACCGATTTTCATGCGGTTGGCGGGATTCGACGCATTTTTTAAACCTCATAAAGAATCTTTAAGTTTAAATTGATCGAACTAATAATTTCGAAGTCATTCCGAAAAAACACTTTTTTCAGTTTTCTTTCGACAACGATAACTTACGAACGAATCAACCGATTTCAACCGGATTGGCGGTGATCAACGTAGTTTTTTTATGTTAAGAGCTGATTAATTTTTGCAATCGATTGGTAGAGCCGTTTAAAAGTTAGGATGATCGTGCTTGGTCAGACATCAGAATGCTTGTTCATGCATGGTCGTGCCTTTTTAGGCCTGGAGAATATTCAGACATGGTCATGCATGAGATTAACCCGTGGTCTTGCATGATCATGTATGATTTTTTTCCGAGTTATACTATGCAAATTTTCAGAACAAAAATGGTTTTTAGATTTTGAGCTTCCCGCTTTGAAAATTATCAATTTTCAAACAAAAATGAAGTTATTGTTTCCGGTCAGGTTTTAACACGTCAAGTATTCATCAGATTTCTACGTTTAAGGTCCTAGGAAGCCATTCTGGCTGGATATTTGACCGTGTACGTTTGTATATTCGTAAATAAAATTTTGTCGTACGATATATTTAGGATGAATCAAGAGACTGAGACCTCTGACATGGCATTTAAGAGGGCTTGTAGAGAATTAAGATTAATACAACACTGATAGAAAATTTATGTTGACTCAAGAGATATTCTCTTAATCTAAGAATTTATTTTGGAAGACAAATTATTATTTTGCTTTAAGAATTTCTTGTCTTGATTTAGATATTCTTGGCTTGAGAGCTATATTATCTTCAATTGATACATTTAATTTTTCAACCAAAATAACATTATCCAATAACTTAAAATAAAATAACTTAAAATAATTCATCAAAGTATATTTTAAAATTAAATAGTCTTTAATTGTTATACCGAAAAAAAATTATTTCTTGGAAATAAGTAAATTGATGACTCAAAAAAAAGCCATTCTTAACACAAGTCAGTAACATCTTGAATCAATGTTATCGCCTATTTTATACCAAGAGACAACATCTTGAATCAATGTTATCGCCTATTTTATACCAAGAGACAAAAATTCTTAAAAGAAATTCAATATCTATATCTATATCTAGTTTCTTCTTATATCTATATCTTCTTCATATATCTATATCTAGTTTCAAGAGTTCAAATTTTGAAGAAGAAAAGTTTTTTGAATCAAGATTGTTTTTCTATCAGTGAATTTTTTGAAGTTTTTTTTGAATAACTTTCAAATTGCTTGACTAATCAACTCAAAATCTTATATACAAAAGATAAGGCACCGGTTTTGAACACCCTAGTGCTAGTTGTGGACTTTTTAAAATTCAATGATTGTGCAGAAATTGTAATGTTAAAATAATATTTTCATAGAATTTTTAAACTCTTACATTCATACAAATAGTAATATGATACTATTACATTTATAAATTATTTATACAATAAATTGGACATCAAATGTCTAAAAACAGTATGCTAACCACAAACGGTGCTTCTACTCTATTATTCATTAACATTTTTAGACCCCTTTTTCGTCAATTATGTCCTGTAATTTTGGAGTCATCTTATAACTATATACAATTCACGTATTTTGATTTTATTGATGATATTCAACTCAGTCTTTTAAGCACAAGAAGTGTATAGATAATATTCTTAGTGAATTAGTTGAATATTTGAAATTTATCTCGAAAAAACCAAAAAATTTGTTCAAACTTAATTTTCTAGAAACCCTCTCAAAAGCCATGTTGAACGTCTTCAACCGTTTGATTTCTTTTAAAGATATCATATGACAAAGTTTTGTTTATAAACAAACATGCATTCATTCACAGCTAAGTGTCTAGCCAGGAATAGTCAAAAAATGATGAAATATCTTTTAAATTTACGCGGCTCAATCGATAATCGTCCTCTAGGAACTCAAAAAATTATATCTATTTTGTTTATATCTTCTGTATTACCTTTATTACTATGAATTCATAAGAATGGAAAATTAGTCACAGAATTAATGCAAATTTTCTATATAATAAGGAAAAATTCTTTACTAAAGAATCAATTTTTTTACTTAAAATAACATTTACGATTCTGCCATTGGATGGATTTGAAAAATGGTTTTCTTTGCATGAACTGATTCAATAACATGTGCATAATATACTAGTTACATGATCTTTGAAAATTTCAAGTCGTTATGAAAATGCAGCAATAAAAAAAAAAACTCAAATTTTTTAAAGTTTCAACCGTACTTGAAATTTTAAACGCGTTTTTCTCGAAACTATGTTTTTCAAACTTTTCTCCATCATATTTCAAGAACGGTATGACCGATTCAGTTGAAATTTACAGTGTACACTTAGCACATGTAGACGAGCGGACTGACCTAGAATCATCTAAAAATTCCGAGTATTTTTATTTTTTCTCTCATGAAAAAATAAAAAAAAAATCATGGAGTTAGAAACTTTTTTATTCAGAAGTTTGCCAAAAACCTAATTTTCAATATTTTCAAATGGTTCTAGATCACTCGATGTATTTAAACTTACAGATTAAAACGCCTTTTTTTTTCTTTTCGATAAATCAATCTGCCGAAACCGTGAAGGAAGTGTGCTTCTTTTTTTCGAGGCAGGTATCTTCGGAGTGTTACAACTAAATTTCTAATGATTGTTTTTATTAGAAATTTGTTTTACATACTTTTGAAAAAGTAAATAATGATTGATAAAAAAAACTAAAAGTTTTATCTTTTCATTGGTCGTCAAAAAAATTTTTAAAATGTTTATAAAATAGGCTGTCACACCGAGGAACCCCTTTAATAATTTCATGTACATTCCAGTTCTAAATATGCAAAATCGGTAATATTTTAAATATAAACAGTTAGTATAAGTGAGGAAATATAGTGAGGAAATATAGTGAGGAAAAGGGGAATAAAATGAGGTACTTAAGGAAATGCTTAGTTTTTGAGGACCCAAATACAGTAAATTTTGTTTTTTTAATTCAAACAAAAAGATTTTTTGGCAAACAAAATGAGACATTCCCTATAAAAGTTAAAACAAAATTTTTGCGAAATTAGAATAAACACCGAACTGTTTTAAACCGATAAAAAAATTAACTTGATTAAAAAGAAAATTCATGTACCAACAAAATCTTTCAGAAGAAACCAATTTTCAGTCAAACAAAAACTAGATCTTGAATTAAAACAATTTTCTTGGTTTAAAAAATAGTACACATACCTTGAGCATCAAATAAGAAAGCCTCAGATCACATGTTTATTGTATTACACATGATCTGACACATTTCTTACTTTACTATTCTAGATAGCTAATATACAATTCTCGATTCCAAATTGTCGATTTTTTCAAAAGTTTTTCTTGATTAGTGGTATTTTCTTATGTTAGGCTAACTTTTATATCCCTATAATTGATTCTTAACATCAATTTTTAGTAATTTACTAAGTTATTGAAAAATGATTCTTTTGATAGAAAATTTTTCGTATTTCAGATCACATGAAATTTATTCAAAGTGTAAGATAGTGGTAAAATGTTATTCTAATCATGTAAACAAAATGTTACAGAAAAAAAAATTTAATTTTTATTCTTTGGAAAATTTTTTTTTTGAGAATTTTAGAGTTCAGAATGGTTTTTAAATATATCAGCAAATATTTTAAATGCTAGTTGAAAGAAAAAATTTTTTTACTAAATTAGTAAGGTACCCTATATTGTCCTACCTTTCTCACCCTTATAATAAAAATTTTAAGAAATAATTAATTCTTTTATATAGTTGTATTAATAATTGATTTAACATCTGATACTTGTATGAAATATCTAAACGAAATCATTAAAAAAAATTTTAATTGTTAAACTAACTTTATCAAAATGTGCCACTATATATTACGAGAATAATTTTCTTACTATTTTGAAGATAAATATTTTTATGATTGCATACGAAAACGATTCGATACTATTCTGAAAATCGTTTCCATAACATCGGAATTGTTTCCGTAATAGCACAGGAATAATTTTTGTAATATTATAGAATCTATTTCTATAATGCATTGAAACAAATTACCATAAATTCCTTTTCGCCGTTCCTTATTATTAAATTAATCAATTTGATTTTTCCAACCTGACATTCTCAAATAATTATTCTATTCATTATTCTATTGTATCAATTAAAAAATTTATTCTTTGAATTATAACTTTGATTAAAAACTCTTTGATAATCAGGTTGGTTTTTCAATAATCATAACATTGAATTTATTCATTTGGTATTTAGTTAGAAATAAAAAGTCTACAAAACGAGACATTAAACTTTTTACTGATAAAATATAAATGATATTTACATTTAATTAAACGTATATTTTTTTCATAAAATTTAAGAACTCACTAATTGATCCACTTACAGAGATACATCATGAAAGCATCTATACAAAAAGTACACCTCGAGATTATCTGATGAACTTAATAATTTTACGGAAAACCACAAATAATAGGGTATAAGTATATGATAAATTTATCTTTAAGCTTGGAAAAGTTTCCAATAAGTAAATTTATTCAAAACAATTAAAAACTTTTTTTTATACGGCGTTAAATTTTCTACAAGAATATGTTTTGGCCATCCCAATTTGCTGATCTGTATGTAAGCTACAAGATTTACAGTTTAAGAATATTTTGTTCAAAATTAGTTACTGAAAAATATAAACTTGTAATAAGTGACTTTAAAATGTTATTATTAATATTCATAACTTATATTTGACAAATATTATGGGAAATTACATTCGAAATTTCAGTACGAAAATATGCAATAAATTAATTATTATGACTTTCACCCAACGAGGCCAAAAAAAGAACTAATCGGTTGTATAGAAGTAGAATCGACTTTTTTAAAAGATAAAAAACAAACGCTCTTTCTACCACCTTTTTTGTTGTCAGCGAAAAATATGAAAATAATAAAAATTCGTAGTGTAGTATATACTAGTGTCCACAGTGACACGATGTAAAGAATGATTAATTTAAAGATATACATAAAAAAATCATTATACGTTGTACAGAAATTACGTAGGTTTAATTTTGAAAGTAAAAATCTCATCTAATGTAGATAGATTAATCACTTACTTACATTCATGGACATTCAGTAATAATGTTAATGTTATAGTTTACGCGGAAATTTTTCAATTAAAATCTTTTGAAAACTTCATGAAATAAAATTTAAGGAATTATAGTTACTCTTGTTGTCTTTTTTTTTAATATCAATTTTCATTCATTTATGAATCATACGAATAATCGTAATAGTTGATAAAACACGTATTTAATGAATTTATTGTCCGTAATTTTTTTTTCAATTCTTTTCAAGTGTAAATGAGCCACAAAAAAAATTCTTACAATAACTCGAAAATTTCCAATAAAAAAAAATATTTACTCACCATTAATAAAACCGATGTTTTATATTCTGACATAATATCCATTCCATTAGTTAAAACTATCACTAATGTTTTTCACTTGCGACAAAAACAAATATGATAAAAAAATTAATCACCTAAAACTACTGAGCACTATCAAAATTCACTTAAATCCCATCATTCATCATTCTTATTATCTCACATTTTTACAATATAAGTTTATTATTTTAATCCATTTAATTTACATAGTATCTACATTTTCATCTACTTGATTATATTCAGTGCTCCGTTTAACTTTCCACTGGCAAACTATTATACCAATCTTGTAAATGAATTGTATTCAGCAAGGAAGTTATTTTTGCTCATATAAACTTTTGCACTGTTACTGAGTTACCTAAAAAAAAAAAAAAAAAAATTTAATAGATTACTAATAAAGAATGATAAAATATTCATAACTAATCCGAATTAAACAAAAACTTAATTAAAAGAAAAATCGATAGTTTGAATTTGAATTTCAGAGTATTTATAGTCAATCTTAATTCAATTGATAAATACTGTTTCAATTCTAAAAGTTGAAGATATAAAAAAAAAAAAAAAAAATTATTCGTCCATAAAAAAATATTTAAGTGCTGATAAATATTTTTATAAAAGACATCGGAAAAATCAATCACAAACAGAAATTAAATGTAAAGAATAATCGATCGCGTAATGTTTGTAAGCTGACTGAAATCTTCACATCTTGGTAATTACAGAAGTAATTGAAAATATTTTTTTTTCATGTCTGTCATAAAATGGCACTTTCCACTTGTAGGTCCTCTGAACTCAACAACTAATCCAACGCCCGTAAACGTTCATGAAATTTACCAGATATGAATAGATCACAAGTTATTTTCTTAATTGATCTATAAATAATGATTGTTAAAAATGAAGTTAAAAACTAAAAGGAACGTGATCATGTAATGAATAACCTTCGCATAGTCAAAATGGTGGCCGACACTCCCGTGTATCGTGTCATTGACTTGTTCTACTTTTTGCAACGTTTTACTTATTATAAGCACAAGTGGTCATTTTGAATGCTTATTAACTTACAAAGAATATACAATTATAAACATTATTCTGTTTATTAGGTTAATAATAAACTTGACAATAACTTCCTGAAATCACTTTCCTTTTATTTTTCTCTTTCTCTCTTACACAAACTCATTTTCCTCTTTCCCTTTTTCTCTCTCTCGCACCTTCTCTCTTACCCGATGCTTTCAGATCCACAACAATACTGAACACTAGTATATCATAATTATTTAACAAATAAACAATCACTCTCAACACAATATTATACTAAAACCGTAAAATAAATTTATCGATTGCCTAATCTTAAAATTTCAGCCCTTAGTAACTAGTATAGCTGAATAATCTCGATAACAACAACTCGTTGACAACTAGAAAGCATCCTCAAGACAGGGTGGACCGCGGCGATCACCGCGACATCTTTCGTCAGAGATTGTTGTAAACCCCTCATAGCCATGTACATTTCGAGGGTTGCGCCTGGCGTCGATAATTTTTATAACTCGCAAGCTTTGTCTACTTTTACTGTCATTACATATTCGATCGGCTTTAGTTACAGTAAATAAATTATGTTAAGAAATTAAAAAATTGAATGTTTTGTAATTATCTGTCCCTCATCACACACTTAGTATTTTATAATTACAATTAAGTTGCTGGGTAGAATAATCGTCTAATTCGTCGACACGGAATTGTAAGGAAATCCGTAAAGGTCACGCGACTGCGCGAACTCAACTGAGCGCACCCCTGTACGAAAATCATCACATTGGATTGCGAAAATACTCGAGGTCGTGCGGATATTCACGAACTTACCACCCTGTTATTATCATAACTAGTTGGAGCTTTATTGTCGAATTGCGCATGCTAAAGTATATAGAAAAAGCTTTAGATATCTTGTGACGTGGGCAATTACTGTATATCTATGAAAAATAACATAATATCGCTGAATAGAATAAGATTGGCCGAATTTTTTTATACTATGAAATATAAAAGAAATCAATTAATTAAATTCAAAAAAAGCTTCTTTTTTTATTGATTTATATTTTTCTATGTTTTTTATTTAAATATGAAATATCTTGTTTCGAATCTAATTTATATTTAATTTCTCGATCAATGTAATGTACAAATTAATTAAACTACAAAAACTGAAGCTCAATTTTGGGAAGCTATATTAGATACATTTTATCAATTGTGTCATAGACCGACCAATCTTTTTCCAAAATAAATTCTTAAGCAAATGAGTTCTCCGTAAAAAAATCATCGACATAACCATGTATGGTTTGATCTGATCATATGAGGTCATATTGAGGTGTTTATAAAAATATTAGACGTTAACCCATCAGAATTAATTCTCTTGTAAGGAGATGATTTAGCGATCATGCTCCTTCCATAGCCTATTTTTAGCATTAGATCTTTGATCGATAAATTATATGTGGACATGTATGATCGTATCAGGCCTGATATACACAGAAAAAAAGATTCACTTGAGTCAAGAAAATATTTTTCTTCCTAATTATTTTCTTGAGCGAAAAAAAAATTTTTTTTGACACGAAATTTCACTTATTCCAACAAATTAATTCTCTTGCTTTAAGAAATACGTATCTTGATTTAAGAAAATTTATTTAATTCAAGAAAATCTTTTTGTTATGAGTAGGGCCAGCAAGATATCCAGCGAAACGACCAGCAAGATCTCAAGCGAGACTTCCAAAAAGACCGTCAGCGTCTTTTTTAATGTTGGATTAGCAATCCAATTTTTATTTTTTTTATTTCAAGCTGCTGTTTTCACTTAATTGCGAAAAACAAAAAACAATTTATTTATCACGACCAATCAGAAAACTTAGTTACGCCTATCTTCTGTCTCTCTCTTTAAAAAAAAACTAAATTCTCGGCCCTAGTTATGAGAAAATTCAGCCTCTTGCTCCAAAAAATTTAGTTCTTGATAGAAGTAAATTTTCTTGTCTTGAGAAAATTTCTCTCTTGCTCTAAAAAATTAAATATCTCGATAGAAATAAATTTTCATTAATATTTTTATTGATTAACATGTCAAATGGGAAGATCAAATAATATTGAATCATTTTTTTTTATTCAATATGTATAATTGCGTGCTAAAATAATCTAAAATAAGGGACAAATATTCAAGAGAAAAATTTTCTCAAGGTGAGAAAATTTTTTTCTCAGCTGAAGTAGGCAGCGCTGCTTCCTTAAAGTACCTTAAAATCTTGATCGAATATAAAAATTTATTGGATCACGTATTCATGATAATTTGAATGAAGAAAAAATTACTTCCACCAAGAATAGAATTTCAAGAAAAATTTTTATTTAGGCCAACACAACTTCGGTCTTCCTTCAGGCACCCGAAAATTTTCTTGAGCCAAGAATATTGTTTTCCCGTCAAGAAATTTTTCTTTCTGTGTAGAAATATCAAGTCATATTAGAACATATTAAATTTTTAAATAGCTACACAGAGAAAAAAACAGATTTTTCTTATTTTTGCATAGGAAAAATTTCTATGTCACATAGGAATTTTTCCAATGGTAACATGGGAATTTTTCTTTATTAACATGATAGAAATATCCATGTGACATAGGAAAAGTTTATTTATCACTAAAATTTATGTAACTTAATTTAATAATTTCAAATTTACTTAATACTTTTCTCATTCAAGCAATGTCAGATAATTTAAAAGTAAAACAGTGATATACAGTCGGTTTGTGATGAAAAAATTCAAGGAAAGTTTTTTTCAAATTTTGCTTTACATTTTAAAAAAATTAAAAATCCAGCAGATTATGGATGGTGTGACTTAATGTATAGGGGCATTCCACGCAAAATCGACCACTTTTGATCCTGATCCCTTTACCCAACCAAAAAAAAGCTACGAATTTTTCAACAAAACCGCTTTTTTATTTTTAAATTGCCATAAATTTTTCAAAAATTGACTAATCGGGAGGTTTTTTTCTCAAAAAAACTATTTGGATATTTCCGGCCAAATTTTGAAATTTCAGCGGAAGTGCCCAAACAAAGCTCCTATTAAAAACGGAACCCAAAATTCCAATTTTGAGAGGTCCATCACGGAAGTTACATTTTGGAACACCCTAATACCTTATCCCCCCTTTCATCATTTTAAAATTATTAGTACAAATTCAAAATATTTTCGGTGTATAAAGTAACCAGTATTTCTTCAATTTTCGACAATTAAAAATTTTCTTAGTTGTAATAAAAAATAAAATATATAAAATACAGTGATATTAGAAGTTAAAATATACAATGCAACGAGTAACTTAAACATAATTAATGTATCAATTTAAAGTCATTGTTACGGTGCTATTATAGTGAAAATTTCCGTAAGTAAAATAACTTTTTATTCCATTCCTCTTTTCTTTTATAATGTCCTTGGCCTGTTTCGCCAATATACTCTAGGACAATATAGTTGGCAATAATTCAATTTCATATTCTCAAGCATTATCAAATAGTCCCAACACCCACCTCTGCTGCCTATAAGTGTTGCAGATGACTCTTGAGCAACGTCAGCTCCTTGTTGTCCTGGCGTCGAAGGTTCAAGTTCTCCTGGCAACTTTAGTAACTCAATAGCCAACGAGCCAAATCTATCGGGACCTGAGGTTGTTGAATCCTGATGTAAAAATGTCAATAGTTTCTAAGCTTCATGAAAACAATATCAAGATAAATGACATTGATTACCGATTCCGATGTTGTTGCAATATGTGTACAAAATGACCTACACCAATTTTATTTACTTGGTTCAAAAAAATTTTCAGGTTTGAGAAGGCAAACTAAAATTCGCTTAGCCGAAGTATTAAATTTTCTTGTAAAGTTTTAATCGCCATCTCAAGGAAAATATGTTTTTTCTTACTTATTATGTTCAATAATTCACTTCTGTAAGCCAAAATAAATGAATTAAATTTATTCGATGTCAAACTATGTTTTTCGGAATTATAGTTCAATTTTCTTGAAGTGAGGAAAAGTGGAGCTTAAACTATGTTCACGAATCATTCAAGACAAAAAAAAAAATTTTTTTGCGAGAAGATAATTTACTTGAACAGAAGTAAAAAATTTTTTCGGAGTAAAATTTTATTGAAACTATAAAAAATTTTTTTTTCATTAAAAAATTTTTGTTTAATTCAAGTGAAATTTTTTAGTATATTTCATAGAATTCTACCTATTACATTTGTTCTCATGTCGTAAATTGAAAAATGTTGCTATATATGCACTGATAGAAGGATTTCTTAGCATTTAAGAAGATTTCTTTATATTTAAGAAATCATTTCCTAGTGTTTAAAAAATATTTCTTAAATACTAAGAAATGTTATAAATACTAAGAAATATTTTTTTAATACTAAAAAATGATGTTTAAGAAATGATTTTTTAAATACTAAGAAATCCTGCTATCAATGAAAATTTATGCTCGACCTTTTGTATTGACTTGAATAAAATCAATATTTGTCAATTAATAAGACTTAGTTAATTCTCATTTTTATTTAAATCGTTGAGGAAAATATTTTTTTATTGATATTTTGATAAACGTTCCATGGAAATTATGTTTTGGGTTCCTGAAAAAGTAGAAATATTTTAAGAACTCCGTTTATTATTTATTAGGGGATTTATTTTCACTTTGATTTTCTTAACGTTTATGAAAATATTAATAAAAAAATATTATTCCTCAACGATTTAACTAAAAATGTGCATTAACTAAATCTTATTAATTAACAAATATTGATTTTATTCAAGTCAATACAAAAAGTCGACCATAAAATTCCATGACACTGTATTTCAAAGAAATATGTATAATAGTTATAGTTGTTATACAAACAAATTCATTGAAATCGTCCTTATTATGAGACAATTCAGTTTTGCCAAGACTTCTGTATAATCCTTTAGTCATATATTTGTATTCGTTCATTACATATGATTGATGACAGCTTTGTATGCTTACTTAATGCTATACATACAACAAACACGCTGTCACATTTTTTAAACTTTATCACTCGAGATACTCGTAAGATTTCTTGCGAATTTTTGGTTAATATTTGTTAACATTCCACGTTAATAAACAATTGCAATGTATAAAAAAGACATTAAACTTTTCCATAATATTGTACAAAAGCGCTTCGATAAGCAAGCAAGTAATAATAATATGAATTTTTGCACCTGTATAGAAGATCCTTATAGAATTATTGTATGTGATTTTTCCATAAAACTTACTGACTAATAACTTGAGCTAACACAAAAAATATAATACTTTAAGAATAATATTAATAACTTATGAATTTACTCATCATAAATAAAAAATAAATTTAAAAAACAACTAGTATTATGTCATGTCGTTGGAAAAGATAAAATTATTTAAACATAATAAAAGTGGTGGGCGCACAAATAAAAAGCAAATATTATAATTTTATTAAATCTTTATTTATTACTATAAGTATTTTTTGTGATAAGTATTCTGCCTTATCATAGAAAGCAATTTATAATTATCTCATATACTTCCTCTTTTAATGAACAGACAGTTTATAATTAATATCAATAGTAATTTGATTAAGTTATTTAATACTTATTTTATATTTGTGACTCTTTTCTTGTAGTATAATTCATAAATTAGTGTTATTTTTTTTTATAATGACACAAATTATAGTTGAACTTCCTTTCATTCCCAAAAAAATACTTTGGCCCCAATGGCTAACTGGAATTACAAGTAATTTTCAATTACATATAAAAAAATTAAATTTTTTTGAGCGCTTCATTGGTTCGTATCGTTAACTGGATAATAAAAGTAAATTTCGGCAAATTTTTTATATGTAAAGTTTCACTCGCTGTACTTACGTCTGGACTTTCCAGTGGATGGACATCGCCATATTTAGCAAAATTCACCTCTCCAAACATGAATACTTCTATAAACCTTTCTGAAACTGAAGCATCATGGGTTGCGTCTTTGCTTAATCTTGGTAGATTTGGAGGTTCAATAGTTGGAGCAACAAGTCAAGGTATTATTTCTATCAAGTATTTAAAATAAGGTAATTGTTTAGATAAGAAATCGAAAAATTTGAGTTATTTACAAAAGCTCTTTTTATTCCGTTTTTCTTTGGTGGATTTTTAGATTTACTATTAAAAATTTACAAAATTTCATGCTAAGAAATGCACACTTATCTCACTATTCATTAAAATTTTTCAATTTTAGACAATAATGGTACAAAAATGGGTTTTTTAGACTTTTGAATCAATGAACATAGTTCAAAAACTTATTTTCCAAGATCTTTCGAGTTATATTCATATCCTAATAAAAAAATTGACTTGACTCAAGAGCCAAAAATTATTCTTGGTCTAAAAAAATTTTCTTAGCTCAAGAATTTATTCTCTTGACTCAAGAAAATCATTTTCTTCAAAATAGTTTTCTTGGTTCAAGAGTTTGACTCTTGAGTTAAGTCACTTTTTTTATCAGTGTAGATCTACAGCAAGAAAAGCCAAAATAAAAATCTTTAATAAACAAATTTTTCGATTTTTTGTAGCCAAAAAACGGTGGAAGCACACATCTAAACAGTGACCTAAAATTAAATATATTCTTATTACATAACTTTAATAGTATTGATATTATTGATTCATCAGGAATTTTCGGTAGAAAAAAGACACTTTTGCTTTCTACAGTTCCTATGGCAATCGGCTGGAGTTGTACAATTATTGCTAATTCAGTAACTTGGCTTTATGTGGCTAGATGTTTTTGTGGAATCGCTGGCGGGATGATGTGGACTACACTTTCGCTTTTCATAGGCGAGGTTTCAGACTCTTCTATACGCGGCTCTTTGGTATTTATCCATCATATATTTATTTAAAAATTAAAATTTAAAATATTATAGCTCAGATTATATTAAGTTTACTAAATCAAATTAATGTGGTAAAATTTTTCCTGCAATACACTGAAAAAAATTTCTGCAACGTTTTGGAAAAAAGTCTGGCTAAATAATATATTATTCAAAATTTTAGTTCCTCAATTTAAATTTAAATTTAACATTTTCGTTTGCTCATACTTCAAACTATATTATTTCAAAACATCTACGATAACTTATGGAGGAAATTTAATATTCTGGTTTGAGATTCAATATCAGATTAAAAGGCAAGTACGAATGGAAGCTCACTGATAAGGCAAATGCTTGTACGCGGTCATATTTTCAGTGAGTTATTCCCAATGGGAGCTGAAATTGTCACAATTACATGCAAATGCACTTAATGTATAGTAAGGCAATTTTAGTTACAATCTCAGATATGTAAGAGCAGTATATCTAATAATTTCAAATAATCGTATAAGGATTGAGAGTAAAGATTTTGAATCTTTGGTTTTAGTTTTAACATCTTTCAGCAAATAACGTGTGTAAAATATAATCATCACCCAATTTTTAGAAATAGCTTAAAAATAGTTAATGTATCTTTATTTTTTTTAATATTCTATAAAAAGTTATGCAAATGAGCATTTTTATAATGACTTTAAACTTATGTATTAACTTTTGTTTTAATTTGATATCTCTCATGTTCTAATCTATTCATTCCTCCACAATATATATTAATAATATTACCACCATATTCATAATCATTTTTCCAATAACTGTATCAACATTTGGTGCGATATTATGTTAAATGTATAATCAAGTGACATTGTCATTGGCTAAATAATTGTTTGGTTTTATATAAAGAAATAAATCAATAAAAACTTCACAGTGAAAAAAAAAAATTAACTTAATTCAAAAAAAATTTTTTTGCACTAGGGTCATTCCATGCCAAATCGACAAATTTTTTATCTGACCCCGAGGAATTTCGTTCAAAGTTTTCTATCTTTTTCTACCCCCCCAAAAGACATTTTTAAGAATTACTTTAGATTTTTTTACCCAACCCAAAAAAAGTTACGAATTTAAAAAAAAAAACTGCTCTTCAAGTAAGTAAAAAACATTTTCGAATAAAATTTTATTTTTCATAATAAAGTCACGTAAAATAAGCCAAATTTGAAAAAAACTTTTTTTTTAATAAAATAAAAATTAGAAGAAATTGTTAGTACATGTTGAAACGCGAATTTTTGCAGAATTAGTTAAATTTTTTTTATTTAGTAAAAAAAAAGTGGTCGGACTTTGAGAAAATGACGGTTATTTCGAAAAAACTGAAATATTTCACAAATCCGGGCTTCTGCAATTTTTTTCTAAAAACTACATTAAAAACAAAAATTTTCTATTCGATGTGGTCTTAATCGGTCAATTTTTGAAAAAGTTCTAGTAATTAAAAAAAAGGGCAGTTTGTTTTTAAAATTCGTAACTTTTTTTGGGTTCGGTAAAAAAATCTGAAATAATTCCAAAAAATGTCTTTTGGGGGGTAGAAAAAGATAGAAAATTTTGAGCGAAATCGAAGAGGGTCGGGTAAAAAATTTGTCGATTTGGTATTAAATGACCCATCGATAAAACCATTTTGAAGAGTTTCATTGTCTAGAATAGGATTAAATTCACTTAAATTAAGAAAAATTTCTCAGTTCAAGAATTTTTCTACTTATATCAAGACAATAAAGTTTGTTAAAATTAGTTTTTCGCTTGAATCAAGTTAATTTTTTTTTTTTTTTTTTTTTAAATAAAGATTTCGAAGTTTTTTCGAGTTAGAAAAGAAAAATTGGTTAAAATTGCTATTTCTTAGAGTTGTGCAGTGATTATAGCTCATCAATTTTTTGATAAACATCCAGAAAACTAAAAATTTAAATGTATAAAAAGTTTTTTTTTTCCTTACAAAATCATTTTGTAGAGCCATTTTTAACCAAAACACAGCTTTTTAAAAACTACTAAAAATTTAGCGAATGTTAAGCTTTATTATTAATAAACATTTTTATTTAGATAATTAATGTTGGATTTTTCCGAAAATTTTACTCAAAATAACCCTTTTTAATCGTTTTTCGATGACATTTACTTTACTTGTTAGAAATACTAACCGTTAGTCGACCTTTTTGCTGAACATATAAAAGAATTCAATGAACTCATTTGAAAAAAAAAATTTTTTTGCCAAATTCCAAATCTGTGAAAGCTTCAGTTGAGAAAAAAATATTTTTTTTATAAGTATAACTTATAATTTCTGTTAAGATAATATTCATCATTATAGAACAAAGTCATTCGAAATAAACAAATTTAGAGAAATATATTTTTCAACATTTAAAGATATTTAATTTTTTTTTTACTTCATCTCACATTTTTCGAAAAGCTTCAAAAATTTAAGAATTTTATTTCATTTTTGTGTATTAGTTTTAATTAATTAAAAATATAAGTATGGTCTAATTTTTTGAGGTAGTTTCTTGTACCAAATCACCTAGTTTTAAGAATAATATACATTTTTATTTAACTGATTTCGTTGACGAATTTTTAAAAATTCGCAAGTTGTAAAATTTTGAAAATTACAAAAAGTAGTAGTACGATAAATTCGAAGAGAGTATTCATTTGATTTTATGATCCACTTTTTCTATATATTAATTAATTCAGAATTTATTCAAAATTCACAAATAGATTAAAAATAGTAAAGAGTACTGTTATATTTATATTTTTTACTATTCTGTGGCACCAATCATGAGCAGTAACTCACTTAATTTTTTGACTCTTTGTAAACAAGAAAATATCTTAACGATCAGTAAACTAATATTATCTTTAAAAAAAATTAAATCATTTTAATCATAAAAAAATTTACATTTTGTAGGTATTCTTGAACTCAAATGCTGCGTTCGTCGGTGGGTTTCTAGGTAATATAATAGGAGCTCATTTACCTTTTGAACAATTCGGTTATGTCAGTTTGAGCCTGAATGCACTGTTTTTTATCATCTTCTGCTTTATTCCGGATTCACCATATCATTATGTAACAAAAGGTAATCTCAAAAGTGCAGAAGCTTCTCTCAAATGGTTCAAACGTGAAGCTAATGTCCTAAAGGAAATTCAAGAACTAAAAAATTTCATCGGAAATACAGAAACAAACCTCTTGACACAACTGCGAGAGTTTAAAAAACCGCAAAATCGTAAAAATGTTATTATTATGGGGTCGCTAAATATTTTTCTGTATTTTTGTGGGCACAATACAATGAACTATTATGCTGAAATCATCGTAACAAAAAGTAAAGTAAACTTTTCCCCCAGTACTATTGTAATAGCTCTTAGTCTGTGTACAATAATAGCTTGCTCATCTGCAGCAATGGTTGTTGATAGATTCGGAAGACGATTCCTTTTGATAACTTCTTCTCTAGGAACAGCTTTATCATTGGCACTTCTTGGTCTTCACTTTCATCTTTTGTCTTTACATATCGAATCGACTCCATTCACTTGGTTGCCTATCGCTTCTCTCTTTCTTTACAATTTTTCTATTTCTCACGGATTAATTCCCGTTCCCAATGCTTTGATTAGTGAACTTTTTCCACCTAATATAAAAACGATGGCCTCTTTATTCTTTAGCGGAAGTTCAGCTCTCCTGTCATTTGCTACCACAAAAACATTTCAGCCGTTAGTCAATCTAATGAGTGAAAAATATGTATTCTGGATTTTCGCATTAAGTGCGTTTAGCGCAGCACCATTTACATATGCTTACATTACAGAGACCAAAGGTCAAACTCTTGTAGAAATACAAAAAAACGCTAATCAAAATCAACAAAAAAATTAATGATAATTTTAGTTAATGTTGTTACTGGTCTTGTTATCTTTTATCTGGAAGTTGTGCTGAAATTAGATTTTTTGATTTTAATTTTGAAGCATTCCATGTGGAATGCATGAAGAGGTCACACGAAAAAAAAAAAAAAAAAAATTGAAAAATTACATTATAGATAGTAAAAAGTGTACCATTGTATTCAAAGCTAGAAAAATTACAGTTCGAAATAACATTTTTGTAATTCAAACTATGAATGTTAATTTTCAAAGCTTTCAATGTAAATGTTACATTTAACAATGCAATTCTTATAAAATTTGTAATACATACAATCTGAAACTGTAATTTTTCCAGTTTTCATCATCAAGCGCCACGTTACATTATATACTGTAATTTTTCTATTTTTCTTTTTTCCGTGCATAGAGGGATTAGAAAATTTGACCAATCAAATGAATTTGTAAATTAAGTCAGTTGGAGGCTTACAAGTAAAATAATATACATTGTTATTAGAATTTTTTATAAACATATTTATTACAAGGTGTAAATAACACCTCCACACGATTATAATCAACTTATTATCTATTATTTTATGTATTTTGAGTAAAAATAGTTTTGATTGTGAAAATTTTTATTAATTACTTCTCAAAATCATTGTATGATACGATAATGAAATATTCATAAAGTTTTAGTTGTTTAATTTTTTAATATTATGAACGAAATATATGATTTTTTTAAACTAAATTTTACAATAAGTTTACTGTATTATTGTACACTAAAAAAAAAAATTAATTTGAATCAAGAAGAAAATTCTTGAACCAAGAAAATGATTTTGAAAATTTTAATTATCTAAAATCAAGATGAGAATTTCTTGAATTAAATAAAACTTACTAAAAAAAAATTTTATTAGTTTCAGAATTTTTCAACTCAAATCAAGACGATTACGTTCTTTACAATTATTTTGTTGATTCGAGTCAATTTTTTTTTTCTGTATATTTCTGTAAAATTTTTAACTACACGGAAAAAAGTAAACTGTAAAATTCACTCGGATTCCGGTTAATTTTTATAGTTTCAAACAGTAAAGCAGACATCGGAGTGGAAAAAATATGAATATTACAGAATTTAATGTAGAAAGTGTAAAAGCCACAATTTGTAATTTAATATCGAAAATAAGTGATTGGTAGCTGTCACTGTAGTAAATGACGAGAAGGAAGGAGAAGGTCTCACACTTGGAGAATTTTACATTTTGAAGAGTAAAAATTCTACTCTCAAAATATATATTTTACCAGTCTAAGCAAGTTAATAATTATAGTTTCATTTTTAGCGTTACGTTTAAAATTTACTATTTTATTCTATAAATATTAACGTTGCTTGTATTAGAAATTTACTAACTATGTTTTATGCTTTTTACATATCATACGATCATTTTTTAGGTACGAAATGATAAATATCAAAATCAAAATTCTTAATTATTATACTTTAACATTCTAGACATTTACATAGCGAATGTTACTGTTTGAAATAGTATTTTTTTCCATCTAAAGAATAAATTGTAGCATTTAAATGATGAATATTACATAGTGATTATTAAAATCACGATTTTACTATTTAAAATGGTAATTTTTAGCAGTTGATCATTACTTATTGTAAAACAACTATTATTAATTATAGTTTACTTTTTTCCGTGTAACTATAGTGTAACATATGCCGTATTTATTATTATGTAATTAATATTATTATTTATTGTTAATTGTAAGATGTAAAAAAAAAAATAATATGTATGTATGTTGTATAAAGCTTTTAAAGATTGAATGAACTACTCTTTATTTTTTTTTAAGAAAGAAAATATTTTTTTTTTTACTCTATTATATTACATTAAGGGGCACAAATAGTATGAAAATTTCAAAATCGATTTTTTTCAAATTTCGAAAGGTTATACCTTTAAAAATAACATACTAAAATTTTTAACCGATATCTCAAATAGATTTTGAGTTACAGCGATTCAAAGAGTAACCGCTTGGCAGTTAGAATAGAATCATTTTATTTTTAAATACGTTTTTCTCGAAACAGCATTTTTCGAATTTGCTGCAGTGATTAATCGAAGACAAGTGCTGTATACAGTTCTCCATACAATTATCCTCCAGTTTTTTGATCTGATCAAAAATCGAATTTTGGCTGATCAATTCCAAAAACTAATCAGCTCTTAACATTGAAAAACCACGTCGATCGCCACCAAGCCGGTCAAAATCGGTTGATTTGTTCGTAAATTATCGTTGACGAAAAAAATCGACAAAAAGTGTTTTTTTCGGATTACACCGAAATTTCGGTCTAATCAATTTGTGTTTGAAAGTATATCATAAAATTTGAAAAACTGCGTCGAATGCCGCTAACCACGTAAAAATCGGTTAATTCATTCAAAAGTTATTGCGGTTTGAAAATTAAAAAAATAGTGATTTATTAAACTCCTATCAAACTTTTGAGCTCGGAGAGCTCAAAACTATACGAAAATTAGATTTTTGAGCTCGAAGAGCTCAAAAACGTAATGTGCAATTTCGAGCGCTTAATTACGAAAGTAGCGGGAAGTTGCAGGAATGGCCTTCAGGGTCAACCGTTTTCCTAATCTTTTTGTTAATGTTTTGTTGAATTTAAGTTGTCGATTATTAATTTTTTAACTTCTTGTTGAATAGAATCTACTAAAAAGTCAACATTTTTTTTTGTGACGCTTGGGATATTTCTAAATATTTTCAATACTTTTAAGTTCCTCCTCTTATGGAAAATTAACGCTGTCAGTTGTTTTGAATTATTATTTCTGACCACGGTTATGCACTAGCTTTAAGTCTTGCTTGTCTGAATATTGATGCAACAATTAATATATATCCAGATATTCTGTGACTTATTATGATTGATTGCGGGGGTTGCGGGGGATTGGTCACAGAGAGTTGCGGGGGTAAGTATTAATAATGAAAATTTTTAATTTCCAAGCTATAGCTCCTATAGACCTCAAATTTAATAGAAATCGTCTACATGTGATACAAAAATGATCTAAGAACGGATTTTACATCGAATCACCTCCAATAAAGATCGCGGGGGTGAGTGTTAACAATAAAAAATCTTAATTTTTAAAATATAGCTTCAGAAAGCTGAAAATTTGGTAAGGATTTTTTATTTGTTATATAGAGATCATCTCAATTCGGATTTCGATAAATTCTACATCCGATTCGATGGAATGTAGAACCTGTGCAAGTCAAAATAATACTCCAATCGAATTTCAAGTCTAGATGTAAAACTACAATTCTATAAAGTGCCCAGCGGAGCGGGCAAGCAACAGCTAGTATTTCATATATTTACCTGTAAAATGAGGTTTCACGAATTTTTGACTATAAAAATCGAAAAATTTAGTTATGGATGAAATAATTAAAAAAAAAAATTAATGTATGCGATGAATTTATGAATTTATTCTTTTTTAAAGATTTAAAAAGTTTTATATTGCTGTTTTTCTTTTTATTTTGAAATTTAATTTTAATTTTGAAAAATTTTAATTATTTTAAAACTTAATATTATATTGCACGAACATTCGCATCTTATTAATTAGATTAAACTTATTACTACATATATATTTCTGTCAATCTAAATTTTTTTCTAAAACTATGCAATAGTTTAATTGCTTATATAAAAGAAAAATATCATTCAATAACATTATTTTATAAAATTCTATTCTTTTAACAATAATTCTTAATTAATTATCGATTGGATAGAAGATATGAATTGGTAATTAATTTTAATTTATTTCATTGCAATGTTATGTAAAAGCAAGTTTATCAAAAATATGTTATTTAGCAATCTTTTTTTTAGTTACGTTATTATTTAATCGTTGTAATAGGGGATCATAGAATTTTATGACATGTGTCTTTTATGACTTTTCCTCAAAGAGCCTCAAGTACCTAAGATTTCTCGGAACTCGGCTACTATGTCCCTTTGTACTTGATAATAAATTATATTTATTTGAAACAAAAATATACTCTATGTAATGAATATTCTACAACATAAAACTTAAATTATCTCATTTGGAAAGTTTTCACTGTTTAAATTACAAATTAAAAATAATCTAAATTATATTTAAATTCATAACACTGAAGTTGACAAATATTAAAAATTTTTTTGGAATTTTATAGCAATTAAGTTATTAAAAAACAATTTCATTAAAAAATTTCACATGTAAAAATTAATAAAAATTATAAGTGAAAAGTTTTTAGAAGCATTTTTTTATTGTAATTAATTTTTTTTTTAATTTTTAAAATTGACAGCTGACCGCTAATTTCAGTATTATTTAAATTCGCGCTTCACGGGCAGGTAGTGTCACCTGCTGGATGCATCCAGAAGCATCATAAAGCCGACTTGAATTAATGAACGTGATTATACATACTTGATCTACTCACTCTCACGGCAGTTATATCTATGTGTGAAATATTTCATGTGAGTAGAAGAGAGAAAGAAATACAACTTATAACCAAGTTGTACATACTGTATGGATTTAGACGACTACAGACGAAACCACAATTGAAAGAATAAGTGTTTATGTTTAGAAGCACATGGCATTACACAATTCAACAATCAGTTGTCTTTACATAATTTTAAAACTCAATAATTAAATATGATGGTTCGACTAAATAATAAAATACATACATAAGACATATGAAAAATAGTTGTGTCAAAATAATAAATAATCAACTCAAGACAAAATACTTTCGCTCTATAAATCTCAACCGTAAATTCAATTCAGTTGATGATAGTAATCTCTTT
Organism: Cotesia typhae; assembly: GCF_013202065.1. Lineage (NCBI taxonomy): Eukaryota > Metazoa > Arthropoda > Insecta > Hymenoptera > Braconidae > Cotesia > Cotesia typhae. The sequence goes on along the minus strand of NW_027423712.1, from coordinate 3,473,154 downwards.
AAAAAAAAAGTTAGTCTTTTTGTAATCCAAAATAAAACGAAAACAATGTCATCCAATTCTAAAAAAAAATTAACCAAAAAACGAAATTTAGAAAATCTTGATTACAATCGTAAGTACATTGTCAGCTTGTAATACTGAAATTAGCAGTCAGCTGTTAATTTAAAAAATTTTTTTAATAAATCAATTACAATAAAAAAATGCTACTAAAAATTTTCACTTGTAATTTTTATTAATTTCTCACGTGAAACTTTTTAATTAATTTTTTTTTTAATAATTTAATTACTACGAAATTCTAAAAAAAATTTTAATGTCTGTCAACTTCTGTGTTATTGTCAGCTTATCGGAATTTTTTTATTATAATTATAAAATAAAATATTTTTATAGTTCAGCATACGAGTAAATTAAAAACTATAAAATCAAATGAAAGCAAACTTCAAAAAAAAAAACCTCGCAGTAACTCAAACTTAGAAGAAGCTCTGAAAGATTGTAAACAACTTGAAGATCCACCAACAACAGACTCGGAGAAATTACTATCTTCCAACCGATTGACATATGATTTTTACAATACTCCGTGTGAGCAATTGGCACAACAATTATTAGGTAACTTTTTGTACTCATTTATTGTCATGATTATAATTGGAATGCAATAGTTAATAAAAAATTTTCTTTTTAAACATTTAAGGGAAAATACTGGTGCGTAAGTTAGAGAATAGAAAAATTTTAAAAGGAAGAATTGTTGAAACAGAAAGTTATCTTGGAGGAATTGATAAAGCTTCGCAAACTTATCAAAATAAAGTGACACCTCGAAATGTACCTATGTATATGCCTCCAGGAACAATTTATGTTTATTTAACTTATGGAATGTATCACTGTTTCAATATATCAAGTCAAGGTGAGGTTTTTTAATATGATACTGAAATCAGCAGACATCTGCCTATTTTCCGGTTTTATCTAATAAATGAATCAGTACTACGGGATATTGAAGTAAAGTTACATTTATAAATTTATTTTATTTTTCCAAATTGAATTTTTATTTTAACTTATTGATAATTTATTTATTTTCCTTTATTTAAACCCAACAGCCCATAGGGCCAATGACAGGGTTACTCAATTAATACATGGTTACTCTCTTAAATCGAAATAGTGACTGTCGCTTATGAAATAGTGACTATTCAATATTTAGTAGTGAAAAGTATACCACTATTTGAATTAGTGATCTATTCTGCATTGCAAAAATAGTGAATAGTCACTATAGTCACGATTTCGATTTAAGAGAGTATAGGTAGAGACAGAGTATAAAAATATGAGTATATGATGATTCAATATAAATCAAATTTTATATACTTAAAATAAAGTAGAAGTACCGTTTGTGGCCAGTGTACCTTTTTTAGCCACTTCATTTTCAAATTACTGTATAAATATTTCTATAAGCGCAAGACTTTATAAATTTAATTTATATCAATGTACTAATACAGAAATTCTATTAAAATTCTACTTGAATAGTTAAATTTTTTACAAATTCAATAAAATATCAAGTGGCCAAAAATGGTCCTAAGATAGCCAAAACCGGTACTTCTAACCTATCATAAACTAATAAAGCTAATTAACAATAAAAAAAAAAAAGAGCTATAAAGTAAAACGAAAAATAAAAGCATATACATTTTGAAGCTATATGAAGTGTAACAATTTGTTTATTAAGAAAAATCATTTATTTGAAGTTGTCAGATATCGGTTGACTTCAGTATGACTTTTCAACTATATATGTATATATATTTTCTAAAAATATGCACTTTTATATAATTCACCTATTATTTTTCTCAGTTTGATTTGATTTTTAGTAGATTTCATAGAAATCTAACTATTGCATTGGTCCTCATAACGGAACTTTTGATAACTTTCGCTATATTTCGACTCAGCTCGTCAAGCGGATTCAAAAAATGCATATGGTTCAAAAGTTTATATGTATGTTATATATGTACAATCGTGGTCATTAATTTAAGTATGTTTTTAAGTTTACTGGAAAATAGCTATTTGCAAGCTCTAACGTTTAGAAACTATAAATTTGGAAATCAGTTGATAAATTAATTTGTAAAATTAGTCGCAAATAAAAAATGATATTAATGAAATTATCAAAATGGAAATTTTACCAAATATAAATTCAGTCATTACAAAATAGCAAAAAAAAAAAATCTGTGGCTACGTTAATTGAGACCAATTCTTACTGCAGAAACTTATAAAATTAACCGATTGTAAACTTTATGAATTGTAAAATTAGCCGTTTCTAAATCTCTCGTAATTTTTGAACGGATTGACAGATCAAAAAACGATTTTAGGCATCTAAAAAGACTTCTATAAAGCTGAAAGCTTATTAAATAAACTTAAATTTGCATACCTCATTATCAGTTTAGGCCAAAAATTACCTACTTTCTCAGATAGATTTAAGGAAATTTTACTTTTGCATCGTTTTGATGTTTTTTTTTATTTATTTTTTTTTTTTCTATTCATTATGAAATCTACTTCCATTTCGGCTGCCAAATGGCCTTTTTTTGCTTGACTTAGATTAGTTTTTTTTTTTACTTACAATTAAGTATTGTCTTCTTTCAAATAACTTAAAATTACTTAAAAGCAAATATTTATTTGTAGGTGAAGGTGCTGCGGTTCTTTTAAGAGGAATCGAACCACTAGAGGGCATTGAAGAAATGATGAGTTATCGTTTATCGAACTTAAAATCAAAAAATAAAAAAATATTGAAAATACACGAGTTATGCAATGGACCATCAAAATTATGTTTGTCATTTAAAATTAATAGAGACTGTTGTAAATATTCATTGTGTTCTTGGAAAAATATGTGGATTGAAAATGACAATAACTCACCAGAAGAAAAAACGGAAATAATTCAATGTCCAAGAATTGGAATCGACAGTGCTGGGCCAGAATGGGCAATGAAACCCTTACGTTTTTATATTTATAATAATACCTCGGTGAGTAAGCGCAATAAAAAAGCTGAAGATAACTTTATGAATCAAAAATGAAAAATTTCACTGTTTAAATTATAAATTTATTTTATTATGAATATTTGTCTACTTACAGCAATGTAAATTTATTAATTTGCATTAAAAAAAAACATTTTATATTATTTATAATAGTTTAAGCCCATTCAGCCATTACTCTCTCGTAATTCTCTTCTTCAATGAAAGGTTTATCAATCGATCTGTAATTGATAAATTTATAGGTAATTTTCTTTTTATAATTTATAAGTTCCCGTGTAAAAAAGTTGTAGAATTTCGCAGGTGATCCGCTGAGTATCATGTGGAAGTCATATTTTGACACAATTATGAATTCCGGACGAATTCTTGATGATTATACGAACATAATATACAAATATAGTTCTACCCGTCCAAAAATTTCCGATTCAAAATGAATTTAAGATTTTGACACAAATATGAATTAGTTTTGAGATCAATTCACATTTGAAATTGATTTGTAGATAGAAATTAGCATGCTTGTAGAACTTTTGATTCTGGTTTAGAATTTTAATAAAGACTTAAAAATATTTTATACATAAAATTTCTCCTAAATATTTTTAAGTTATAGTTATAAAATTTACAAAAATTTGTTTCTGTGATTATAACGACAACTGCGTTGTTGTAATGAGAGCAGTAGCTTTTGTGAAATAGTAAGACCAGGTCAATCAATCCGTTCTGAGTTTTCGTATTGTGAAATAAAAAATTTAATGAATTTCTGTGTCGATTCGTCCGAATCATCAACAATAGCAGAAATTAATAATTTAATTGCTGTATGTTTTGTCATAAGAAATGATACTAAGAACAAACCTGAAACATTTGTTGTAATAAGACCTATAAATACGTCTGGAATTGAATGATGTCCTCAGAAAATTTTGCATACAATCTATCACTAGAACTATGTTTCTATACTATCTTTGTATATTCATCAAGAATGCATCCGAAATTCATATTTGTGTCAAAATATGACTTCCACACTATATTCAGCGGATCACCTGCGGAATTCCGCAACTTTTTTACACGGGTTATGGTGGATTAAAAGTAAATATAATATGACATACTCAATCATAAAGTCTCCACAATATAAACATTCCGAAGCGACGAGATCATCGAGATCAGCTTTTATCTGATCTTTTGTCGATAATGATACGGATCCGACTGATGTAGTATCTTCAGGTTTCTTTGACAACATCGTCAATTGACGTTGGAGATCTGTCAATTTCATTTGTTGCTCAGTCGTTAATAGTGGTGTCAGTACGGAAATCAAACAATCATTATGAAATCTATGACCGCATGGAAAAACGTAAAAAGGTCGTAATAATAACTGAACTTGACATGAATTACATGTATCTCTCATGTGTATAAAAGTACATCTGAAATAGAAATAAAAAGTTGCATACTTTTTTTTTGTAAATTTCTAGTTCTGCATCATAAACTAATGTACTTTTTAAGTAAGTAGATTAATTCTATAAGATTAAAAAAAGCAACAAAATACCTAGTTCGAAATGCTTGGATATCTTTTCTAATTATTTCAGCAGATTTAGTCGCTTCTTGCATTTCCTCTTTAAGATCTTGAATATGTTGGTTGTATTCCTATAAGAAAATATTAATTTGAGTTCCAAATTAGAATTAATTGAATCATAATTATTCTGTGATTAAAAACGAACAATAATTTCTGACGAGAAAAAGTGCATTAATAACTATGTTTAAATAATTAATTGAAATTCTTACTTGTAGAGAATTACAAATTGCATCTTTAAAATGATCAATTGTTACAAAATCAGAGAAAAATGGTAAAATATCTTCAATTCTAACTAAATCACACTGTTGTAGAAATTCCATCGCTTGTTGGATATCATTTCGTTCTCGTACAACATGTTCCGCTAAAAATAAAATGAAAATATAACTTTTCATTTTGAAAAATGTATACATAAAATTATCTTTAATAATTTACCTATTTTTAACCATAATTGTTTCTTTAATTCATTATCATGATGAGATGGCATTGCAGCAACTTGCTTAGCTAAATCAACGTTAATAGTCAATGCCAAATCAACAGCTGTAGTCCATAAACCAAGAAGAGCTGACAGTTGCACGCAAGCTTCTGTCAAACCAGCTTCCTGGCAAAGACGTAGTGCATAGTGGACATCATAGTGTACCATAGTTATATCTTGGCCTATCATTAACGAATTATTCAAGTAAATATTTATATCAATTCGATTATTTTAATTTTATAGTAAAAATGTTTACCTTGTGATCCAATATAACGCATCACTTCATCCTGTTTATATCTAGCATATAATGACAACAGGAAATTGTGAACTGCTTGATCTGGACAACTTTGCTTATATACACAAAACTCCAAGTATTTAATAACTTCTTTCGCCTGAAATGAAAATATTATTTCACTATGTCATACTATTTATTTATTATCAATATAACTAAGCCTTACATGTCTTTCGTCGCTGTCACACGATACCAATGCAGGTAAAATTTTTGATGGCTGTAATTGCACACCTTGAGAAATAAGGGCTGCGATTGTTGGTTTAGGTAACTCTTGTACTAATATTCCAGAAAATTGATAAAAAAGATTTTTATTCCCTTGACTTTTAAGAACTTCAAGAGCTTCTAAATAATTATTTTTATAAATATGTTGACGAATCACTTCTTCGTAATTCCGGTGCATTATGGTTAAACGAATCAAATTATCTTTATCACCGTGACTAGCCATTAACTTATAAATAGTACTAAAATTTTTTTTAATACAATCTTCAACGGTAGGTGTGCATAAAAAACTATCAAATTGTTTTTGTAATTCTATTAAATTTGAATTATGGTTGTGAGATATTAAATTACTCCTTAATTTTCCCATTTGACACATAAATAGTTCAACTAGCCATACAACAATCATTGTTATTTGGGTTTTATCTTGGGGTCTTAAACCTTCCAATTTCTAAAATATCAATTAAATTAAATAAATTTTTTATCTAAAAAATATTAATCTCATACCTTCTTTAAAAATGTTTTCAATGCCTCAATTTGTGATTCTTGTAAAAATTTCAATGATATTGCTTCAAATGAGGAATGAGTATCAGCATAAATCATTGCACTTTTTTCAAATCTAAAAAAAATATCATTAACATAGTTTATATTTATATTCATTTAAATGTTAAAATTTATAGAGAATATGTACATACTCTTTATTTTTAAATAACATTTCAGCTTCTTTGACGAGTACTTGATCAACATGAGCTGGATTATCTTTACAATACTGCTTTGCGAGACCGAATTCACTTTTGTCCATATAAATCTGCCATACATTTCTTTCTTCTTTAGTAACTTTATATTTAAATAAAGCACGTTCAGTATAGGCCCAAATAGAACCAGTTATGGGATCTTTTGTAATATTGACTAGTTTCCCAAATGCCTAAATATAAAATATACGTATACATTTATATTTATGCATATATAAAAATATACTAATAAATACTTACGTCATTATAAATATCTTCAAATATAAGTTCTTGATTTAATAAGGAAATACCTTTGACATGATCGCTATAGAGCAGCAGAGCATGAAATTTAGTTAAAACGAAGTTAATCGGTGCAACGGACGTTCGTGAAACTGTACTTCCACTTAAGCTAGTTTCAGGACAACATATCATTTCTTGATTTACTAAAACATTATCTGGATCATTTTTAGGATCTATCTGCATAGAGAATTGATTCATCAAAATATATTATTCACAAAATAAGTCATTTTCAATTTGAGACAAGTTTATTTAATTATACTTCTGCATATAAAATTCCGGTTTCTGTAAGCCAACCAAATGATGATGGTATGCCTTTTGATCCTGGATAATAAAACTGCATACGTGAATAAGACAATGAGTTTTCTAGCTGATTGAAACGTTCTGTAAAGAAAATACATTTATAATTTTGTTTCAACAAAATAATCAATAAAAAAAACATGGAAAATTTATTAGTACCTTTAATATTAAGATATTTACTAAATATTTGTTGAAGAAGTGGTTTTTCTTGAGGATTTGATATTGTACCCATATACTGATAAATTCTAATAAGAGTTGTCACTATTATAATATATTTATCAGAATACGGTACTTTATGAAATGCTAGACCAGTAATAGGGGGTTTACTTTCTTCACCAATGTCGAACACCTATCAATTATAATTTTATGCTTATATATTAATAAGATAATAATAATAATAAATATGATTACACATAATAGTTATACTACGATAAATGTTTACTCTACAAGGGAAAAATTTAACTCACCAATCCATCTACTTCCTTACTGGCATAAAGAGGCAAATAATTAGGAAGCTTGGGGAGTAAAAAATATTAAGTAATAACGATAAAATTCTAGTACATATATTCATATAATACAACAAATTTTTTTTTTCTATGAAAACGTTCTACGAACGATGTGAATTATCCTCGAAATTTTTAGATTATAAGGATACTATTAACAATAATATAAATTAAAAATTTTAGTACAAAAAAAAGTAACTATAAATTAAAATCTATTAATGAAGTCATTTAATTCAAATAATTATTTTACTTTTATATATAAATCAAAGTAATTTAATAGAATTAATTATCAACATCAATCTCTACGATAATGTTACGCAGAGAACTTATAAAACAGATGATATAATAATGATTCTACTCATAAAAATAAATTTAATTATTAGTAATAGAATGACTAGTTTGCAGGAGATTAATTTTGAAAATTAAATTTCAATAAACAAAGAGCGTTAAGAAAATTTACCTGTTTCCAGTATTGTTCCAAGCTGGTATTGAATATTTTATCCCCATCTAAACCGATTTCAGTTTCAAAAATTAAACCTTTCGATGTACCCAATAAAATAGGACCAGATGTTGTAGAAGATGTATTAGCAAAATTCCACGCTACTGCTGTTATTTCATGACCTCGAAATTTTCCAGCCTTTTTGGAACAATGATTAAATTTAAAATTAATTCGATGAATAAAATAATAATGCACGTATTGAATAAATTTTATAATTAAATTGTTGATTATAATAAAAAGAAAATGGAATTCTATTACACTGAAAAAAAAATTCTTGACTGGAGTGTAAATTTTCTTGACTCAAGCAAATATTAAGGAAGATTGAAAATTTCTTGAATGAGGTTAAAATTTCTTGAGCCAAGCAAATTTCTTCTTGCTCCAAAATAACTTTTGTCTTCCTTAAAATTTTCTTTGCGCAAGAAGTTTGTTTTTTCTGTGTAGTCTTAAGTATTACTAATAATGTCTAATTAGCTTTAAAAAAAAAACCAAAAAAAAAAACTGAGGTGTATTGAAAATAATTTCCATGAATGAATATCTGCAATTAAAAAATATTATCAATTTATATATACCTGCTTTAACTTAGTCGAAGTTCTGTGTAAATAAAATAAATCTGCTGGAGGACTATCACCATTTTTAGGAACAATAGTGATAAGCAAATGATTACCCAATGGATCTAGATATAATCCAGATAATTTCATATTTGTAACATATTTTGATATATCAATTTCTTCTTTTTTATCCGGAGATTTGACATCTATTCTCAATATAATATTGTTAGCCATAGCAATCATGATAAAATTACTACTAACCGCTAAATACAAAATATTATCAGGTGGTCTAAAGTTAACCCTTTGTCTCGTAAAAATGGGTTCTTCATCTTGTAATTTCATTTGGATAAACCCAGCAGTACTCTGGAATTAAATTTATCATTATAAATATTTATCTTAAAAATAAACAAAATTTAATAAAAATAAAACCTACAATATCGGGTTTCATAAGATCTGATCCAGACGGCTTGGATCTTTGGGATGCTCTTTCATATTGATCAAACATCGAAGTCATTGTTATATTTTATTTGGTAATTATTAAGGTAAATAATAATTATTCTTTCATAGGTGTACTTGTTGATAATAACCTCACTATAAGCATAACAAATGATGTTGATTTTTACATACTGTCTTGGTTTCAATTAACAAATTAAGTATTTCATATAAACTATTATTTTCATTTTTTTAAGTAATGAAAAATTTTTTATTCATTTATAAATCATACCATTTTCTAGATTTTTCACTGTATACAATCATTAAATTTGACAGTACTCCAATTGGAGATAAAACTGACAGCTACAATCGGGGACATTAATGTAATGTTTTGGAAATGGAATTTATAAGTCGTATCCACGCTATATACTTTCATAGTTCAGGGGGAGAAAATGTGTTGGCCAGAGTGAGAGCATGAAGGTGCGTGAATATAGGCAAGGTAAAAATAAATGTATTTAGAATGGTCAATAGTATAATGCCGAATGTAAACAAGTATTTGGTAGGTTCGTAAATAAAAATAATAAATTAATTTTTAATTAAGCATTAAATTTGAGTAGGAGTGCTGTGTTGAATAAAAAAATATAAAATAAGAATTAAGATGTTTAATTAATAAAATAATCTGGATCTAATGTAATTGAAAAGTAACAGTAAAATTGAAAAATAGCTTCTATTTGTTAAGTGGATTATTGAAATTATTTTAATTGTTAGGTGCCGGTTAATTTCGGTTTTATACTTTTAAAAAATATAAAACAACTTTTAAATAAACCGGTGATGTTAGCCGAGTGGTCTAAGGCGCAAGGCCTATAAAGCACTCGGGACTGGCTCACCGGCCAAGCGTGGGTTCGAATCCCAAGCTGGTCTTAGAAACCATCTTGGTTGATATTCGACCCTCGCCGCGTAGATTTAAGATTTTCACAACCCAAAAAGACCCCAACGTGTACCACTCCCAACAGTTAAAGTCGGCGATATGACCACAGCAGTTAAAACCGACTCTAAATAATAAACAATTAAAAAAAAAAACTTTTAAATATATAATAATAATAATAATAATAATAATAATAATGTAATGTGATGTAATGCTTTATTTAATTGATCGTAGGACTATGTCCCCTGACGACCATAAGGATACAAAAATAATAATAGTACAAGTGCACTCAAAGGTGCTTTTTATAGTAATAATAGTAATAATACAATAGTAGCAAAAAAAAAAAAAGAAAAAAGTACTATAATAGTGGTATAAAAGTTGTCTTAGGTCTCTTAGCTATCAATTGCACATCTTATTTAATAGTTTTTAAGTTATAGTTTTACTTTGTAAGATTTATAACTGAAGAATAGTGTTTTTTAAAATTGCCATATACACATAATTTAATGAGAAAAATTACAGCTTCTAAATTTTGATCATTGAGGATTAGAAGTTTCAAGATAAATTTTTTAAGCATTGAGGATTTTAATTGCACTTTGATTTTAAACTAAAAAGGAAGATTTACTACTTCACAATTCACTCATTGGGCCTGAACCCAAGTTCCTCATTCTCCAGGTCTTGAAGGTATTTGAAGCACTGTGTCTTGAATTCAGCTAAAGTTGATGTGGTGATCCGCGGTGGCAATGAATTCCAGAAAGCAGTCCCGTAGATAAGGAAAGAGTTCTGATACATAGCCGTTCTCGGTATTGGCGCTATTAGCGAATCAGTTCTATCACCTCGATGGGGTCTGGCTATGTTTTGGTTAGGCCTTATGTTGTTGCCTAGAAGCTGGTTCGTATTGAGCATCAGGAATCCATAATAAATACAGCCCATAAGGTGTAGTCTTCGATTTTTCGAAGAGAGCCAGCCCAGATAATAATAATTATTATTATTATTATTTTACGTGTATGTGTGTAACTAACAAAATGATAATAGGTCAGAGAGTCCAGTAGGATGTTAGGTGAGCTAAGCAGCTGCTATGTCCTCACCAATGTCTTCTGATAAATTTAATCAGTATAATACTGATATCTGCATGATGAACAAACTGGCTAGCGAATTGCTTAATCGTGTATGTGTAAATCATAGCTCGTGTACAGTACGCCAGAGATTATTGTCACTGGACGGCTGAACAATAGGAAGATGTAGTTTTCACAGATGAAAAGGTAACTGTTGACCTTTGATTACGTTTTTAGTAAGTAGAAGGCAATTTAAATTTATATTTAATATTTTCAGAGTTTTTCAACGGCTGCAAATAATAAATTGAGTGTTTGGCGACCCAAAGGAGAGAGATACAATCCTGCCTATGTACTCCCCGATCAATGGGCTGGTCGGGTAACGTCAAACCATTGAGGCTGTATGGCCGGGAAAAGATTAATCTCTGTACAACCTGTTAGTGGTAATTTTAATGGCGAAGAATATGTCGAGCTTTTGAACGAATGTATGGAACCAGCTGTTCGTGAGGTTTACCCAGAAGATGAGTATCCGTTCATCTACGTGGTACAAGATAATAGTCCCATCCATACATCACTCGTCACTCGGGATTGGTGTATGGCCAATCGGGACTTCACCCTTCTTCCATATCCGTCAAAATCTCTTGACCTAAACCCAATTGAGCATGTGTGGGGTAAAAGTTAACGCTTAATCATTAAATCTATAAATTTAATTTATGAACTCCATGATTCATATTGTAATTATTTTATACTATAAATCAGCCATGATGGTAAAGTTATAATAATTTATAATAATAATAATAATAATAATAATTTATAATTATTATTTTTGCAGGGACTTGGGCCGAGGACGATCTCCTCGTCTGTTTACGGCTGCATCGCTATGACCGAACATTTGTATTTTCTAATTTATACGAAGACCACCCAGATATCTGGAAATAAGTTTTTTGATTAATTTAAAATAATTTTTTATTAATTAGAAAACCTTTTATTTAGTAATTGTTCATTTAGAATTATTCATGTACAGAATCTTTTTTTGAAGCGCCATTGCCGAACAGCCAATATTTTGCAGACGACAAAAGACTGCCAGTGAAATTGAAAAGCGTTTTTTCCACCTGCTTGATGAGGCTTTGGTAAGCTTAATTAAAAATTTTCAAAAAGTTGATTTAGTACGACCCAACCCCAATAAAATTTCATTTTTTGTTTGCAGGTTTATTTTAATTTATTGGACAATCAGCAAGCATTGATGGAGAAGCCAGCCCACTACACACAATTCACTTTTTTTATGAAGATGTGCGAACTAATACGCGCAGGAGAAATGGAGTAAATTATTAATTTAATATAAATTAATTTATATTAATGAAATCCACTCAACAAATAGAAGCTATTTTTCAATTTTACTGTTACTTTTCAATTACATTAGATCCAAATTATTTTATTAATTAAACATCTCAATTTTTATTTTGTATTTTTTTTATTAAACACAGCACTCCTACTTAAATTTAATGCTTAATTAAAAATTAATTTATTATTTTTATTTACTAACCTACCAAATACTTGTTTACATTTGGCATTATACTATTAACCATTCTAAATACATTTATTTTTACCTTGCCTATATTTACGCACCTTCATTCTCTCACTCTGGCTAACACATTTTCTCCCCCTGAACGATGAAAGTATATAGCGTGGATACGACTTATAAATTCCATTTTCAGGCATTAATGTCCCCGATTGTACTGTTATGTCCTCCTCCTGGTGGACAACGATGGAAATCTTTATTTAAATTTAAAGTTATCGAAGTGGTCTTTAATTCGCCCGGGAATATTGAAATACTCAACTTTATCAACGGGAATTTGTATGATGAGGAAAATGGAATTAAATGAATATAAATTAAATAAAGAATTGAACGAAATTGGTTTAACTGAATTGAAATATATATATTCACTAAGACTTTACAAAAATTGGAAACCGAGGTGATAAGTCTGAGCTCGAATATTATTCTGATTCTTTCTCAAAAATGTCTAAGTCCGACTCGTACCACTAGAAGTGGCGGGGGTGACTCTCCCTACCATCCGAGTATTCCGCTGTACCGGTCTTTTGGCAACGTTGATTGGTCCTTCTCCTTCTCACTGGGTCCTAGCTGTTCTCCTACTCAGGTACTCGTCTTTTCCGACTGTTGTTGAACTACCTGGGCTCGCCAGCAGAGTTGTCCGAAGTTTTCATCATCCTTGGGAATTTACCGGACTGAGTGGTTGAGCTGGACTCGTCATAAATGAGGGTCATAAATCGGCTCAGACTATCTTCTCGCATTTTTTATACATTTTATATTTCGTAAGTAGAGAGCAATTAGGTAGTAAATTTATATTTTTTATGGCTTAATCCTCTTTTCTAAATTATTATTCCTAGTCTATTGTACTGGATTTTCAGAGAGTACAAAAATACATTTTAACAATAACCTTTTTCTAATAGTTAAAAGTCTGAACCTAGGTTGTGGGGTTTTCCCAAAAGTTTTCTTATAATTATAAAATTAAATTTAATGTTAAGTTTCGCGCTATCAAAGGAGTGTCATCAGTGTTCGCGTGGTGGCGCCAGTCACGATTCAACTAAACCGTGATATGACATCACAGTACTATATTGGAACAGGCAGCGTAGAGTGTACAGATGCGTACTGTGTGCGCGATGGAATTGGCGGCAAATATGAATAGAATTATAAAACTGAAGTTAGCGGTCAGCTATTAATTTAAAAAGTTTTTTTAACAAATCTAATACAATGAAAAAATGCTTTTAAAAACGTTCACTTGTAATTTTTATTAATTTTTACATGTGAAACTTTTTAATTTATTTTTTTTTTTAATAATTGCATTATTTAAAAATTTTTAAATAATTTTCAATATCTGCCAACTTCAGTGTCATGTAGAATTTTCACTTATCAAAAGTCAACTGTTTTTCTTCAATATATGAATAATTAATTTAGCAGATTGTATTTAATAATTTTTAGAATTTTTGTTAACAAATAAATTATGGGAAAAAAAAATAAGAAAAAAAAATTGATATATAGAAATTCTAAAAAAATAAAAAATGCAATTTTTTTTAAATAATTTTTTATAATAAATTTAAGTGCTAAATAAAATTAAAAATTGGTCAGGTGACAGCTAACTTTAATGTCATCTTCAATACGTATCATAAAATTTTTATGTAATTATTTATTAAATTAGTATAGAAAAAAATTAACGACAATGAAAACATTCGGTCTACGACAATGAAAACATTCGATCTACGACAATTTCAAAAAATATCAAATTAATAAATTAAAAACAAAAGCAAAAAATGTTATCACATAAAAACGTTTTTTCGAATATTTTATTACTCTTTTCAAATATGTTATTGTAAAACTCGATGTATGTATTTTATACACCACTTAAATTTATTTATACATCTACAAGTATTAGTATTCCGACAATGATTACGTAATGAGATAGCTAATGAAAGTCAATATAATTGAGGTATAACAATGACTGCGTGACGTTGTACTAGGACCTATCGGGTGAAGTCTTGAAGAAGGGTGGCGTCGGAATGCCCTTAACAATCTCCCTCGTAATCCTCTCGACCCTCGTTGAGTGGGGGCGAGTCTTGTGATGGGCTGGGGGTAAGACCTGACGTCACAGATCTCGAGCCTGACGAAACTCGACATCCTTTAGTTCTGGCAATAAGAACAGCTTCCCAGTTAGCACAGGTTGACCATCAACTAAGTTGATGTTCAATGGTTGACGTCAACTTTTTGTTAACTTCGCGTCAACCTTTGCATTTGCAACAGTTTCACGTAACTTGACTTTAACTTACGCATCAAGTTAGCGTAAATCTATTGCCGGAATTTTCCGAAAAGTTCGCTCAAAGTTAATGCGAAGTTGCAGAAAGTTATCGTTAACTTCACGTCAACAGTTATAAGTATAACTGTTGCTCTACTGTTAGAGTAAACTTTACCTCAAATTCCGGCCGCAGGTTTACGTGAACTTCGTTTCGCTTGTGCTAACTGGGTTTGCTTAAATCAATTGTTCGAAGAAACTGTAAAATTTTCATATCAAAATCTTTTAAATTTTCCATCATGAATGAAAATTTTTCTCACTTCTTAAAATAAACTCCGTTATCAATTTATTTATTTATTTATTACATTATTATTACAATCAGGAATAATCAATTTTAATACGATACATGTGCACTTATACGAAAAGTACCACATATATTACACCTATCAAATTGATTATGACTCAAAGAATTTGTTTTCTCTTTCAATGATTTTATATGCATAGAAAAAAAAATTTACTTGAATTAAGTAAATAATTTTAAAGAACTTCATCTTTGTGACTTGAGTAGAAAAATTCTAAAACTAATAAATTTTTCTTGATTTAAGGAAATTTTACTTTTCGTAAAGATTCAAGAATTTTTTGTCTTGATTCAAGACAATGAAACTCTTCAAAATTATTTTCTTGGTTCAAGAATTTTTATTTTGAATCAAGTTAATTTTTATTTTTTCAGTGTAGGCAAAAAAAATAATAAAAAAATTAGCGAAATACTCTAAATCTCTTTTTATCTAATCCAAAGTTTACCGAGAAGCCTGTAAAATCGTTAGTAGTATGGGACGCTCAGAGCGAAACATTCCCCCTATTTGCCCCTCGTTAGGATGGCGCCAGCTTCCCGGGAGGTCTGTGAAAGTGTGAGGGAGACAGGTGTTTTGATTGACAACGGTGATGATTAATGGATTGAGGTTAATGACCTTTGAGTAGGAGTTTTTAAAGGAAAACCGGTGGCCGGGGATCTAGGAAAAGTGTGAGATGTTTTGATTGACAGCAGTCATGTAGAAGATCGGATGTTTTTTAGATAAAGGAAAATGGGCCGCAGGTGAGGAGGGGTTTCTTATAGATTGGGTGAAGGGAAGGATGTGTTGTTTCTAGAAATTAGAAAAAAATTTAACTTTTATCTGTGGTTTTATTTCTTGCGAGTACATTCAGTTTTTAAATTCTGACTACGATGGATCCTAACGGTTTAGATGACTCTTTTGAAAAGCAGTGGTTTGGTGAAAATGTTTTGTCTGAAATTTTTCTGGATTTAAATTGTTATTTACTGGATATTAATGGTAAGTAAATATATGAATAATTTGGCTACTAGGTTTTCCAAAATTTAGTGCATTAAATTTTGTCTTTACTTTGTTTTGTTTTTAAAAAAACGTTCTAATTACAGATCCGGTAATAAATTGTGATGCACAGTTAGAAGACGATGATGCTGACCATGTTGTTACGCAATGGTTAGAAGCCAATGAGATTCATCAAAATTTTGTCGAATTTCGTCGATTTGTACTGGCAAAAAAGGATCATTATTTAACTCTGGCAAGTTTTCAGGACTTTTAACTTTTCAAGTCTTCTAACTGTGCATCACAATTTAATACCGGATCTGTAATTAGAACGTTTTTTTAAAAACAAAACAAAGTAAAGACAAAATTTAATGCACTAAATTTTGGAAAACCTAGTAGCTAAATTATTCATATATTTACTTACCATTAATATCCAGTAAATAACAATTTAAATCCGGAAAAATTTCAGGCAAAATATTTTCACCAAACCACTGCTTTTCAAAAGAGTCATCTAAACCGTTAGGATCTATCGTAGTCAGAATTTAAAAACTGAATGTACTCGCAAGAAATAAAACCACAGATAAAAGTTAAATTTTTTTCTTATTTCGAGAAACAACACATCCTTCCCTTCACCCAAAATATAAGAAACCCCTTCTCACCTGCGGCCCATTTTCCTTTATCTAAAAAACATCCGATCTTCTACATGACTGCTGTCAATCAAAACATCTCACACTTTTCCTAGTCCCCCGGCCACCGGTTTTCCTTTAAAAACTCCTACTCAAACTCAAAACTTAACGTCATGCAGACCTTGCATAATTTTTAATTTAACTTCTTTTTATAACTGTTTTGTTTATTTATCGTATAGATTGAATATTTACTTAAAATAAAAGCACTATGTAAAAATTTGTATCATTTTCTTCTATGGCCAACTTCTTCTAGGATTTCTATTCCTGCATTTTTTAAAAAAAATTTAAATTTTTTTTATCAAACCAATGATTACTTCTTGATATATTTATGAATGGTCAAGTTTAAATTTCAAACTAAAACAAGTTACAGCGCGTGCGTGCGAGAAAGCGCAAGCGTATATAATACTTGTAATAAAAATAAATTGTAGCGGGCTTATTGTACAAAATGAAATACAGAAATTCGAAAAAAACATTTATAGTTCCGGATATAATATTCTCAAATTAATTATTCATTCATTGCAAGTACATTTTTATAACAATTTTATAATTCAAAAGAAAATAATAAAGTTGATAACGTATATAGATATTAACAGTGACATTGAATCGCGAATAAAAATAATATGACTGCGTCATAGAACAAATCTTTTATTGACGATACATGTCTTCAAGAAGATTTGACATTTATTAAGACAATCTTCATCGTAGTTTTATCATTTTCAAAGGGATTGGATTTGAAGCTTGTTTTTAAGAGGTAATTAAGTGAGTCAAGAATTATTTTTTGTGTGATTATTTTTTGTATTTAATTAAAAAATCTTTGTTTAAAAATGTTTTTAATAAATACATCCTATTCAAACTAAATGCAATTTTTATCACATGCTTAATTTTGTCTTTTATTTATAGCTAAATAGTTTCAATTTCAATGTTATTGTTGAATAAATATTGCGAAATAATTGTAAATAACTGCTTGTTAATTTCATCAAATGTCTCAATATACCAAGGGTTGTGAATATATTTTCAGATACACAACGCAATTAGAATTTTATAAAAGTGGAGCTCCACTTTTTCAGCCATAAAAAATCGAAAGATCGAGATATTTTTTAAAATTTTTTCATTACCTGATTCAATTGCCAAAAATCATCAAACTTTGTATTTTTTAAAATGTCCTACTTTCAATGCACAACATGCATATATATATATATATATATATATATATACATAACATTGAAAAATTAATATACCACCTTAAATTTGTTGATTAAAAGACAAAATAATAATTTTATAATCTTTAAAATAAAAAAAAAATAAAAAATAAACATGGATTGATAAATTTTTTGATATTTAACAACAAATAGTAGATGTAGCTCCTTTTTATATAAATACACAAAACAAAAAAATGTTCTTGAACCAAGTATATAACTTTAAAAAATTCAATCTTCTTGATTTGAGTAGAAAAATTCTTGAACTAATAAATTTTTTTTTGATTTAAGGAAATTTTACTTGATTCAGGACATTTACCCTCTCCAAAATTATTTTCTTGGTTCAAGAATTTTTCTCTTGAGTCAAGTTAATTTTTTTTTCAGTGTACAATTTTTACTTATAGTTTTTGATAACTATTTATTATTTCTTAAATCTGACCTTAATAATTACACAAGTTGTATTCAAAATTCGAAATAACACGAATCGAAAAAATGAACTTACATGCACTCAGAGAAAAAATTTATTTTCAAATTAATTTGTTGAAAATTTTCAGCAATTTCATTTTTTAGTTGAAGAAATCAAAATTTTTCACACAATGAGGTTCTTGTTGAAAGAAAGTTTTTTAAATTTAAGAAAAAACAATAGTAGATGAAAATTTGAAAGTTATCTGTCTAAAATTATTCTCCAAATCAAAAAAACTTTTTATCAACAAGAAAGTTTCTGTGAGAAACATTTTTTTTCTTTCAGCTAAGAAATGAAAATGTTGAAGATTTGTTTTTAATTAATTTCTTGTCATAACAATGCCCATTTCATTAAAAGAAATTTTTTCTCTCACCGTGGACTCACTCGGTATATAATATAGTTGATGTAAGCTCATGTAAATTCATTTGTTCGACTCGAGAACATACTATTAAAAATTAATGTTGTTGTAATTTTTAACTGTTATTTGAAATAGATGATCAAATTAATGAGATACGAAAAGAAACTAATTAATCAATATAAAAATTTTAAAGGTATGGCTAAAGTGAAAAAATCTGCCGTTAAAGACAGAAGGTCATCTATTGTTAAAATTTCCGTGGATTCCAGTGAAGAAGACTTCCAAAATGAAGAAGAGACTATGGCTTACGTGTTGAGCTCTATGGTAGTAACTAATAATTTAAAAGCTAAAGATAGAGAGGAAAAAAGTGGAAAAGGAGCGTTTAGAGCATTAAATAAAGTAAATCGTATCAGAAATACTGCATCACTTCAAGTTCAATTAGAACTGTACTCCAGAGCAATTGCCCATGCACCTCTTAAATCATATGAATTAGTCAGAGCATATACTGAACGTTCGGAATTATTATTAAATCAAGGCTACTATGAAGATTGTTCAAAAGATATAGAAAGAATATCAAAAATTGGCTGTTGCAATGAAATGAAGGCAGACTTTTATACGCGTAAAGCCAAAGCTCTATGGGGCCTTAGTCCGAGAATGCGTCCAGAAGTAGAAAAAGCTATTACCAAAGCTCAATGTTGGTTGACAGAGGTAGATGAAGAAACTCGACAAAACATAGAAACATCTTTAAACTTTATATTGAAGAATTATGCTTTGAAAACGACTTTCATACAACACGATTTGGGTGAATTAATACCTCCAACTCCAAAAGATAATTCTCGAGTAGTAGGAGCTTCCGGTTCTATAGAGCTGAAATTTTCAGAAAATTTTGGGCGTCACATTGTAGCTACTAAAGACATAAAAGTTGGTGAAGTTATTTTCGTACAAAAAGCTTATTCTCTTATTCTTTCTTCTGAATGTTGGTACACTTACTGCTGGTATTGTTCAAAACGAACTTGGTCCTCTGTAGGATGTAATAATTGTGTAAACGTTATTTATTGCAATGAAAGTTGTCGAGACAAAGCTTGGGCCGAGTATCATGATATGGAGTGTGACATAATTTCCTATTTACTTGCAATGGGCCAGCGCGAATGGCTTGATTTAATGGCTGCAAGGATAACAATCAAAGCAATCAAGGAAGCTGGTTCTTTACAAAATTTAAAAACTTATCTTCTTAATATTGACGAAATACCAGGTATTAAATTTTTTGAATTAAATTTTTGCACGCCTTACGCGTAAGCGTGTGGAAGTGCTTTACTCTCGACATGCCGCAGTGGGACGATTTTGCAATATGATTTATTTTTATTTTGAGATAATCATCTAATATTGTGAATTTTTTTCCAGATCCGACCGAAAAATTTTTTACTGACAATGTACATGATAGCTCAAAATATTCAACAGTATATTCTCTGGTACATGATGTTTCATTTAGAGAAAAATCAGAAGTGGACGGACTTTCTATAAGTAGTGCATATATTCTTCACGCTTTTGCTTTATCATCCAATCTTCTAGGTGATGGAATCAATGACATACGAGATTGTGCAAACAATGAATGGGCTCTTTTTCTAGGAGCATTGATCTTAAAGAATATACGCATTAGCTCATTGAACTGCTTCTCTGTACGCAAAAAGAATGTTTTTTAAAAACAATTTGAGTCTGTTTGGTATTCAAGCTAATATAGATTTAAAATTTCTTATAATATAATTTATTTATCTAAAATTAATGATGAGTGAAATTTAAAATTTTACTTCTAGTTATCAACGCCATTTATTGATATGAAAAGAGGAGACTTACTTGGATCTTTTGCAAGTTTTTTCAACCACAGTTGTTTTAGCAACGTATGCCCTGCACATTATGGAAATACAATGACATTCCGAGCCTCTCAACAGATAAAAAAGGGTGCTCAACTGTTTATATCTTACGGATCAAGTTTTGATGAAACACCCACACTTCAGCGAAGAGAACAACTAAAAGATGATTATAATTTCTGGTGTGAGTGTATAGCTTGTCGCTACGATTGGAACCCAGCATCTATTTTTCCGACTTTGGTTGTAAGTATCACACAGAAAAAAAAATTTCTTGATCCAAGAAAATTATAAGGAAGATCGAAGTTATTTTGGAGCAAGAAGAAATTTTCTTAGCTTAAAAAAATTTAACTTCGTTCAAAAAATTTTAACTTCATTCAAAAAATTTTCAGTGTTCCTTAAGATTTTCTTGATTTAAGAAAATTTACGCTTGACTCAAGACTTTTTTTCTTTCTGTGCATTGATTTTGTTATCGATCATTTAGAATGAGTCCAATAATTAAATAATTTTCTTTTTGCAGAATAAACGTTCCTTAAGTGAGATTGAATTAAAAATAAAAGAATTAATACAAAAGAACGATAAAAAAGCTCTAACGACTATGCAACAATCTTCTAAAAGTAACACATGGAATGACAATTCTCACACCTTACAATCGTTGTGTGATCTTTTAAATTTAATGTGTGAAAATTTAGATTATCGTAGTCGGGAAATGTTATCTTTTAAGATTTTATTGGAATCTAATTATGTACATAATGCCGATCTTTACAATGATAATTGTTATATTGTAAAATGTACGTGATCATCAACTCATTAACATTAACAATAATTATTATGAATAAAAAATTTATATTAAATTCTATGAGCTGAAACTGATCGAGTAACTCAACTAAGTCTATACTAATATAAACAACAAACATGACTCAAGAAAAATCATTTTAAACCAAGAAAATTATTTTTAAGATAACCAGTTTTCTTTCTTCAGGAGTTGTACTAATTATTTGTAAATTCTTCAATCAAGATTTCTTTAAGTGATAATAATTTTTTCTTTTAAAATGTTTGTAATTTTTTTTTTAAGTAATAGTTTCTTCGATCAAAATTTTGTCAACTAGAACAAAAAAAAATACGATCCATTGAAAGAAAAGAAATTTTTGCTTCGATCAAAAAAAAAATTATGAAAATTTTTTAAACAAATGTTATTGTTTATCTTAATCGAAAAGAAAAATCTTATCCGAAAGAATGAATATGTATTTTGTTTAGAAACAATGAAGTACTTCGCTGGAAGATGAAATTCTTAAAGAATTTTTTGCTTTTCATCCAAGAATTATGATTTATTTATTGATTTAAGAGCAAATTTCTTGATTGATTACTAAAAATACAAGAATGAAATTTTGAAGAAAATAACTTTTTTTTCTGTGTAACGATTTATACGGTAAACTATAATTTTCAAAGAGTTTATTAGGGGTAACATTTTCAACATAAAGTCTAAATAAAAATTTTTTAATTTCAGATTTATGAACTCAAAATATTTTTGTTTTTAATAATGTAAAAATAATTAATAAGCTGGTAAAACTGAAATTTTACTAACTTCAGTAATCTATATATAAGTTAGAAAATAAGTCTCCAATAAAATTCAAAGCTGAAAATAAATAGTTTATTTTTTTATTAATAAAATTTTTATTTAACAGATGTATTTTACAAAACATTACAAAGTTTTTTTTACAGTTCAATATATTTCACGATTATTTTTCCTGATAGTAATTGTTCCTGATTGTTCCTGCTACTAATTGTAATCAGCTGATTTTTTTGGCTATCGCTTCAACTATGTTGCATGCCAATTTTTTTATGTTGGAGTTAGCTTACTATTTACCGTACTGTATTTATCTGGGATGTTGCAATCACCTTGACCTCGAAAAACCCTCGAAAGACTCGACCAGTTTAGTTTGTTGTAGCCTTTGCCTTGATAATGATATAAAGTCTAAAAAAAATAAATGATGAAACATGAAGAAATTGTTGTTAGTTGATTTCCTGTCATGTATGATATATATCATATATGTATTTATAATGATACTAAAATCAGCAAATATTTAACAATTTTTTTCTTTAATTAAATTAAAATTGAGAAAAACTAAAAAAAAAATGGCATTTATAGTTTTTCAAATCTTCTAAATGTGAAATGTTTCTTTGAATTTCTTCGTGATAATGTTATTAATAAAAAAAAAATTGTAAAATCATTTTTATACATATATGATATTAAATAAAATTTGGTTTAAAAAATACATTTTTTGTCACTAAATAATAATCAAAATAATTATATTTTTTAATACTATTATTAAGAATAATCTTGTATAATCAATAGCTAAATTTGTTAACTTTTTATAATTAACTCCACGCATAATTAGTCAAAAACTGTTGTTAATTTTTTCTTCAAAATTTTCATTTTAAACTCACTTTTTATAAACACATTTTTAAAACGATGCGAGTATAAAATGTTAAATAAAAATAAAAATTCAGAATTTTTAACAAGTCATACATACATTAGTGAAAATTTTATAAACCTGAAGTTGACATACATTAAAAATTTTTTTAGAATTATAAATGAGAATTAATTTAGCAGATATTTATTAACTTTTAGAATTTTTTAATAAATAAATTATGGCAAAAATAAATGAGAAAAAAAAATTGATTTTTAGAAATTTAAAAAAATTATAAATGCAATTTTTTAAAAATAGTTTTTTAAAAAAGATTTATTTGTTAAATAAAATTAAAAAATTATCAAGTGACTGCTAACTTTAACGTCATAATTTTATGGCAATTAAATTATTATAAAAAAATTTAATTAAAAAGTTTCACTAACGAGAACGTCAAAATGCGAGAATCTCTGAATATGGCTGGGGACAAACGTAGGTGCAGATTTTGACTGGCTGATTGTACAAACCCTGAGAGAGCAGCCACATGAAACTGTATGTGAATACATCAGCAAATTTGAAAAGCTAGTGAAGGAAGATGCGACAGGAACAGAACCCAACCAAGAAGATGCAGTGTAGGAGTAGCAGCCCAGGACGGAGCTACGTCAACGTCAGGACAAGTGCAACGAATGAGTGTGTGGACTCAAAGTCGGTTTTTATTTCTCAATTTTCCTTTGCTTAAGCAGTAGAATTTAATATATAAAATATTATAAATTTTGCAGTTTACTAGTCACGTAGATATAGTAAAAGATGGTTTTATATAGTTATTAATGTATGTTGTTAAGAAAAAGTGTACAGGGCAGTTTCCACTGCTATACATTGAAATAAATATCTATCTAATTAAAAAGTTTCACATGAGAAAATTAATAAAAATTATCAGTGAAAATTTTTAGAGCCTTTTTTTTTATTGTAATTAATTTGTTAAAAAAATTTTTTTAATTGACAGCTGTCGGCTAACTTCAGGATTATAAAATTTTTCATTATATTACACTAACTTTAACCAACATTTTCAATTTTTTAATTTTTTGTAATTATTAAATTAGAACTAAAAAAAATTTTTTAAAAATTGCACTTACAGTTTTAATTATCAAATTTTTTATGAATGGAAATTTTTTTTTGTTATTTTGCAACAATTTTTTGCAACAATTCATAAGAATTTTGGGTATCTTATACCATAACATAAAAATTCCTAATCACACCTTTTTTATTGTTAATTAATATTCGAATTTTATTTTTATACCAAGTTTAAAAATACTATATGTATATTTTATTCCAAGCTATTGAAAAGAGAATAGATTTTATTCTGTAAATAATTCAATTAACTCAGAAATTTTTTTATTTTGTTACATACGATAATATTTTCAATTTTTTAATTAAATTTGTAAAATATTGGTGCCCAAAAAGAATTACTTACTCACTTGATTAAGAATTACTTAATTACTTACCACTTGAACTAATTTTCTTTACCAACTTAAATTTAATAAGTACAAAACTATAACAAAAGAGTGCGCTTTTGTTTCTACCTGTGACATATTTAAGGTTAACCACACCGTATCATTTTATAGTTTCTGGTTTTATCGAAGGCCGCCAACAGCCGCCAAGTTACTGCAAACACATGTAGTGAAAAATTATGGCGGGATTGAAATTTTTATTAAAAATAATAATATTTATAATATGTGCAATAACACAATCAACATGGAATATTGCATCGGCATCACGACTGAATGTACCAAGAGTTTTATTACCAATATTCAACGATTTTCCAGTGAATTTTACGTTGGAAGTAATGGAAGGAGGTTGTTACCAATGGTAATTATTATTCTTAATTGTAATATATTATTTTTTAATGCTACGAATTAACTAATGAATCTAATATATTTGTATTATTATTATTAATCAGGTCTACGTCACGCTTAGACATAATTCATTTAATTCCTATAAATGAAAATCCAGACCACACATGTTCATCAGCGGTTATTATACAAAGTGTTACAAAAGATTTAACCCGCAATACAGCGATAGTACTTGCTGAAGATATAAATACCGGTCAATTTTTACGTTGTGATGTAATTGTTGATGCTATACATTCTTTAAGCTTAGTATCAACCACAAGAGAATTATTTATTGAAGAAGCTCCCGAAGCATTTGAAGTGAGAGCTAATGATGATCAAGGAAATGAATTTACAACCTTAATTGGGATTGAATTCATATGGACTATTGGAAATGGTGACAAAAGTTCAAGTCTGGATACTGCTAATAGTGTATTGAGATTTATAGCCTTTCAAGAGTCGCCATACGAGACACCTTCTTCAATTGCAATGCTTGATGGTACTGGAAAAACAGGATGCATTGTTTTATTAGAAGGTGTTAAAACTGGTACAGCTAAAGTTGCAGTTAAATTACCTCATATTGAGTACAAAGATGTGCCGTCTGTTGGAATTGAATTAATTGTTGTTGCTAATCTTATAATAATACCCACTGATGTTACAATAATGGCTTTTGATAGTATTAAATACAAAATAATGCAAGTACACCAGGGACGACTAGAAGAAATAAATTTGCCATTTAGTCAATATTATTTAGAGGCTGAACACCCTGATACTTTAGATATAGATAATGATAGTGGTAAAGCATACGCATTATCAAATGGCAAAACTAAGGTTTCGCTTCATGATAAAAATGTTAACGAAGATTATGGTATTGTCTTACCAACGGCTACTGTTAATGTTAATTCTGTCGACTACATTACAATCACCGTTTTGCCTAATAGAAATAGTGGATTAATATTGGGTGAAACACATGAAATTATCGTTGAATTATTTGATGCGTAAGTACAAATCTGGAACATATTTTACTTGTCTATCTTTTTGCTATAAATAATTTTTATTGCTTTGTTTACAGTAAAGATCATAAGTTTTATATCGGAGATGGTGTAGAAGTTATGATGACGATAGATTCAAAATATTTTCATACTAAATTCACAAGTAAAAATGGAACTTATGTTTTTGGGGTTCCTATTTCTTGTGGTACAACAACTGTCGAAGCTAAATTGCATGGTGTAATTGATAAAAATGGTAAAAAAATTCCATTACCAACTCCACTGGTTGCTAAAGCTGATTTAATTATTCATACACCAGTCATTATTAATCCAAAAATATTAGCAGTGCCTTGGGATCCTAAGAGTAAATCGCGGTAAGTTATCATCAATAATAATAGTAAATTTCACATAAGTTGCATTAAAAATGCTAGTTTCAATGTCTGGAGCCAACCAGAAGAAGATAATTTCGGACAAATAGCGAAAATATCATTTTATTATAAAACTTATTAAGAAAATTAACCCTTTAGAGTCTGATATTGAAACTCCACCTGGGTCTAACTACGGGATTGCGTTCTCTCCACTACTCTCACATGTAAACGTTTCAATTCAAGAAAGTAGTGGTTTATTTTTTATTTGATTTCCAAAACCCATGAAGACCCGAACGTATCATTTCCAACAGTTAAAGTTGGTGATATGACCACAGCAGTTAAAACCGACTCTAAATAAAAATTAAAAAAAAAAAAGTATATAATAAACAATAAATACTCTGATAAGATTGAAAATAAAGCTGCAAATTCATCTCGTGGGCAGAAAATGATGATTTTCTGCCCGCCGGGAAGAAATAATTGATCTCTACCCGGCAACAGTCGCTTTGGTCTGAAATTGACTAGTTTCGGTTAGATCAACAGACATTGAAACTCGCATTTTCAATGCAAGTTATATGAAACATAATAATAATAATAATCAATCGTCAATAATGTCACTAAATTTTTCTATTAATTAGATTGGACGTACCTCTAAAAGCAAGTGGAGGTGATGGTACATATGTATGGAACTCCAGACAGTCATCAATAGCTACTGTAAGCCAAAATGGAGTTGTAAGAATCTTAAATCAAGGTACTACTGATGTTATTGTATCAATGGCCCGCAATCAGTTCAATAATGACCGAGCAAAAGTTTACGTTATGTTACCAACACGCTTAGAAATAATTCAATATAGTATGGACGCAGCTACAGGTGAACCGATTCATCTATACGTGGCACTGTATGGTAAGTTAAATAATACACCGGAAGCAAAAGAAATGCCATTTACCGATTGTCGTGATACTTTGTTTGAAATATATATTTCTGACAATAACTTTGTGCGGAACTCAACCAGTGAATCGGTTCAGCCAATAGGTATTTCGTGTACAATTTTAACGGTAATAGGAACAGATATCGGATCCTCAAGTGTTACAGTAGCTTATCGTGCTAATGGACAATATCTTATGGACAATGTTACTGTATCAGCTTATGAACCATTAACGTCAATCCATCCATCAAGTGCTGAAACTCTTCTTGCTGTCGGATCTTCGAGGAATATTATTTTTAAAGGTGGACCGCATCCATGGACTGGAAAACCAAATAGTTTTTCAAGAGAAATTGCATTGTCGGATGAAGAAATAATTCAAGTCGATGAACTAGATGACACAGTTGGTGTTTCAATATTCAAAGTCACTTGTCGTGCTTTGGGTCAAGCTACATTAACTTACAAAGTATTTAATAAACCATTTTTTCCTAATTGCTATAGTAACGGTGCTACTGCAATCGTACAAATAATTTGTAGTAAACCGAGATATATCTATCTTCAACCAGAATTTAAAGATAGTAAAAATTGTCCTATTGGCAATAATGCTGAAAGAATAATGGCACATGCAAATCAACCTCTACGACTTGTAGTTGTAGTGAAGGATGAAGATGGTAAACGTTTTGATAATATTACAAGTTTAAATATAGAATGGACATTGAAACCATCTGGTATTGGTTCATTTCAAGTATCAACAGGTATTCTCGAACAAACTTTTGTAGATTATAATGTTATTTTGCCAATGACTCATTATCAAACAGTTATTCCGAAAAACATATGGGTACACTCACAATATCAACTAAAATTACGGATTATCAGAAATTCATACTGGCAAAGTTAAAAATTATACCAGAATGGCCACCTTTTCCAATAACTACAGAAAAAGGTAATTTAGTAACACCACGTATAACAGCCGAATTAAATATATTGTTAGTCAATGATACCGTAATAACTCCGAAAAAAATAAAATTGCTAAATGATCCAAATATTAAATATTCATTACAAGTAAATCAAGGATCTGGTTATTATGAATTTATACTCAGTGCTGATGATATAGCAGACGTACGTTACATTGAGCCAACTAAAACAATTAGTGTTATTCCAAAAAAAGCTGGTATCCTTCAAGTGGCTTTGAAAGATCTTTGTTTAGATTCTACACCAGCAATTGCAGAAATTCAAGTTCAACAATTAGCTGAAATTGAAATTGTTAGTGTAAATAAGGTTGAAAAAGACAAATGTATTTTAGCTGCTGTTAAATTATTCGATACTATTGGTAATTTGATAGAATTACCATCATTAGAAGCATTTGATCTGCACCCAGAAGTAGATAACAAATTTGTCGAACTAGTAAAACTCCCAATTAATGAACAAGGCCAATCGCCGTACTCTCAAATACTTTACATGATACATGGTATCCAAGAAGGCGAATCAAGACTTAATTTTATTAGTGGTTACGGTGATCAAGAAATACGCAGCGAGTCGAATATTATTCAAGTATTTATGTCGTTAAAAGTCACAAACAACAATATTACAATACTAATTGGTACAATTTATCAAATTATGACAATCGGTGGCCCTGTAAATGCACAAATTGAATTTACTGTAGACAATAAAGATATTGTAACTATAAATAACGAAGGAATTTTTGAGGGCAAAGCGATTGGCTCTACTAAAGTGATTGCAGAGGCAGTTGGTCTAGATTCTAAAGGTACTAGAGTTGTTTATTCACAAGATTTTGTAAATATTCACGTTATTGCATTGGAAGGAATTAGAATTGTAACGCCAACTTCAAGAATAAAAGTAGGAGCAACTGTTCCACTTTGGGCATTTGGAATACCCGATCAATTAACGCCATTAGTAATTGGATCTTTGAAATCACTGCTTGTATTTACTTGGTACTCCAGTGATTCCGATCTAATCAATTTACACAACATGTACGAAGGAACCGGCATAAATATAAGATACCAAAATGAAGTGACATTACGAGCAACAGCATTAAAATCAGGATCAACAACCGTTTATTTGAATGTTACAATTCCGTCTAAAATATTATCAAGTTTTAAAGAAGATGTGACATTCAGTACATTTATTAAAATCGAAATTATCGAAGAGTTAAGATTAATTAATCCAGAAATCACAGATAGTATGCCAGTTATACTCATGACTCCAAATTCAAGTTTAAAGTTACAAACAAATAAAGATAATTCTGGAATTACCACTTATAAAATAGTAGTATCAGAACATTTAAATGAATCTGCTGAACCCAATGCATTAACTGCAATTAAAACAGTGACTGTTGACAAAAATGGTGTAGTTAAATCTGGCGATTCAATAGGTAAAACAATATTATCAATAACAAATATTGAATCTTATAACCGAAAACAGACAATGACAATAATTATCGATGTTAAACCTGTTCATTATATGATGTTATCATTGAGTTCTAACGTTCGAATACGTGCTGGTGAAGAATTAAATGTTTTACCCAAGGGAATGGAATTAAATTATATTATTGAATATTTCGATAATATTGGAAGTAAATTTCATGCCGCTGAGTTGAAATTTGATACTATTTCTAATCGCGGTGATCTAGTTACATTTACTTCAGAACAATTAAATAACCAACTAAATGTTAAATTTCACAATAATGGTGAATTGGTAGCTAAAGTATACAGTGATAAACATACAACAAACATATTTGATTATGTCCATATGATGATTGGTGATATTATATTTCCATCAAAAACAGTATTGACCGTTGGTGATATTGTATGCTTTTCAATGCCTCTTTTGTCAACCAAAACTGGTGATCCAGGATTTTGGCAATCATCAAAACCTGAAATTTTATCTGTGGATGCTGTGACTGGAATAGGAAAAGCTAGGAATCTAGGACAAACATTTGTCAGACATAGTTTAACTGATAACAAACAAGATGATATTGAAGTCAACGTTGAACCTATTTCCAAAATATCATTAGTGTCATTAAGAGGTAAAAATATAACAGGAATGGAAGTCTTTAGTGTACCACTTGTATTGAAAAGTAAAGATGAAGGTATTAAAGAGAATAATGTTCTGGCAAGAGGCTTACGTGGCTGTCGTACACGTACATCATTTACACTAGATTCTTTCTCTTTTATGTGTACAGTACAATTTGTATCAAAGCTATCATCAGTAAATATTAAAGATATATTTATTGCTAAACCAAGATTCGATATTGTAAGTGGCTTTTACTACTGTGACATTATTCCAATTGGAACACCGACAATGGTGTCTAGTACATTGGACACACGTATTCAAATTAATGCTTATAGTCATGATGTTGAAGGTAATGCTTTGGAAATAATTTATTTACCACCTGTATATATTAAATCAAGTGATGTTACTTTTGTACAAACAAATCCTCAAGTCATAGCTACTGCTACACTGCAAATTTATGGACTTAAAAGTGTATTAGAACATACCCGGCTTCAGGTACCAGAAGGTGTTGTGATTCATTCACATGAATTAACTACATTGTCGACATTACAATTTAATTTACGATTAATGCCGGATAAAGATGATATTCAAGGACAGAAAATAATTGTAATTAATGAACTTACACGACAAAATATCACACTTATCATCAGAATGTCTAGGAATGATTATAACACATTGTCTGGTATCAATTGGATAGACTGTTTATGTTATCGTCAATATACAATTATCACACTTGCCATAATAATTATAACAATGATTTGGATGTGGAAAAATAAAATCGCAAGTGTTGATTTGTCTGTAAGAAATACAACTGTTTTTGCAGACCAAAGTCCACCGCCTATGAAAAAATGTCCACATCAAATTAATGTCAGCTCAACTGTAAATCACTCAATTAATTCTTCTAGTCCACAAGGAAGTCCAGAATCACCTTTAAGACCATTTTCAGCCTTTGAACCGGTGTATGGTGATCCGCGTGGTTTTTATACACCAAATACCAGACGAAACATATCCTTTAATTGTTCTTAACTATTCAAAATTTAAATAAGTTATTGATATACTCATGAGGATTTGTGATAAAATTTGATTTTGTTATTAAAAAGAAGATAAAAAACAAAAAAAAAAACGCGTTTAATAATTTAATTTTAATTTCACTAATTTAATTTAATATCAAAAATGTCTTTAGTTGCCATTTACTTTTAATAGGTTTTTTTTTTATTAATAAAATTTCCCTTAAAACTTTGATATTTTTGAATCAACTCAAATATTTACTTATTACTAACTTAATTAAAAACTACTAGATTCAAGTTTCAATAATTAAATAAAGTAATAACAGTGCTTAAAGGCTTCCAATTTTAAGTATAAAAATATAAATAATATGAAATTTCATCAGTATGTTTCACTTCGATTGACTTTTCATTGTAACTTATACTAAAAATTGATAAATAGAATATTATTTCATTAACTCGAAGTGATACACTCTGATGAAACAAAAAAATAAATCGTTTTCATTAAAACAAGCTATTAATAATGAATATTTAAAAATAATAAATAAATAAAAAAAAAAATAGATATATTTTTTTTAATAACTGTTTTGTCAAGAACATTTCTTACGATAATGTATATTATACCGTGTATTCATAGTATTTAATTTTTCTTTTCTATAAATAAATAAATTCTACAGTAATGACAAATATGAAATTTGTATTGACTGATTTAATTAAACTTACATACTTAAGTCGAGTGCGTGTAATAGTTATATTCCTTAAATATATGTATTGTTGTACATTCTTACGTTGTATAATAAAAAATGATAAAAACTTTCAATAATTAATTATAAATAAATTTTTATTAAAAAAAAAAATAAAACATTCACGCATATCACAACCATGCCAGTTAAAAAAAGGATTTAATTACAAATATGACCTTTAACTGAATGAGTTCTATACAATGAATGAATTTTAGTGTTTCTTAACACTTTTTGAGATTTTTTCATATTTTCTTTTGCTTGAATACCAAAGAGCAAATGGAATTGCTAATGAAGGTAATGTCATAACGGCAAATGCAATCCAGTCAATCTAAAAATTAAATAAATAACATTAATGAAATTTAATTTTTAAAAAATTTAGAGAGCTATCAATATAAATTATAAACTCACAACATGGGATGAGAATTTCTTTGCGTAATCTCTGTAAGATACAATAAGACCTTCTCCAGGGGTGCTGCTTACTGCAACTTGAAGCCTTGAGGCATCTTCAGTACGTCTGTACAAAACTTCTGCAGAGGTGAAGTTGAAATATCCAAATTTCCTTGGCTTGACAACGACAGTATGAGACACGTTACTGCCAGGTGGTACACGATCGATTCTAGCATTTAATTCACCACTAACATGATTGAAGTGATCGGGATGGAATGAGTTATCTGTTATTTCAACTTCCAGTGCGGCTACACTACCAACATTATAGACTGTGTACTGTAAATTTAAATTATTATGTATATTCACAAATTAATTATTAAATAGAAGATAAATTATAAATTTATACCTTAACAATGATGTCCATATTTTCTACAAGGTATTTATTGAGGATATATTTTGACACTAGTAACCGCGCAGCTTCTGGCTGCTGCTGCTGCTCTTCTTCAGCACAAATTGTCACCAATAAAGTGGCAATAACTGAATAAAAAATTTGAAACTTCATTCTGAAATAGATAAAATAATAAATTAATCGAATTATTTAAAAGAAAAGTATTTCATTACATAATTTGATTTGTTAAATTATAGCGATGATTTTCGATACAATATTGAGTTATTAAAAATATTTTTTTCGAAAAAACAAAAAATATAATTACAAAAGAATTATAATACCAAAACAAAATTTTTTTAATTGATTCAAAAATTATCTGTATTTGTAACTGTCATATGTTAATATTTATAACTAAAACTAACAATTGTTATGCGGGTTATTAAACAAAAAAAGTTATTGTAAAGAAAATTGATAATTATTTATGAATGAAAATTATATTAGTGTTAAAAAATTATATAATATTTAAAATTTGTAATTATTAATATAATTTTTTAAGCACTATTTACCTGCTAAACGTTGATAAACTTAGGGTATTGAAAATATATATTATATTAGTGCTTAGTTGAGTGAATGACTGATCTGGAGTTTTTATTAAAAAATGCCAACAGCGCTCCGTTTTGTTGCCACGTTTTCGGCGGTATTCAACATCACCAAACACGTAACTTCCGACTAAATGCATCACGCATGCGTAATTTACATTTCTGGGTATCGATGATGGTTTAAAATACCGCCATTGTTTAAATGATTAAAATTATAGAAAATGTCAATTTTTATTTATTTAATAATTTGTGATAGTAACAGTTGATCATACTGAATAGTTTTTATTTGTATCACTCCAGTGTTTTACAAAAATTGTGTACGTATAAGTTACATATATAGTGCATTACATAAGTAATTATTTTTGCTTCTATTAATACTTTTTTAATCTCACTTTAAACACTCATTTTCTTTTACCCAACATTTATAAATGAAAAAAAATAAATAAATAAATAAATAAAAAAAAAACAAAAATATTATTACAGGTAGTTTCTGGAATAATAAATGACACTGAAGTTGAGAGACATCTGATAATTTTTAGAATTTTTTTAACAAACAAATTACAGCAAGAAAATTTGATTTAAAAACTTCATCTTTAGCTCTGAAAAATTGTAAATGACATTTTTATAAATAATTTTTATGCCTTGTTGATTTTTCAAGAAAAATCAAAAAAAAGTCAAGTGTCATAACTTCAGCCTCATAATAATAATGGTAATATTTCTCACGCGAAGAAAAATCATTTTTTTAGGAATTCATTTAATATTCTGAATGTTTTTTTACTTTTTTTTTTTTTCATGCTATCACTCATGTGTTTTTTTTATTTTATTTTTTCCGTTTTTTGTAATCCGTATGCTGTGTTTAAATTATTTTTGTTTTTGATATCACTCGATTTATAAATTATTGCTAAAATATATTAATACGTACAAAAAATTTTCAATGTTAATAAAATATTTTTGAATTCTACTTTTTTCTTAAACTTAAGTCATCGTTAATAATTTTTACAGATAAAAATTAGTTCGAATTAATATATGTTATTCATTAGTTGCCGTCACATTATTATTATTATTTTTATTATTAATTATTATTAAAGACATTGAATTTAGCTGTCACTTCACAATTGTTTTAATTTTTTTAACAAATAAATTATAGCAAAAAAAATTATTAAAAAAATAGACTTGTAGAAATTTTAATAAGTCAAAAATGCAATTTTTTAAAAATAATTTTTTAGAACAAATTTTTTTGTTAAAGAAAATAAAAAAATTGTCAAGTGATAACTAACTTTAATGTCATAATAAATTAAAAAAAAATTTTTTTATTATTGAAAATACTAGATGAAAATAAAAATTCTCTTAAATTATATAAAATCAAAATTAAATTTTCAATAAATATTTATTATGATACGTTTATTATAAATCATAACCTACATTAGAGTCAAAAAACTTGAAATGTCAGCTGTCAATTAATCAGCTGATCTACTCATCTTGTGTGTCAGTTGGTCCGAAATAATACTCAAAATCGATGGCAATTTTGAGGTGATTAACGAAACTTGTTTAAAATCTGAAATACTGTAAATTAGTGGCTTAATTAATTTTCCAATAATAGAAAAAATGACTGCAAAAGTGTATCAACCAGATCCTGAGTTTGAGCAACGCGTTAAAAAAGGTAATGATTGATTTTATCAATTAGTGTTTGTATTTTAATATGACACTGAAGTTGACAGATATTAACAATTTTTTAAAAATTTTATAGCAATTAAATTATTTAAAAAAAAATTAAATTAAAAAGTTTTACTTGTAAAAATTAATAAAAATCACAAGTGAAAATTTTCAGAAGCATTTTTTTATTGTAATTAATTTATTAAAAAAATTTTTCAAATTAACAGCTGACGGCTAACTTCATTGTTATATTTTAATATATTTTTAATCTAATTCTGTAAATATTTTTCAGCTACTGAACGTATATCTGAAAACATGCATATAGTTGCTAATGAACCGTCTTTAGCATTTTATCGTTTACAAGAGCATGTAAGGAAAGCCTTACCACCCATGGTTGAGAAACGTGTTGAAGTACTTGCATTACAACGTCAATTACAAGGAAGGTGTTATGATGTTGAATACGCTGTAAGTGCTGTTAAAACTATGCAAAAGGCAGAGAAAAATTTCAGTAATACTATTGAGCATCTTAAAAATGCAATTCATTTAAAACAACAATTAAAATTTGAAGAACAAAAAAGACATAAAAAAGACGGACAAAGGGATTCTATGTACAAAAGATTATCAGCTCATATTACAACCTTAGATTATCTGCCTGATGAAATATCTGATGTTGTAAGAGAAACAGCCAATAAAGTTGAATCGATGATGAATCACGCAAGACATTCTAATTCTAATGAATTACAAAGAGCTAATACTACTAATAATTAATATTTATATTCAACTCAATTTCATGCGTTATTGTTGTTAAGAATTGTTTTAAATACTAATTTTATTTAAATATGTCATTATTGAGTGATAATCAGAAATGTAATTTGATATCAAATGTCAGGATAGAAATTTTAGATGTCAATCATAATTTTGTTTTTTTTTTTTATTTTTTTACAATTGTTATATATTTTTTTTTATTTTGTGTAAGTGAACGAAATAAATGTTTTTATTATAATTATCTCTGGATTGATTATTTTTAAAAATAATTCACATATTTATTGTTCGATGGTGCCTAAATCGACTTTGTGTACGTTGTTGTGAATCCGAAAGGATTGATCACAACGCTCTCTATATATTAATATAGAATTACATATAAACAGATGACTGCAATAAATATTAGCGGGAAAAACCCTGTAAGATTTAAAATATATGTATTTTCAATTGTAATAATATCGGTAAAAAAAAAAATATAAAAATCTTTAAATATTTTAAACTTTTCTATTTTAAATTCTATTGTTTAGTATGGGAATTTTTCTATCATAAATTTTAGGGTATAGACCAATTTATAATCAACGAAAATTCCCAAGAAAAAAACCTACAAAACTTTATTGCGGTTCTGTAATTTAGACATACAAAAAAAAACTACTTTGTTAAAATAAGTTTACGTTAAATGTAATGGTCACTTAGAATAAAATACCGAACGTTTTGGAATATTCTTTACAGACTGGGAAAACCCAGTAATTTCCATATATTTTATTGTCATAATCCTTAAGCGGCTTATTTTCCAAAACGTTCGCTAAAAAGGGAATACTCGAATACCTAAGACTAGACAATAAAAACCAGACACCCATACTGGCTGCAATCAACCTTGGGAACGTCATGAGCCATCGTGACGTCATTTCAACGTGGACCCATTTTGCCAACTCGAGGAGGGATGCTAACTGAAGACAGGAGTTGCAGAGGCGCGCGCAACTACCCTCACTACCCTCTAGGACTCTCCCACCCCCCAGGGCATGAATTCTCAACCGGGGGGAGTCGAAAACCAAGGAACTGGAGGACACTCAACTTATCAAGAAGCAAGACTGTAGTCCGTCACGCGAAATGTTATTTTTTCCTGAAATTATTGTCGGTACTGGTAGTTTGTAAACCATTAAATAATAAACGATAGATTTGCGCGCAATGCAAATCTAAATTAAACTAAAATAATCTGAGTGTTTTAAATTCATTTTATATATATAATTTATATTTAATTATTCAAATTTAAATCTATTCTCCCGCCTTAATCTATTTACTGCGAGTTGAACGCCCTACCGCGTTCCAACGGGCGAATTAAAAGAATTCCATAAATTTACTATAGCCAATTTGGGGGCTATACAACAACGTCTAACCTAGACTCCAAATAATTGATGTAACCCACAGTGAAAATAAATAATTTTCTGTTTCAAAATTAATGTGTCAAATTTTTATAAATTAAATGAAACTATACAATAATACACTAGGGGATATATAAATTATTAAACTAATAAAACGTAAGTACTTTTATGTAATTTATAGAACAAATATTTAAGGTATTTAATAATCAGCTGTCTTAATTTATACATTTTCGATTCAATGACCTAGAACTTAGAAAATAATAATAGTTTACGTCAATGAATATTAAAATAATTTTCTTTTCAGTTTAAATCATTTTATCTGATTATTTATTTAAAAATAAAGGTCATTAATTCATAAAAAACTCTCTAAAAATAGTTAACCCTTGACCATTTATTTACGTTAATTTTACGAATTATCTATGAATAGATAACAATATTGAAATTATGCACTTGCAAATTATTAAGTTTTATTTTATATATTCCTTGATTCGTAATTGAAAAATTATTGTAGAATTTACACTTTTGTCAGCATTATTTTTCGACGAGTGATGCAATTTGAAATAAAAATTTTTAATTATTCAGAAAGCTCAATCATAGTAAATTTAAAATTTATTAATTAAGTAAGTCAATGAGAATGTTAAAACGGAAAAATTTCTAAGAACAATGACTTAGAACTCAGTCAAATTATTGTTTTTTTTTAGTTTAAAAAAAAAAAAATTCTTTACTTCTAGTTTTTTTTTTCTGTAAATGATATTATTTTTTAAATTAATTTTTTATAATTTTGGAATTCACAGACATCTGACAATTTTTATGATACTGAAATTATCTGTCAGCCGTCAATTTTACAAATTTTTATAACAAATCAATTATTAAGAAATGCTTCTAAAAATTTTCACTCATAATTTTTACTATGAAAATTAACTTAGCCGATAATTGATAATTTTAAGAATTTTTGTAACAAATAAATTATGGCAAAAAAAAATTTATAAAAAAAATTGACATTTAGAAATTTAAAAAAACTACAAATGCAATTTTTTAAAAATAATTTTTTGGAGCAAATTTATTTGTTAAAAAAAAAAAAAAAATAAAAAATTGTCAAGTGACAGCTAACTTTAATGTCATATTTTTATTAATTTTTACTTGTGGAGTTTTTTTATAATAATTTAATTGCTATAAAATATTAAAAAAATTTCTAATGTCTGTCAATTTTAGTGTCATCAATTTTTTAGTTTAACTTGAGAAATAATTTAAAGCTAAAAAATTATTAAAAAAAAATATATAATCACAATTTTTTATGACATTAAAGTTAGTTATCACTTGACAATTTTTTTATTTTCTTTAACAAATAAATTTGTTCTAAAAAATTATTTTTAAAAAATTGCATTTTTAATTTATTAAAATTTCTACAAGTCTATTTTTTTAATAATTTTTTTTGCTATAATTCATTTGTTAAAAAAAATTAAAAAAATTGTAAAGTGACAGCTAAATTTAATGTCATAATTTTTTTAAATCCCTACTTGTAAATTTTTTTTAATAATTCATTTGCTAAAAAAATTTTTATAATTTTCTGATGTCTGTTATTTTTAATATCTCAATTGTTTTCCATGTATATTTATGTTTTAATTATTTAAAAAAATATATCGCTTAATAATTCTTTCAAAAAATTTTAAACTTTAAAAACTTGCATCAATTTCAAGATGAAGTTTATGAGACGTTGAAAAAAAAAACCAAACAAAACAATAAGTCAATTAAACGAGTGTTATATTCTGATCATCAAAACTTTTAAATCATTCATTAAAAGTTTTGACAGAAAGGGGCCACGGTCAGCAAAACTAAAACGGCCATATACTCGACGTAAATTACAAAAAGGAAGTATAAATTAACTGAAATACTTTGCAATTTATCATATCATTAACGTGTATTTTGTTTACATTATTTCAACAAATCATCAAGTCGTGACAAATATAAAATTCTCAAGCTTAAAAATAACTAATTAATCTATTGATGATTACTGTTGATGTTTACTTTTTTAGTATACACATATATAGTTTTTGAAACATTCACTTTCTCTTTGTACCTTTATAAAAATGCTTGATAATATTGTCTGGCCAGAGATGATTTTTATAAACATGTAATTTGATTAGTTTAGTACAGTTTAAGAACAAATTATTGTTTTTAAATTCATAATCTTAAATGATTTGAATTACTTACGATAAATTAACATACTTAGATTAAATTTTTTTATAAATTCAAACATGTCTTGATTTGTAAAGAATTTACTGATAATATAATTTGAATGTATAGAAAAAAACTTTTATTAATCTCAAACGTAATATACCTTTTTATTACGTGGAAAAAATTTATCAGTTAACTGCGTCATTAAAACGTTGTGATTGATGATGAGCTTGGAAATTTATAATTTCTAAAAAATTTTTAACTTATGTAAAAAAATCGTTAAAAAAAAAAACAGTTGCATTTACAGTTTTGTTTAATTTTTTTATTTTCTATAAGTTATTGTTGTTATTTCATATTTTGAATTGATTTGTTAATAAAAATCGTAAAAACTTGTTAAATGTTTGTCAAAATCTGTGTCGTTATAAATTATAAATTCTATTTGTTTAGTTCACCTTTGAATAAACGATATATACTCTGACTGTACAGTTCATCTTTGTTCATTTTAAATTTAATAAGTTAAAATTCGTAAGTATAACGGATATTCTGCTTTAATGAAAGAAACACGTTTCTGTACATTTCTAGATATGTCAGCCGAATGTAAAATCCACGCCTTGTGATTTATGTCACTCATATTTGTGTTGACAATCACATTCTTTATTTCCATTATATCAAAACGGATCTTTTTCGTACTTGATTAGATAAATAGAAGTATTCCTGTTGTACTTGAAAAATAAATTAAAATTTTACTTAAAAACTTCTTTTAATAAAATAAATAACAATTTAAAAATAATAGCTAGATTATTAAATCACTTATCGAGCCCCAGTTTGTATTTATTTTCCTAGTTTTTTTACAAAGAACTTTTTCGGTAAAATTGTTTATGAGTTCCAATTAAAAACTAGTTTTTTGTTTAAATTTTAAGTTCGAAGATCTTGTGAAAATTGCATGATCGGTACAAAAAATAAAAAAGTTGCTTCACGAGTTAAAAAAATATAACTTATTTATAGCATTATTTAATTATTCAATTTATATTGTATATATTAAAATTACTTGGAAGAATTGGAGATTTAAAACTGAGCTATTTCGAGACCAGAAAAGTTTACAAAATATATTTTGACCTTCCTGAAGAGAGATTTCTCTTCCACACTAAAGATTTCGTATTCTAAAAAAAATATACATAGAATTGATTTTTTTTTCCTCTTGAATTATATTTTTCTAATATATAAATAATAAGATGAAAAAGATATATTTAAAACCCACGAACAATAGTATCATGCAGTACTGCAATTTAAATTCATACGTAGACGG
Source organism: Cotesia typhae (assembly GCF_013202065.1). NCBI lineage: Eukaryota > Metazoa > Arthropoda > Insecta > Hymenoptera > Braconidae > Cotesia > Cotesia typhae. The sequence continues at coordinate 3,432,658 of NW_027423712.1, read as the reverse complement.
GTTTCCCCAGAAAATTTAAATTTTAAGAAATTGTTATTATTTAAAAACTTTAGTTGTTAAAGTATATATTTTGTTTTCAAAAAAATTTGTCAATTAAAATCTAAAATTTTATTAATATAAATTTAAATGTTCAAATTTTGTTAATAGTGATGTTAAATTAGAAAACAATATATGAAGACTAATGAATTGTCTTGAAACTTTTTTAAACATTTAAGTATAAATATATGCTTAAATAAATGATTAATGGGGTTTGACATTAAAAAATTGTTTGAATTCCATCAATATTAAATGTAAATAGAATAATATAATATTTAAGTGAGCGGGAGAGTTTCGGAGTACTAGTGACGAAGAAGTGGCTCTTGTTGCCAGTCGATTTCTGTTCATTCGTTCATATGGCACGCATTTAATCACAAGATCGTGTGGTGTCTTATCTGCAAATTTGAATAGTATTCCTTAACTATAACTGTTGCTTTATTGATCTTCAAGTTTAATAGTACATCAATATGTCTCTTTATACTTTTTTTTAAGCCCTCAATTATACATTTAAATTTACCGAACTTAAAAAACTTACAAATATATCATCAAATATTTTAAATAATAAAAAATTATTTTTTAATTAAACATGTACAATTGAACAAAAATACGAATTTTGTGTGTGTATTTTTTTTTCTTTTTTAATAAAAAATTGACAAATCAGTGTTTTAATAAAGACATCTAATCAATAGGATATTTTTGGTCAGTTTATATAAGAGGTATGTAAAAGTGACGAATTTATCTTTGAAAATCTTCCACAAGTCTACATAAATTCAAAAATTATAATAATTTAAAAAATGTACAAATAAATAAATCTAAATGTATGCAGAAATTATTATTCTTGACTTGAAACAACAGATAATTTATTATTTAAATATATTAATGAGATTTTATTCTAATACTTGTCAATGTAAGTCTCGTACGAAGTACATTAAAAAAATCAGTACGTCATTATAATGAAGCTTTCTCGGTTAGTGCTTTCGCAAGAGTCTCTTCCGGAACTTGAAACTCCGCGCCAGAATTCATTTTCTTACGCATTGGTATTATTTATTTCATGCCAAATTATCACACAGGTCTGATATTAATGTAGATGTTGTTAAGTACTTTGTAAAGTGATGAGTAAATTATTTAACTCTCTCGTGTATCTCGCAAGAGAAAGGTGGAGAATATAATACTTGAGATTTAATGTCGAAACTCTTTCTTGATTCAGGCAGCTTATTTAGTGACAATCGTATTTTTTTTTATTTTTATTTTTTAATAAATTTACTATCAATTTTAACCATTATTCACGAAGTTAAATTAAGTATTCATAGATATTAATTCAATCTAATTAAAATTACAAACTTTTTACATTTAATCTCGGTTAGGAGAAACTGTTTGTTTGTAAGCATCGTTAGTAAAATGATTGAGTTTAATTATAATTATAATGCGTAATTATTTATAAAAAAGTAATCTTAAATGTGAATCCCGTACTTAATGTGAAATAATTTACATAAAGTAATTGAAAAAAAAAAAGAGGTCATTGTTCAGCTAAGTATCGGAATATACGGAAAGTCGGCGACCTTGGCAGCATTAGTTTTTTTTATGAGTTATTAACACGTGTAGTGTCTATGTGCAATCACATAGCTCAAATATCTAAAAGTTTTTTTTATGAATATTGCTTCTTACTTATAAAATACTAAATCATCATGGGCTGTTAAATTTTTATTTGGTCTATAAAGAAATTTTGACTATCTAAATAATAAAATAAATTGTTAGTCAAAAACCAATTCAATTTACAAATAAATTCATTTTTATGATGAAAACTTTATGATACTTGACGGTAAAAATATACAAAAGAGAAATTAAAATTAAAATATTAATTATCAAATGACAATAGTACGTAAATTATAAGCTTACAAAAAAATAATTACGAACCGCAAATGTGTAGTGACAAATTAATAATAATGTGTTGAATATATATTATGTATTAGTTGAATACCTTGCTGTAAAAATGAAAAATCGGAGTTTGTTAGATGAATAAAAAAAATAGAAAGCTTTATTGTAATTTAAATTTTAACCACTCTCTCTTTTTCTTTTCTTACAGAATTTATTTGATTCATATTAAGTGTAATTATTCAGCGTTAAAAATGTTGGCCAAATTGTTTGAAATTCACGGCAGATTTTGTGTGAGCCATCCACTAGAAATAATAGTCACAACACTGACACTAACAGCTTGTATGCTCAATTTGGATACTGGAAATTCAGTATCAAAAGACGAAAGATTACCTGGTGCCTCAAATTGTTGGAATGGGCGGTGTAATTCTGATGTAAGTATATATATATATATATAAAGCAATTAATTGATTAAAAATTTTTTTTCAAGTCAATAAAATACACTTTTGCTTTGTTTCTATAGGATCACAATGCTGTGGATGTAATTGTAATGACAATAATACGATGCTTAGCTATTTTATTTAGCTACCATCAGTTTCGCAATCTTTATAAGCTTGGATCTAAGTGGATTTTAGGTAAAAAAAAAATATATTTATTTATTAAGTAATTATAATAATGAAATTATATAAATAGTATACATCGAGTTAGTACCATTGATAAAACCGGATCTTGCACTTGGACGAAGCATCGTACTCGTGTGAAAGCATTGAGCGTCAGTGAAAGTTCTGTGGAAAGCGATAGCGTTTCATTTGATACTCAAATCGTGATTGCGATATACTCGATTACCAAATTATTTTTTATTCGTTATATAGAATGAAGATGATTATTGTTACCTTGAAATATTAATAGACATTAGAACGTTTTAGTTAAGAATTCATACTGTCGGTAAATTCTATGTCAATGCTACTCGACAGTAATTAGTTTATATTTACATTATATGTATACATATTGATTAATATCATTCAAATTTCATTCTATTTTACATAGATATAAATCCATGTTAAAATACTCTTACTTTTGAACTAAAAATTAATTTTTACTAAAAATTTTGACTTAAAATGAATTATTCTAATTATTAGGTATTGCAATCCTGTTTATCGTTTTCTCCAGCGTTATATTTACTACAAGTGTTGTTAACTTTAGCCGTAGTGACGCTTCTGATCTCAAGTAAGTTAAAGTACCATTTATTAATGAATTAAAAGTTAATAATTATTTATGATAGTGATTGATAATAAATACATTTTTACAGGGATGCTTTGTTCTTCTTTCTATTGCTCATTGATTTGAATAAAGCTGGAGTGCTGGCGCAGTTAGCGTTAAGCTCAAGAAGTCAAGAAGAAGTGAGAACGAATATTGCTCGTGGGATGTCACTTTTAGGGCCTACAATTACTTTGGATACACTTGTAGAAATTCTTCTTGTAGGAATAGGATTACTATCAGGTGTAAAAAGACTTGAAATACTTTGTAGCTTTGCTTGCCTTGGTATTGTTGTCAATTACATTGTATTTATGACACTTTATCCAGCTTGCTTGTCATTAATACTTGAGGTAAGATTTTACTGTTTATTCATGATTATAAAAATAATAATTATTCAACATATAATTCGAAGATCGGTGATTTTACTTATTAAAGAGCATTTTTTTGTTTTACGCCAACTTACCCAATTCGATTTGATGGTAGACTATTGAATTTTTATTTATTTATTATTTATTTATATTATAAATCTTTATAAAATAAAATATTTATTTTATTTTAAATAATTTATTTATTAATTATTTTCACCACAACTTTTTTTCGTTATTATATATTCACCCGAAAATGGTATAAGTGCTCATACCGAAAAAAAGTTGTGGTGAAAATAATTAATAAATAAAAATTCAATAGTCTACAATCAAATCGGATCGGGTAAGTTGGCTTAAAATAATAAATGCTCTTTAATAAATAATAATAATAATTTTTAATATTTATTCTCTCTAAAGACTGGTTTTATAATACTTTATATTCTTAGTTTTATTGGTTGTCCAGTCTTATACAACAATTTTTCTCTAATCTAGAGCCTTTGGCGTGTAACCAAAAGATCCAGGTTCGAGTCTTGGTCTGAGCCGTCCGAATTATTTTTCAGTCAAATTTATTTTTAATGACAAATTTAGATATGAATTTAGGATAAATTGTTTATGTCTGGAGGGAAACACAGGTTAACAATATTACGAAAAATTAAGGAAAAAATTTTTATATTAGACTGGACAGCCAATAACACTAAAAATATAAAATAATAATAATAATAATAATAATAATAATAATAATAATAATGATAATTTTTTCATTTACCGAAAAAAGTTACATTGAGTAAAAAATTACATCTTTACAAATTCTTGTCAACAAACAAAAATTGTTGAAATAAATTTTAATTGTTGTATTTTCGCCTAAGATTTTCTCTGATGGTATGAGATCTCATACCGACAAAATATTATGGAGAAGGAATAATAATGAAAAAATTAGTCATTCTTCAAGAATTGGATCGGGTACCTTGGCTGATAATAACAACTATCTTTGTTTTTCCTCTTTATTAACTAAAAAATACCGGTCTATAGAGTCATATCATAAAAAAAAAAAAAAAAGTAATAATAGTTTTGAACTTGAATTTTTGATCATATAATAAAAAAAATACTCAAACCTTAACTTTCAGTTGTCAAGAACTAATATTGGAGTAGGAACACTAAGTGCTGATACAATATTAATGCTACATTCATTAAATGAAGAAGATCAAAAGCCGAATCCAGTGGTAGAGCGTGTTAAGTTGATAATGATCGCAGGTCTCTTTGTTGTTCATGCTCATAGGTAAGTTACTTTTTAATGTTAATCGATGCCTCAATACGCAATTGTTCAATTTAAATGTCGTAATATCCGTTCTATTTTTCTTGAACGAAAGAAAAAAATTGAATAAAATTGCCAGCTTATTATATATAGTGAATATAATAATTATTTGATTAATTGTTGAGCAATATATCTATCTTAATAGCGAAGAGAATCATATAAATAACCTTGTTCTTCAAGGTGAAAAAAATTATTTTTAATTTCGCAATGAATAGTATTATAATATAAAATAATATGCTACTAATGATAACTTTCAAATTGAAGCCAATAAATGTTTTTTAAATCCTTTTAAAAATTTGGAAAGCGTCTAAGGATC